>NW_023425351.1:70913868-71513868 GCF_014108415.1 Molossus molossus | reverse complement strand
AGAGCATCATTTTTTCATAAAGCAACATGTTGCATGTTGGATTCTGCATGTCTCTGAATTCCAGAAGAGAGCGTTTGGAGATAGATCCCTTCTCCCCGTGCTAATTAGCACGATGGGCTGTTGAAATGGGACTGTTCCTTCATGGTGGAGATGAAGCCCCGGCGTTAATGAACCATACAGGGACTTGAAATGATTCAAAGAGAAGGAAAATTCCTGAACATGCCCACTGACTGGGTTAATCACGAAGGACGTTTAAGAAAGAGCATAGCTGTGGGCTCAAGTTTTCTACCAAGTCCCTTGTGTGACAGCGGATTTTCACATACCACGTTGCGTGTTCAGAACTGTCCACGTTTTCTGGACACGGGACTAAGGAGAACGTGGACAGAGGAAGAGGTGGACGCCCATGATTCTTCCGCGCCAGCGCTTCCTTCCACGGCCTCCCTGGGTCGTGCTGTTAATTCCTGAGAAAGTTCGGTTCCTCCTAGTTGCTAGGCAATGGTGATTTGCCATTATTCATAAGTGCATCTTTGTGTGCAATCGACAGCTCCGTGTGCCAGGGTTTGTTCTGCGCCCTGGGACGGAGGCCCCAGACTACGGCGCTCTGGCTCCCGGCCCTCCCAGCATCCGAGGTCCCCAGGATGCTGAGAACACAGAAAGGGCCCAGGCTGGGCATCCTGCCTCTGGTTCTTAGCTGGACTCCGCCCCCTGCAGGGTCTGGGACAAGGCGGCTGTTGTCTTTGCTGGCAGCGGGCTCCCAGCTGCAGGATGGTGGCCTCCACGGCTCCAGTTTCACGTGGAAACGAAGCCGCGGGGGTGGGGGTGAAGAATGTGGGAGTATGTGCTGTGTCACCGCCCCGACTTTCACGTCGAGTCACCAGGCGATGGGCGATACTGGAGACACGGAGATGAGCACATGACAAAAGCATCAGAGGGCGTGGACACTCGATGCTGACACGGACCTGCTACCAGAGGGGCACCGGGCTCGCAGAGGCCTCCCAGGAGAAGCCACAGCCGTCCCGCCCCACGCACAGGCCGGAACCCTGGCTGAGTCTGGCAGCACCGTCTTACCGGAGCACCCCCAGTTCCCAACGCCAGGCCCTCCCTCCCTGGACTGAAACACCCGCCTCGTTCCATGCAGGTGTGTTCCTGGTCCGTGGTCTCTGCAGAGACCTTCCCTTCGGCCTCACCCCCAGTGAGTCGGGAGTGGCAGGGAGGGTGCAGCTTCTCTCTGCGCGCAGGCACTCGGGGCGAAGCTGTGCCACCTCTCGCCACCTGTCTTCCCCTCTCCACCTGCCGCTGCCTCGCCCACTGGAAGCCGACAACTTACCGGGCGGAAGCTTTGCTGGAGGAGGGCTGCCCCACACAGCCGGCCTCCGAGTGGGGGTCCCTCTGTTTACGTGAGGGGGGCCTGGCAGTGGTCAAGGCCGTGATGAAAGGGTGCTAAGGAAGCAGGTGCACTTTCTGAAGCTGGAGTGGTCACATCCCTCCCCAGGCCCCGCGGCGGGTGGAGCCGGTCCCTGGCTCTGTGCAGCTCGCCGTCTCCTGTCTTCTTCGTGGGCAGTGCCCAGCGCATGGGGCGCCCGCACTTCAGATACGTGTACCCACAGCGCCAGCTCAGAATGATCCTGCCCATTTAACAAGATGCCGACTTGCTTTTTGGAGAAAACAGACCAAAACTGCACGTCCTACAGCCAAAGCAGGAGCAGAGGGGAGCTCTGACCCCCAGGGGCTCCCAGAGCCAAAGCCCCGCCCCGCCCCCACGGAACCAAGGACCAGGGCATAATCGGAACTTGCACTGGGACCTCTTCTGAAGCGGACGGTCCGCCGTCTAGGGAATACCGGTGCTGGCGCCCTGTTACCACAGAGGGCCCGGCTCCAGGGTCCGCCAGCACACCTGGTCCCTAGCCCCTTACAGTCCCACCCAGACCCTGAACTGGGGAGTCTGGGCTCCGGGCTGCCTAGCGCTCTGCAACTCATGTCTCCCCGCAAGCCTCCCTGTGCAGTGCTGCTCTGCAGAAGCTGTCCCCAAATCTCCCCGGCTCGCTTGTCCGTGTCGCTGCTGCCGCGCAGAGTACGTCCTCTGGCCACTAGATGTACAGCTGTCACAGGAGTTGACAACGGTTCATCTTCTGTCCTCTGAACTGTGATGGTGTCCACGTGAGACACAGGAGTCCTGTCCGTGGCTAATGAGGTAACCAGAGCCTCGGATCGGCAGGGGGTGCAGGGGGTGCTACTCACAAGGAAGATGCAAAACTCATCCCGACTGGATGGTGCTGAGCAGAGGAAAGACCACCTGGAGGGTTGGTTCAAAACCCACATGTCACCAATGCTGCAGCGTGCTCCTGGCAACCAGCCCAGGTGCCCTGGGCAGGGCCTGGCACCCCTGAGCTTTGGAGAGATGACAAGTCAGGTCTGAGCCCACGTCTTGTCAATGCAGGCTGCAGGGAGGGCCACACTCGCATCTGGCCCTCCTGCTCCGGGGCTGAGCGGTCCAGCGGGCCGAGAGCCAGGTGGACGGCCGGAGCAGCTGCTGGGAGCGGGCCGGTGTGACGGTCCCTGCGCTCCCTCCGGGCCAGCCTTGGCGCGTCCCTGGAATTCACTGGGAAATCTGCTGGGAGGTGGCCAGCATCGTCAATCACACAGGCTCTATGCAGCTGGCTCTGTGTCCTTGGGCTTTGCTGCAAGATCATCATAATGAGGACGGTGATAAGAGCAGCCAGCCCACCGCCCGCCCGTGCCAGCCTGTGGGCAGGGCTGCCCTGCTCTGATCCCCGGCCAGAGCTGTGGCTGCACGCCCTCAGCCCACTCGACAGGTGCCGGCCGGCCGGTGGACACCGGACTGCGCACTAGAATGCTCGGCTTCCTCCAGCACAGTAAGCCCACCCGGAGGACGGCCGAGCGGCTCTGTGTTCGCGTGGTCACAGCTGGAAGTGACTACAAAGGGCCTTCAGAAAGTCTGGGGTGGGGGGAGGTCAGGGACATGGGGGCGAGAGGGCAGGAGGGAAGGGTCTCACTTTCTGCCCGGGTCGGAATATGGGCCCACAGGCAGTGCCACACTCTTCCTGGTGGCCTTGGGCCAACCAGCTCACCATCGCCAGGCCTCCCGTTTGCAGGGAGGGGGCAGCGGGCACATCTAGCGAAGGCGAATTCCGTGCCCACATCTGATGTCATGCTGCTGCACGCTGCAACGTCGGTGGGCCCAGAGATGTTCGTTAAGTGGCAGGAACCAGACCTGAGAGGGAGGGACCCAGGGACAGGAGCGCCCGGAGGAGGCAGGTCGCAGACAGAAAGCAGCCGGTGACTCCGCGGGCTGGGCCCACGGCAGAGGGCTTCTTTCTGGGGTGATGGAAATGCTCTGGAGTCAGATGGAGGTGATGTTGTACCACTGTTAATATATAAAAACCCTGAAATATACTCTAAAATGATGGATTTTATGGTATGTGAATTATATCTCCATCAAAAGGCCAATTTCTTTCGACGTTCCTGTGCATTTGTTTAAATTGAACGCCCCAAAGACTATTACTGTGCATAAATAAAGCCTCAAAGAAGCCAAAATGGAAAACAAGTTAAAAAGCATATCAAATATCCCTAAGAAAGAACCGTGAGACCAGGGGGTGGAGGCTGAGTGAGGTTCTTGGGTAAACAGGTGAGAATTTCCTAGGAGGAGGCTTTGCTTTTTCCTTTATCTTAAACAATAAACTTTGAAGAAAGAATTCTCTATTTTTAAAAAAGTCCAGTTGACTTTGCATTGCCTTTTTCTCCGTTCCTCTGTATTATTTGGTAGTGGTGACTCTATAGATAAAATACACAAATGCACACGTACGGCACATCCCAGTCGAACTTCAGGTAACTTCTAGAATAACGTAGTGAGAGCTTTATGAAAACGTTCCATTTATATCCCCTGTGGCCCTTTGTGCTCCTTGCTGTCATATTGTTTTTTTTATTTTTAATTTTAACCAATGCTATTTAAAACACATGATACATTGTTACTACATTTGCTTTTAACAGCCAATTGCCTTTTTGTATGCATACCTCTGCATGTGCTGTGTATGCATGTTCATGAACATATACACATGCACAGAAAGAGAATGATAAAAAAGATATTTTATATTTATCCATATATTTGCCTTGCCTCATTTTCCTTATTCCTACTGGCAGATCTGAGCTTCCTTCCAGTACCCTCTTCTTCTACCTGAAGAACCTATTTCAATATTCCTTTAAAAAATTGAAGTATGATGGATTTACAACATATTCGTTTCAGGTGCACAACATAATGATTGTGTATTTGTATATATTGCAAAATAATCACCACAGGTCTAATTAACAACTATACCTATACATAGTTACAATGTTTTCCTTGTAATTAAGATTTTAAGATCTACTCTCTTAGCAACATCCAAATAGGCAATACAGTATGATTAACTACGGTCACCAGGCTGTACATGACACCCCCTAGTATTTCTTTTTTTTTTATCCTCACCCGAGGACATTTTTCTATATTTTATTCAGATAGAGTGGGAGGGAGGGAGAGCGAGAGAGAGAGAAAGAGAAACATCGACATGAAAGGGACACATTGAGTAGTTGCCACCCACACGACCCAACCACCACACGACCCAACCAGGGCCGGGGACAAACTGCAACCGAGGTACGTGCCCTTAGCGGGAACCGAACCCGGGTCTCTGGACCGCAGGCCGACGCTCTAACCGCTGAGCCAAACCAGCCAGGGCACCCCCTAGTATTTCTTATAGCGCGTATCTACTGCATATGAATTCTTCCAAATTTTCTCTGTTTGAAAATGTTTTTGTCTTGCCTCTACTTAATTTTAAAAGCTACTTTTGACATAGGCAATTACCTAAACTGGCAGGTTTTTAAATTTTCTTTCAACGCCTTAAAAATAACATCCTGCTTCTATTTTAAATGCATGCTACTGTATTTTAACTATATGTATTATGCTGTACAACAGATCTCTCTTACCAAAACAAGCAAACAAACAAAGACTGACCACTACCACCACAAAAACCCACACAGGGAAATCGTCGGAGATAATGGATGAATTTCGTACCTTAGTGGTAATAGTGTCATGGTACATGCACATATCCGATGCATTAAATGTGTGCAATTTTTTGTATGTCAATTATATCTCAATAAAGCTAAAAAGCAAACAAATCAGGAAAAAAAAAATACCATTCCATGGCCTTTGGGTTCCATTGTTTCTAACAAAAGGTGAGTATTTATTTGTATCATTTTTTCCCCCTTATATGAAATGTGTCTTTTTCCTTTGGCTTATTTTAAGATTTTCTGTGTTTTCAGCCCTTTGACTCTGATGTTTCTAGGTGTGTTTTTCTGTGTTGACCGTATTTAAATTTATCTTGCTTTTGTGAGTTGATAGCTTTCACAAGTCTAAAAACCCTGAGCCATTATCTCATCAAATAATCCCCAGCTCAGCTCTCTCTCTCTCTCTTCTCCTGCTTCTCCAGTCGTGCACGCGGCTGACTGCTAAATGCTGCTCTGTCTCTCTGGAGCCCTGTGCCTTCCTACCTCGCCGTTTTCCTCTGCATGTTTGCGTTGGGGACGTTTGGGACGTATGACTCGCCTCTGCTCGGGCTCAGTCTTTCTGTACGCTGCCAGGTGCCGGTAAGCCCTTCGGCGTGACTTTCACTTCGGATACCGAATTTTTCGTTCCTAGTCATTCTACTCAGGTCTTTTTTATTGTTTCTCTCTCCAGGAAAACATGTCCCAAGGGTTCACCATGTCATCCTATTTTCACCATTTCTGACCCGTTGACACATTTTTTGTGTGTGAGAGCCTCAGGCTTATACTTTTAAAAGCGCAGCATCTGGTCTGCTTCTGTTGGTGGTTCCCTCCCTTGACCACGGGCCGCGGTGTCTTGCTTCTTTGTCTGTTTTGCACTTTTCGATCTCATGTCCAACACTGTGTGTAAATCAGTAGTAGAGATGGGACTAAGTGGCATTTACCGCCAGACAAAGGCTCACTCCTCCTGACAGGACACCTATGTGGGAGGAGGGAGGGGGGCTGAGTCAATGTCATTGTATTTGAACTGGGAATTTTTTTCACTGTCACTTAGATCGGCGCACAATTGGCTTTTTTAAACGAGGTAAGAGACATTTCCTTAGCTTATGAACACTAGAAAGTTGCTAGAGATCTCTATGCCTTATAGTCTAGTGGCCAGCGTTTTGGTGGTGGCAGGTCTCTCTCTCTCTCTCTCTCAACTCAGATATTACCTGTGCAGGTCTCTAGGAGTTACCTGGATTCTTTGAAGGTCCGCTGTCCCACCCTGAGCCTTCAGGGGGTCTCTGCAGTCCCCTCTGTGAAGACTGTGTGACTCAGAGGGTCCTGCGTCAGCTCTCTTTCCCCACCACTGTGTGACAGAGGAGGCCAGCATGAGCTGTCACTGCCATGGGTCGCTACAGACCCTGGCGCATGCTGCTCTCTCTTATGTACCTTGTAACTACCTCTTCTATCCCAACCTTGTCGCTTAAAGATTCAGCTTGGTGCCAACCAGGTGTTTGGTGTGCCTCACCTGGCTACAGAGCATCCCCAGAGCATTTTCATGGCTTCTGATGTGATTTTTAGCCAATATCTTGACGTGCTGCATCTCTACAATCAGCTTTCTTCTCTGTCTCTTTGCTGACAGGGACTGTGTCTCTTCGTCTGCCCACCCCAAATGCTGAGAACAGCTCCCGGTACACAGTGGGTGTCCGTACGCACAGGGTTCGCACCCCTAGGGGTTTAGAGGACGAAAATATTGAGGGACCTCAGAGTTGCAGCTTTCTGTAGGCGGCTGAATCGTCCTCCCAAATGGGCTTCACAAATCCGTTATCTGGAGGGCTCAAAGTCAGATTTAATGCCCATTTTTTACTGAGCATGGAAAGAAGATAACAATTATAATAACGACTAAGGAAATTGTGACAAAGTGACATTTAAAGGGCACCATCAGGAATCCAGCCCCGAGCCACAGGCTCCTCATGTGACATTATCAAATTGGCAGTCCCCTGGCCTCACAGGACGGAACAGGGCCTCGCAGCTGGTTTCGGCCGATGTCTCCATTTTAAGGAGGAAGATGGGGGCCTAGCGAGCCGGTTCCCCAGGGCGCCACAGCAGCATCGCCGGTACGTTCCGGGAAAGGCGAGGCCCGAAGCTGGAAGCCTGTTCCTGAGACAGTGATTCGGAACATCGAGGACGAGTGTCCCCACCACGCCCAAGTTCCCGGTCACGGTCCAACAGCACTCCCCTCGCTCCTACCAGGAAACGACGCCCACCGCACTGTTACAGGGGAGGAGAGAGGCCCAGGGGTCAGCGAGCTCGCCGGAAGGTCAAGAGGGAGAAGTAGGAGGCTAAGGTGACTGCGCATCGCTGCTGATCTGTCGGCCCTGAAGATATGTATGTTTATGCTACATACACATACGTGCGTCTATACACACACACGCACATCTTTGAGTGTGAATATACACAAGCCACTGTTTGCCACACCCAGTCCAGGTGTTCGTCCAATCGGTGTTGGGTTTGGCGGGCACACCCCTCAGCAGGGACCCCGCGCAGACGTTGTCCCCGGAGGCAGGGATGCTCAGAAAGACAGTGACCGCCCGCTGCCACGGCGACCCATCCACTGTCACCTCGTCTTACTAAACCCGCCCGCCGCGCACCGGAACACTGCCCACTCACACAGAAGGGGGCGACCTGCTGCCCAGGACCTGCAGGAGCCCTGAGCTGTGCTACCTCACCTGTTAGCATCAGAACCCCGAGCCAGAGCGGGAGAGAGCAGGACCGCCCCGGGAGCCACAGAGAGGGGAGGCAGCCCAGGAGCGGAGCATGATTTCTGAGAAAAGCCCACTCAGAGGCCCTCGAGCGGGACCGTTAACCTCCCCCACCCCACAGCTAATTCCGACTGAATGTATTTTTCCCCACTGTTCCGCATAATGCGTGTTCTTTGGAGTTTAAAACGCACACACCAGGCGGTCCCCACCAGATGGGACCAGGCTGGCTCAGAGAGGGGCGGAGCCCTGAGCAGGGTCATGACGCCCGCAGCCCAGCAGAGGGCCCACTCTTGTCGAGAACGGCCCTGGCCAAGTGGCTGGAGCAGGCCCCTCTCCTGCACAGGCCAGTCTGCGGCTGCCCCCAGCTGGGCTCTTTCTCCTGCCGCCCCTCTCTCAGCCCCCCGTCCCTTCTGCACTGGCTCGGCTTCCAGAGGGGGTCCAGGACGAGAACTACCCTGGGGGCCAGACCTGTCCCTGCGGAAAGCCGGAGCCTCCTTCCCCATCCTTGCCCAGCGCATACCCAGCTCTGTGGCCGCTCAGTGGCCGCCGAGGCAGCTCCGTCCCACGAACAGAAGTTGGCCCGAGCTGGGCACCTACCGTGTCGCACCAGGCTCTGGACTTTCAGCAGCTTTAACCTCACGGGATTCTGCGGCTGTGACCTGACGGCAGGACAGATGCTCCAGGTGGCGGAGGGGGATGAATGGACGGGCCAGGAACATGGGAACGGACTGCAGCCTACACGTCACAGATGAGGACCCACAGCCCGCAGGGGAGGTAGCCACAGGCCACGCAGCCCTGGGATCCAGAGTGTGTGACTGGGATCACGGGTTGGTGTCCACTTCATACAGCGGATCCTGAGAATTCCCTCCCTCCATGGTTTTAGTGAGCCAGCTCTTCAACAGACAGACAGACAGACAGACAGACAGACAGACAGACAGATCCTCCCTGTGGTTTCATTTCTCTGGAGAACCTGACTCACGCAGCTTCATACTTGGTTGGGCTCTGCTGTCACCGTCTTGAAATTCTTAGCAATTTTATGTTTGAATCTGTGTTTTGTGAGTGAGGTCTGATGGGACCACAGAGCCTGTGTGAGCGCACAAGGCACACGCTATGGCGCCCCCTGCTGTCCCGTCTGCACACTACTGTCCCATGCCCCAGGAAGGCAGGGCACCTGGACCAGCAGTCTGGGAGTTCAGGGAGACTCCCAGGGAGCCGTGATCGTCTGTGATGGGTTAGGGAGGACACAGAACTTGCTTCGACACAAAAGGAAGGCACTGGTTAGCCACAGACTGTATCAGATCCTTTCCTGGTCCTGTACTTCCTCCCTGCTTGGGTCAACCATTTATGCCAACGAAGGAACAAAGACAAGGTAGGGTAAACCACAGTTCCCTTTGCTCTGGGCCCTCTTCCTGCCGCAGGGAGTGGGGGTAGAGTGCCGTCAGGCGTGTGCACACCCTTACAGGAAACAGAAACGCGTGCACTACTCAGGGGCCGCGTTTCCATTGCCTGGTGACATCAAAACACCTGTGCCGGTAACAAGCCACGGAATCCGAACCCTGGAACGTGGGTGAGTCGGCACACTGGTTCAGAGCTGGCTGGCAACACTCATACCAGTGAGGCAAATTTTTAATTTTAATTTGTCTTTTCTTAGAATGACACTTGACAGCAAACGAACCACAACAACGGGAGAGAGCGATTGTAGGACACAGGAGGCGACATTCTAGCTCCGCATCCCTGACGGCACCATCCCTGCGCTCTGGACAAAGGTGCTGGGCATCTTCTCGGTGCTGGACCTTGAATAGCACGTGGCCAGTCCTGACGGGACGTTTGCAGTGGGAAGGACTTTGGAGGGTTGTACTGAGCGCTCTCATTTCACAGGTGTGGAGACAGGTGTGAACGGGGGTGTTGCTCAGGTCTCCTGCTCGTCCAGCCTGGTGGCTGGTCCCACACGGCCGCACATGGCCCAGCCCCAGCTCTTCAGGGCTCACAACTTCCCAGGGGAGGGGCTTTTCCCAGAAGCTGCCATGGGCCCAGGACCCCAGCCGGCCTGGCATTCTCTAAGGGCCTGTTCTGAGAGCAGAGGCTGTCTGTTTCACTGTTTTCTGAGAAAGTCCCCGAAACCCCTGCCCTCTTCCCAACAAAGTGTCTTCAGTCGTGTAGGCCCCTGGCTGTGAGGCCCGTGGCCCCCCAACACCCCGTTATGGCCAACACAATGCATGAATGTCCCGCCCTGCCGGATCCCGGCCTTATTCCCACGCTGTGCCCGGGCAAGAACGGGCACCTTTAAGTACGGAGAAAAGAGGGGGCGTGTCTTGCCTTGAGCATGGAAGACGGTGTCCGCTCTGTGGGTCACGGGGCCCCCACTTTCCCACGGCTCTTCCCTTCGGATTTGGCCTCATCCTACTGGCTTTGAATCTGAGGGTCATTACCAAGGTCAGTCTGTGTGTGCATCTGGGATGAGTGGAGAGAAAGGCACTTACGTCGGGGAGGAGCTGGGCGTGGGTCCAGGAAGCTGGGCGGGGCTCGGGGAGGCGGTGGGGCAGGGAGGGCAGCAAGCCTGGGAGACAGTCTAAGTGGCAGAGGTCTGTGGCCGAGCTGCCGGAGTTTCTCTAGAACGAGCTTCCCCAGTAGCACCGTTTCTCCCCGAGTGGAAGCGCCTCCTTTGTTCTACCCCTAATCAAGTCGGCTTGCTCACTCCTTACAACCCCCACCTGCTCCTCGTCTCCCCACCTGACCAGCCTCCGCTCCAGGTTGGGTGGCCCCGGCCCACCCCCACCTCCACCTGCAGTGGTGACTGCGTGTCAGGGGCCTGATCGGACCTTCTAAATCAGGACAAGGGGTGGTGCTGGAGACTTGAAACCTTTCCTTTTGCAGGTGGTTCCGAAGTCCCAGGAAGTCTGAAACCACCCGGAAAAGAGGCCCACAGACCAGGAGCAAAGACGCCCAAAGGAGAGTGTGGGCAGGGGGACAACCCCCATGGTCAGCTCTTTGGTTCTCTGAGGCTTCTTTACAGAAACAAGAGCAAGGAGGAGGAAATGCCATTTGATCCTTCCTGAGCCACTAATGATGTAAGTAAAGAAGACCCCCGAGGGCCCTGGGGCTTCTCTCTGCAAACCCAGAGGCACCTACAGGATGTTCGGGGGGCTGGGAAGCAGGGAGGAGGGCCCTGGAGCCTCTCTCTGCAAACCCAGAGCCCACGCTTCTCGCCCTGTGACCTTGGACAGGGCGCTCCCCGTTCCAGCATCAGCTTCTGCATCTGTGGAGGTGAAGGATAAATGGGGCATGTTCCTCCAAGTGTGGTCCAAAGACTAACACATCAAAATCATGTGCAGGGACTGGGCTCCACCCCGGACTCCGCTACATCTCCTGGGGGTCTCAGCCAAGTCTGAGACCCATGACATTGGAAAGCGAGTCCCCTGAAGTTGTCAAGACCTTTCCACCCCCAATTTTGCAGAGTAGTTTTCCAAAGGGCACCCCTGCAGAACCCACAGTTCAGTGACTGTGTCTGACTTTGTGAAGTAGGCTTGGCTAGGCCTCTCTCTACTGATGTATAATAAGACATGCCCACAAACAAAAATCATGAAGTGGTTTTAAAAATAAACAGATGTCAAGTTTATATAGAGACGAAAGATCCGGAACAGTCAGCACAATATTGAAGGAGAGGAAGAAAGTCGGAGATAGACTCTACCTGACTTCAAGACTTATTGTCACGTTACAGCGGTCGAGACAGCGTGGTGCTGGCCCAAGAACAGGTCCGTGGAACAGCGCAGAGAGCCCCGAAATAGAGCCACGTAAACATACTCGGCTGGTCTTGGACAAAGGAACAGAGGCAGCACATCAGAGCAGAGAGAGGCTTCTCAACAATGCTGCTAAAGCAACCGGACATCCACATCCTTCGCAAAAATTAACTCAGAACGAACCATAGACCTAAATGTAAAACGCGAACCCTAAAAGGCCTTGGAGGTAACATTTGGTGAGGCTATTTTAGATACGAAACCAAAGACACGCTCCATGGAAGAAATCATTGATAAGCTGGACTCCATTAAAATTAAAAAAAAAAAAAAAAAGTCTCCCCTGAGAAAGAGAAGGTCAAGCAAATGAGAAGACAAGCCACAGACAGGGAGAAAACAGCTACGAAAGACACAGAACCAACTGTTCTCTAAAATATACAAGGGCTTTTACAAAAACTCGACAGCGAAACACCACCGCACAATGAGTAAACAACCCGGTTACTAAGGGCCCAAGATCTTCACAGACACCTCGCCACAGAAGAAGCCCAGGTGGCAAGTAAGCGCAGAAGATGCTCCCCGTCACGTGCCATCAGGGGCATGCAAAGCAGAGCGCCCCTGCCCGCCGATCAGAGTGGCCCAAGTCCGGAGCTCCGAGGACGCCGAGTGCTGGCGAGGACACGGACCCACAGGCTCTCCGCGCGTCGCTGCGGTGCAGTCGGAGCAGCCCCTCTGAAGACGGTCTGGGGGCTCCGTGCAACACTGAACACCCTCACCCACATCCAGCGACTGTGCTCCCTGGTGTCTCCCCAGAGGAGCTGAAAACTGCACAAAAGCCTGCTCACGGATGTTCCCAGCAGCTCTGTTCATAATCGCCAGGGCCGGAAGCAGCCGAGACGTCCTCCAGCAGGTGAAGGAGGAATAAACGGGGGTCCATCCGGCGGTGTGACGCACGCTAAGTGGGCTACTATGCCGTGGAAACACACGGAGGGAACCGCACTGTTCATGAACGGAGCCGTCTTGGAAGGCTGCTTACTGTGTGGTTGCCACCGGGTGACCTTCTGGAAAAGGCAAAACCACCGAGACAGGAAAAGGACGGTGTCCTCAGAGCGAGGGTGGGGGCGCGGGCAGAGCAGAGGATGGCTCGGGCACTGGGAACTGTGTGTGACCCTGTACCACCGGACACCTGTCATCATGCTTGCTCAGCCCCCTGGAGTGTGTGAGAAGCATGAATCTGAGGTTGAGCATGGACTTCGGGTGATAGTGATGTGTCCATGTAGGTCCATTAGCTGCGACCAATGCGCCACTCCGGCTGTGTGTGAGGAGCAGGGCTAGCGGGGACCCCTGTACGGTCCCTCAACGTCGCTGTGACCCAGGCCCTCTCTAGAGGAAAAGTGTGACGTCTTTAAAAAAGCAAACACAATGGAAACTCTATGATGACGAGCTAAGTAAGAGGCTCCACACATTTCACCATGACAACTCCGGGGTTCTGTGGCAGCCACGGGGCAGGAGAGCCGTGTTTTGGGGGGTCTGAAATAAAGCGGAAAGAGCTAGTGAAATGCAAACGGTATGCAACTGAATGAGCAGGAGCAGAAGGTCCGAGCCCTCACGAGGGGCCATGACTACCTTTGCCGGGCACCCATGAAGTGCCAGCGCCCAGGGCTGACTTCACAGAGGAACGTCACTACCCTAGCGTCCGGCACTGTGGTCATCCTTGCACTACGTCCTGGAGCCCAGGTTGCAGGGGCCACGATACAGCACCAGGGCCGATGGTGGGCGTGGGAGCCAAGGTCCTGCAGCCAAGTCAGGGGCTGCACAGGGATTCCAGCCAAGTGTCCACGTTCTGCCCTGTCTTCAAGGAGCTGACTCTGACGCCTAGGCTTCTCCCTGACACTAGACGGGGCCCCTCCAACACGTTCCTTGTCCAGGGAGCCTGAGGCCTGGGCCAGGGCAGGGTGGGCGACTTCCCACCCCGCTTCCGCTCCCACTGCCAGCAGAGGTGGGTGAGGGCAAAGCCGGCTGGGTGGGCGGGCACAGGCGTCAGCCAGCATAATTGACACCGCGGAGCCGAGGGCCGGGCGATGGATGCTTGCCGAGCAGAGGCGGGCGGGCGTGTGATCCCTGTGACACAGAGCATGTCATTTAGAAAAGTGGACGTGTTTTTCCGGAACAACAGGAACGGAGAAAGCCGCTCCATGTAGTCAGGACTGTCTCCGGAAAGTTCGGACACTCGTTACATTGCTCTGCCTCCTCTCCAGCTCCTGTCCCCAGGCGCCCAGCACACAGTGGTGCCCACCTTGGCCCCCCGGCCCCGGTCTCCTCACCCTCCAAGTGCTGCACCCAGACCCACACTGACCTCTGGGCAGCAGCGAGCACGCCCTGGCAGTGGGGTGTCCAGCAGGCCTCCACCTTCCTCACCCAGTGGCACCCTCGGATGTCACTCACTCATGCCTTTCTGCAGCACCTGTCGCCTGGTCCCTGAGTGACGGCACAGCTGCCTGGTGAGCTGCTTCTGGGCACCTGTGCACGTGCGCTGTTCTTTCCCTCCTGGGCGCCTGCGCGCACATGCGCTGTTCTTTCCCCCCCCCGGGCGCCTGCGCACGTGCGCTGTTCTTTCCCTCCTGAGCGCCTGTTCCCCCTGGGCGCCTGCGCACGTGCGCTGTTCTTTCCCCCTGGGCGCCTGTTCCCCCTGGGCGCCTGCGCACGTGCGCTGTTCTTTCCCCCCTGGGCGCCTGCGCAGGTGCGCTGTTCTTTCCCTCCTGGGCGCCTGCGCAGGTGCGCTGTTCTTTCCCTCCTGGGCGCCTGCGCAGGTGCGCTGTTCTTTCCCTCCTGGGCGCCTGCGCAGGTGCGCTGTTCTTTCCCTCCTGGGCGCCTGCGCAGGTGCGCTGTTCTTTCCCCCCTGGGCGCCTGCGCACGTGCGCTGTTCTTTCCCCCCTGGGCGCCTGCGCAGGTGCGCTGTTCTTTCCCTCCTGGGCGCCTGCGCAGGTGCGCTGTTCTTTCCCTCCTGGGCGCCTGCGCACGTGCGCTGTTCTTTCCCCCCTGGGTGCCTGCGCAGGTGCGCTGTTCTTTCCCTCCTGGGCGCCTGCGCACGTGCGCTGTTCTTTCCCCCCTGGAACCAGTTACAGACCAGCCCCCACTGAGCCAGAGCAGTGAAAAGCTGGGATTGCATTTTCCAAGGACCCCTCTGGTGGCCTGGGAGGCTGGAGGGAGGCAGCGGACCGGAATCTCCGCGTAGATCATCCATGTCAATACCACTCCCCCCGCCCTCCCAGCCATGTCAACTGGTCCCAGAATTTCCTGTGATGGTCGTTTTTAACCTCAGTCTTGAGCATCTTAGTGTGTTAAACCGACGGACGTCCAAGTGTAAGTCCCTTAGAGAGGCGCTTTCTCTCATCATTCATTGATTCTTTTGCTCCTCTATTCCAGAAACATGGTGGACATACTTGTTATAGGCCAAGCCCCATACTTGGGGTACAGCAGTGGACAGCAAGATAGTGTTGACTGTCCTCATGGAGACTAAAGTCAGATAGAAATGCAGGAAAATAATTTTTCAAAGTCACACATTTCAATGCGTGCAGAGTTGTGACTGCAGGGCGGGGCAGGTGGGAGTCATGGCCCTCAGGAAAGTAGCCCTGCCCGGCCCCCAGACTAGAGTGGGAGACCCACTCCCGTGGCTGTGTTATGCTGTGTGGACCCAGTGACCTTGGTCAGTTGACTCTAATCACACGAGACCAGAAATCAGAGAACTTTTTCTCTGGTGGTCAAAGAAGGCAGAAGCAGACGGAAGGGGCGCCGTCCCGCTGGCCTGGACGGGGAAACAGGGCCGCAAGCCGAGGACCGTCAGACGCCGACAGGGAGCCAGAAGACAGGGGTCTCAGGGCTTCGACCGCAGGAATGGATGAAGTCAGCCAGCCACCCAGATGAGCTCAGGAGCAGTCATTCCCAGACACTGCAGGCGGAATGCTATCCTGCCAGCCCCTGACCTCAGCTTTGTGAACCCCGAGTGGACCAGCCGTGATGGAGAAGGCAGACTTCGTGTCCACGCGGAGGCAGGGCTGACCGGCCCTCGAGCCCTCCGTGTAGTAATCATCGGGGAGAGAATGAGGGACAGAAACGGGAGGAGGGGAAGCCATACGCACATCTTCTTCCTCTCTGGTGAACGCACAGCCATGTGTCTTGGTGACGGTGATGTAGGTGTCCGCTTCCTATCTCTGTTTATTACATCTTAGGGCTTTGAACAGTGTGTCATCCTGGCAGAGGGACAGCCCGGCCTGGGAAGGCAGTGAGCCAGCGAGCATTCCAGGAGCATCTTTGCAGAAGCCTCTGCTCTCGGCCCCGCCTCACAGCCCCTCCTGCAGAGATGGGAGCACCCCGTGCTCTTGCTCCTCTGCTCTGGGGCAGAGCTCGGTCCGCGTGCGTGAGGCGATCTGGTTCCCAAGAGCCCGGGGAGGAGGGGAGGCAGTGATGAGCACACCGGGACCCAGCCTCTCCCCGGGGCTGGGGCGCTCAGGACGAGGGGCTGCAGGAGGCCCCCCATCTGCACCGCTCCACATTCACCTGCACCAGGGGACAGTGCCGGGCGACAGGGGGCTGCAGAGCGGATCCCCAAGGGTGCAGGGGGATTCTGTGCTCTGGGCCACGGCTCCACCTGAGATCTCGAGGGGCATCAGAGGCGCGAGGCTGTTCTGGGGAGCTCACTGTGGCTGCCCCGCAACTGTGCCAGGCTCGCCTTCACCGTGGGGCCTCTGTGCGCCTTCACCCACCTGGCACAGTCCTCGCCAGTCTACGTGTCTCCTTCCTTCGTCTCCTGGCCGGTTCTCCCAGCACGAGGCTGACCCCCATCCCTGTGGCGGTCCATGCCCGGGGTGTCTGTCTCCCCCATGGCAGGGAGGCAAACCCATGCCCACCGCGGGGGCCCAGCCCCGGGGCTGCCGCGCTCACTGGGCTCCTGACAGCCACTGGCTCGCAGGTGCGACCTCCCTCTCCAGGGCCTGTCCTCACCTGCACCCACCTCTGCCCCTGCCCTGGGCGCCCAGTGCTGCGTGGCCACCACGTGGGCTCTCACCCGGCGTGTCCGGAAGGAACGGTCACAGGGCTGGAAAACGAGGCAGCGGAAGGACTGGGCCAGATTGTTGAGAATTCCCCGGGTCACAAGGAGCCCCGCTCCCCCGCAGGCAGCTGCCTACTGGTGCCCCAGAGTTGAGGAGCCACTTGGGGAGGGGGAAAGGGTGGGGAGGGTCACACGGATTAAGTCATGTTCTTGTCTCGTTCAAGATACCCCCGCCTGGGCCACTTCCAGGGCCAGGGGTCAGGAAGGGGAAGCGGAGATGCTCTGGGCCAGCACCTGTTCACTCTCTGTTCACTTGGGGGCTGGCCAACCCTTTAGGAGGGAAACCGGCTCTTCAGACCCAGTGCCCTCTCCCCTGCTCTGCTGTGGCCCCTGGCAGGTGACGCTCATCTAAAAATAAGGTACTCAGGCCACACCGGCCCCGGGGTGCAGTGGAGCCAGGCAGCCAGGCTCCCCGCAGAGGACGCAGGTAGCTGCCAGACAGGGGGGGACTCCCTGCAGGACAGAAAGCTCAGTTGCCCCGCCCTCCTCCCCCTTCCCTGCCCCTCTAACCCGTCCAGACGGGCTGCATGCCTGCTGCCCGGTAGGGGCTATTTCAGACGGGCTGTAAAAGGAACCGAAATATCCCGGGAAGTCTATAATTGGGTAGGGTTGTCAGTCTCTGTCCAGGGCTTCTTAGGGACGCCGCTCTGCTGCCTGGAACCCTTGGCTGTCCCTGCGGCCCCTGGGGACCTCCCCTGCCGGCTCTCCAGCCCTTCCCCTGCCGCAGGGAACAGATCTCCCTGGGGAATCCACCTCCCCTCCCTGGCCCGCTGGCCTTCTCCTGAGCCCGCCCACTGCAGGCTCCGCCCTCCAGAGCTCTGGGCTGGGGAGCCCACCACTCGGGCCACTTTGCCCCTGGGGGGGATCCAGCAGCTCTGGTCTTGGCAGCAGCCGGGCCAGCCGCCTCCCTGAACTTCTGCCCGAGGCAGGGTCCCCCCTTCCCCTGTGTTTCTGTTTCTCCCACACTTTCTATTTTATTCTCTAAGTTCCAAGCCTTACCTTTTAAACTGTATTTATGTAGTTATTTGTTTTTAAAACTAGCTCTGTCTCAGGACCACTGGCCTGGGGGAAGCCCCCAGACTGATGACAAGTCTGATCCGGAGACTGAGTTTGCCTGGCCTGGGGGCAGGGTGGGTGAGCTTGCTGGCTGGTCTCCGGGAGGGGCTGCCTGGGGCTGGCATCTCCTCCGGGACTCACAGCGTCTAGAGGATCTGGCGTGGACAGGAGCCCGGCTGGCATCTCCCCTGCCAGGTAAGGCTGGTTCTCTGCTGTGGCTGCCGGGGCCCTCGCGGGGGTGTGTGGGGAGAGCCCATGAGGGTGGAGAGAGGCTTTTCCAGGCTCCCGTTCCCTCTGGAGCCTGAGCGGAGGGTCGGGATCTGCCTGAGCTGGGGGGCCCCGGGGAGCCCAGGGGAGCAAGGTCTGCAGGAAGGCACCTGTCTGCCTCCGGAGCCGGAGCCAGGGCTGACCACATGCTGTCAGACGCGGCTGATTTCTGAGTTGCTACTTTGAAGTCGCTGCGGTGTCCCAGCCACCCCCACTCTCCAGTCAGAAATGGTTTGGAGTAAGAGCGAGAATGGGAAGCAGGAGCGGAGGGGGGAGAATCCCCCTTCAGTTCTGCATTTACTGTCAGAAAAAAACTGTCTTTTGATCTAAACTTAGACCCGTCTCCCAGCTGAGCATGATCCCCTCCCCCGTGTTCTCTGCCCAGGGACGTGTTTTTGTCCCTTTTCTGCTGATTGTCCCCTGTGGGCGCCAGAGTTCACGTCCAGCGTGCAAGTGTAACCGGAGTTGGCCATGTTGTTGGAGAGCTGCCCGCACTTCCCACTGAAAGTATAACTCAGACGACAGGGATGCGCTTATCTGGCCCCCAGAAGGAGGTGGCTGGGCTGTCCCGCAGCGGGCGCTGGGTGCCCCTCCCCGAGCGTCCTTCCCTTCTCTGTCATCTTCCGGAGTCTCCTGTCAGCTCCTGTCTGCGCAGGTCAGCCCAGCCCCCAGGAGTGTGTGTCAGCGACCATGGTCCAGGCAGGGCCCTGGGAGCCAGCGGGCCACCCGTGAGGGCTGCATCTTCTCCCGCTCCGCTGCGTGCCCGAGTTCTCCCGGGCATCTAATCCCGCTTCTGCAGTGTGAGGTCTGCAGAGGCACGTCCCCCAGCCGAGCAGAGGGTGCGGGGAAGCATGGGGACCGCCGTCTGTCTCGCTTTCCATCCCAACCCTGTCGCTCCGTCTGGGTGCCCGGAGCTAGAAGTGTGTGTCCAGTGAGGCTCAGTTTCCTCCTCTGCAAGAGGAGGTGGTAGAGGGACAATATAAGACACCCCACGATGCCCGGTGCAGGGTGGGCGCGTGAGCTGTCTTGGTTTGCTCCTGCTTCCCAGCCTGGAAGGGAGCACCCACCTCCTCCCTGGCCTGGTCTCCTTGTCATGCTCGGTGCCTGCAGTGTGACTTGGGACGTGGTCCCCTTGTTGTTGGGCCTTCATGGAAGGCAAGAGGCTGGAAGAAATGAGGATTTCCTTTATTGGGGCTCCAGGGACAGCTCCCGGGATCCATAGGCCCTTAAAACGTGTGGAGCAGAGATGCGCGTGTAACTGGTTTTCCGGGGCGAATTCAAAGTGCCATCAGACCACACGAGGTTGAGCAGGTGGCCGGCAGGCTGACCCAGCCCACGGTCGGAGAGCTTCACCGTGTGAACTTGTTTCCAGGGTCAGCCACCAGCAAGTGTGAGTGTTTCCACGCAGATCCGCCCTGGCTTCTTCCTAAGCACAGGACGGTGGGAGAGTCTGGCTCGATTTCCTGTAAGGCCGTCAGAGTAGTGCCCACTTCCGGCAGGTGTGTGCCCTCCGGTCACGTGGGGTCGTCTGCTTGGACCCAAGGGTCTCCCCAGACACCGGCGTGCGTGGGCTCCGGGCTGGAGGGCGCGGGTTCTGTCCCTCGAGTTCCATCCAGGTAGGACGGCTGCAGGGACATGGATGTGCTTTGGAGGCAGAGAAGCCGGGGTGATCTGGGAGCAGAGCAATGTCACGGTAACAGAGGTGCTCGGTGTGGAGGAGAGAAGACACGTGGCCACGTGCCCGGAGGGCTTCCACGTGGGAGAGGCAGCTGCTCTGTCCTCTGGGTCCCCACAGGGCGGAAGCAGGGGACTGGTGCGGCACTCATTGGGCACCAGGTTCCAGGCCAGTGCCAGGCACTCCCGCCGACAGGGGCTGGCCGGCCATTGTCCAGGGCTGGTCTGAGCCGGGCTGCGTGGCCCAGGTGAGCATGTGCATTTTCCTCGCCCGAGACCCTGCGCTGGAGAGAGCTTCCTTCCCAGCCTCCAAGGCCGTGGGCCCCCCGCCCCTTCTCCTCCTTCAGTGCTCCTGGCGACGGCAGATGCCCGCACTGCTGGGGTGGCCACCAAGGACCAGGGCCTGACCGGTGTGTCCTCCATGCCTCAGCTTCATCACCAAGGGGGGCGATCGGAGGGCCTGCATGCTGCTCTGAGGACAGATGGAGACATCACAGGGGGACGATGCAAAGTCACACCTGGGGGCCCAAGCCCACTTCCATGTCAACAGGGCCTTTGCCCTCATGCTGGGACAACTTCTCCTCAAAGGGGACATCATGACTGAGGCAGGCCTAGCCAGGACAACCAGAACACAGCAAGGCCAGTGGGACGGTTTTAGGGTGGGGCGGGCCCTGAGGAGTTCCCAGCCAATCCCCGTACTCGGGGACTGAAGACACACCAGGTTGCCCAGTGACTAGCACTGCAAACCCAGGAAGACTGCGGTGCAGGGTGGGAAGAGCAATTCCCCACGTGACAGAGTCCGGAGAATGTGAGCGCCTTGCAGGCTTGTGTCCAGACAGAGGTGGGTCTCGAACACAGGTCTCATTAAGTTACTGGGACATGGAGGGGCTGATCCCATACTCTTCTGACCCAGGACTCTGCAGTGTGTGTGTCCGTGTGAATGTGTGTGTGTGCATGCATGCATGTGTGTGTGCGTGTGTGCATGCATGTGTGCGTGTGCGTGTGCGTGTGTGTTGGGGCAGGGTTGGTGGCAGAGACACCCATATTCAGAGCCAGGTGGCCAGGCTGACATCTCCTTTGCACTTTGGCTGGGGCCAGCACAGGGTTTGTTGAATCAATGAGTGAGCGACCAGCCACGAGAATGCCAAGTTGAATGAGTGAACACTCTGGCATGATCACTCCTCGGCCTTATTATTTAGCCAAACTGACCACTTTCTGTGGCTTTCACAAGTCCCATTCTGTACGGCTGCTTAAGTCTCCGCGGGTGCATGTCTGGGCCAGGCTGGCTGCTCCCTTGCTGCTGCGGTGCCTGTCCTTGACCACGTGACCTCGCCACTTTGCAATGTCCCTTAGACTTTCCCCGAGGAACAGGCGTCCTGGGCATTGGACAGCGGTTCTCAGGAGGTGGCAGGGCGAAGCATTCGCGAGAGGCTGAGGCTGGGTAGCCCCCTGGCACACAAAGGGAAGCCCTGGCAGGTCCCCGTGGAAGGTGTGGAGGGTGGACCCCAGTCCTCTGTGGCTCTGGACAAACCCCATCTGACGGCTAGGTCTCCGGCTGCCCACTTCCTTAGCTTGGATACTCCTACCTACTGGAAGTTCACTACTTCTACTTAGTCCTGGCTACGTTGTGGTAGAGAGGAGAGTATCATTTTAACTTGTTTTAAAGTTTGGCTCATAATAAAATTTCAACAACAGAAAAGAGAGATTTGCACCATCTTTTGGTTGGAACTACCTGTAAGGAGGACCCTTTCGTTTGACCGGATGCTGGCCGATTCAGGCCACTGGGAGCGGGCCTTGAGCATCTGCGTCTGAGCTGCTGCGAGAGAGTGTGCCTTGAGTCCATAACGACGAGAAAAAGCAAACGAACTGCAACAGCAAATTAAACAGAATCTCGCTTAAAAATGAAACAGAACTGCAGAGTTGGATGTGACTATGGGGGTTCAGCCAAGAACCCCTCCTTTTACAGACTCTGTCCTAAAAGGCTGTCAGGAGACCATCAGGACCACCTTGCCCCGTTCCTCCTCTGATGACAGAATGGCGTCCCTCCCAGGCACTTGCCCGTCTTCTCCTGGCCCAGCTCCAGTGGCAACCACCCCTCCCAGGGAGCGACGCACACTGTTGACAAGCTGGTTAAAAAGTCTTGTTTTTATTGAAAGCTCTCTCCCGGCCACTCCAGTGTCCGCCCTCACTTCCCCTTTGCAGGAATACTTAGAGTAGAATAAATTGGATCCCTGGGCCCACGACATCTTTCGAGCTCTGTGAAAACACAGATAACGTGCCCCCTGGCTGAGGTTGAGTGCCAGTTGGCGTCAAGCTGTGTGCGAGACTCCTCACAAACAGCACTTACTCCTACGAGCGAGCTGTGCGGTAGCAGCTGGACAGCTGGACAAGCAGAGGCTTACAGGCATTTCATCCCACGGCGAGTAAGGGCGGCACTGGGATTCAAACCCATGTCTTAGTGCAGAGCTCATGCCCTTAAGCAAGACAAAACCCCAGACTTCCCTACAGAATTCCTACAGAGAAGCAAACACACCATTTGGAATATCTCTTTCTTTTTCTTTTTATTTATTTATTTATTTATTTTTTTATCCTCATCCGAGGACATTTTTCCATTTTTTGTTCAGGTAGAGTAGGAGGGAGAGAGAGGAACAGAGAGAGAGAGAGAAACATCGATGTGAAGGGACACATTGAGTGGTTGCCACCCGCACGACTGACCAGAGCCGGGGACAAACTGCAACCGAGGTACATGCCCTTAGCGGGAACCGAACCTGGGTCTCTCGGGACCGCAGGCCGACGCTCTAACCGCTGAGCCAAACCGGCCAGGGCTCTCTTTCTTTTTAAAAATGTTTCTCAGTAGACTGTTTTGCAATAAAAGTAACAAAAGCATATTGTTACATGTGCAACAATATCAACAACCCCCTGGTTCTTACCCCTCCCACTCAGCCAATAGTTACATTCTGGCAAATACCCGTTGGCAACTTGGTACCCAAATATACACATAGACGGAAATCCCTCATTTGAACAACTGGGGAATAGTAACAAGGGATTCTAAACCATGTTATCTTGCACAATGTCTGCCTCACAGGAAGTGTTCCCTTAGTAACTGGAAGGTTGGGTTGTAAGCCTTTTGTCTTGAGTGGTCTAATGTTGCTGGGCAGTGGTGTGTTTGTCCCCATCTGTCTTCTGCAACACTGATGGGCAGAATGAGGCCCTGGATGAGACGTTTCCAGGCCTCTGGAGAAACACCTACCGGAAATTCAGTCTTTTTCCTGAAGTGCTGTGGGCAAGCCAACTGGGCTTCCCCCGCATCTTTGGTTTTGCGATCGGCTTTGCCCCCAGCACCTCGTGCTGCCCACAGCTCCACGCCATCACCTTCTGTAATCCACTGTGGACTTGTCTGTTTTTGCCACCGGGTCATGAGTTCCCCAAGCTCACAGGCTTTGCATTTCTCATGTGTAGACCAGTAGTGGCTACACAATGCAGGACAAGTAGAAACTCAACACGTCTTTGTGGAACAAAGTAATTTCAGAATGGTGATCATCATAGTGCCTGACAGATACTGAGTGGATGAAATGACCATGTGATTGAAATCCCAGTGAAATGAGTGAATGAAATATCAGAATTGGGTAAATCCTACAGACATGTACCACACCCAGCACGGTGCCCAGTGCTCCATGCACAGTGTGGGCACCAGATGCTGTCTTTCCCCATCAACAGCTCCAGCTCAGCTAGACCAGGTGGCTCTAGCACCTTGGGCATTGTGAGGCCCCCACGGAGCCCAGGGGCCTGGATTTGTGGACTGGACGGTGCTGGTGGGAATAGTCTGGCTGGTTCCCGTCTATCTCCAGCTGTGTGGTTTCTAGCACCTCTCAGATCTCCAGGCCAAGTCCTTCAGCTCAGTAAATGTGATGAGTGTTAGCCTAGGACCCTGGACTCTCTGGTCAGAGAGCAGGTCTGATGTCCTTAGCTCCTGGTAGGTCAACTTTCTTTGACCTTTACAAGGTTACACAGGCCCCAACATTCCCCTTCAGCCACACGTTGATCTTACAACCCATTTGATCACTTAGACTTAGTAGATGTACACCATATGCGTAAACACTAATTCTATAACCCTTCACCTCTTTGGTTGGTCATTTCATGGTAGCTCTTCCTACAGGAAGCTGAACACACAATCATCTACTGAACACACAGAACACCTGCTATGTATCAGGTGTGCTCCGGGATGAGAGGGGCAAAGACCACACCGCCCGATGCCAAGGTGCTCCCAATGCACCATGTGAAAGAGAGTTCAGGGTTGTGTGCTATGGAGACTGGGAAGAGCTGCACCCCAACTAACCACACCCCATGCATCAAGTACACATTAGTGTGCAGACATTGGCATTGTGTGTTCATACTCCTCTCTCCCAAGTAATTTTCCAACAACCTTAGAGGTATGTAGCCATCACTTGATGAATGAGGAGAGATCTAGAGGTGTTAAGTGACCTGTTCAAGGACAAATGGCCAGATAAGAAGAGCCTCTTTGCTCTATGCTACTCCACCCTACTCTATGCTACTCCACACTACTCTATACTTCTCTACCCTACTCTATGCTCTACCTTACTCTATGTTTCTCTACCCTACTCTATGCTACTCTACCCTACTCTATGCTTCTCTACCCTACTCAGTGCTATTCTACTCTACTCTATGCTACTCTACCATACTCTACACTACTCTACCCTACTCTATGCTACTCAATGCTACTCTACCCTGCTCTTCTCTTCCCTTCCTAGTGTCAGAGAGCTGCTTGCTAGGGCTGGGGTTTCACACAGGACTCCTGGACTGGTAGCACCTAAGCTAAATTTTTGGGGAAAGAGGAGAATTTACCACCCTATTTTTAAAGTCTCTGTTCCTCCTTCAGACTGTCCCCCTACAATATACAGTCCTGGAGGCAGACACTTCTCCTCATTTATCTCCATCTTCAAGCTCTGCTGTAGGCCTCGGGAAGGAGGTGGGCCCGGTGGGGCGGCCTTTGTGTGGGCGAGTGAGCGGAGAGCAAGGCCCGAGAGAGGGAGGGAAGGCAGAACAGCATGACTGCGAGCGTGGACGTGGACGGGGTGAGCAGACTCGTGAGCAATGAGTGACAAAGGCAAGTTCGTGAATGGATAGGCGAACGGGTCTGTCAGTGAGGTCCTTAACTTCGCCACATTGGGACCAGCGTGCCTGGGTGGATCTTCGGTGGGGAGGAAAGAGGACCGGATTGGAGGTCCTTTGCTCAGACAAAACTTTGCAAGAGGTTTTTCTGTCCCTCCTGCTCAAGTCTCCCACCAGTAAGTGCTCACACTGGGTTTACAAAGCCCGACTCCACCAGACTGCAAAGCACAGGGAGCTGAGTGCAGCTCTCCCCACGAGCTCCCCTCGAAGGAGAGAAGCTGGAGGACCCGGAGTCCAGCACAGTGACAGCAGAGCCACAGGCTCCCCATATTGTGGCGGCTCAGAAGCCTCTCCTGTCCTGCCGAGTTGGGCACATTTGTGAATTGATTCCCTGGGAAGAGAACTCATCCTGCAGAACCTCCGTTCCTAGCCCCTCCCTGGCGCACCCCGTGCCCATGCCTGCAGAACCACGGGGCCCAGGTAGGATCTGAGGAGGTTTTGGAAGAAAAGAAACACCCTTGGTGGCTAGGCCAACTTCTGTGGGAATCCACGTGCTCACTCTGTCCACAGGAGGTAGAAGATTGTTTTACAAATCTTTTTAGGAAAAATAAAAGAGAACTCCCTTTTACCATCTAAGTTCAATGTAGCATTAAATATAGTTCAGACACTCAACATGTCAATTCATTTCTCTTTGTCACCGGATGCTTGGAGCACCTGCTCTGTTCCTGTCACCATTCCAGGCTCGGAGGAGACCAGAGACCTAATCCCTGAGTCTAAGGAGCTCAGTGGAAAACACAGAACAATAAGTAGATCTATTGTAAGGCCACTTCTGGGGTGATGCAACCCAGGGGTCGTAGGAGCCTAACGAAAATAGTGACACACGCCCTGCCTGGGAAATCAGGGAAGGCGTCACAGAGGGAAGGCACATAGACTGGGTTTTGAAGGGTGAGTAGGAGTCTGCCTGGCAAGGAAGAGGCATCATCACAGAGGTAACAGCAGAGGCAAAGAATTAGGGGAAGAAAATGTGGGGGTGTTGGAGGAAGAGAGGGACGTCCTTGAGGTAGGAGAACGAGGTTCATGAGCTGGCGTGGACGCGAACCGCGAAGGGGTTGGGATCAGCTGAGAAAGGCCTTTAAGAGCAGCCCTTAAGCTTGGTAATGAGACAAACAGACCTGCTCCATCCGATGACACCTATGCTCAGGCTGAGCAGGGTCCTTAGCACACTCACAGACCGTACCCCACGGGGCACACCTGGTGTGGACACGAAGGGCTCACTCTGCGGAGGAAAACCGCCCCGGGGGGGTGGGGGGTGGAGTGTGTGCCCCCAGATGAAGCCTCGAGCCGGGTCCCGCGCTGGGGCAGAACCGCCGTATGAATGACATGTGTGCTGGAAGGTTCTCTGCTGGCCAGAGCCCCCGCCTGAGTGTGGTGGCGCTGTTGACTGGCAGCCAGGCGCTGTGCAGGGACTCTAACCCCTCCGAGACCTGGTGAGGCCCCGCGCTTCGGAGAGGCGCTAGCTGGGCCACACAGCTAGCGAGGGCGCAGGCAGGAGCCAAAGCACAGTCTGTCTGGGTCCGGGCTCTCCCAGCCTCCGTACTGTCCCCCTTCTCATGGAGGGGACACTGCTCATGGCTCCTTTCTACCTGGGACGGCACCTCCACAGGCACTGTGGGTGCTGTGCACTGTTTATGAGCATGATTTCACCAGACCAGATGCTGCTCAGAGTGAGTTAAACAGAAACATCCCCCCCGCCGTGTCCTCGGGACCCCGTAATCCGAGTCTCTTGTGACATGAACTGACAGCGGCGTCGTTGGGAAAAGAAAAGAAGGCCCTGGCCTGTTTGGCTCAGCGATTACAGCATCGCTCGTGGACCAAAGAGTCCTGGGTTCGATTCCAGCCAAGGGCATGTACTGCGGTGGCGGTTTGTCCCCGGCCAATCGATGTGTCTCTCTCACATTGATGTTTAGAGAAACGTCTCTCTCTCTCCTCCTTCCCATCTGTCTGAAGATAAATGGAAACATATCCTTAGGAAAAACTTAGGATTTAAAAAAAGAAAAGAAGAACAGAAAGAAAAAGCAATCGGAAGAACGAGTTCTGAATGTGACAGGGGAGAGACGGGGTATGACACTTTGAGAGGTGTGACTGGGCCGTCAGGGTCTTCTCGGGCCGACGGTGGGGCTGGCCACGCGGTGGCGTCCTCCTGACCGGACCACGGCCCCAGGGGCCCAGGAGGGAGGCTGGGAGTGTACCTGGAAGGATCTGGAAGTCCGTCCTTGGAGGGGGTCTGAGCAGGCTAGTTCGGGGAGGCGCATCTACACTGAGGTGTCCATCAAAGAGATGAGGGGCCCGGGGGCCGGGGGCCCGCAGTGGAAGAGCCCCGCTCACTGTGGCTTCAGTCTGAGGGGCGTGGAGCCTCTTCGCCCCAGTGGAAAGGGACACAGTGTCGCCGGCGCGGAGAACCCTGCCCTGGAAGCTGAGCATCTGGGGAACAGCAGCCGTGAGCAGCGGGTTAGCAGCACGTTCCTGGGCTGGTGTTCACGGCATTTGTCGGCTTTGTGTGACTCGTTTCTCCGTTGTGTGACCTGTTGTCATTGCTGTTTTCGTTCTAGGGAAATATTTGCTTTGGCTTCTAGAGCAAACAAACAAAACAGAACAAAAAAATGAAACGAGTGGGAACATGTGTGCCCCGGGCCGCAGACACGGGTGGGCACCTCTGGCCTTTGGGGCCACTTGTCCCCTCAGTGTGGTGCCGAGTAGCCTTCAGTGCCCCCGAACTGGGCTCTCCCTTCCTGGCTTCTCGCAGCCGGAGGTCTCGGTGGCGCTGGCCCAGTAGCCCAGCCCAGCTTCCTTCGGTGGTGCCCCTTTGACCCGTGGCAGACCAGCTCAGCCCTGCCACCTGGAGCCCTGGATGCTGGCCGCCCCTCCCCTGCCCGTGGCCAGGTGACAGAGGGCCATGCCCACATGCAGTCAGGTGACAAAGGCGAGGCTGGAGAGGCGGGTTCAAGCCAGTCCATGAAGGTCTATGGTGAGGGCTCTGAGGTCCACCCAGAGGCAGTGAGGGGTCACTCAGGACCCCCCCCCACCCCGAGTCTCAGGTCCTATGTGTGTGCTAGGAGCCTCGTTGGGTTCTCGCGAGGGTGTGCGGATGGCAGGGTGAGGGGCGAGTCTGGGCGCCGGGCCACGTCCAAGGTGGTGTCTGCAGGGATGGAGAACCATGGTGGCCTCGTACACCTCGCCCCACCCTCTTCCTGAGGCTGCCGCCTTCCCATGGGTCAGATCTCGTGCCCCCCCAGGAGACTTCCCCTTTACAACGCGTAGAAATGGTCCTAACCCAAGTCACCTCCTATCACAGGACCCTGTGGTGTTCACATCCGCTGTTACTCTTGGAAACCACACTGGCGTTCTCCCCCCAGAACGTAGCTGGTGGCAGGCTGCTGCCTGGGGATGAGAAGGGTGCCGGAACCTCGTCTGGGACCCACAGTCTCTGTTGAAGTAATTAATCAGGGAGTCCGGAAGACTGCGGATGCCGGAGCTCTGGAGGCCTTCAAGGTCTCGACTCAGTTTAAGAACCTTCACTGTGCCCTGGCCGGTTTGCCTCAGCTGTTGGAGCGTCGGCCCGTGGACCCGAGTCTCGGGTTCAATTCTGGTCAAGGGCATGTACCTCGGTTGCGGTTTGTCCCCGGCCCTGGTCAGAGTTGTGCAGGAGGCAACCAGTCCATGCGTCTCTTTCACATCAATGTTTCTCCCCCCTGCCCCCCCTGCTCCCTCCCTATCTGAAGATAAATGGAAAAACATCCTCGGGTGAGGATTATTAAAAAAAAAAAAAAGAGTCTTCATTGCTTCAAGAATAGACAGATGCGGCTTGAGTTCCATTAACAGTTTTTAGCAACTGGGAACCAGCTGGCACCTGGCTGCTGCTTAGGAAAAAATAGCCGAGAGGCAGTATTTTTAATCCCGCCGCACAGAGGAGGAGGTTGGGACCACACGTTCTCCCCCCGCTCAGCTTCTTCCATCACAGCCTGGTCGGCAGGGTCCGGCTTATGCTGGCTCCTTCGACCTCCTGGAAAGTCTGAGTGGAGAGGACCGGACGCGGATGGTTTTGCTCCTTAGCAGGACCACCTTGCCCGCATAACAATACCCCGAGCGCTGTCTTCTGTTCCCTCTGCCCTTTCCCGATTTCCCCTCTGAGCTCTAGACCCGAATGTCTACCTTCCTTTAGCTTCCCTGCTTGGCTGTCTTCCAGTGCCTGCAACTCTCTCGGTATGTTCAGCCCGAACGTATTATTTCCGAACCCCCAGTGACTGGCTCCCGGATGTGCAGACTGTAATTCGGGGCTCCCCCAGCCTTCTCTCTCTGTCCCTCTGCTCTCCGCCACTCACGGTGTCATGGGATCTAGGAAGAGGCCGTCCTAGGACAGGGCACTCTCTCTGGACCCTGCACCGCCATCCTCAAGGTCATCTGGTCAATCCGCCCTTCTCAACAGGGATCCCCAGATCACAGGAGAGGCGTGCTGACGTTCACTGGCCTGACCCCTTCCCTGGGTCATCACGCAAGTCCCCGGACCACCTCTTTTAAGGTTCTTTCCTCAAACTCGAATGCCTTCCTCCACAAATCCCTGCCACCCGCTCCAGCCTGAACTTTCGCCGTCCCTTCCATCCCCTCCTCCAAGCACGGAGCTTGCTCAAGCCGAGAATGATACGGGAGGGAGGCCAGCTGCTCCTGGGGGCCGCAACCCTTGTCTTCCTGCCCACACCCCCCCCGTCTTTCCAGGCTCAGCTCAGACATCGCCGCCTCCAGGAAGCCTTCCCTGAGCTCCCAGGCCTGAGCTCGGTGCTTGTCTCTCCCTCGACCAGAGCATAGGAAAGCAAGCATCTAATGGCTTGTGCCTGGAGTCAGTGTGTAACATATGCCTCTGGGCACGACCCAATTGGGGACTGAAACAACGGAGCTCCCAGGACCCCTGTATGGCCGAGTTCTCTCAATACTCAGACCGACAAGGCTCTCCTCCTTGTTTATTACGGCAACAACGGTCCACATTTTACTTTACGAAGAATCATCACGTCCGATGACTCACATAATCCCCTCTAAAGATCTATGAAGTGGGGTTATTGTTCCCATTTGTAGGTGAGGAGACAAAGGATTAGAAACTGACCAAAACAGTACGCCCCCCGCTCTGCTGTGGCCAGGCGTTGCTCCAAGCTCTTTACAAGTAGTGACGCAGTTCTCCCAATGGCCTGTGACACAGGTGTCATCTTCCTCACTGCATATGTGAAAGAGCAGAGGCCCAGAGAGGTTAAGTGACTTCCCCTGGTTTGCACAGCTCGTAAGAGGCAGGACTGGAATTCGAACACAGGGATTCTGACTGAGACGCTTCATCGCGGTGTTAGCTGCCCCAGGAGAAATCAATGCCTAGGCCAGTGCCTGGTATACAGAAGGCGCTCAGTACGCGTCTGGTACTGAGTCGGGTCACATAGCGCTGAGTGTTGAATCCGCTGCCAGGCCTCCAGCTCTTCCCAGGCAGCCCTGCAGAGACAGAAGCCACCCAGCTCCCTCTGCCCGTCCCTGACCAGCATGTTTGGCTGGCACTGCACACGGCTCAGCAGACACGCACTGGGCTCAGCACTGGCCTGTGGGAGAAGGACCTGGCTCAGTGGTCTGGACGCGGTCATGCCACGCTTTCATGTCTCAGCCAGATTCCTGCCCGGAGCATCTCCCGTCACCCCAGCAACATATCAGTGGTGCCTCGTTCCCCCAGCCCCCTCCCCCCGTGGGCAACGGCCAGACCCTGAGTCAGACCGAGCTCACGCTCTGCCCAGGCTGCCCTAGCGGAGTGCCAAATCTCATTTTCCCCCTCCAAATTGCTCTCTGCTCAGCGTCTTTCTTCCCCCACCTCTGGGTCCCTGAACAGGGAATGCTGGTTACTATGGTGATGGGCTGGCTTGTGGAAGGAACTTAGCTTAGTAAATTAATTGCTGGACTTTTGGAGACGAATGGCAGAACTCTGCCTCGCAGGGACAGGGAGTGGCCTACCTCATGCCAGCTGGGGAAGAGCTCGGGGGCTGGTGATGAGAGACGGAGTGATGGTGCCCACTGCAGCTTGCGGGGGCTGAAGCCTGGACGGGCCCGGCCGGGTAGGGAAACAGGCTGCCCACAATCTCACATTTACTGTGCATCTCGTCCGTGCCAGGATCTGTCCTTCATGCTTTGCAAGAATTGTTTTTTGCAACCCCTACTGCACCCCTGGTGGAGTAGAGATCGTCCTCCTTTTAGGGAGCGGAGATGCTCATGGATACCCCTTTGGAGCATGAGGATCCCAGGCCCGCCCCATTCAGTGGCATCTACTACGACCTCTCCATTTGCTCCCGGGTTGAAGGTCATTCTGTTCTTTACAACCTTGTCCAGAATATAGAAGCATGGGGAACATTTCTGAACACAGTCCATGAAGCCAGCGTTACTCTAATCCCCAAACCAAACAAGGATGTTCCAAGAAAAAGAAAATAACAGACTAAAAAATCCCACTAAAAAATCCCTCACGAACATAGATGCAAAAAGCCTCAAAAAATATTAGCAAACCAAGTATAATAATGTATAAAAAGAATTTTCACACCATGACTAAGAGATTGTAGCCAGAGCAATTAGGCAAGAAAAAAGTAAAGGCATCCAACTTGGAAAGGAAGAAGTAAAATCATCTCTATTTGCAGATGACAAGATCCTCCATGCAGAAAACCCTAAAACATCCACAAAAAGCTGTTATAAGTAATAAATAAAACTAGCAAAGTTTCAGGATACAAAATCAACACTCAAAAATCCACTGCATTTCTGAATACTAGCAGCAAATTATCAAAAAAGGGAAATTAAGACAATAATTGTATTCATGATAACATCAAAGAATAACATAAACATACAACTCAGGAATAAATTTAACCACAGAGGCACAAGACTTAAACACTGAAAACTACAAATCGTCATTGAAAGAAATTAAGACCTAAATAAATGAAAAGATATCTCCTGTTACTGCTTAATGGTTATAAAGTTTCCGTCTGGGGCAATTAAAAAGTCCCCAAAGTAATCAATGCCACTAAATCGCACACTTAAAATGGTTAAAATGGTAAAATTCCTGTGATATATTTGTCATTGCACTCACAAAAAAAGGTGTGCATACCGCAGTCTCTGCGTACGTGTTATTTTACGTGGCGAGGTAGAATAAGGTTACAGGTGGGATGCAGATGGCCACCAATCTGACTTTAAATAGGAAGATTAACCTAGAGTGTCTGGGTGGGCTCAGTGTAATCAAAGGGTCCTTACAAGTCAGAATCAGAAAGCTGCAACCTAAGAAAGGCTTGATGGGCCCTTCCTGGCTTTGAAGGTGGAGGAAGGGCATGAAACAAGGAAAGCCCTCCAAACTCGGCTTTGGTGCTAGTCCCGGAAGCCAGACCTTCCCCTGAAAGGATCATGTGACCCCCACTCCCCACCCAGTGCTCCCACAAACCCTGCGCTTTCCTCCACTTGGGCTTGTCTTGTCCTACCTTCCTCTGGCTGGAGTCTCACCTGGCTCCCAGGGGTCCCCGAGTGCCCTCCAGGGTGCAGCAGGGTCAGTCATCTGCCGGCCCTCGGCCCCTGGCACAGGAGGGCACTGCCAAATATCCGTTAAGTGAATAAATCCACAGTGAACTCTCTAAGCTCTTTTCCCATGCCTGGATCTTGAATGAATAATAACTACTTTGTGAAAGGGGCATGAACATAAAATACGGAATAAGGGAAAATAGACTCAGCTAATAAACCTCCTGGATCAAAGAAAGGCATAGGGAGCAGAAGCAATGTCTGTCCTGTTGACTTGGCAGAGTGTGAGCATGGTCACAGGATATGCTGCCGGGTGTGGGGTGCAGGGTGCTCTCCTACACTGCCGGGTGTGGGGTGTGAGGGTGTGAGGGTGCAGGGAGCTCTCCTACACTGCCGGGTGTGGGGTGCAGGGAGCTCTCCTACACTGCCGGGTGTGGGGTGCAGGGAGCTCTCCTACACTGCCGGGTGTGGGGTTCGAGGGCGCGGGGAGCTCTCCTACACTGCCGGGTGTGGGGTGCAGGGAGCTCTCCTACACTGCCGGGTGTGGGGTTCGAGGGCGTGGGGAGCTCTCCTACACTGCCGGGTGTGGGGTTCGAGGGCGCGGGGAGCTCTCCTACACTGCCGGGTGTGGGGTGCAGGGTGCAGGGTGCAGGGAGCTCTCCTACACTGCCGGGTGTGGGGTGTGGGGTGTGAGGGTGCAGGGAGCTCTCCTACACTGCCGGGTGTGGGGTTCAAGGGCGTGGGGACCTCTCCTACACTGCTGCAGGCAGCGGAAACCAGGCCGTTTGACGATTCCCATCAGGATCCTTTGGAAACTCAGTGCCACCCTAAGTGTTGTCTACACACCTGCCCTAAGTGTTGTCCACACACCTGCCCTAAGTGTTGTCTACACCCCTGCCCTAAGGAAGAACTCAACACAGGCAAGGACAGGGGAAAGATGTCCTCTTGGAACATACCAACAATCAGCCTATTGAGTGTCCAAATGTGGAAAATAGGATCTGAGCACTGCGCTGGCACCACAGGGGCAGCCTTAGGCCTGGCAGCAGGTGGCTGGGGGCTGATGGCATCAGAGAGGGGGTCACACTGTTGGCTGAGCAGCGTGGGTTCCGCTGAGAGGCGCTGGGAGGCCGGGTCTGGGGGAGGCCCCACCTGGGCCCAGAGTTGCCTCATGCGGCTTCTCAGCTCCAGGGCCTCCTCCAACGTGTGTCTTTCTTCACACAGGACATGTTCCAGTAGGACCTGACTGTGTCTTCCTGGCCGAGAAATGCCTGTCCCCAGGCCCGGGAGAGCCATGGCCAGCCTGCGAGGGGACGCGGGGACCTGCCTTCTCTGGGCGCTGCTGCTGCTGAGTGGGGACCCAGGCTGCCAGGCCCAGAGGGCAGGTGAGCCGCCGTGGTCTGTGCCAGGCTGACAGGACAGGCAGTGCACGCGTGTGCGTGTGTGCATGCGCGTGTGTGCGTGTGAGGTGCAGGCTGCTGTGGGGCTGGTGACGGTCGGTTACCCAGCAAGGCCACGCCTTAGTGTGTGTGCGTGTGTGAGCGTGAGTGAGCGTGTGCTGGAGACAAAAACCAGCTGTGGGACCCGTCCTGGGTCCATCACAGCAGAGTCGCGGGCTTGTCCGTCTCAAGCTGCTGCTGGGTGTGGGGACAGCGGGCAAGGTGGGGGCCCTGTTGCGTGGTGTCTATGGAGGCCTTGGGGCCATTCCAGGGCAAAGGGACTCCCTGGGTCCAGCCCAAGGAGGTGGCCAGGGCGAGTCTGCAGTGCAGGGGGGAGTAGAACGTTTACTGGAGAAGAGGAGGCCGGGGCAGCAGGGGGCGCCCTAACCTGACAGGGTGGCTCCGCTCACCTGTCCGAGGGCCTCCTGGAGGGAGGCATGGGCGGGGCGCAGGCCTTGGCCCCGCAGAGCCCTGGCACCTGGCACTGGATCATGGGGAGGACAGCGCTGCTGGCATATAAACTTTGGCCCCCGAAAGCCCGCCCCACGTAAGGTTGCCTGCCCATTTTGCAGACGAGGAACCCAGGTAGACAGAGGCAGAGCCCCCTCCAGGTGAGGCTGGGAGAACAGGTGCTGAGTCAGATCCCAGCTGTTTTCCCCGAGGCTGCAAGAAGACAAAAACAAAAACCCAACCCTGAAGGCTCCTGTTTCTGCATCGTTATTACAAAGTCTCCTCGTGTTTTTCACTTTGCCCGAGCCTCTCAAGGCCCGGCTCACTGGAAGGGCAGTGATGACCGTGCGGGTTTCGGGTGAGTGGTGGCTTTGTGTCTGCCGAGACTGTCCCCGGTGTGGTATGCAATTCAGAAATGCAAAGTCCTAGGACTGGCTTTTCCAAGTTCCCGCCTCATAGGGTAGAAAGTCAGGCTCTAGGGAGATGGGTGACCTGATGGGGTCGCCCGGCCTGTTCCTCTGGGTAGCAGAGGCCAGAGGCCGGGGCACCAGCCCAGGTCAGGGCCCTTGCCCAGACCTCACACTTAACTCTCAGGGGCTACAATCCAACCTGTTCGCTGGCTTCCAGGAGAAAATATGGGAAGAGCTCCAAGGGCCCCTTGGGGAGGCCTTTTGAACAAGGAAACTTTCTGCATATCAAAACAAATTTGCTCAAGGGTCACAGCCCGCGTCTGGGCCCTGCCTGGCCCGCAGCAGCAATCAATCATCCTGAACAGACTGGGGCATTGCAGTCCCACAGACAAACGGACGGCCTTTTGTGTCGAGGAAAAAACCTCCCCAGGAAGTATCTCTGAGTCTACACATCTGGACACACACACCAGAAATTCTCACCTTGTTAGGGATCAGTCCTGGGAGCACAGCGATAACGTCAGCTCCCGACCGGCAGACCAGCACTTGGACTGCAGAAGCTGGACCGAAGGGTAGATGTGGAGATAGTCAAGAAGGGCGCCGCCCAGGCTGGGACGGCGGCGTGTCTGTGCGCGTGCGCGCCTGTGTGCGTGGGGGAGCACATCCCGCTCTGTTGCCATTCTGAGTTTGGAACTTCATTCATTGCTGATCGATATAAAATTAGAAATACAAAATCATGTAATTCACTCGGGGTTCTGCTTGCCAGAGGCAACAATGTTTCTTGCAGCTCTCTCAGGGGCATGGCACACAGTCCCACACGCAGAGGCACAGTTCTTCACACCCAGTGATACACTGGAACAATGTATCCATGTTGGCGATAAGGATTCTTTGTGGCCATCCCCGTCCTGGCTGCCTGGCTTCCCACCGAATGGCCACAGGTGACTTTTATTCAGGCTGCACCACACAGGTGGTCCTGCAGGTGGCCCCAGGCTTTACTTGACAGCGTTGCTGTGAGCGTCCTGATCTGTCCCCCCACCCCTTCCGTTCCTCTGATTGTTTCTTGGATCGCTGCATTTGGAACTGGTGGATCAACAGGTCTATAAGGCTTTGAAGACCCTGAGATTGGGAGTGACAAATGCCATAGCCACCTGTTCAGGGGACACACGCATTCTCTTCACATTCTCACTGGCTACGTTGGTCTTTGTGACTTTGAGCAATCTGATAGTGTAACAAAATGGGGTGTGTGTGTGTGTTTATTTTGTTTTTACTAGCCAGTGTTAGGGCCTGGTGTCCCCAGAGGCCTGGTCCGCTGCTGCATGACCCAGCCCCAGGTCTCGAAGTGTCAAGACTGGGCTTCTTGTTTTGTTTTTGTTTTTTAATTCTCACCTGAGGATATTTTTCCATTGATTTTCAGATAGAGTGGAAGGGGGAGAGAGAGAGAGAGAGAACCCTGACTGGTTGCCTCCCTCACAACCCCAACCAGGGCTGGGGATCAAACTGCAACCGAGGTACGTGCCCTTGACCGAAAGTGAACCTGTGACTCTTTGGTCCGTGGGCCAACGCTCTAACCGCTGAGCCAAACTGGCCAGGGCCAGCCTGGGCTTCTTGATGGCGCCCTTGTATGTTCGTGCGGCACTGTGGGGTTCCGGAAACACCTCTCTCTCCTCGAATTACCTGATTGAAAATGGGGATGAGCAAACTCTCTGCTCTCGTTGCTGCAAAGGCCAGAAATAAATTCTATACGCTGTGTTCTGTGTAATCAAAAGCATTGGATAGGTTCTATAAAATTGGTATTTGTATACTTACTATAAAATGTCAGCATATTTTTATAAAGCATCAGAGAATTCTACAAATTTGTATTTAAAATATGTGAAGGCAGTAAACCATTTAAATAGCCAAGAAAAGCGCACAAGCTAAATAAACTACGCTCGCCCTGGCGGTGGGCTCTCTGTAGCCATGGAAACCGGGTTTATCACCCTGAAATGGGTTCCCAGCACATTGCAGGACGCAGGGCAGACGGCTGATCCACCAGCATGTCTGGTACAGTCCCCTCCCATCAGTAACTATATGGAAATAAGTGGAAAATAATCAAGTACACTCACCTGGTTAACAGTGGCTATCGGTGTGTAGGTGGGAACATGAGCGTTTCAAACCTCTTGTGATTGCCCTTCCGGACTTTTCTGAACTGGCCATCTTCTTTTCTTGTAGCAGGTTTAAAAAATACTGAAGTCACCGGTAACCACATGGTCCAAGGAGCTGACACAGTGGTGTTCCATGGTGTCCACTAGGGTTATACACGGTCAGCTGAGCCCTGGGCAACCTTGGGGACAGTTAGGAGCGGAGGTCTGAGCTTTCTGGCAGTGGGACAGTGCCCCGCCAGCGGGAGCCGGACCGGGTGGGTTTTGAGGCAGGTGGTGTGACGCAGCCGCCACACCTCCAGCCCCCGAGGGCAGTCTCTTCCCACAACTCGATGACCCTCCTTCCCCTTTCTCACCCCTGCAGGTTGCAAAAGTGTCCAGTATGATCTGGTCTTCCTGCTGGACACGTCCTCCAGCGTGGGCAAGGAGGACTTTGAGAAGGTCCAGCAGTGGGTGGCCAACCTGGTGGACACCTTCGAGGTGGGCCCGGACCACACTCGCGTGGGGGTCGTGCACTACAGCGACCAGCCCACCACAGCCTTCGAGCTCGGCCACTTCGACTCCAGGGAGGCAGTGAAGGCGGCCGCGCGGTCCCTGGCCTACCAGGGCGGCCACACCAACACGGGCGACGCCCTGCGGTACATCACCCGCCACAGCTTCTCCCCGCTGGCCGGCGGCCGCCCGGGGAACCGCGCCTTCAAGCAGGTGGCCATCCTGCTGACCGACGGCCGCAGCCAGGACCTGGTGCTGGAGGCTGCGGCCGCCGCCCACCGGGCCGGCATCCGCGTCTTCGCGGTGGGCGTGGGGGCGGCGCTCAGGGAGGAGCTGGAGGAGATCGCGTCGGAGCCCAAGTCCGCCCACGTCTTCCACGTGTCCGACTTCGACGCCATCGACAAGATCCGGGGCAAGCTGCGGCGCCGCCTGTGCGAGAGTGAGTCCGCGGGCGGGGTGGTGTGCTGGCCGCCCCCCTGGGCGCGGGCGGGGTGGAGTGCTGGCCGCCTCCCTGGGCGCGGGCTCCGAGCCGGGTTCCTTGAGCAGAGCCGCGTGGCCCGGGCTGGTGAGGCCTCAGCTATGTGACAGCAGGGGCCTGTCCCCCCCCCCACCTCCAGGCTCTGCCTGTAAGAAGCCCCCTGGCACTACACAGCAGGTGCCTGTCCCCAGGGGCGTGGCCTGTCCTCTCATGTCCAGGGCTGCAGAAGCAGGAAGGCGACTGGAGAGGGCTGGGTCTAACCCACCGCCCCTCCCTGAGAGGCACAGAGACAGTTCAGGGTCTCCCAGCACCAGGAAAACACCTGCCCCCCTCCCAGGGCTGTGGAGAGGGCTGGCCGAGCCTCTGCACACAGCAGGTGGAGGGGCGGGTCCTTTTCCCGATGAGAGATCACGTAAGGACATGGGCCACACAGGCTCGGGGACTGTGCCCGGAGACCCCACGTCGGCCGCTTTGACATGGTCCGTGCTGCTCCCCCAGGGGCCAAGGCAGTTGAGCTGGTGCCCTGTGCGATAACCCAGGTCTCTGAGCTCGTTGTCTGAGATGGATTGTGGCTGGGGTGGGGAGAGGGAGAGAGACTGGGGGGCAAGCAGAGCCCATGGTCCCTAGGGCTGGTCACAGTCTAGGTGGCAGAGAGAAAACACACAGAGGAATGTGATACTGCATGGCTGACTTCCATTGGGGTGCCGCAGGACCTCACAGGCAGCTCCTGCTGTGGATTTTATGGGACGTGAACCTGAAAGGATGGAGGGCTCCCTGGAGGAGGTGGCATTTAGATGGTGTGGAAGGATAAGCATGAGCTGCAGGATGGGTGATGACGTGGGATTAAGAGACAGCACGACACAGTCGATGAACTATAATAAGCCATGTGGCCAGCGAGGGCTGTGGTTTTGTCTGGTTGTGAGGGTCTCGATAAAGGAGGGTCTTGTGAGCTAAGGTGAGGCACTGGGGGACTGCGTGGGGGCATGGTCAGATCTGAAGAATGGAATGTCGCCAGGCTGCAGGAAAGATGGTGCGTTGATGACTAGGCCCATTTTACAGATGAGTAAATCTATGCCCAGAGGCTAAGTGAAGGTGACCTGTCCTGTAGGCACTGGCCATGGACTTTCTGTAAGTGACTTCATTTGACCCTCATAGGGTAAAGACACCCCCTTTTTACTGATGAGAGCATTCAGGATGCTGAGATCCCGGAGGCACAGCCACGGGGCCGGCTGGCCCTCAGCTGCGGGCCAGAGAGGCCGCGGGCCGAGGTGGAGAAGAGGAGAGAGGGAGGCGTCAGCGCAGCCAGGGTCGCGTACTGGCCAGAGGTGGCGCTGACCAGAGTCAGGCACAGCGTCCCAGGCCCAGCCGAGAGGCAACGTCCAGAGGGCGGCTCGGGGTCGGTGAGCACCCAGCTGTCATTCCAGAGTCCTCAGCGCTGGCCCTGGGAAGCAAGTCCACCTTCAGACCCTCGCTGGCACCGTGCCCCCGCCCGCCTTGGCTCAGGCCGGTTCTTGATCCTGGCAGAGCGGACCCTAGACTGTGAAGAGCTTCTGCTCCCAGGGGATGGTTCTGGGAGTGGCAGGGACACTCCTGAGGGGCGGATCCCCGGAACAGGTGCCCGGTTAATGAACCAGCAGGGCTCCGGGCAGAATCAGACCTTCAGCCTCCACGCTGACCTCTGCCCCCGGAACCTGGTTTCACTACCACTGGCCTGGCTCTGAATCAGGGAGGATGAGGTAGTCATGGGCAACAGGCAGCCCTGACGCCGGGAGCAGAGCAGATCGACCTCACGCCCGACTCAAGGGCCGGAGGTCAGGGTCCAGGTCGTCCTTTCTTGCTGCGAGCCCTGTCTCAGCAGACTTGGGTGTCGGGTCCTGGCAGGGGACGGTTCTCACTGAAGAGACGAGGGAGGTGGAGGAGGGGTCCTGAGGCTCGGGGTGCAGGCGGGATGCCAGCTGACAGACGGGGTGGGGGTGGGAAGGGGGCTGGTCTGTGGGGAGCAGGAGAGACACCCCTGCTTCCTCCCCCTCCCCTCTGGCCTCCCCTTGGCCTGACCCTGCTGAAAGCCAGCCCGCGGAGGGGCCCGCCTGCAGCTAGTCTCCCAGGGCTTGGAGCAGGGCAGAGGAGGGAAGGCGTCTGAGAGACGAGGTGATGCCGCCAGCCCAGGACCGCTCTCCGCAAGTCTCGGAGCTGTGTGAGCCCTCAGATGGGGGCGGGGGGCTGGGGCCTGGCAGCCTGGATGTAGCCTGAAGCTCACATGGGCCCCGCCCCCCGCACACAGTCACTGTAGCCCAGAGTGGAGCCCGGCGGACTGTCTGGGGCATGAATGCAGGACCGGTCTGGCCTTTGGGAGCTGAGTTAGATACTCCCCCACTCCCCCAAGGAAAGGAGTCCGGCCGCTGGAGGAAAACTGGGGGGTCGTAACCAACAGAAAGGGAAACCGATGCAGGCCAGCCCGTGTCCACCACGGCGTCATGACAGAAACCCGCGTTTCGCTCTAGCCAGCCTCCTCCAAGTGCCTGGAGACGTGTGGGATTCATGCTCCGGCGTCTGCAGGGAATCCGTTTGGTAAATACAGCTGTACGCTGAGGAGGGCCCGCTCTGTTCTGGTGACAGATGGAACAGAGTCCCCTACGATTGCCTCAGTCAGGAGCAGAGCACAGCAAGGCGGAATAGCGTGCGCTCGGGTCGACTCGGGAGGTGGCATAGGAACCGGAGAACTAGCAATCCTGCCGCACGCAGGACAGACCTAAGGGCGACTCCACGGCCCAAACAGGAGCGACCCTGAACAGGGGCTTCCCGTGAGTGATCTGCAAAGTTACAGACTAACAGCACGGGTTTTGGTGTAGCCATTATTCAGTTCGCTCCAAACTACGCATTCATTCCTGTGAGAGCTGTACATTGTAGCGGTCGTTGGATCCACTCCATCCATTCATCATTCATTCATTCATTCATTCATCCATCCACCCATCCACCCATCCATCCATCCATCCACCCACCCACCCACCCACCCACCCACCCACCCATCCATCCACCCACCCACCCACCCGCCCACCCGCCCATCCGCCCATCCACCCACCAACCCATCCATCCATCCATCCATCCATCCAGTCATCAGTCTTCAACAGCTCAATCATGAATTCATTCAATTCCATCCAATCCGTCCGTTCATTCAATCAGCCACCACACCGTGAGGGGCTCCGTGCTGGGTCCCATGCCCTGTACCCGGGATGCAGTGATGGATCTGACGTTTTTGTCCTCAGGAAGCTCCTGTCTTCCTGGGCACCGGGACAGGAGCAGAGAAGAGCACTATTAACCGTAAGGGTTTCTCTGCCTAGGGCCTGTCTTCCCTCAGGCCTATCATCTTCATGAGGCCAAGTCTGTTCCTTGTGGTGCCGGGGCCTGGAGCAGAGCTGGGTGTGTAGGAGGAGCGGCCTCAATAGAGGGGGAAGGGAACCAAGGCAGTGACCTGGAGACTAATTCTGCGGGTGCTGCTGCCAAGTGCTCATAGGACGTGTGCAACGGTCTCCTCTTCCCAATGCCAAGAGCAGAGATGGGCAGCAAATCTGAAACTACCGCCAACAGTAACAGCTTTACCGCGTGCATATTTTGGTGAGCAGACAAATGGTCAGAGTGTGGAGGCTGGCGAGGGTCTAGAGGCAGGCTGGCTGGGACAGGCGGGATTGTCCTGGGGCGGGACAAACGCAGAGGCAACGGACCTCAGCGGACTCCGAGGTGACCGGGACTAAGGGTCAGCGGCTGGCTGAGTGGCAAACCGTGACGGCATTTCACCACTTCGCACCCTCTCACCCAGCCCTGTGAGGGGTGTCACCATTGACACCTGCGCACAGGAAGCCACTGCTCTGTGCCCTGCGGGCCAACACGTGGGGCCCCTGGCGGTCTGGGGGCCGATCCAGGCCGAGAGCAGCACACGCACTGAAGTTTGTAGATTTATTTTTATTTTATTATTTTATTTTTAATGTTATTTTTGTTACAGATGTTTCTCCTTTTTTACTCCATTGACACCCTCCTCCCCATCCCCCCACCCTGTCCCCGGCTTTGTTGTCCATGTCCGTTGGTTATGCGTACATGCATATAAGTTCTGTGGTTTTTCTCCTCCCTCCCCCCCCACCCCCTCTTCTATCGGTTGTCAGTCTGTACCCTACTTCCATGTTTCTGGGACTACCCTATTCCTCAGACTGTTATGTTCATTATATTTCACAATTAAGTGAGATCATGTGGTATTTGTCTTTCTCTGTTTGGCTTGTTTCACTTAGGACAATACTTTCCAAGTCCCTCCATGTCGTCTCAAAGGATAAGAGATCTTTCTTTCTTACAGCTGCATAGTACTCCATTGTGTATATGTACCACTGCTTTGTTATCCATTCGTCTACTGATGGACACTTGGGCTGTTTCCAGATCTTAGCTATTGTACATAGTGCTGCTATGAACATGGGGGTAGCAATTTGTAGATTTAGTAGGAAAAAGAGAGCAAAGCATTTCATGAATATGTTTATATTGCTTACATATTTACATGATAATTTGGGGAAATTCAAGGTTAAATACAATATATTTGTAACATTAATCTCACTGGATTCTTTGGACTTTTTTTTTTTTTTTTGGTTAATTCTCACCCGCGGATATTTTTCCAGTGATTTTTAGGCAGAGTGGAAGGAGGGAGGGGGAGGGGGGAGAAACGTGGATGTGAGAGAGACACAGCAATTGGTTGCCTCCTGCACGACCCCAAGCCAGGCCAGAATTGAACCCGCAGCCAAAGTACGTGCCCTTGGCTGGGAATTGAGCCCGAGACCCTTCAGTGCTCGGCTGACACTAACCGCTGAGCAACCCGCCAGGGCTGTTTGGCTTTTTCCGTGGCTGCTAGAAAACAACATTTCATGTGAGGCTCACCCGGGAGGCCTCCCTCCTCCTCCTCCTCCTTCTCCCTCCCCGTCTGTGAGGCTGATGCCGGCAGCGTGAACGCAGGTCCTGTTGACCCGGACCCCGTGCTTCGCGTCCGGCCCGGTGCACAGGGAGGGAGGGCGGCTCTGGGAGCCCAGCGGCGAGGGGCCAGGTGGGCAGAGGCAGGACGACAGAGGAACGGGTGCGAGGCTGGGGTTGGCAGCACCTCCTAGGTGAGGTCACGGCAGAAGCCTGTTTGTCTGAACGCTCCTGGGCCACCGTGGACCTGCTCTGTCCTTCTGCTGCCCAGGACCTCAAGATGCCTCATTCCCACGGCCCAGAGCCGCCGTGGGGGTCCAGCTGCCCGCCTGCCCCCAGGCAGTTCTCCTCGCTACCCTCCCCACAGTCCTGAGTGTCCCTGTGCGTACAGCCGTCATCGGGTCGATGCGTGCAACACCCAGTGGCTACCAGTGACCATCAGTGAGGTGACAGTGGTTGCAGTCGTCCCTACGGTGGCAGGGTGCAGATGCAGGACTTTCCCCTGAGCTGTGTGACCCCAGGTTCAGGGGGTACGATCGTGAGGGGACATCGTCACACACCCCGGTGCTGACATCACGCGGTCCCCTGACTGTGGTCCAGTCTCCCTGTCCTGTCCGCGCTGATGGGGCCCGGGGACGAATGGCCTGTCCAGGTCCCAGGGCAGCAGGTGTTCACCTCCTTCTTCAGGTCAGAGCCCACCGCTGGGGCGCGTCCTGTCTGGCTGCCTTTCTCCAGTCCCATCCCAAATCCATCACTGAACCGACCGCGCCTCCCACGGCCTGGCTCGTCCACGGCGACATGGCTGTGTGTTGAATGAGGCTCGTGTATGTGAAGAAATCTTTGTCCCTGTGTTATAAATAAACAAATAAAAACATATCTGCAAACGTATGAGCAGAGTAACAGCAGCAGCAGCCATAACCAGCCCATGTTATCAGAGATGGCCTCTCCCAGAGCCCCCCAGGGCCTGCTCTGGGCGCGGCTCACTGTCCCTCCAGCCTGGGGCTCGTCCAGGGAAGCAGCTCAGGGTCACGGCATCAGGGCCTGCCCCTCGGTGGCCTGACAAGGTTCCCAGGGGACGCAACCTCAGCCTGGCTTCCTGCAGCACGTGGGGCGGACGGGCCCAGCCCCAGAACGTCGGCTGTAATTAAGAGCTTCCTCCACCCCCGGGCTCTGTCGTGGCCACAGAACAACTTTATATAGCGTGTCGGCCGCCTCAGCGAGCCTGTGGAATGCCCGCCACCGGGGCCTCCGCCTACTTCTATTTAGAGGACACGACGGTGGTCCTCTCTCCCCTCTCCCACGGACAGGGGACGCTTCCCTGGACCCTGGCTCTTGGCTCTTAGACAATTGGGCTGAGACGTCAGCGTGGATGAGGGCCAGGAAGGGGCCTCCCCCAGGCTTCTGGGGCTCCGTCTCCTCCGTCTCTGCTGCTGCTGTGGTCACGACCAGCTACCGCACGGTCTGGGAGGGGCTCTGCTGCCGGCACGGCACTTGCCACGATGACAGGGAGAGGGACAGCGGTGCAGAATGTGCCTTCTGTGTGGGGGAGGATAATTTATGGCCCTGCAGTTCTCCCTGGGAAGCTGGGCACATGCACCCCGGTTCCGCGTTTGACTCCGTGCAGGCCTCGGCCTCAGCTCCTCCGCGTGGGGCAGCCCCTCCTCGCAGATGCCGCTGCAAGGAGACGGGCATGGGCCCGGGGCGGGCACTGCTGTTCAGTCACCCCCGGTTCCCGCTGCGGCCAGGGACAGACCACTGCGCCTTCTCACGGAGGGAGTATTGGGCTCCCTCGAAAGCGTGTTCTCTGCTTTCTTTCTGTGAAACGCGTTCAGTAAGAAACGACCTATTCGCGTCCTGGAAACCGGCGGCATCCGCCTCGCCACAGCGGTGTGTTAAGGATCTTTACATATATGACCGGGTTTATGTCAACACGTGTCCGTTGACCCACCGTGACCCCTCAACATTGTACTGGGGCCTGGGACTCATCCTGGAGACACCTGTGATCCCACTGTTAGAGTGAGGTTTCCCAGAAAGGAAGGAGGATCGATAATGGAATATGGGGGTAAGTAAGTCCCAGTAGTGATAAGTGCTTTGAAGAAGACAAAGCAGGGCCACGCGACAGTGTCTAGGCCAGGAGGTATGGGAAGGCCAAGACTTAGGGGCCCAGAGTTCCAGGTGGAGGCAACAGCGAAAGCAAAGGGCCTGGGGCAGGCGTGGACACTGCCTGCTCAGGGCACAGAGGCCGTGCTGGGGGCCGTGCTGAGGGCGAGGGGCAGCAGCTGACAGTCCTGAGGAGGTGTGACTGTCCCCATTCCAGGAGGCGGACATGAGGCTGGATTCTGTGGGTCAGCTTTCCCAGGTTCACACGCTAGAAGGAGGCGGGCCGAGGGGTCAACCACAGTCTTCCTCAGACAGAAGCACCATCCACCGCACCCCACCCCACAGTAATCTGCACCCTGGAAGACCCTGGGTTACACCCAAGGGAAGGACCCTGGGCCAGCTGCTGGCAGGTTCAGGTGGCATGTCTAGCCTGGCAATTTGTTTGGGCCCAGAGTCCCTGTGAACCTGGCTCTTGTGGTCGTCCAAGGGGCAGAGCCCTGCGGTGTCATGTCCCCATCCCCAGTGAGCACAGTGTCCTTCCTGCCCGCACTCCGGACTTTGACCTCATGGCCCTCGGCCTGGCCCAGAGACACAACAGTCAACTCAGGGCGCACACACGCCACAAACACACTACACACACCTCACACACCACACACACATAACATATAAACAAACTCACATGTCCCCATACACATGCACCCCCCCACACACATCTGAGACTGCCTGGCCTCAGGTGCCCCTCCCAGCTGGGGCCCTGGGTGGACCCCGGGCCGGGAGGGATGGGCACCATCGGCCGCGGGTTTGGAGCACCACGTGGGTGTCCGTGGCTTGGCCCTGGGGACCACGTCAGCCTCAGGGAGCAGTTTAGGCCAGGCCCCACCCTTCACCGCAAGGTCACTGGGAGTTCTTCCTGGCAAAACTTGCATGGTCGAGGTCACCCCTGGAAATTATAATTGGGGTGCTTAATTCTGATTATGTGTTGAGAAATTTTATTAGAAAAAAAAATGACTGAAACTGAGGAAACACTAAAAACCACCCATAATTTACTTTTAATTTGTTTACATCATGAAGGCTTTGCCAGCCAGGCCCTAGCCAGGGGATGACCCCGGGGAGCCCTGGGCGCGTGTCCCTGCCTGACTTCTGTCTGCATGTCTGCACCCAGGACTGTAGGACCCACGTAGCTTACAGGAGGGTCTGCCTCTCGCCTCCGCGGGGCTGGGGAGCGTGGCCCCATCTCACCCCCTGAGCGTGTGTGCCCTGGACTGGAAGGAGCAGGGACCCGTGTTTCCGAGTCCACGTGCGACTCGGCCACTTTGCTGCTGGGATCTGTCCTGCCCAGCGTTCCAGCCCGTGGGATTGGACTGTGCATTTTATATGGTGGCTCCAGCTTTGAGTGGATAAGGGGACCAACAGTCGTGGCCACCCCTAAATTGGTACTTGCAAAAAGAATGTATATACATATACAGACATCTATGCATAACTGGTGTCTCCAGAAATATGCCTCCTGTCATTAAATGCGGGGCGTTCTGCCTGTCTGAGCATCCCCCGCCTTGGCCCAGCTGAACCCGTTCCTCACTGTCAGGGGACTCGTGGGACTCGGGGGTCACATAGTCTCCAGGGCTTTCTAAGAAACGTGGCTGACCATCACGGTGCTTCCGGCCGCACACGTACTGGCAGGCTGAGGGTACAGCTGTCAGAGCGGCGTGTCCTAGGGACGCGTTTAACTGTAAAACGTGTCTGCCTTTGTCCTTCTAATTAGAGACCCTGGTTTCTCTGAGGTTGTCCCCACCCAAACACATGCGCAGACACACAGCTGCACTACAAACACAGCCACGTGTGTACGCTCAAGCACACAGGGACACAGACACATGCCCACTCAGATGCCACCTGCATGTCCGCACATGCACGCTGGTGACCCGCCCCCTTCCTTCTGCCCCTCACGGAGCCGCCGCCACGCAGACGCTGGGCACAGTGTGGCCTTGCGGCTGAGTGTCTGCACGCGGGAAGTCCCTACGCCCACTTTCTGGAAATCTGACCAGCCGGTTTGCTTACGGTTCTAACAGACACGTAGAGGGTATGATTCGTTCGTTTGTTTTGATAGAGGTTCTTTACAGTCTCACAACCAGCTCTAAGGAGTGGGTAGGGGTCTCTGTGCTCAGTGCCCTGTGGGCTGCCCTGGGGGAGCCGGGCAGGGAGAGTCTTGGCTTCCCTGGCATCCACTCCACAGGCGTTTCTCCGGCAGCTTCCTTCCCTCCGACCCCAAATCCCTCCTCCCCTCCTCCTCACTTTGTGAGAATTTGACACCAGAGTCCACACTCGGGGGTGGGGGGGCGGTGACGAGGCATCTGATTGGCACCTGGCTGGGCAGGTGACCCCAGTGCAGTCAGCATGGGCCATTATCACCAGGTAGGCGACAGGGCCTGGCCAGGGCCCTGTGAGGCACCATCTCAAAAAGATGTGTGTCGGTGGGCGGCCACGAAGGACTTTAGGGACCTCTACCGGAAGGGAAGTGAGAAAGGAGGGGGCCAGCCAGCCTGCGGTGAGGACACGCTGAAGTCTGGGCTCCAGAGCTCCTCTTCCCTTCCCTGTTAACCCCGAGTCCCTGCCATCGTGTCAGTGCTGGAGGTCAGGCGACGGGCCTGGGTTTGAAGTCACGTGTTTGCCATCGTCACCCCTTGGCTTGCTACTGGACTGACTTCTGTGCTTGGTTTCCTCGTCTGTGAAATGGGCCGGCCGCTTGCCCTGCTCCCGTGGAGACAGTGCACTGGGTGTGGGCAGTGAGGACGGCGGTGCCCAGGTCCTCGTCTGTGAAATTGGCCGGCCGCTTGCCCTGCTCCCGTGGAGACAGTGTACTGGGTGTGGGCAGTGAGGGACGGCGGTGCCCAGGTCCTCGTCTGTGAAATGGGCCGGTCGCTTGCCCTGCTCCCGTGGAGACAGTGTACTGGGTGTGGGCAGTGGGGACGGCGGTGCCCAGGTCCTCGTCTGTGAAATGGGCCGGCCGCTTGCCCTGCTCCCGTGGAGACAGTGCACTGGGTGTGGGCAGTGGGGACGGCGGTGCCCAGGTCCTCGTCTGTGAAATGGGCCGGCCGCTTGCCCTGCTCCCGTGGAGACAGTGCACTGGGTGTGGGCAGTGAGGACGGCGGTGCCCAGGTCCTCGTCTGTGAAATTGGCCGGCCGCTTGCCCTGCTCCCGTGGAGACAGTGCACTGGGTGTGGGCAGTGAGGACGGCGGTGCCCAGGTCCTCGTCTGTGAAATTGGCCGGCCGCTTGCCCTGCTCCCGTGGAGACAGTGTACTGGGTGTGGGCAGTGAGGGACGGCGGTGCCCAGGTCCTCGTCTGTGAAATGGGCCGGCCGCTTGCCCTGCTCCCGTGGAGACAGTGCACTGGGTGTGGGCAGTGGGGACGGCGGTGCCCAGGGCGAGGCGTGGGGACCAGGGAGGCTCCCGGAGGGGTGCACCTGGGGGAAGGGCGCGGGGAGGCGAGGGAAGCGGCCCACAGCTGGTTCCTGGGACCGCGGGAGCGTGAGCGGAGGAGACGTCCTTGTTTGCAGCACCCTGTGTGTTCAGTGGTTTCGGGGTCAGGCACGTAGGAGGTTCAAAGACGGCGCTGGAGACCCAGAGGAGCAGGGCGGGACGAGGCAAGGCCCGGCGGCACCCAGTTCCAGGAGACGCTCACTCCTGGGGTCCTGCAAGGTCCCAGTGGTCACCTGGGATGAGGACTAGACGGTGGGCCGGGGGCCCTGCGCCCGAGGGGACACAGCTGGGTGGAGCCCACCAGGAGGTCAAGGCAGCGAAGTGTCTGGAGCATGGGGGGGGGGGGCTGGGAGTCAGGAAATGTGGGCAGAGGGCTGGATGGGAGCCCAGCCCGGAGCAGCTCTCATGGGGAGCCCAAGGCTCGGGGAGGCTGGTAGCTGGCTCGCGGTCTGCTTGCAGCTGAAGGGTAAGCTTGACCCCGGCAGCCACCCCCGCCAGGGATGAGGCCGGTCAGGGCAGCAGGGCCCAGGCTGCAGGCAGGGGCCCACAGCCAGGGAGGGGCACAGCGCAGGGGACCCTCCCTCCTCATGCTCACCCGGGCTGCCCCCTCTGGCTGCAGATCCTCTGAGACAGAGGCAGATGGGCCAGGTGGGTGCCCTGGGGAAGAACTCTCCCACACGCCTCCCAAGGGGGTGCACCTCCCAGCCCCCCCGGCCTCAGCCCCTGCTCCAGTTACAGCCCTGCCCCTACCAGCTGCATTTGCCTGGGGAAGGAGAGAGAGGGCCCGGCGTTCCTCACTGACCTCAGGCTGTGATTGCCACCAGCCCACCGAGGCCCCGCAGGAATGCAGCCAGGGCCCCACCCAGGACCCACCTCCACGGCCCTGGGGAGAGGAGAGCAAATGAGGAGCCCGCCGGCCAGGCTCCGCCCAGGGCCAGGACCAGCGAGGGGGCTGCTGGCCTCCCGTCTGCTCGACGAGGCGTTAGGGGGCTGAGCCGACCCCTGCCCTCTCCGGGGCTCTGGCCGTCCTGTCCCTGTGGTCTGCCTTAGTCAGGGGCACTCTGATTCTGGGGACATGACCCCGAGCCTGGATACGGAGAGGTCTGGTCCCAAGCCATATGTTAATGGAGAGAATGTGGCTACGGGCTAGAAAAAAATACATAGCACCTTATCTCGTTTGTCCATCTGCCCCGAGAAGCCACTGCTGGAGGAGGCAGGAACGCCCCCGCCCCCGGGGACGTCTCTGGGCTTTTTCAGCCCGTCCTGTCTGGGCCAGAGAGTCAGCTAGGGTTAGCGTGGCCACGGGGGTGCGGCCCCTTCACCTTCCTTCCCTCCTCCTCCTGGCTGCAGAAGGCACCCCGCCAGGGGCCAGAGAAAGTCTTGTCAGCCCTCCGCGGTCTCTCTCTATTTGTTGCTCTGTAAACTGGAAATAGCCCCCACCCCCCCCCCCCCCAGGCGTTGGGAGAACCCAATGGAATCCACTGGCTGGGCTTCCGGAGGGCGGGGCCTTCGCCCTCTGCTCTGGGGCCTTTCCAGCCTGCAGCCTGCAATCCTGGGGCAGAGGGTGACACTCAGGGTAGTTCCTCGTGTCCTGCTTCTCCATCCCTCAGTGTGGCCCGACAGCACCTTCCCCACAGAACACGGGTGTCCCGTCCCGAGAGCGCCTCCCCCAACCCCCTCCCCGGGCCTGTGAGTCCCCATGCTGGTCGCTGGTTCCTGCCCCTCGTTTGTCATGTGACAGTCTCACCAGTTCTGCTTATTGAAGGGGTTCTTGGGGTCCCCGGAACACCCTTGTTCTGCAGATGGGTTGTTAACCCCACACTGGTCTTGCACCCCCACCCCCGCACCCCGCTATCCACACAGCAGCCTGCTGGAAGGCCAAGCTTGGAGGCCGGGAGTCAGACAAACGGGGCTTGGATGCTGGGTCCCAGCACGTGGGTGCTGTTACCGGGGACGAGTCACCAATCCTGCAGTCGGCGCTCTCTCCTGAGGTCCCTGCTCGGAGTTGGAGGGCACAGAATGTGATGTGCTCGCTGCCAGAGGTGCAAGGTGCCACCCCCACGGAAATCTCTGGAGGCATCTTCCACATGGCTGAGCCCTTGGAATCATGAGCTGGTTGTTTCCAAGATAAACCAGTGACGCTCAGTCCACACCCCTGCTTGGAACCCCAGCTTTGAAACAGTCCTTAGCATCTTTCTACCTTCTGGGTGAGCCTAGTTGTGAACGTCACGCGGAGGGAGACGTTTGTACAGGAAAGGACCATGCGGGCGCGTTGGGAGGAGGCGTGTTCTCCTGGCCCTCGTTGCTAAAGGTGCGTGGACGGGCGCTCAGACCCACCTCTGAAACCAAAGGTGGGGAGAGTCTGGTCTGACAGCCGCTGGCACTGCCGCCCCACTCGGGGCACCAGGATCCCCACACCCGTGTCTAATCCGGGGTGTGCGCTGCCTTGTCTACGTGTGCTCCCCGCTGCCCGAAACGCTCCTTCCGGAGGCCCCCAGACCCCTCTCTGCCCTCTCCTCCCGTCTCCCCAGCCTCCCACCTTGGCACTTCCTGTCCGTCTCCAGAACATTCTAACACTGGTGGCCCCTCTCTCTCTGTCTCTGATCAATCTCATCTGCTCTCAGGACCTTAAACCCCGTGCGCTGGCAACTCTCCAACCAAAGGCAGGAGCCCTTCCTAGAGGAGGTCCTCACAGTCTCTGGTGACACCTACTGGCCCGTGGGCCCGTCCCCTGGAGGAACTTCTGGGCCCAGGCTTAGCTGGGAGCGGGAGGAGCTTGGGGCTGGGCTGAGACACTCAGTGGCTGTGGTGAGAGAGAAGGGCCCTGTTCTGGGCTCAGTGCCAGTGGCGGGCAGGCTGTGTTTGCAGTCTGCCCACCCTGGGAGGCCCCGGCTGCAGGTAGGTGGGCACCGGACTCGAGGGCACTGAATGCTGCCGGCTCAGGGAGCAGCCCCTTCTCCGAGCCAGGGCCGCTCAGAGGCAGCAGGGCCCTGCAGGAGGCGCCAGCAGGCTGGCTATCCCAGCAGGCCTTGCAGACAGGCAGCCTCGCCGACGGGCAGGGGTGGAGAGCCTGGCAGACACGCTGGCTGACGGGTCATTCACTGGTGCGTGGCCTCCAGCACCTTCCTGCCGTCTCTGTGCCTTTCTCTCCGCTTCTGTAGCCGCAGCACCTGCCCGCGAGGCTGTAGCCAGGACCCCAGTGGGTGTGCGAATGTGTCCATGGCGCAGAGCCGGCCCTCCGCAGGTCTGCCTGCTGGTCACAGTGACTCCGTCCCCCGCAGGGCAGGCGAGTGCCCGGACTGGCGGCACTCGTCCCCAGGAGCCCTAGGACCGTAACGTTATTCATGCCGTCCCCGGGGCCCGGCCAGCGCCGTGTCTGCTGCCTCTGCACAGCGGGAATGTGGGGACCATTTCCTGGCTGGCCTTGGAGCCGCGCGGAGCTGTGCCCCGCACCTGCTGCTGGCTGATTCATCTCTTCCCTCCTCCGCCGCTTCCCCGCCCACTTGGACTGCCATCATCTCGCCTGTGCTGGGAGGTGATGGATGGGCCAGCACTGGTTCCTCTCCCTGCTCCCCAAGCCCAGGCTCCGCTCCCTGCCTCCCCAGCCCTGCCCCTCTCCTGGACTAGGGCCTCTGTCTACCCCCAGTTCTAGAGGCAGGTAGACCTGTGCTTAAATTCAGACACTCCAATCTCATGAGTTGCTCAGCCTCAGTTTTTACATCTGTGTAATGGGAACAAAGGGACCTCCTAGAACGGTCGTTGTGAATAATGTCCCCAGCTGGGTGACGGCATGCAGTAGGGGTGCAATAGTTGCCGGCACCCTCTTTTCCCAGCTGGCGACGCCCTCGGCTGAGAGCCAGGGCCCGGCCAGCTGTGTGCTCCCAGGCGGTGGTGGGTGTGTCAGCGCAAAGCGGAAGGACACCGGACACCACCCTGCAAGCCCTCCTCCCTGAACTCGCAGATGCGCCCCCTTTGCCACCGGAGGACGAGCTGAAGAGTGTCCTGAGAAACTGTCCTGGTGCGTCCCCTTGGGGCGGCAGACCTGGCCCGCCGGAGCCGGCCTCCTTTGAGGGCTGCCGGTGAAGCAGAGCCCGTGCGGGGGGAGGGGAGCCCCCTTTCTCCCCAGAAGTCTAGGGTGCTCTCCTTATCCCGAGACCAAGGGAGAATGAATGTCCGTGGGTGGCAACAGATGAAGCGACCGGCGTGTCCTTTCTGGTGCCCACATTTTCAAGGAGGAAACTCAGCTGACTCCCCGGTAGAGAACCGCACACACAAGGTTTCGATTCCTCAGAATGTACCCCCGTCCTTAGTTCCAGGAGAATAACAGGCCTGTTCTCACCACCCTCGTTAATCATCCTCAGGCAACAGATCCTTTAGCCTGGCTCATCGGTGCAGCTCGGAAGATGCCTGTGAGTGTGCAACACACTCAGCCACGAATGAAGAACACCCGACAGCAGTGGCTTAGACAATCGAGTTAGCTTTTTCCTGTGCTTTTCACCTAGGCCAGGGATTTGGAGACCTCTCCTCGGTTCTCCTAGACAGCCCCCCCCCCCATGTTACATCCTACATTCAAAGGAGGAAGAAGGGGAAATAATTTGGCTAAACCATCTACCTGTCTGTCCCTTTGTACCAGGAAAAGCCAAAGATTTTTAAGCAAACTCCTGTGATTTGTTTCCTTGTCCAGAACTGGGTCACATGTTCGTCCCTAGCTGCAAGGGAGGCTGGAAAGATGGGGACCAGAGTAACCATCCATGGCTTAGACCAACCCGCTGTAGCTTTGCTCCTTGGGCTGAGCACTCTGCCATTCTGAACAGAAGTGACGTTCTTTTAGCCAGGAAGATGCTGGGAAGCAGGGCCAGGCTCTCGGGGTGCCTGCCCCCCCCCCCAGCAGGGGCCCAGGGGCTGGCGAGCTCTCCTCACTGGCTCACCGACGTCGTGACGAAGCCCATGCCTGGAAGGTGGTCCAGGCCATTGTTCGGCGTTGACTTCTCAGCTCAGGTGTCACTGGTCATTTCCGTTCTGCATGAACTCAAGACCTGTCCGCACCTGGAGGGCAGTGTAGATAGAGCTGACTGAGCACCAGCCAATCTGCAGACTCCCACCTGCTGGGGAGACAAGCAGGTGCACCGGTGCCTTCAACATGGCACCACCAGCTCTGGGACATGGGGGGGGGGCTCCTCACCCAGAGCGGGGACTGGGAGCAGGGCCCTGGTGGGGGCGCAAGGCTAGGAAGGCTCTCGGAGGTCGAGAGGGAGGAGCTGTGAAGCCAGGGATGCGAGGTGTCCTGGAACGTCTAGGTTTTCTCGCGTTCGCAGGTTCTGAGTCCGCACCACAGTCAGCCCACGAGTGCCCTGAAGGCCTGTGACTTATCTGTTGTCCCTGTTGTGTGTCCTCAGAACCACCTCAGAGCCTGGAGCTTATCGGAGCTCTATAAATATTTGGGTCTGAATACATGTGCTCCAGCAGAAATAAATAGATCATTATCCAAGACACGGAAATATCTTGGCCAAAGGGGTAGTTACGGGCTCCGAGGGACTTCGGGTGCTAACTCTCCCTCCCTGCCAAGCAGGTGAACCCCGGGTCCCCCCTCCCCATCCCTGGGGAGCTGGCTGGAGGGGGTATTTTGGGAGCCATTTGTCCTGACTTAAGGAAGTCGGCTAAAAATCGCCCCTTAAGCTTCTACGAGGCTAGTGTTAACCCAAAAGGGGTTTGGCAGCTGGTGTGGGGAGTCCGGTTCCCGAAAGCAGTGCAGGCAAGTTCTAACACCTTTGGAAAGGGTCTCAATCTTTTCTGTGTTCAGGGTCTTCAGACTGTCCTTGCCCGTTAGGGTTCGGGTATCGGGCCCTCCCTGGGGACAGTTGCAGAGACCAGACTGGGTGGCGTTGCCTGCCCTGCGCTCCAGCTGCAGCCTCCAGGGGTTCGCTCCTCCCCAAGGCTAGGACCTGTGAGTCAACTCATTTCAGATGACGCACTGTCCCCAGCCAGTCACTCTGGCCCGCCGCCAAAGTTAAAGCAATGGCCTGTCACCCCGCAGCTGCTGCTGTCCTGGGCGGGGCTGTCTAAATATTGCGCGGTGCCGGAGCCCTCGCTCGCATTTGGTCCTAGACAGACAGCGCCGTGCTGGTTCCCAAATAACCTCTTCCATGGGGCTTGTCAGACCTCCCGGTGCCTTTTAGGATAAACATTTAAAATAGCTCCTCCTAAATCAGGACCGAGCCCAGGCATTCCCCTCGCTGCTGACTGGCAGGGGGGCCCCAAACCTGCCCTGCACTGGGACGTTTACGCGAAGAGGCCATGGTGCGAGGAGCCGACAGGGTGGCGGATGTGCCTATGACATGTGGTTCTAGGGACAATGTGTGCCACCAAGTTGCTTCATGGGCGGAGTCCACACTAGCTGCCAGGTGTCAAGGGGGCGTGGTCTAGCCCCACCCTCCAAGCAGCCCTGGGGCAAGCCTGTGTCACAGACGCTCACTAGAGAGTAGGGGACCTGGGCCTTTCAAGTTCAAAGTCAGTGCTCTGTCTGGGATTTTGGGGGCAACTACGAGTATGTTTTCCTTCCAGTTTTTTCCCTTTACGTGAGGAATCATGAGGAAGTTTAGGCACTTATGTACTATCCTAGAATGAAGTATTTTTTACTGAAAGACTTACCCTGTTGCCTTCGTATGACTGGGCGGTCTGCCTCCTTCTGGGATTGTACCTGAAGCTCCGCAGGGTGGCATGAGACCCTTTCTGGCTGGCCCCTGGCACCTAGGGCCCGTTCCATGGACATGCCACTGGCCTGGATGTTCACCTGTAAGTTTATGTCTTTACTGGTGTGGTTTCCTCAGCCAGTGTCTCTGTCTGGCTGCGTCTATGCCCCTTCCAGAGGCTCCTCCAGCGTCACCTTCCCGGGAGCCGTCCTGACCTCCACATGCTGGGCTGGGTGTGGTTCTGAGCCCTGAGTCCCCCAGCAACTGTGCCTTTAAAAAAGTTTTTATTGGTTTTAAAGAGAGAGGAAGAGTGAGGGTAGAGAGAGACATCGGTGTGAGAGAGATACATTGATCGGTTGCCTCCCGTTGAACCAGAAACCTGGGCATGTGCCCTGACCAGGAATCGAACCGACCAGTGACCTTTCGGTACATGGGACAACACTCAACCGACTGGGCCACACTGGCCGGTGTGCAACCGTGCTCTTTTCTTATCACACTGGGATCATGAGGTTTGGTGTCTGGCTCCCTCTCGCGCGGACACTCTGAGCTCCGCCTGGGTAGGGACAAGGCCCTGTCCGAATCTGCATCGGCTCCTGGGCCTCCTGCAGGCTGGAGGTGGGTGGGGGTAGGGCGGAGGGAACCGTGTGAGGGCAGGTCCCACAGAGTAACTGTGGGTCACATTTGCATTTGCTCATGCCTCTCTGTTTGCTCCTGTTCGCTCAGACGTGCTCTGCCCCAGCGTCCGCGTGGAAGGGGATCGCTTTAAGCACACCAACGGCGGGACCAAGGAGATCACAGGTAAGAGAGACGCAGCCCACGCTCGCCTTGCTGCACCCGAGCGTGGCCCTGGTCCGACCAGGGTGGCCTCGCCGTCCTGTCCCGTGCCTGCCTTAACCTCAGACCCGGCAGGTGGCCTGCACTGCGCGGGTGGCAGCCCCCCGACCGACCGCCGGCCGCCAGGACAGGCTCGCCTTCGCCGGGGCGCTGGTGACCCTCCCTCAGGAGGCAGTGAGCTCGGTCTGTCTGCATCAGCACGAATGAGTGGGCGCAGAGCCGGTGAGTGAGTAAGATGATAGGCAGGGCGAGCCGAGAACGGAGGAGCGCGTGGGGCTGAGTCAGCTGTAAATATAGGAGCGACTCCGCGTGCGAGGACAAAGGGTCACGTGCCCGAAGCCGCTCCTCCAGGCCGTCTCTACGGGTCCCATGGGGGACAGGCGGGCATGGCTCAGGTGGCCTCCCTGGCATTCTGCAAAGCACTTTAGGTGCCTGAGCTCAGAAACAGCAGCCCTGTTCTCCTCACCAGTGCCCACTGGGCCAGGTGCCCCTCTCCGTCCCACCATGTCTGGGGGCCAGCTCTAGCCCGTGTGCAGCGCTGAGGGTCAGCCTGCCCTCCGAGGCCGTGGGCCGTGGGATCAGGACCAAGGCCTTTGCAGACGCCGCCAGTCCCCTGCCCCATCCGAGACCTGCGTGCTCAGGGCTGCTACTGAGGACATGGATGTAGCAGATGTTCGTGCCGAGGGCTGTTTCTAGAATGGGGGCTATTGAAGTAGAGACCACGCGCTCCACCGGCCCTAGGGGGGCTCTTCTGAGGTCCACTGGGAGCCCACTTCCCAGTACCCCAGTTGAATCCAGATGCAGTCACCCTTGGGCCAGAAGCTGAGGAACACACTCTTATAGCGGCTTCCTTCCCTGCCCCCACTGCCCTGTCATCACCCCCAAACCAGAGCACTCTGGAGGGACCAGTGAGATGCCGCTGCTCCTGTCTCCTTCTCTGGGGCCTGGTCTGTGGCCGGTGCCCAGCGAGTCTCCCCCACTGTCAGGCTCCTCTGTCCAGCTCCGGAATGACTCAGCCTGGTCACTCTGTTAACTCAATTACCTTCAGGTGAATGTGTTTACGGCTGAGTCACTCTGCCCAGCTGGGCACAGCCATCCTCCTTGGCTGTTTGGTGATCGATCCTCGGCCGGCTCTGGCTCTGGGAAATCTCCTGCTCATGAACCCGGAGCAGGGATGTGTCTGCCCGGCTTCGCCCCGGGAAGCTTCCAGGGAGGTAGCTCTCGAAATCAAATTCTCACCTCGCTGCTGTATCGGCACTCGGCTTCCTGAGCGCTGGGTCCTTCATAGCGTCAGCCTCCTAAATAATTCACGACCCGGCCTGGACGTCCACAGGGGGGAATGGCGGCCACCACAGTGCCGCCAGCGGCAGTGATTGTGACAGTGACTTCCCGTGTGCCGAGGGCTTGCGTGTGCTTCTCACTTAACCCTCAGCACACGGGCCACATGCTATGTGCTGACACTTGGGGAAACGGGGGTGGCAGAGTCAGGGCTCACCTCGGACCACGGAAGGCAGGACACACGAGTGAGGACATGAACCCCCCTCCGCGTCTGCGTCAGGATGAGTGAACGGACGCCCTGCCGCTCTGCAGACGGAAGAGCCCAGACGTTTTTCTACATGCGAATAACTAATTCTTGCTGGGAATATTCAGAGTGTGTGCGTGCGTGTGTGCGTGCGTGTGCATGTGTGAGTATGTGTGTGCGTGTGCATGCATATGTGTGAGAGCATGTACACGTGTGCATGCACGTGAGAGTGTGTGCATGTGAGAAAGTGTACATGTGTGCATGTGTGAGCGCACGCGCGCGTGTGTGTGAATGTGTGTGCATGTGCATGCATGTGTGTGAGAGCATGTATGTGTGTGTGCGTGTGTGAGAGTGAATGTGCATATGCAGAACCGGGAACAAACTCTTTAGTCCCTGGCATATGAGGAGGCTCCCACTGAAGTCTGTTTGGTGACTGGATGGAAATGGGACCCTGTACTCCACTGCGTGGGCTCCGAGGCTCCTAGGAATACATCACAGGGCCGGGTGGGCATCCATGAGCATGCTGGGCACACAACTTGTTGGTGCAGCTCCGAGAGCACAGAGGGCCCGTGGCATCCATCACCGCCTCTAATTATCACCAGCCCTGAAGAAACCTCCGACAGGACTCCTCCTGCTGAAATTGGAGTTATGGACAGATGGAACCTCAGGCTTTCCAGTTGCAGTGCAATGGGGTAATCAGAGGAGAAAATGCAGTTCTCCGAAACCTCCCCTCCAGGCGTTTGTTTCCTTGAGTGCCTCTGGTAGGTCAGGGCACGTCTGGCCCGAGACAGCAGGGGGTTGGAGACAGGACACTCGGGCCGAGATCTCACCCTGCTGCTCACCAGCCAGGGCCGGGCTCTATCCCTGACATCTCGGAGGCTCGCTTCCTCCACTCAGTGACTGTGGATCTGATCTGACGACTCTGAAGACCCCCTTGGCTCTCACAACCAGCTTGCACATCCCAGCAGCTAGAGACTTCGATGGCTTTCCTGGGAGTTAGCTGTTGGCATCTCAAAGATGTGCTCGGGACAGAGCAGGTCTGAGTGTGGCCACAGGCTCCCTGGAGGCCCCCCCCACCTGGGCTTCCACATCCAGGCAACCAGTAGCCCTAATGGTTGGCAGTCCAGTGGCTTCTTCCTCCCCCCTCCCAGCCCCACCGTACCCAGCCACGTCCTCCTGGTCTGGGACCCTCCCTGCCCACTGCCACAATTGCCTTTGAAAGCCCTTCCATGGCGCCCCATTGCCTACAGAAATAAACTCAAAGTCTCCCACGTGGCTGGCAGAACCCAGCTTGACCTCATTCTTAGCCAGTAACCCCCTCGCTGTGTCCCTCCTGACATCCCGAAATAGACAGGATTCCCAGAAAGAACCTGACTGACTTGGGTCCAGTGACCTCTGCATACCCAGCCACCTTGTAAGGCCGTTTGGCCTTCTCTGTCTGCCCAGATTTTATATGTTCTTCAAATTCAGGCCAAACCTTGCCTCCTCCAGGAAGCCCTCCCTGATTGCCCCTCAGATTGACAAGGAAAATATTTCCTGTGCTCCTGCACAAGCCCAGCCATTCCTCCATTCCTCCTCTGTATCATGAACTAACCCTGCTCATGCGTGTGTCTCTCCCATAAGACACTAAACTCTGTGGGGCTGGGATTGTGTCCTGCTCATGATTGGAGTGAGCCAATGGGGCCTCAACCAGGTAGGAGGCCCCTCAGGGTCTGATGAATTCCCTCCCCCTCTCCTTGGCTCTTTCCACAAGCGGTGCCACCAACAAGAACAACTACAAAAGCTCCTGGCTTTCTATGGATGGAAAGTAGAGTCAGGCCCCATCCCTCACACCGCCCAGTGGGGGGCAGTCCCTGGACAGATGAGCTGGTTCACCTCGGCAGACCCCGAGCCCCGCAGTGGCCGTCATGCCCCGGGAGGCGGGCACAGCTTCGCCAGCGCAGACCTGGAAGGACGAGGGGGGGGGCAGGTGCAGCGGGGGGACTGGTCTTGCCCTCTCCCTGATGCCAGGGCACCCACGGACTTGGACCTCGGGGAGCTGCCCCTCGAAAAGCGTGTGTCCTGCAGTCGCCTCTCTGTCTCTCGGTGCCTTGCGTCCAAGTCCGTCTACCTCGGGGACACTTTTCACTCTCCTTCCCGGTCCTTGTCTTCTTCAGGCATCGATTGTTCTGTGGGTGCCCATCGCGCCACCCAGTTAATTACTGTGCAGTTTGTCACGTTCCAGTCTTTTTCATTCACTGAACCCAGAGAGCAGAGCCTGTGTTGGTTTTTATGAAACTCTCTTGTTTCCGATTCTCCCACGTAGAACTGCTAGAGGGGAACAGCGTGAGGTGGCGATTTCTAGGGACGGTGGAGGAAGCTGTGAATCGGAGCAGGCTTTCTGCTGTTCTGGCCCCTGCGGGCACAGGGCGGCACTGGGCACGTGCCCACCGGACGGATGAGAGCCAGCACTCAGCGGAGCCGCGGGCTGGACCTGGTGCGCGGCCTCGGCCGCCTGTGAAGGGCCCTTACCCTTACCGCGATGAGAAAGGGAGTTTGAGGGGCGGAGGGGCGCACCAGCGTCCTGGAGCTGCAGAGTCGAAGGGCAGGGACAGGATGAGGCCCAGGTGGGTCTGAGTGACAGGCTCTCTCTCTGGCTCCTGAATCAAACTGCCAGCGTCTCTGGAGCCCACCGCTAGCCTCCAACTCTCCGCTTCCAGGCGGTGACCGCGGGGTGGGGGAGCGTGTCCCAGGCCGCCGGCAGGCGAGGCAGACTTCTACCAGGTGGGAGGGCCGCAGGGACCTCCGCGTCCTTGAGGCAGCAAGCCTGCTAGCTTCCCTGTCCCTGCTCGTGGACGAGGAAGGCCCGAGTGACCGTGCCGCAGGCCCGCACGGACAGTTTCCGACCCCGGACAGCCTGGCCTCACACCTGCCTTTCTCTGGGACAGAACCGAGCCCTAGGCAGCCTCTGTGCCCTGCCCATACCATGCCACCCTGGAACTGTGGGCCTCCGGGGCTCCTCGGCCAGTCGCCGCCTCCCAGCCCCCGGGACGCTTCCAGGCGCAGGGCGCAGTGCGCTCGGGCTCTTTCCATTGGGCTGCAGGGGCCGGTCAGTTCCGCCAGCTGGTCCTCTGGTCAGCTGGTCCTCTGGGAGGTGCTGAGCCCAGGGCTGCAGAGCACCTTCTGCCGCCTGTCCCCAGGTGATGCTAAAGAGCCACTCAAGTGAATGAATGTGCCCCGTGGGCTTCCTGTGCCCAGGCACAGCGTCCAGCCAGGACGCCTTCCACGCCAGGCTCAACTGGTCCAGGATGGGGCAGCCCAGCATGAGCAGTCTCTGCCTCGTTTCCTGGGACAGGAGTGGGAGCTGGGCCCCTCCTTCCTCACCGCTGTTCGCCTGGGAGCATCGCCCCTGCTGAAGCCCCCGCCGCTCCCCCGGCCGGGGGCAGGTGGGCAGGTGGGCCGGCTGCCTTTGCAGAGAGCAGGTGGGCTGTTCCTTTGTGCTCCTCCCTCCAAACTCACCCCAGCTCTTGTCTTTGCACAGGTTTCGACCTGATGGACCTGTTCAATGTGGAGGACATCTTGGGGAAACGGGAGAATGGGGTACAGAGCTCCTACGTCCGGATGGGGTCCTCCCCTGTGGTGCAGAGGACCGAGTGAGTGGTCCCCCCCTTATTCCCTGGGGTGCAGAGGACCGAGTGAGTGGTCCCCCCCTTATTCCCTGGGGTGCAGAGGACCGAGGGAGTGGTCCCCCCTCTTCCCCTGGGTTGCAGAGGACTGAGAGACCCAGTGAGTGGTCGCCTCTCCTTCAGGGGACACCCTGAGTGCCCAGCAGGGTTCACACCTTCTCAGAGCCTAGGGAGGCCACCCAGAGGCGAGGCAACAGCACTGACCTGGGAAGCCAACCCGCTCCTCAGCGCTCTGTCACCTTGCCCCGCGGGCTCCCTGGTCCTCCGCACAGCTCCCCGCACAGGCGGCCGGTCACTCACCCAGGCCCGTGCCTCCTTCAGCTCAGGGACAGCACCCAGGCGGCCGGTCACTCACCCAGGCCCGTGCCTCCTTCAGCTCAGGGACAGCACCCAGGCGGCCGGTCACTCACCCAGGCCCATGCCCTCCGTCAGCTCAGGGACAGCACACAGGCGGCCGGTCACTCACCCAGGCCCGTGCCTCCTTCAGCTCAGGGACAGCACCCAGGCGGCCGGTCACTCACCCAGGCCGTGCCTCCTTCAGCTCAGGGACAGCACCCAGGCGGCCGGTCACTCACCCAGGCCCATGCCCTCCGTCAGCTCAGGGACAGCACACAGGCGGCCGGTCACTCACCCAGGCCCACGCCCTCCTTCAGCTCAGGGACAGCACCCAGACGGCCGGTCACTCACCCAGGCCCGTGCCCTCCTTCAGCTCAGGGACAGCACACAGGCGGCCGGTCACTCACCCAGGCCGGTGCCTCCTTCAGCTCAGGGACAGCACCCAGACGGCCGGTCACTCACCCAGGCCCGCGCCCTCCTTCAGCTCAGGGACAGCACACAGGCGGCTGAGGGCGCACGGTGGGGCTGCCAGGGCCAGAGCACCCCAGTTCCCTCAGGTGCTTCAGCCATGAAGACCCCGTTTCAGTGTTTCCTGGGTGCCTGGCCCTGCACGAGCCATGGGGTGCCCCTGTGCTAGGGCTGGTCATGCTGTCCCCTGAGTGTCCTCTGCCGTGCTGCTGCGAGGGGGATAAAAAGACGTGTCCCGGCTCGGTCCAGGCCAGGAGGGTGCCGCTGTTCTCGCCTGCTCACCCCAGGCACACAGGCCTTCAGAAAACACGCGTGACTTTCACGCTGAGCCCTCCATCCCGTAGCCCTGCCGCAGCTGCCAAGGCCCAAGTGGGCGGGAGGCTGACAGGGGTGAGCGCCTGCAACAGTCCGAGTTACTGCGTAACGGCTCCTGGGTTCCGTGCGAGCAGCCGTGCCCGACTCTGGCTCCCCCCTGTGTTTAGGCTGAAGGGCTGGAAAGCCTGTGTGTGAGTGGGCCCCCTCCCACCTGTTTGTCCCCCAGCCCGTCCCCCAGCCTGTCCCCCAGCCTGTCCCCAGCTTGCCCTCGTCTGGCGCCTTTCTCTCTGTCCCGGAGCCCGGCAGGCTCCCACCTCGCACCTCATTCGCGGGCTCCCCCGGGACACAGCTCGTCCTGGGAGGACAGCCCGGCTGTCATGCTGTCGAGGCGCCGTCCCTGGACTCCCAGACGGGGGCCGGCCTCCCCATCTTCCTTCCTCACGACGTGCACTCCCCACGAAGCAGGCAGAGGGCCCCTCACTGAGCAATGGGGCAACTAGTTGTCTAGAGACTGCCCCCCCCAAGCTCCAGGAGGGAGCGGGGTCTGTCTCGAGCCCGCGTCAGGCCCGGCTGTGCCGAGGAGGGACTGCTCGCTCTCTGCTGAACGGGCGAACACCTCCGCGCATCTGCATACGCACATGCATGTATGTCACGAAAGTGTGTGTAGAAAAAACAATAGCGTAGTTGGACTCGTGCGTGAACTAAGGAGCAGAGCGCGTAGCGAAGTCTGTCTGCGGCCTGAAGCCGGTGTCTTTCGGGCGGGAGCCGGCGTCCTAGGGCAGTGACCGTGGCGTCCCTGAACCCTGAGGAGGTCCACGCACTGCGGGATGGGCGCTGCTCCTCATGCCGGGTGTGGTCCTGGGTGAAATTTCAGCTCAGACAATGCCTTTGAACACCGGGGCCAGCTCCCAGCTGAGATCTGTGAGCGGAGAGTCAGGGAGCAGCAGACTGCCAGATGAAGGGTCCCTGAGGGTCTGCGAGTCTGAGAACCAGGAACCCAGCCGCCCCCTCATTTCCCTTCCTGGCTCCCTGGCCAGACGGCTGATGGGGAGCCAATGCTGCAGGGTTCCCAGGCAGCTCCCTCCCCCAGGTCTGCAGCTGAAGGAGAGGGGCTTTCTGGGGCCAGGCCCCGCTCCCGGGGTGAGCCTCTGGCTGCCACTACCAGCGGGCCGCACGGAGTCCACCCTCCGAGCCCGGCTCCCCCAGCCAGAGATCAGACTGCCTTCTTCGTACTGTCTGGCGAGAGACTATTTCCTTCCGGATTTGGAGGGGACTGCAGGGAGCTGGGGAATGCCCCCGATGGGGGCTGGCTCCATGCTCACTGGCACCTCAGGCTCTGTGGAGATGGGAGGATGTCCTGGTGCAGGGGCGGGGACCAGGCAGGACAGGGCCTGGCAGGGGGGCCTTGCTGTCCAGGAACAGACAGGGCGAGGCGAGGGCGGCCACCCAGCTGCCTTTGGCCCCAGGGGGTGGCGGTGTGGCCTTTATCATGGCTCTTGTCAGGGGCAGTGCTGCTGGGACTGAGGGGCTGGCGGGGGGCTGAGGCCCATGGAGGGGCCACAGGAGGGGCCCCCGAGGGTCATCTTGAGGCCCTGATGGACAGACGGGCAGTGCAGGCATGCACAGAGGTGGACACGCTCAGGGGCACAGTTGGCAGGACTCGGGGACCCGAGCAGCCGCAGCTCTCGTTGCTGAGCCTGGTCACACCCATCTGTCTGTGTGTCTCCCTCAGGGATGTGTTCCCCCAAGGCCTGCCCGACGAGTACGCCTTTGTCACAACCTTCCGCTTCCGGAAGAGCTCTCGGAAAGAAGACTGGTACACGTGGCAGGTCATCGACCAGTACGGCATCCCACAGGTACGAGCTGCACCGGGTCGCAGTGGCCCTCAGCTCCCCGTGCCCTCGGGCTCGCCTCCCCCGCCCGACTCCTCCAGCGGCCTGGGTGCTGGGCTGGGAGATCCAGCGGCGGTGCTTGGAGGCCAGGGAACCTGGGGGGCTGCCACACCGCAGAGGACCGTCACCCCCGGGAGGGTCAAGTGCTGGTGCTCCGGTGGGGACGAAGGCCTGTTGCCTAACCAGGCGCGTGGCAGCCCGCTCTGCCGGCCAATGGCCCCTCTCTGTCAGCTGCACGGGTGGGGTTCACGCAGGATTGGAGAAGGCGGCTCGGGGCCAGCCCGACCTGGGTTCCAATATCGCGTCCGCTCCTGTCTGGGCGTGGGCCCTGACACAGGTCCTGTGGCTGTTCTTGGCTGGGGACGGGAGCACAGACCCCACCGTGAATGGCTGGTGGAGCATGTAGAACAGAGGCTGATGCTCATCAGTTTTGTCACAGGCCGTGCCCTTCTGCTGGTCTGTGGTCCAGCCTAAGGGCTGCGTCCAGTCTTTGCTCATCACTGTGTGTTTCGGCTGTCGGTCCCCAAGGCGGGGCAGCCCAGGAGCAGCATGTGGCCGAGGGAAGAGAGACCTGTCTCAGCATCCGAGCCCGGAGCCCTGGACGCTGGCTTGAGGGGCGAGCAACCCTGCTTTGGTGCTGTGCCCAGGGCCTGTCTGCAGCGTCTGCAGGCCAACTGTATCTTTGGGGTTTAACCCTTTTTTTTTTTTCATGAAAAATGAAACATGTGAAGACATGACTCACCCCAGCTTGGGGATGCTGTCTATACTTTCATCCGGGATTTCAGTAAAAGAGAAGCATGTGCTCAGGCTCCTCAGAGCTGGACCCTGACATGACCACACTGCTCAGCCACACATGCTTGGCCACACATGCTTGGCCACACATGCTTGGCCACACTACTCAGCCACACATGCTTGGCCACATGTGCTCGGCCACACTACTCAGCCACACATGCTTGGCCACACTACTCAGCCACACTGCTCAGCCACACATACTTGGCCACACTGCTCAGCCACACTGCTCAGCCACACATGCTTGGCCACACTACTCAGCCACACTGCTCAGCAACACATACTTGGCCACACTGCTCAGCCACACTGCTCAGCCACACTGCTCGACCACATGTTCTCGGCCACACTGCTCAGCCACACTGCTTAGCTACACATGCTCGGCCACACTGCTTGGCCACACTGCTCAGCCATACTGCTCGGCCACATGTTCTTGACCACACTGCTCGACCACACGTTCTCAGCCACATGTTCTCGGCCACACTGTTCAGCCACACATGCATATACTTGGTAGGAGCCAGGGCTGGGCCTTAACTCACTCAGTCCTCAGCACAGCCCTGTGAGTGCAGCTGCTGCCACCATGTCACAAAGGTGGGACCTGGACCACAGTGAGGTCAGGCCCGAGCCTACGTGTTTCTAGGTAGTAAGAAGAGAGGGGGGGGGTGTGGACCCAGGCAGTCGGGCTCCAGCTGTGCATTTCCCCACCATGTCCTGCGGGCTCCTGTGTCTCAGTCCTGATGAATGGTGTTTGTGTCGCAGCCCTGGTAGGACTGAGAGGCATGGAACAGACAGTGTCAGGGTGCCCGGGAGTGACCTGAATCTCAGTGTGGGAGGCTGCGCGAGACGAGACTCTTCCCCAGCGGCCTTTGCTGGAGAGCAGCCGCTCCCGGCGGCCCTCGCCCACCACGCTGCAGGTGCGCAGGTCCTGCTTCTCCCATTTCCGAGTCTGAGCCGCGGGCTGGGCGCCTGCCACGACATTCCTGTGGCCGGCCCGCACCACCCCCTCCGTCTGGGTCCTCTTCCTTCATGATGTTCGCAGAGCTGGGCGCTCTCGTGTGCCATGGCTGCCTCCTGCCCTCCGTGTGCCAGAGCGGCCGGGGGCTGGGAGGCTGCCGAGCCGGGCGGAGGCTGAGCCTGCCTTCAAGGCCCGAGGTGCATCTTCAAAGAGGCGCCTGGCGGTTCAGCTCCCGTGCGCCAGCCTTGCTGGAGCGCCCTTCACGGGAAATGTCGACGGGGCCACCTCCGTGCCTGGGGAAGCCCTGGGACACTGGGCGGGATGGTGTTACCAGCTGTCCACGCCCGTAGTCATCGCAGATCCTCCCACGGGGTTTTCAGACCCGTGGTCCCGTTTAGTGTTTACAACCACCCTTGGAAGTCGGTACTTCTCCCGTTGTCATTTGGAGACACCGAGGGGCATCCGCCCACTCATTCCCCGCACCAACAAGGGACAGGAAGGAGGCTGGGGCAGCTGGGGCAGAGCTCGGGCACTTAGAGGGGAGGCCCAGGCGTTGGAAGGCCCGGTGACGGGCAGGCTTAGAAACAGGGACACTCGTGCAGTCATCTAGGCCAGAGACGACACTGACTCAGACCCGGCAGTAAGCTGTGGAGACGTGATGAGACTCTGGGTGTATTTGGAAAAGACACCAACAGGACGTGCTGATGGCTGTGAGCCGTGAAGCACCTCACCGAGGCCCGGCCGGGGCTCCCTCGCTCCACAGCTGCTAGAAGCGATGGGCACAGGGAGGGGACCGTGTTCCCATGGAGCCCCAGGCGTCCGAGGACATGGGCTCACGCCTGTGAAGCCATTTTCAAAGAATAGAAGATGTACTAGATTACGTGTATCAGAAGGATCGGGTTACTAGCCAGGGGCTTCTAGTTTTCTGTTTTACACCCAAACCAAAACATACCAGCAGGAAATTCAAACACCCCTTAGGGTCCCCTGGGCTGGAGCCGCCCGAGGCCCAGAAAGAGAAGAAACCAGAGCAGCTGGAGTATTGCAAACGCCGAGGCGGTGGGCACCCGCCCGCCGTTAACCCGGGGCTCTGGCTCCTCATGCCTCCCGCATCCGTTCACTGCTTCCTCTCACCAAGTGCCGCTCCGGCCGGGTGGTCCTAGCCCCTGGGTGAAAAGATGAGCAAGAGACAAAGTGCCTGCTTCATAGCGGGGGCGGGCGGGCAGGCCACGGGGGCCCAAAGAAATGAGCAAGATACTTACATATATGGGCAAAATGCTATGAGAAAATGGAAATACGTCCACGTGCCTCTGGTGTGACCTCAAAGGACCAGGTGAGAATCCAGTCGCCTGTGTGTCAGAGAAGGCATCACCGCGGTGTCTCTGAACTTCCTTGCTTAGGTTATTACAGCCAATGTTTAGAATGAGGCCCGGCGTATACTAACTAAGTGCTGCGCAGGTGTAGTGTGTGTCTATGAATTCATTTATATAAAAAAGTTCACATATATATGAATAATAGGCACTGTTACTGCCTCTGTCTTACAAAGTGAAGAATTGGACAGGGAGGTTAAGCAACTTGCCCGAGGTCACACAGCTCAAACTGACTTGCCAGAGAATTTTTGAAGAATGTTTTAATAAAGTGGCTAGGGGTTCGGGGAACTGATGATGTTGAGGGTCAGGGTTCAGGAAATCAGCAACTGATACTGGGATATCCTGAGATGAGCAACAGCAGGACCTACCCTCTGAGCCTGGGCAGGGGAGGCAGGTGGTTAGGGGAGGTGGTGACAGCTGGAGCCATGCGGGGGTGAATGACACAGGAGGAACAGCTGGCTGGAACCACAGGGAGCCAAGGTGGGGGACGGGCAGGAAGACTCAATCCCCGACCCCCTGCTCTTCCCACTCTGATGGACACTGGGATGGGCTTCCTGCAGGCCAAGCTTAACAGACGCCACAGGGTCCAGGAGCCCAGGGGACGCAGTCCATGGAGGTCAGACTCTGGGAGCCGGAGGCAGGCAGAGGGAGGAGGCTGTCGAGGCGAATGAAGACCACCCAGGGACGTGGAACAGAATCCGCCCTCCAGTCCTTTGCTCGGTGGGCTCACTTTCCCTGTGCCCCCTCCGCGCCTGATAGTGCCCGGAGCTCGCCCCCTGCTGGCCTCCTGGTTCCTGGCGCGTTGCTTGCCTGTCACAGAGGATGTTCAGGGATCGTTGTGCGGGGGATGGAAAAAGTGAGCACGTGGATGAGCGCGGATTGATTCATTGTAAGACGAACAACAGTAAACTTTCTCCCAGCGTTCTCCGGCGTTGTGCAAGGGGCCAGGGAGCTCCAGCGCACAAGGCGGGTGAGGTCGCTGCCTGGAGCGAGCTGCTGTGCTGGCCCTTTAACTTGATCCTCAACCTGAGAGGCTGGGGTGATGGACGGGGCTTCAGACGCGGACGTGCCTCTGGCCAGATGGGCTCTGTCTGGCGGCCGGGGTTTTCAGAGACCCCGAAAGCAGCTGGGGTCTCACAAGTCCAGCCCCTCCCCTCTGCACCGGTTGTCTCGTGGTCTCAGGAAGGTGCTCGGACCTGTGAAACCCCTCCAGGCAGCACTGTGAGTCCAATCCCTGCACGGCAGGCCGAGCTCAGCCTGCGAGGCTGAGACGTGGGAAGCGGCTGGCCCACGGCTGACCAGCTGGTGAGGGTCACCGCCAGCACCTGACTCGGTTCTCAGGGCTGACTGCAGGGCCTCCTCCCACCCGGTGCCCTGCAGCTCCAGGAGCCCCTGGTCCTGTCCTCCCCAGGTCTCCATCCGGCTGGACGGCGAGAACAAGGCCGTCGAGTACAACGCCGTGGGCACCGTGAGGGACGCCGTCAGGGTGGTCTTCCGTGGCGCCCGCGTCAGCGACCTCTTCGACCGGGACTGGCACAAGATCGCCCTGAGCATCCAGGCCCAGAACGTCTCCCTGTACATCGACTGTGCGCTGGTGCAGACGCTGCCCATCGAGGAGCGGGAGAACATCGACATCCAGGGCAAGACGGTGATCGGCAAGCGGCTCTACGACAGCGTGCCCATCGACGTGAGTACCAAGGCCCTGGGGTCACCAGGGAGGTGGCTCGGGAGCCCATGCTCCCATGTCCCCCACACCTGCCTATGTGATTGATCAAGGCGTCACCTTGCTCGGTCTTAGAAGAGAGGACACGGACTCAGAGAACTGCCATAGTGGGGCCCAAAGTTGCCGTTACTCAGCCGCTCGTCCATTCATTCAATTCCAGCCATTGGTCAATGATTTATCACATAGCTATTGGGCACCTATTGTGTGTCGGGCACTGTGCTTGGCACTGGGTACATGGTACACTTATCTATACATCTATATCCATATCTGTATCTATATCTATATCTGTATCTGTATCTATATCCGTATCCATATCTATATCCATATCATATCCATATCTATATCCATATCCATGTCTGTATCTATCTATATCTATATCTATATCTATATCTATATCTATATCTATATCTATATCTATATCTATATCTATATCTATATCTATATCTATATCTATATCTATATCTATCTATATCTATATCTATATCTATATCTATATCTATATCTATATCTATATCTATATCTATATCTATATCTATATCTATCTATATCCATGTCTGTATCCATGTCTGTATCTGTATCTGTATCCGTATCCGTATCTATCTCTATCTCTATCTCTATCTCTATCTCTATCTCTATCTCTATCTCTATCTCTATCTCTATCTCTATCTCTATCTCTATCTCTATATCATCTCTAAATATCTACTTAAAAATACAGGAGACTTTGTATTTATCTACTCACACATACAGCCGCTACGTATACTAAGCACTCAGTACCAGGAACTAGCATTATCAGGCTCTATCCGGGGAGCAGGTGGAAAAGGGAAGGAAGAAGCACACAGCGCTGTGTGTGGTGAGTGCTGTTATGGAGGTGGCAGGGCGGCGTGTCAGTGGCAGGTGACGGAGCCGGCAGGGCTCGGAGGGGCCGTTATGAGGGGAGAGGAGAGAAGAGCTGGGGGAGCCAAAGGGAAAGCACGAGGGAGTGGGGCTCCGTGTTTGAGAGGCGTGGGTCCGCATGGGTGCCCAGGGGGAAGGTGGACGTAGAAGCCGGTGCCGGTGTGCAGAGAGAGGGCGCATGGCGCTCTCTTGACTGTAGGAGGTGTATCGGTTAGCTGTTGCTGCATAACAAACAGCCCCGCCTCCAAGAAAAAGGCAGATGCAAGCAAGCATGTGCTGTCTCCACGTGTCTGTGGCTCAGCAATGCGGGAGGGGCTGCGCTGGCTGGTTGTTGCCTGGATCTCTCGTGAGGTCAACCTCAAGCTGTGGGATAGCTGAGTGGTCATCTCAAAGCTCAAATGGGGCCAAAAGACCCTCCTCCAAGCTTACTCAGGTGGTTGTGGGCAGCCTGCTGTGAGCTGTGGAACCGAGGGCTCCTTGCAATGGATGTGGGAGCGGCCCTGGCGGGGCGTGCGTGTGGGGAGCTGTGAGGTCAGATGTCGTAGAGGGAAAGGACAGGGTGAGGAGATACACCTGGAGAGGCAGGCAGAGCCAGGGCCGGAGGGCTGCCCGTCCTGCGGAAGACTGTGCACGCGTGTGTGCACGTGTGTGTGCATGTATGTGTGCACGTGTGTGTGCACGTGTGAATGTATCATCACAACCTCTTTCGACAATGTGAAGGAGTTGTGGTTAAAGGAGGTCGTAGAAGCCAGTTTTTATTGTAAAAAGTGCATATAAGCCCCCGTGTGGAGATGCCTGGCGAGGTGGACAACGGGCACGCTGGACTTTCAGAGCCTGCTGTGACAGCCTCGTGGGGGGCAGGCCTTCAGTAGACCGGTGCCAGCTCACCCCTTGCACTTGGGCCTCGCTTTTGGAAGGAGGTGTAAGTTCAGCTCAGGGAAGGGAGTGACAGGGTCAGAGGAGGAGGTGGGACCCGACAGTGGGACCTGAAACCGTGGAGGATCCTGGGTTCCAGAGACTCACCCTCTGACCTGTTTCTCATTTTAGTTTGACCTACAGCGAATTGTGATTTACTGTGACTCCCGCCACGCGGAACTGGAGACCTGCTGTGACATCCCCTCGGGCCCGGTGAGCACTGTCTGCACAGAGGCCGGGGAAGCAGGCCCTTGGCCTCCGGAAGGGCAGGCGTCCAGGGCCCGGAGAGGGGCTGTTGGGGTTCAGGGGATGCCCGCCGTGAGAAAGGGATCTGGGAGGGAGCCCAGTGACCATTGCTAGGGACCCATTTCCTTGTCCAGCAGGGCGAGCAGAGTCATGCAGGTCCTCCTGGGGTCCTGGTGGCCCAGCTCTGGGGAACAGGGGGCAGAAGCTGGCAGCTTATCCCTGGAGGGACTGACTGTCCTCCCCACAGGGCACAGAGGAGGGGGGTGAAGTGCGCTGGGCTGGCCGGCCAGACAGGAGGAGGAGGTCCTGGTCAGGGTTCAGAAGCGTGGGCAGACCGGAGCTGGCCCTGGACCCTCTGTGTGGTTCAGCCTCCCCCTGGGACCTCTCACCTCTGCCCCCCTTCAAGTCTCCCTCTCCCACCTCTTCACCAAGTCCCAGGGCTGCTCAGGCGGTGGGCATAGTCCTGGAGCCTGCTGCCCAGGGTCGCAGGTGAACCCCATGGCCATGCTCGGCTGTTCCGTCCCCAGGACACTGAGCGCTGGGTCAGGGTGCCCCTCTCAGCACCGGGGCGGCACACGGCACCCGATGCTGGGCGAGCCGGGCGGGGCTTGGTCAGATGGGCCTGAAGGTGGAGAGAGGGGCAGGGCTGGAGGGAGGGGAAGTGGTGAGGACATTAGTCCTCCTGAGCATCTAGTGGTTGTGAGACACTGAGCTGTCCCACTAGGTCCTGCTCAGGGCCTTTGGATGGAAACACGCTGGCCCCTCCTGCAGAGCTGCACGCTGAGGCTCGGGGGTGAGGTGGGTGCTGCGGGGCGCTCAGGGGCCAGTGGGTGGCTGACACCCAGCCCCTGTCTCCAGGGCCTTGGAGTGCCAGCACCTGTGGCCACACATGCCTGCCCTCCCAGCTCATGCTCAGGTGTCCTGGGCCCCCAGCTCCCCTTTGTCTGCTTGGTTCTGAGGAAGCTCCAGACTGAGCCCCCCAACGGGCAGCACGGCTGGGTGAGAAGCCAGGTGCTGACCCCCGGGCTTTGCTTCCAGTGCCAGGTGACCGTGCTGACACAGCCTTCGCCCCCGCCCCTGCGGCCGCCCACCTCTGGCAGTGAGCAAATCGGGTTCTTGAAGACCATCAACTGCTCCTGCCCCGCTGGAGAAAAGGTACCTCTGCAGTCCGGTCTCAGCCCTCAGCCAGAGCTGAGCGGGGCAGGCTGGCCGGCAGGCCCGGCAGTGGAGGTGGGAATTTCCCATCATGCACTTGTGCTGCCGGGGCTGGATGCTCCCAGGCTCCCGTGACTCTCAGGTCTGGGGAGCTCCTTGCTCCTTGGACCTCTCATTTCTTGACTTTGTACAAGCTAGGCGAGGAGAGCCTCAGACTCAGCTCGATTCACATCTTCCTGACGTTGGTGAGGTGTTCCTGAGGACTCTGGTCCCCACCAGCATCCCCTCCACTCACATGCAACGGAGTCAAACAGGATTTGGTTTGCGGGTGCCACTGAGAATGGCGACGGCTGGGTGTAGCTGTGCCCACCCCTCACCCCTTTCTTCTCCGTGTTCCTTTGAATCAGCCCAACTCTGTAATCTCCGTGCAGAACTCAATCCAGTTTAGAAAACTTTCCCATTGTTCACCGAAGCTCACATGTCGCTTTGGGCCCGTGTTGCCATCTCCGACACCGAGCATCACGGGGAGGGGAGCCCCGGGCAGGCACTCCGGTGGGCTCCTCGGGAGGTCGCGCACACAGCGGTTTCTCTCCGCTGGCATCTGCCATGGCATCCATGAGGGCACGGCCGGGCGGAGGGGCATCCGTTTCAGGGACGTGTGGTGCATTGTGTGAGTGGACGGGGTGGGACTTGCACACACACACTTGTATGGATCACACGGCGAGTGTTTGTGATAAGACGACATTCACCGGTACCCACAGCCTCTCAGATCACATTGTACACCCAGGAATGAGGCCTTTTACACGTAGCACATACTTCAACAAGTGAGCAATGTTACGGTGAGAAATGCCCTTGTAGACACGTTCCGTTCTGTATTTTAGGGAGCCGTGATTCCATGAACCTTCAGTGGGCCACGTGTTTGTGTTTAATAGAAGGCACAGCGTGTTCGGGTGCAAGTTCCCCCAAGGCACCGTCCTGTCCCTCTCTGTCTTGGCCCCACTGAGGGCCGTACTGGGAGGCGACGCCCGGGCTCCCCATGGAGGTTTCGGTTCAAGAGCAGGGCCGAGGCTCCGGGAATCCTGTCCGGCTTGTGGGCAGCACACAGCTCGCAAGGCGACTGGCATGTGGGGTGAGACCCAGCGGAGAGCGCAGGGCCACAGAACAGCCTGACTCTCTCCTTGTCCTTTTTCCTTCAGGGTGAGAAGGGTTGGAGCGGCCCCGTGGGACTCCCCGGCCCGAAGGTCAGTGGCGGAGCTGGCGGGGTGGGGGGACCCGGAGCCCCACGGTCTCTGCTGGGCTCTCTGTGCGAGGGGAAAACCCGGGGTGCTAGGTGACTGCCCTGCAGGGTTCTGAGCTGGTTGGGACAGAAGGAGGAACTTTTTGCTCAGAACCTCCATTTCCGTCTGCAAACGAGCAGGAAAGGGTTGGGGGCAGCCCTGGCTTGCGTGCGGCTAACTCTCTCCAACCCTCTCGGGCCTCTGCACCCAGACGCCTGGGGTGGGGCGGGCTGGGCGCGGGGCTTGTCAGAGTCTACTTGTTTAGACTTCTGTTTGTTTAGATCGCATCGAATGTTGGCACAAATGTTCCAGCCTCATTGATGGCTCCAAGCCGGGCGCTGTCGGGGGGGCCCCCACAGTGGTGGCGCAGCCCCCTTCTCCACCGCCCAGTGACGGTGCTGAAGAGCCGGGCAGGGCATCTGCTCGCCTCATCGATTCAGTCGCAGAAACTGAGCCCCAGAGGGAGGCCAAGTGCCCCTGGTCACATAGAGGCTGGTGGACGAGGGCAGAGTCCCCAGGGGCCGCTGTCTGGTCTGGTGTTTGGAATAGGGGCTGGTGTGGTGCTGGAAATACTTAGGGGTGACTGCCTCCCTCCCCTTCACCTCCCCTCCCCCTCCCCCTGCCCCCCTCCTGCAGCACCTATTCCAGGCATTCACAGCGTCACCACTGAGCACCCACTGGGCCCCAAAGTCCCCCCGTCCCTCCTCTGCTCTGTGTGTGCCTTCACCCCCTCTTCTCTCGCCGTTCTCCCCTCTGCCCCACTTCCCTGGGATGCGGAGTACCCACACCCCACAAAACACATCCCATCACACACACCACCTCACGCACAAAACACCCCAGCACACACATGTGCACACAAATGCACCCCCACTCCCACGGGGACACACACAGCGAGCTGGGGTTGAACTGGAGCTTCTCACTCTGCTCCGGGCCCCGGCCGGACCAGCGGCCAGGCCACCCCCAGGACAAGCACGGAGCACCTTCATCTACCTACTTCTCCGGACACCCCCAGCTCCGGGCGCAGAGGCCGGGACGTCCTCAGCTCTCCCGTCAGGGGCGGAAGTGTCCTCGCTGTGCCGTTAGCCATGACAGCCAGTGCTCGAGGGAGCGGGGCACGGCTGGCGGGGGCAGCCGGGGTGGCGCCTGTCGGAGGGCCGGCGTGATGTTCATGTCTGCTTTCAACTCCTCAGGGAGACATGGGGGCCACTGGGCCACCTGGAGCTCCCGGACCCAAGGGCGAGAAGGGAGACTCGGTGAGTAAGGGCCCCCCTCTGCCTGGCTGGTGTGGGAGGCCCAGGGCTCCCCCTAATCTCATCTGCCACCTGGAATGTGCTGAACCGCCGGTGGGGGCCAGGCACCAAATCCCATACCGCCCTCCCAGTGAAGGCCAGGCTCCTGGCTGTGGGCACAGGGAGAGTGTGGGCACGGCCCCTCCGGCCGCTCTGCCCACCCTTCACCACCCCCCTTCCCCCCGGAACTGTCTCCCAGGGGGGTCATGCTTCCCCAAGCTGCCCGCTGCTCATGAGGCCCTGCCTGGCTCTGGCCTCTCCCAGGGATCACGTGCCCTCCGCCCATCCCGTGTTCCCTCACCTCCCCTCGCTGTCGGGCTCGTGTTGGCTCATCCCTCACAGTTGGCTGTGGGGTTCTCGAGGGCACCTTCCCGGCCCCAGGTCGGGGTCACCCACCACCTCAGAGCCCCCACGCCACCCCTACTTCCTCAGTCCCAGCATCGGCTGACTCCCTGCTGTCCTGTCTGTGGTTTGTCGTCCGGTGCCGAGCACGGACCGTGCTCACAGATCCTCAGCTGATGAGTGGATGAAGCTGATGGTCGGGGGAAGTACGCACAGGCACAGGGCGTGTCCCGAGCAGGGTCTCGGGAGCCAAATGCCTGGGACATGAATCTGGCTGCATCAAGATAGTTCACCTTCCTGTCCTCAGTGTCCTCATCTGTGGAATGGGTGACAAAGCTAACCGTTCGGTGCCTTATGAGGGTTACGTGAGCTCACGCATGTGAGTGCATTAGAACGGCGCAGAGACCACAGCAAATGCGGTGGGTGCTCTTGTTACTGGTCATCACTGCCTGCCTGGCTGAAGGCGACCCTCCCCCTGCTTCCAGCCCTTCGTATTCCCAACAACAGCACATGCTGGGTGTCAGACAGGCTCGGCAATGCCCTTAGCTTCTTTGCCGTCTGGTCTTGAGCAGGTCTCAACCTCTGAAAGCTCCATTCACTCCATTAGCACGGTGAAGACAAGAAGGGGACTTTGTGAGACACCTGGCCTGCAGCAGATGGTCAGTGAGTGACAGCTGTCTCTGCCTGTGATTATAATTAGTTTCCTCTAGTTCTCCGTGCTAAGGGGACGCCCCCAATGACAAGACCAGCCTCTCCTGAGCGCTGTCGTGGAAGATGCAGCTCCCTCCACAGCCCCCGTCCTCACCACCAGCAGCTCCTTCTCGTAGCCACGCTGTCTGCGCTGCGTCCGGGAGCTGCCTGGGGACCCTCTTATTACTCCTCATAGTAACTCTTTACGTGTGGTCTTGTCACGTCTCTGGAGGGGATGACGCAGACTTTCCATGCTTGAATGACTTGTTGCTGGTCATAGAGCCCAGCCTGGCGAGGCGGACTGGGATCCTGGTCTGTTTGAACCCGAGGCCCGTGCTCGCCGTGCGCTGCACCTGTCGCCCTGCCGTGGACACCCAGCTCCTGAGCACAGGGCGAGCACCTGCTCCGTGCACCGTGGACCGGAGAAGAGCTGCTAACCGGAACGGCGCCGCCGTGTGCCTGGTTCCTGGGGCTCATTTAGACCTCGTGTGGACCTGGCGAGGTGGGCCTAGCGACACATTCACGCACGGGGACAAGAGCAGGCGGCAGAGTCTGCCTACTCAAGGGCCCAGACGTCGGTCCCTCCGCGCAGCCGTTGCAACCGCACCCAGGAACTATAGCAAATCACTCCACAGAAATAAAGGGAGGCAACAGGACAGCATCTCTCCAACCACTGAACAGAAAAAGGAGATAGAAATTGTTGAAAAGAACCACGTAGAAAACCTGGAATTTCAAATGACAACAGAAATGTAGAAGAAAACCAGCAGAGGCTCCATGGCGGGGCTGGGCGCTGGCTGCTGAGATAAATCCATAGACATTGTGTTAGCTGACGTTCAAGAGAAAAATAATGAAGGAAAGTGAACAGAGCCTCCGAGAAAGGTGGGGGCCCATAGAGTGCCCCGATGTGCACAGGACGGGACTTCCAGGTGGACAGGAAAGAGAGGTGCAGACAAGGTTTTCAGACACGTGACTCAAGACATCCCACACGGACAAAAAGTAGTAAAGTGCACATCCTAGAAGCTCAGAGAACTCCAGTCAAGATAAACACAGAGAGATACATCCTCAGATATTGCATCGTAAAAATCTTAGAAGACAAGGAGAGGAATTTGAAAGCAGCAGGAGGAAAATGAGTCACCAATAAGATGATCAGCTGACTTGTTGCTGGAAATAATTGCGACCAGAACGAGTGGGGTGACACATTTAGAGAAATGATTATGACATGTATGATAGTAAATGCCCCAAAGAGGGGAAGAGAGAACAGAGCTTCCAGGAACATGTTTATACATGTCACGGGAAGTAAGTACACACAGGGAGTAGGTTCCCTTAGGATAAGGTGTACATGGTAAGCCCACGAGCAGCCTCTAAGAAAATAATTGAAAATATATACAGTGACAATAGTATTGAAGGGATCACAATGTTGCACTAGAAAGTACTCACAATGCGAAAGAAAAACAGGACACACAGAAAACAAACAGTAGCCCTGGCCGGTTTGGCTCAGCGGTTAGAGCGTCCGCCTGCGGTCCGGAGAGACCCGGGTTCGGTTCCCGCTAAGGGCATGTACCTCGGTTGCAGTTTGTCCCCGGCCCTGGTTGGTCGTGTGGGTGGCAGCCACTCGATGTGTCCCTTTCACATTGATGTTTCCCTCTCTCTCTCTTCCTCTCTCTCCCTCCCACTCTGTCTGTACAAAAAATGGAAAAATGTCCTCGGATGAGGATAAAAAAAAAAAAAAGAAAACAAACAGTAAAATGGCATATGTAAACTAACCACATTAATAATAACGTTGCTTGTGAATAAAAAGAAAACCCACTAAAACGTAGAGATTTTCAGATTGGACGTAAAAACGAGATTGAACTGTTCTATGTCTACAGGAGACACCCTTGAGATACAAAGATACAAATAAATTGAGAGAGAACGGATGGAAACTATATATCCTGAAAGAAGAAAACAAAAAATAACGTAGTGACTACGCGAGTATCAGACAAATAGACTTTTACAACAACAAACATTAACAGAGATGAAAAAAGGCATTCTATAATCATAAAAATATCATCCTTCACAGATACAGAGTAATTATATCTGTACATCAACACAAATAAATCCCCAGCCCATGAGGAAAAACGGACGGAATTGAAAGGAGAAACAGAGAAGTGTTTAGAGACGTCAGTATCTGACTTTCAGTTGTGGTTAGAGCACCCCGAAGCGGGGAGACAGTGGGGCGCACACCCATCGCTGGCCTAGAAATCAGCCTACAGTCCTTGAAAGGCTACATGCAGAACTACCACAGGACTCAGCAGGTCCCCTCCAAGGGTGTCTCCAAGAAACTGAAACAGACGTGGATACAAAGCCTTGTACGCAGACGCGCAGCATTTGAGTTCGTAACGGCTGAAAAGTAGAACCGACCCAGACAGTCATCGCCTGATGCACGAACAAATGCATGTGTGTTACATCCGTGCAACAACAGTTCCACACAGTAGAGGGGAGTGCTGATACATGCTACGACATGGCTGAGCCTTGAGACATTTGCCAAGGAAACACTGGCTAGGAAGCCAGTCCTGAAAGCCCCGTATTCTGATTCCGTTTATATGAAATGTCTGGACTAGGCCAGCCTAGAGAGACAGAAACTGGGTGAGTGTTTGCCCGCGGTGGGGACATGGGGAGCGGCCACCAATGGGTAGGCAGTACCTTTTGAGGTGACGGAAACGTTTCAAAGCTAATCACGGTGATCACTGTACAGCTCTGTAAATATACTGAAAAACCATTGACTCGTATACTTTCAATACGTGAATTATCGGGAATATGGATTGTAGTTCAATAAAGCTGATACGGAGAAAAGTAGTGCCGTACTATCGGGTTGTTGGAAAATCTAAGTGAGACGGTCCCCGCGAGAGTCATCACTCTGCATGACCGGCACCGTCCTCATCACTCTGCATGACCGGCACCGTCCTCATCACTCTGCATGACCGGCACCGTCCTCATCACTCTGCATGACCGGCACCGTGCTTCAACGGCTCCTGGGCAGAGCGGACGGGAAGGCACCATCCACGTCCCCGGGAGCTGCTGCCCCCGGTACCAGGCCCTGGGCTGCCCGATGGTCAGCCTCTGCCTTCTGCTTTCCTTTCTAGGGCCGAGGACCTCCTGTGTGGGGAGAAAAGGGTGAAAAGGTAAGCATCTCCCTTATCACACGCCTCCAGGCTGCGGAGGGCTGGGAGCGGAGTGCGCCCTCGTGCCGGTAGAAGCTGGAGTGGGAGAGGAGGGCTCTCCAGGGCTGAGCGCCGGCCTCATGCGTGTGCTCCCCCGACCCGGGGCTGGTGGGCGGTCGGGCTCCCAGGCAGAGGGAGGAGCTGGGCACAGGACAGCGGGACGGGGAGGAAGTGGTCGTGTGGGAAGGCAGTGGGTCACGGTGTTCAGAGCAGAGGTGCTGCACGGCGCCCCAGGGCGTGGGATGCAGAGCTGCAGGAACAGGTGCGAGCCAGCCCAGAGGGCACCGGACGTAAAAACAGCTTTCGGCCTCGGCTGCAGCAGCAGCAGGAAGGTGCCGAAGAGGGTGCCCTGGTCAGACGCGTGGATAACGCTGGAATAGCGGGGGCCGCAGGAGTGAGGGTGGAGGGCGACCGGAGGGCTTGGGAGAGAGTCAGACATTGGTGCAGAGTTTACAGGGAGAGACAGACGAGCGGCAGGTGCGGCAGGAGCAGGCGGGCAGAGGGGTGGCGGAGACGCAGAGGGTAGCCATGAAAGTCTGCGAGGCGCCTTTGTGTCCATGACCACACCCGGGTCCGGCCCCTGCAGACTGCGGTGCTGCTGGCCGGGGCATCCTTCCCCGGGGGCTCACGTCAGCCCCTCACAGCAAACCAGAGGCCCCCGCATTTGATGGCTGGGAAGCAGCTTGCCCAGGGCCAGCCATGCTCTCCCTGTAGGCTCCCTTTTACCGAGCATGTTCCCCCCGGAGATTTCTCCTAAGGAGGCGAATCCGCCCGGACCCGGAGATGCGGAGGGATGGGCCGCCGAGCCGACTTGGGCTCTTTCACTCTGGCCTCAGGTGGCCCCTCTGTAGCTGTGCGTTGTCACCAAGTCTGCCTTCATTCTGCCACATACTGGCTGTGTGTGATGTGGGGTGAGTCACCTCCCTCTCTGAGTCCCTGCTTTCTCATCTGTAAAAACGAGGGGGCGGGCCGATGATGCACAGAGCCGGCAGGCGCGGCTCAGACGTGGGGGTGCGCCCACCTCCAGCCTGAGCCCCTGGAGCTGTCCTCCGGGAGGGGTTTCTGTCCCTTTTGAGGAGGAGGGGAGGCCAGGTGGGTCAAGGGGACCAGTGGAGACCACAGGGGAGAAGGTCACTGGTGACTGACTAAGGCTCTGGAAGGGGCTTAACACGCTGGTGTCTTTGCTAGAGGAGTCTCTGCAGGGTAGTTTGCAGAACGGCGGGGGAGGGGTGGTGGGGGTGGGCGCCGGGCGTCTAGGCACCATACCACTGCTTCCGCCCATACTTTACGTCCTATTGCTGAGACACACTGCAGGGAAGGTGTCGCTTTGCCCATGTGCCCGTGAGGGGGGCGCAGCTTAGGGGTCTCGTGGCCTGCCCAAGGTCACAGGGTTACTATGTTGGCTAGGAAACAGTCACAGGTTATTCCTAAAATAAACAGACTGAGTCACTCCCCAGCTGCTGAGGAAACGAAGGCTCAGAGAAGGTGAGTGATTGGCCCAAAGTCACACAGCTGACACACTGCCGGAGAACTTGGCCTCCTGACTGCCGGGCCCCACTGCGCCCCTGGGCTGCCTCCTCTCCGGCTCCCGCTCTACCCACGTTCCCCGAGGGGCTCTCAGGGCAACCTCCCTCGTGCCTCAATGTGTATGCAATTGGGCTGAGGAGACGGCAGCTTTTTAGGGGGTGTTTCAAGGAGCTGCGCACGGCCCAGGTGCTGAGGGCTCGGGAGGTGAGGAGGGAGGGACAGACCCTGCCGAGGAGACAGCCGGTCTCCCAGCGGTGCTGGCCCGGTGAGTGGGTGGGTGCTCTCCTCATCCAGGATCAAGGCCGGCTCCATTCAGTAGCGGGACCACAGCCTGCAGTCGACCCGACCCAGTTTCCAATTTGAGCTCCCCTGCGTGATAACCGCGTGTCTGAGCCTCAGTTTCCTTTTCTGAAAGTGGGGGGATGGGATAACACCAGTTCCTGCCACATCAGGTTGCTGAGAGGACTCGGGGAGAAAGGAGTGGACATGGGGCCTGTGCTATCTGGGGCTGTCTCGGTGCCGATGGTGAGGAGGGTGTCCAGCCACGGCGCTGGGCTGGTCTGGAGCCATCCCGGGGAGCTGAGCGCAGGACAGGGAAGACCTCGTGCCCCTCTTCCCATGCTGAGAAAATCCACACGCACAGTGAGGACCTGGGGTGGTGGGCTGAGTCGGTGCTGGTCCATGGAGATGGGGTCTGCAGAACCCACGGGTAGAAAAAGATTCAGGAGCAACATAAACAAGGCCAGTGAGCTTTCGCGCGGTGGGTCCTGAGGGCCCTGCCTGGGCGACCAGAGCCTTCCAGGGGAAGCTGCAGCCACTGCCTGGCCCCCTTCCTGGACCCACAGCGCCCTCTGGTGTCTGGAAGCCAGAGCGGCGGGTCCAGTTTGCTCTGCAGGGCTCCTGCCCACGTGGTCAGTGTCTGGGGTGATCTCTGCCCACCTGTCTGGGGTTGGCCTCCTTTCTTGGCCCCTGGGAGGAAGGAAGACAAAGGGAGGCTTGGTTTTGTGCTCAAACACGGGCTCGGTGATGGGAAGGACACAGGTTTGGGGAGTTGGGCAGACCTGGTTTGGATCCCGGCTCTGCAGTGGCTGGAGGAGCTTTGGTGGCTGTCTCTGGGCCTCAGCGTCCTCCTCTGTAACGCGGGCCCATGGACGTCTACCCTCCAGGGCTCTTCTGGGGAGTACAGGGGTGATACTGCCTGTGAAACACCTGGCTTTGTCCCTGGCATGTGGCAGGTGTATGTAAAAATCTGTTCCTTTCCATTTCCTGCCAAAAGCTGTTGCTAACACCCACACGAGTGACCTAAGGGTTTCTTAGAGGCCTAGTATTTACGTGCCTCGTCCACGGGAGAGCGTGGTGGGTCCACAGAGCTCTGGGACCTGGGCTGGGCCTTTCTAGGGGCTCCCCCACAATCCCGTGCATGTAAGTTCCGGTCCCGGGGTAGCTTTTCAGTGTGACTCTTCTCGATGGTCCTCGAGCGAGTCAGGGGTGTGACCTCTGTCCCCGACACAGTTTCACCTGTCAGGAGACCCTGCCTGGGCCACATGTGTTGGGGACAGAGGAGCAGACCACAGTCACGTCAGTGAAGCAGTTGTGGGTTTCCTAGGACCTCAGTGTTTACTGCTGGGGTGCTTAGATGATGAACCCCCAACACATCAAGGGGGCTATCAGAAGCCCCACTCCCACGAAGGGCAAATAGCAGGTCAGCCGCAGTGGACTCTGCACTCGTGACAGGTGCACTGACCAGACGGACACGGCGAACGTGGGGAAGACCTTCTAACGAGACGTGTGTGCACACGTAGGGCCTGTGCGCAGTGAGGACGACCTCTCCGTGCTGACTCCATGGTTCACACTGTGCACGGCGCTACCGTTCAGTACACCGTAAATATTTAACTAAAGAACAGGTCTTAATCTTAATATAGTGAAAACCCTTTTAAGTAGAGTGCATTCATCATTGTTCACAGCTGAAGTCCAAGAGCAATGATTTTGGAGGGAGGAGCCCTCTGTCCCAGCATCGGGGGTTTGCTGGCCAGTGTGGCTGTGGGTCCAGGTGGCAGAACATGGTGGCGGCTGAGGGTCGGGCTTTGGGAACCTGGCACAGCCGGTCCTGCTGTATAACCCTGGGGACGTCGCTATGCTTCTTGGCCTCAGTTCCCTCACCCGTACGCTGACAATGGTGGCAACAGCAGTGTGCTCTCGTGCAGCTGGTGTGAGGGCTCGGCGAGCGTGTCCGTGGCCAGAACGTGGCGAGCACCTGGGACACGGACTTCAGGACGTGGTGGCGAGTCAGGTGTGGGCCATCAGGTCGGGATTCCCCGAGCACCGTGATTCGAGCAGGTGTTCTAAGTTAGTTCACACCGAACAACCTCAGAGCTTTGGCTTAGAAGTTGGAGACACGCGCTGCCCCGCCCGCCCGGGCTCGAGGCTGGGAGGATGGACAGCCATGCTGTTTGCGGCCACGGAGTGAGCCAGGTCACGTCAGCGAAGGTGAAGCTCAGAAGTGGGGCCTGAGGTGCGTCCCTGTAGGGGACCTTGCCGAGCGGTCATTCACCTCGGCCAGCCTCTCCAGGGGCTCAGGGACAGGGAGCTTGTTCCCTGCCGCGGCTCTGGGCTTGCTCTGAGACGGCGTGAGTATTCCTGGTACAGCTGGGGTTGGGTCGGGATGTGGAAGAGGCCTTCAGGCAGGGCCGCTCGGACCCAGGGCATGGAGGTGGGACAGGGCTGTGTGCCGAGGAGACTGAGTTTCCCTGGAGCAGAAGGGACAGCACAGTGTGGGGAGAGGCCTCACTGCCCCTTGGGGTCTGGCTCACACCCCCCAGACATCGAAGGCCCTGGAGACCCACGGATGGAAGTGGGCAGAGGCTCTCGGGGAGACACACCTGGGTCAGCAACTCATTACTCAGCGCTTGCAGAGAGGAAAAAACCAGAAACAACAACCAGAAAGTCCTCTCTTAAGCATTTTCACAGAGACCCGTATGGCAATAAATACAGCTTTGGATGGGTTTCGGGCTTGGATTTCAGTGCACCAGAAAAAATGCGCGAGCAAATCTGAGAAACTTGGCTGGATTTTCCTGGGCTGGTCGACTCGGCGGCAGACAGCTCTAGGTCACGCAGACGTCGGTTTCTTGTCTTTACTCTTTTCTTCCGTTTTTACCGGGCCACAAGCCTGACGGGGGACGAGCCGGTGAGAGAGGGGTCTGCACCGGACCCCGGCCCAGGCTGCTCCGGCTCCCCAGCACGCTGCCGTCCAGAAACTTCGGCTGGATGTCCTGAGAGGCGGCCAGGGCCTCGTGTGGGCGCCTGGGTGTCCTGGAGTCATTGCGTGGGAGGGTCTTTGTGGGTTGGCTCCCCCTGAAGCTACAGAAGTGAGGTGCCAGGGGGAACTGAACAAAGCGAAGCCAAGCCGCCGTGATTTAAGGAGGGTTGTTAGGCAGCCAAGTTCACGGCGGTCAGCTGAAGTCTGAGAAAAGTACACTCTGCACCTGTTTATCCCAAACCCCCCAGGAGGCCTCCTTTTCTGATTGGAAGTTGGCAAAGCAGGGCCCTCTACCCTGCTGTGGACCATGAAGCACCTCACCTCGGGCAAGGCAGCTGGCTTGAGGGGCTTTGGGGACCCACCTGCCAAAAGGTGACCCCAGCAGTCACCTTTTATTTCACCGATTCTCTCTGGGAGGATAGGTGTGAGCTTGAGCAAGAGCAGCCACCCAAACCCAGTGCCGACCCTTGGTGGTTTATCTGGGCAGCAGAGTGACTGTCCCCAAGAAGGTGTCAGGCAGTGGAGACTCACGTCGTCAGCCTGTCACTGACCTCGAGGTGTGTGCCAGGCCGTTCAGTTCATGAGTGTCAGCCACTTGCGGCCCCTGCAAGGAGTCTGGGGCACGTCCAAGGTCCACGGAACTGGGGGGAGCGGGGGCGGGGGACAGAGGCGCTGTCTGTCCATCTGAGTCTGGACCCCAACTATCCACCAGTTTGCTTTCCCAAAGCAATGCTCATCCCCAAGAATCCTCGACCCTCAAAAACCACGTCCCTGTGGGAATCAACGTGTTTTATCCGAGGACTGCACCGTGGAGCGTCTGAGCCCTCAAACACAAATTATAAGTGTGTCTCTGTGTGTGTGTGTGAAGCTCCTGGGATCTGTTTATGCCCTTTGCCTGGAGCTCTGGGTCCCTCTCTCTCTGCTCACGGCTGGCTTCATCAGCACCCCCACGTGCTATTCTTAGCCTGTGTGTTAATGCGCATTACTCATGGTTATTGAGTTGGATAACTGTGGTTGAGGGCCTTCTATTTTTACATTAATTAAAGGTTTTACGGTGAAATATGTTAGCTGCATGTACACCTTCAAGTAGCCTTGCAGGTTGTGGGCAAAATGCCAAGAGTTGGAATGGAGGCGGAGCCTCGGGCCCTGTCCATGGTGCTGAAAGACGCCGGGGAAGTTTTGAGGTCACAGGTTCTCACAGCCCGCGCAGCGCTGGGATAGGAAAGTCTGCACCCCCCCCAGCTCAGTCTGGCACTCAGATGCTTGCCAAGTCTCGCGGGCCAGTCACAGGACCCAGGCACGCGTCCAGGAGGGTGAGAGCATTTATGGGGAGGGCAGCTGGACCGCAGGACGGGGAGGGCTGGGGAGGCGGGGGGCTGTGCACTTCACAGTGTGGGAGGCTTCGCAGACGCTCCACCCAAAACCCCTGTTTTCCTCATCTACGAAGCCACCGCAGAAGGGTGCTACCAGGGTGAAACGAGCCAATGCAAACAAGTAAGCTGCCCTTGTAGAAAGTGCCCGTGAGCATTAAGTGTGGTGACTTACAGCAGCGCGGTGCTCCACTTTTTACACAACTGACGTCTTCTGTGTCCTCTGCATCTGTGAGGCCTTGTCCCCAGGGGCGGCCAACAGCTGGGAAGTGCCAGGGCTCCCTGTCCCCTGAGGAGGACGTTAGCTCCCAAAGCCTCAGGAAGCCGGGACGGGGGTGGGCTGACTTACAGGGGGAGGTGTCCGTTACCCTCCTCAGTTCATCCAGCGTAGTTCACAGAGCCCCTAAGAGTAATACCAGCACCTGGATTTATAAGTGCCATTGCACCTGCTCTCCAGTTTGGGGGTCAGTATTATTGACCTCACTTTGCAAGCTTATTCACCACGTGGCCAGGAGCAAGTGAGCCTGTCTCCGTGGCTGAGGCTGGAATTGGGCGCTGTTGTCCGACTCCGCAGCCTGAACTGATCAGCGCTGAGAAGTTCTCAGACTCGGGCCGAGTGTGGGAGTCGCCTGGGGCCCTCGTGAAAGCAGCTTTGCAGGGTCCACGGCCGGGGTGGGGCTGCCTGGGGCCGGGATCTGCCTTTCGGACAAGGCCCAGGGGTGCTGCTGGTGCCGGGGCCACACTGAGGACCTTCCCAGAGGCTTCGCAGACCCCACCAAATGGATGAAGAACAAACACTTAGAAAAAGGCCCTGGTAGTTAATGAACCAGGTCACAGGGGAGATGCCTTTCTCTCTTTTCTTTGAATTTCGCCCATTGAGGTAACCACACGATTCCTGGGGCTCTGGTTCTGACCAGTGGGCCCAGTGGGCCACTTCCTGCAGCTTCCCCCTGCCAAGGGCTCCCAGGGAGGCCCCGGAGGCGAGTGCGGGCGGCAGGGAGCTCCAGCCTTGGAATCGGGGCCTGGGCGGTGAGTCACAGCTGCCCGTGTGCATGGGGGGTGCCCGTCTCCCGGCCCTGGTCCCCTCCCATGAGGGCTCACACAGCGCTCCCATCCTCCTCCTCACCCGAGCGATCCCCCTCCCACAGGCGAAGGAGGAGGTTTGATCATTTACTGAGCGGTTCTCAACCTTCCCGATTCCGCGACCCTTTAACACAGCTCCTCATGTGGTGGTGACCCCCAACCATAACATTATTTTTTGTTGCTACTTCATAACTGTAATTTTGCTACAGTTATGTCTTACACGACCCCCGTGAAAGGGCCCTTTGGCCCCCAAAGGGGTGGTGACTCACAGGTTGGGAACGACTGATTCGCCCCGAATGCAGTACTTCCTGCTGGTGTCGTTTCCCTGTAGGCAGAGGAACTTCTGTCATTGTCTCGAGGCTTCCGACCCACCCCCTTGGGACAGAGCACTGCCCCCTGACCTCACCCTTTCCACAGGGGTGCGGCCGAGACCCAGCAGGGACGGCTGGTCTGCTCAGTGGCAGAGGCTGCACAGGTCCAGTCTGGTCCCCTGTCCCCTTCCTGCTCTTCTCTCTCCCTCCCTCCCTCCCTTCCTCCCTCTCTCCCTCCCTCCCTCCCTCCCTTTCTCTTTTCTGTACTTTATTGTGGATTCTTAGCTATTTTGTTTAAAGGCCCCCCTGCGCCTGACCTCCCCGGCTCCCAGGCAGCCCCCAGCCTCCTCCTGCCCCTTTCGCTGGCCCACCCCGTGGGCTGGAGGAAGTGTCCTCGGTCCCCAGCAGGACGCAGACAGCCGGAGTTTTGCTGCCGTGTAGCCTACAGTGTACGTGTAGGTTCCTTTTCTCGCCCGTGGTTACAACCCATGACGGCTCAGAGAGGCTGAGCCACCTTCGCACAGGGACAGGACGAGCAGCCGGGGGCTCTAACGTCCTCCCTCAGTCTTCGCAGGCAACCGAGGTCTCCGGAAGGTGTCGCTGGGTGGGGAGGTGACCCTAAAACAAGAAATCCCTGGGTTAGGTTAGCTTTTGCTTGGGGACAGGTTTCATAAGAGCGGAGACCCACCTGGTGGATGCTCAGGTCTCATGGAGATGGGAGGGGTCCTCAGAAGGGTCTGTTTGCCCTGCTGGCCTGTCCCAACCCTGTGACAGAAGCTTCAAAACGAGATGCCATCCTCTCAACCAAGGAAAAGATCCCCTTCTCCAGAGCCTCTGGCCAGTTTGCTGAAGCGCACGGGGGGGCCCCCCAAACCAGGGGAAGTGCAGTTCTGACACCAGCCACTCGGACCCGTCTGCCCCGCTGCCCACGTCCTTGGGGAGCACGGAGCCTGCAGCGGGTTCCTGAGCCCTGCTCACAGACGGACCGGCTCGGAGCATGTCCCGTCTCGGCCAAGGCCACGGGCGCTGAGCGGCGGCAGCAGGACGAGAAGCGGCAGCCTGTTGGCCTGGAGACCAGTGTGTTTCTCCAACACCCTGCTGTCCTCCTTGTCCTGGGGGTTTCAGACCCCACGGCTAGTTTTTAGTCGGATGGTGATGGCGGTTTGACCCCAGGACACACTCCACGGACTCCCGCTTGTCTGAAAGAAATATCCACCGTAGAAAACGTCCCCGGTGAAACACCCCCAAAGGGCTCACCTGCCCTTGTATGCCCGAGGACCTCTGAGAATGTCCCTCCGAACACCCCACCCGAGCACAGTGCTGGTCAGGCAGAGACGGTCGGCTTCCCTCTTGCTCTCAGGGAGGTTGACTGTCCTCTCTGGCTCCCCAGAACCCCCAGCCGGGCTCCCCAACACCAGAGAACCGACATGCTCTGTGTCACAGGCATAAAGACAGAAGCGGCAAGCTTGGCGGGGGTCTTGGCCGGACGCTTGATTTGGATCAGATGGTGTGGGACCTGGCGGGGAGCCTAAATCCTGTCTTGCAGTTCGCCCGGCCTGTCAGGGAACCGTGTGTGTGTGTGTGTGGGTGTGGGGGGGCAGCCTGCACACGTTTCCCTTTACCCCCACAGCCTCCCCGCGGGTGTGTCGGTCACCCCTTCTGCGTGGGACTCATTCCAATGGAGTTTGCCCAGTGCAAACAAAAGAAATCAAATACCTCGTTGAGCCCACTGAGTCTCAACCGTGGGCAGGCCGGCCTCCCAGGGGACATTTGGCAGCATCCGGAGACATTTTTGGTTGTCACAACCAGGGGTGCTGCTGGTCATCTCTCGGTGCCCAGGAAAGGCCCCGACAAAGACTCGTCCAGCCCAGGGTCCGTCGGGCCCAGGTGCTGCCTTCCACGTGTGGCCCTGAGCTGGGGCAAGGTGGTCCCGCGGGCACTCCGACAGGGACGTGGTGGGGCCACTCACGCACGCTGTCCTCGCACGTGGACCTCCAGGGCTGTTCTGAGAAGTGAGCTCCCACCCAGGAGGCCTCGCGGAGCCTGAGGGTCTGGGTTCCGTACCCCCCCCCCCCCGGTGTGCCAGGCTGCAGGCTGGTGGGCCACCCTCTGAGTAGCAGAACCTTGGCCCCTGCCTGGCCTGGCCCTGTGCCAGCGTGCAGGAGCCTGGCGTCGCCCTCACCCTGCAGTAACGCTGTTCTCTTTCCGTCCTCCTAGGGCTCCCTGGGCCTGCCCGGTCCCCCCGGGAGAGATGGCAGCAAAGGCGTGCGGGTACGTGTGCTCCTACCGCCCTTCCTGCACGGTAGCGCCCGGCGTGCACCCCGGTCAGAGCCCCTGCCCGTCGCTGAGGTGCCTGCGGCATGGCCAGGCCCCAGCCAGGCACCCCCTGCGTGTCCTGGAAGCTTTCTCAGCTAGTGGACCAGCAGTTCTGCACGGGAGGCCCTGTCCCCAGTGCTCGGACTTGGAACCAAGTCCAGGTCCACGGGGAGGGTTTCGCCCATGACCCCAGTTTTAACTGGAGAGTATGGGCGAAACCTGAGCAGCACCCCGTCCCCTGCGCGGCCAGCCTGCCTCCCTTTCATCGACACCCCACTACCCTGCATTGGAACGTGCTCCGGGGCCCCGACAAAAGTGAGCTCCACTCCAGGGGTCAGTCTGCTCTGGGAGAAAGGGGTGCTCTTCTCCATCAAGAGAGCAGCGGACATCGGTCTGGATGCCCCACTCTGCTCCCTTTACGTGTTCAGCCAAATGCGCTCAGGCCGCAGGGAGGGAGCCCCGACTCGTGGGCACCTCCTGAGCTCATGGCCGGTAGCACTCAGGACACGAGGTCTGGGCGGAGACGAGAGAAAGGGGAGTCCCACAGATGTCCACACACCCCCACTCCTCCTCCGTGAAGATGGCCCCCCTGTCGCCTCCCTGTGGCTGGTGGCTCCACTCCCTACTGTTCTGTGCACTTCGGTGCCCTCCAGCCGGGACAGTGGGCGAGATGGCCCCGCCCACCACGGTCCGCTGCTCTGCTATAGGAGGGGCTGCGAGGGGAGCCCTCTGGCCTCGGGTTCCACTGCTCGGGGGAGCCTTCTGAGTCCTGGGAGCGGGTGCCCCAGGCCCGTGTCATGACCATGTGCTGTTCTGTGTGCAGGGTGAGCCTGGCGAGCCGGGACTGCCTGGCGAGGTGGGCATGCACGTGAGTGTCGAGCCGTTTCCTGTTCCCGTGGGCAGATCTTGACGCAAAACCAGTTGCTCTAGGTGTAGGGAGACACCCAGATACCCCCACTTGACTCCCTCATCTCACCGCACGACGCCCGGGCGTGTGCTCCCGGTGCGATTTCCCCTGAATTCTTACAAAAGGAACCATCCCGTGTGCTGCCGCTCATCGCGTCCAGTGCTGTGCCGTGGCCTGGGGCCTCGTGCTCACATGACTTCCCCGTGTCTGGCCCTGAGCTTGCTTCTAGTTCCACGTTTTCTGCTGGAATCAGCGAAGCAGCGAGTGCGCGCGTGCATTTCGCCCCCAGCACTGCATTTCCGTTTCCGCAGGGGAGACCGCAAACACTTCCTCCCTCTGGCCGAGGAAATGCGCGTTTGCGTGCCCACAGCTCCGGTAGATAGCGCCAGGCTGCCTGCTTCAGAGCTGCAGCGGTCCCGGTGCGGGGGACACGGAGCCGGGGCCCTGCGGACACCTGCTGGGCTCCGTCTGGCCCGTCCAGGCTGCACGGCTCACAGCAGGGGGAGCTACAGGCATCCGTCCCATTGGCCAGGAGCTCTGTGCATGTCCCGGGCTGATCACAGGGCAAGGGCACCGGTCAGGGGGCAAGGGGCACAGGTCATGGGCAAGTACCAAAGGGAATTGTCCTCATCAGAGCTCAGACCCACTCTAGCTGGTCCTTAAAGCTTGAGATTGGGGTTCAAGTCCTGGGACCCAAACAGAGGAGGCAGTGGCAGTGGGGTCTCGATGCCTCCTCACGGAGCAGAGGATCTCCCCACACACTGTGGATGGGGTGTTTCCTCCACTCCTGCCCTTTCTTCTCATTCCCGACCCTGTGCGTGCTCCCTACAGGGGTTCCAAGGACCGCCTGGCCTGCCCGGACCTCCCGGCCACCTCGGGGCTCCTGTAAGTACTGGGCAGGCCTGCTCCCTCCCCAGGGCTGGGCCAGTCTCCTACCAGGTCCCCTCCCGTGTCTGCCCGCGTGCCGATGGCAGGGGTGGGGGTGGCAGAGTCGCAAGCTCTGGGCGGCCGTGGGGCTGATGCTGAAGCACATTCCTGCCCTGGGCCAGGTGCGCTCAGGGCCAGGTGCGTCCACTCTGGCCGGCAGCCCTGGTTCACTCAGGGGAACGGCCCAGGACCTCAACTCTTCTCTGGCAGGGCCAAGCTCGGCGGCCGGGCCCGGGGGGGGGCGGGGAGCAGCCCACTGTGCATAGTGAGGCTCCCTGGGGAGACTCCTGCCTCTGTCCCCGGCAGCCTGTGCGTGGCCCTCAGACAGGCCAGAGAAGCTGGACTCAGACGTTGTGACTAATGTTCCCCCTCCCCTTCTGCCTCCAGGGTCTTCAAGGAGAACGAGGGGAGAGGGGACCCCGAGGAGAAAAGGTATTTACAGTGGGCTTCAAACACTAACATGGCTTTCTGCAGAAAAGAGGGTGAGGGCACCTGGGCCCGCCAGCTCTGTGCTTGTTCTGTGTCTGTGCGTGTGCACATGCCTGTGTGTACAGGTGTATATGTGTGTATGTAGGCATGTGTGCACGTGCCTGTGTACAGGTGTATATGCGTGTATGTAGGCATGTGTGCACATGCCTGTGTGCACAGGTGTATGAGTGTGTAGGCATGTATACACATGCCTGTGGGTACAGGTGTACATGGGTGTGTGTGCGTGTACATGTATGAATGTACATGCACCTCCAGGTGAGGTTCAGAGAGCGTTCACCCGTGACCTGGGGGCCTCCGTCTCCAGGCTGCAGCCACGCATCACCCTGGTGGAGAGAGCCCTGTTCAGCGGCTCGGGCCCTCCTCCTGCGTCTGGATGCCGAGCTGGGCTCTGAGCAGTGTGGCCTCTGGGGAGTGTGTCCTGGGTGCTCAGAGGCATCTCTGTGACATGAGGCTGCTGTGAGTGGCAGATGAGTCCCTGCTGGTAGAGCCCGAGAGTGGCACTGGGCAGCGTGCACTGGGGAACCTCGGCCCTTGAACGTAGTGGGTTCCAGAGGCTGCTCTAGAACTGAAGCGGGTTTTCCCGTTAGAAATAGTGCAGGTTGGATCGATCCGTTCCAGACCGCCAGCTGCTTCCCCGTCTTAACCTCTCTTGTATACAACTCGTGCCCACTGTGCTGTTTAATCTACAAATGAGCACTTAGAAAACAAAAGGGGAATGAAACATACAGCAAAAAAATGAAAATTTAATAACAATAAGCAGCATCAAAAGCAAAAAAGCCACGAACGTGTTCACCGCGTGCTCTCCTGAGACGTTGGCGGTGAACGGACTCGTGTTCGCACCTTCTCCCCTTCGTGTGTCGTCTGAGAGGCGCGTGACCGATCGCACAGGGGTCAGCACGAAGGGTGGCTGGGTGGGGAAGAGAAACCGAGACAGGAGATGTGTGAGAACCGAGGTTTGACTGTACTTAGAAGGTGGGAAGACAGACGAGACAGGGAGAGAGGGAGAATCGTGGGCCCACCCTGCTGGCTCAGCCTCGGGCAGACGTCTGACCCTGGTGCTAAGTTTCCGGGTGACTGGTCCCTTCTCGGCCCCCCGTTTCCAATCTGTCAAAGTGAAGCCTGGACCATGTGACCCTCTAGGCGCCTTTCCAGTTCCTGTATCTGATGGGCACTTACAGCAGCCTGTTTTCTCACAAACCCAATTTCTTACATCAGCAAGAAGGAAGTTTCCATCGCCTCTTGAGACCGGCCCGTCCCACTGCCTGGCGCTGCCCAGCATGGAGCGGGGCCAGAGGGAGCCGCCACCATCCTCCGACGAGGCTCCTGCCGCCAGCCACACGGCCAGGCGTTCTCTGCAGGGTGGAGCAGCCCTGGCTCTAGGCGGTTTCCAGCAGGGACCCTGGCGGCCAGCTGAGATGTGCAGGCACCGGGACGTCCTGTGACTGAGGGGCAGCGAGCCCCGCGTGCGCTGGCAGGGGCTGCTGACCTGGGGACGGGTGGCCAGGGCTAAGGTGGAAAGAGAAGAGTCTCCTCATTAAGGGGCCAGAGTTGGAGGCAGAGGCCCCAGCTCCGTCTGCAGAGCCGTGCTCCCAGGACAATTCGAGTGGAGGTGACAGTCCAGCTCCTGCAGCCCGGGAGGGTCTTCCCCGGCCCTGCCCTGGCTGCCCTCACGAACCGGCAAGAGCGTCAGCCCTGCCCTGCCAGCTCGGGGCCTCGCACAAGCTTCCAGCCTCTCTGACATTTAGGGGTAACGCTGTCTGTCTCGGAGCAAGCGGCGTGGAAGAAACACACCCACGGCCTCCCACGCGAAATGTGCGCAGCAGCACCCCGAGTTCAGAATTGCCGAGACTTCTTCAGCCGGAACACCGGCGCCGCGTTCCGCTCTAAGTGGGGTGCGCGCGCCCTCTGCTGTCGGAGGCCCGGAGCCGCAGCCAGTGCGCCCAGCGCGGAGGGATTGAGACCTCAGACCAGACCTCCTGAGGATGAGGTGCCTGATCCCTGAAACTCTGCTTCCTTTACCAAAGCCCGCGCCACCTGCCGCAGGGTGGATGTGAATTTTAAAGGAGGTCTCGCCTACGTCCGCGTTTGGGATTGGAAGGTGCTCTGGACAAAGAGTCTCATCTAATTTGCACACACACTTCCCTAAGGGTGGAGGAAGGTGCAAATCCTTAGAGATCTCAGAGTTCTTGTAGTCCTACTGCCTTCTTTCCTTTCCTTGTTTGTCGTTGTTTTAACCCAACCAGGAAACGGGGTACCAGCCGGTGCAGACTGTCCCCAGGCAGCAGCGCGTTGGCTAGGTCAGGCTCAGGGCTCAGGTCTGCTGACTCTGGCGCGTGAGCTCCGCTCGCCCTGCCTCCCAGCTCACACCCCGCCTCCCCCAGGCAGTCTTCCCTCCCGGTCCTTCTCAACCGATTGATGTTTCTCCCCTTTCCCGCGTTCCATGTCCGCACTTGGCTTGGTGTAACCAGTTTTTGGAAATGTGCTGCCCACGCGTCAGGCGTTGTGTAAGCCTTTTGCATGTAGGAGCTCACTTCGTCCCCTCGGCAGCCTTGTGTTTGCAGATGGGAAACCAAGGCACAGAGAGGCTAAGTAATTGGCCCAAGGTCACGCAGCTTGAGGGGAGCCAGGCGTTGAGTCTGCGTTGTGAGGCTGACCACCGGTCCCTGCCCCCCCAGGAACCTGGCTGCCACTGGGTCTGTGGCAGGAACCAAGCTGGTGGCCAGCTGTCCACACCCTGTCCTCTGTTGGGCTTGTGTGGTCAGTGCAGTGGGAACAAAACCCAACGAAAACCAGCACCAGCAGAAGAAAACCAAGCGCCGAGCCTTCAGGAGGGACCTGCTGTCTGTAGTTTTCACCTCTGACCCAAATCTTCCCTATTGCTCCCCCCCCCCCATGTCCCAGCTGGGCTTCTGAAGGTAGTTCAGGGAGAGACCCTGCCTTATAGACTGCTGTCTCCTTCCCCTGTCCCTGTGTCCGTCTGTCTGTCTCTGCTCTCCCTCACCACCCTCTGCTGCCCATTCTCTTTCTCTCCTGCTGAACAGCCACATCGGTCAGCGCCCAGCTGTGTCCCGGCTCGCTGTGTGCTGCCAGCCAAGCAGATTGCTGAGTCCACGGCCAGCCGGGCCCCCGCGGTGTGGCCCAGCTGTGCTGAGTTGCAGGTGGAGGGATCTGGGCTCCGGGCTCCACGGGTCCTAAATGCAAGTGCAAGGATGTGAGACGGGGGCTTGGGCAGCAGGCAGGCCCCCTCCTCGGGGCGGAACATGGCCAGTCACAGGCTGAGAGCCCGCTGAGCTCGCCGTTGGCCGTGCCCGTTCCAGGGTGGCGTGGGTAGGCTGACTTTCCGAGGAGGAGAGCTCTGGCCTGGGAGTCGGAGGCCCTGACGTTAGTCCCGGCTCCATCACTGAGTGTCTGTGGGACCCGGACAAGACGCATTCCCCTGGGGCTGTCCGTTGTGAAGTGAGCCGGTTGGACTCCATGGGCTCGAAGCCGTCACCAGCTCTGGGGATCCGTGGGAGAGACACGTGTGCCCCTCCAGGGCCTCTGCGCAGACGCTGTGGGGGGGGGGGGGACCGGTCAAGGATTCCAGTGCAAGCACCTCACATCTGGGCCTCAGTTTCCTCATCTGTCATCGGCCTTCAAACCCGCCGACGTCATAGCATTGGGAGGGAAGGAAGGTTTGGTAACAGGTGTGGGAGCAGAGAGAGGAAACACAGGCAACTCCTGTTCACCCCCAAACTCACAGAATGAAGACTTTTAAATAACGGGTGATAGCGCCTGACAATAGAAATGGGTGCACCCTTACTCTAGGATTCTGAAATAATTTCCGAAGGACAGAAAATATGTGTGATTGAGTTTACGTAGATGGGGAGACACTACAAACCGAACTTCCGGACTGGGAGGGTCCGGGAACAGCCCGAGCTCAGTCAGTGGGCGAGGGCAGTGGGGTCCTGGGCAGGTCTCAGTGATTAATCTGGGCCATGCATTTGTAGCTGAGTTGGGGTTCTTTTTAATTTTTTTCTTTATTAATTTTTAGAGAGAGAGGAAGGGAGAGGGAGAGAGATAGAAATATTGATGAGAGAGAACATCGATTGGCCGCCTCCTGCACGCCCTCCACTGGGGATCGGGCCCACAACCTGGGCATGTGCCCTGACCGGGAATCGAACTGGTGACCTCTTGGTGCAGGGTCCACACTCAACCACTGAGCCACACCGGCCGGGCCAAGGTGGGCTTCTTACCACCTGTCCACTCCCCTCCGACTCCTGCTCGAGCTGGCCAGGGGAAGCATCACCTTTGTCCCCAGAGAGAGCAGCATTCCCCAGGCAGCCAGCAGCCCCAGGAGGCACGGGGCACCTCCGCCGCTGGTCACTCCCACCTGGAGGTGCCCCTGAGCCACAGTCGCAGAGGTGGGCTGCGGAAACCGAACTGACTCCCCAGGCAGGCAACCCGAGACTCACAGCCCAGTGGGCAGAAAACCAGGCCACCTCCATCATTCACAGAGAATCCACATCCCGGAAGAGACGCACCGACCTGAAGGAGCAACAAAGAAAGGAATAACTGAAGCAGTAAAGTCACAGAAAAACAAAAGGGGAGTTCCAAATACTTTCCATGGGCCGTCTCCCAGTTAGTCAATAAATGCCAACTCGGGGCACACGGTGTTTGTCTGGACCGGGCGCTGGGGGCACCTGAGGGGGGCGATGAGGCCAGGCTGGAGAAGCACAGGCTGGTGACCTGGATGGAAAGGGCAGAGGGGTGACATCGAAGGAGCCCTGACGGGCCCTGAGGAGCCAGCAGGGGAAGGTCAGCGCGTAGGGACGAGGAAGAAGCTGCTGGGTTTGGGGAGCTCAAGGAGGAGAGCCACGGCTGCTGACTCCGCCTCAGCACGAACCCACCTTTTCGAGTCACCTTCCCCCATCAACGGCTCCAGGGCCCCCCGGGGGAAGGACCCTGGCCGGGAACCTGGACACAGGCGGTAGCGGCGTGCGGCACACAGTGGCACCCCTGGCTTCGGCTCCAGGCGGCCCGTGGGGCTGAGAGGAGGGCTTTGCTCTCAGGTGCTCCGGCACATCCGTCCCTCCGTCAGTGCCTCCATCAGGGTCCGTCCCGGGGAACATCGCTGGCAGAAGCAGTCTCGGGCGAAGGGACTGGCCCAGGGTTGCACAGCTAGTGAGAGATCCCACCCAGCTCCGCCGGAGTGTACGCGGACGGGTGGGTGTCAGGTGGCTGTGTGGACGGTGGCCTCCCGCCCGCCAGCAGTGGACCTCGGTTACCCGAGCACTGGCAGTGTAGTGAATGGGCGGTGGACAAGTGCACCCACAGTTTGTGACCTGCGCCACGCACCCCGCACGCTCATTACTTAGTCGGACCCCGAGGAAGCCCCGTGAGGTGAGAAAACTGGTTCAGAGAGGCCCCCTGGCCGCCCTGGGTCGCAGATTTGGGGAATGAAATGCAGAGAGGACTCTGGTTTCCCCGACTTGGGCCTCACGCTCCCGGACCCCCATACGCTTAAACCCGAGGCTGGCTGAGTGTGCTGGCAGCCCCGCGTCTGAAGGGCCTGGGGAGACCGGAGCCGAGTCCATGGGAGCGGAGGGGTCTGCTCACCTTCCTTCCGTGGGGATGCTCACCTGCTCTTCGTCTCTCCGCTCTTCTTCCGCCAGGGGGAGCGAGGCCTGGACGGATTCCCTGGGAAGCCTGGGCAGCCGGGAGAGCAGGTCGGTGGGCACTGGCTGGCTGGGCCGCGCTTCGCCGGAGGACAGGGTTGGCTGGGGCCCCGGTCTCCGTCCTGCTCAGCTGGAGGCTGTTAGTGGGGGGTGCCGGGAGGGTGTGACTGCCTCCCAGACCCTCCTCCGGGCTGTGAGTGTAGGTGGCTCCCGGGCCCCTCCTCACTTCCACTGGGCTTTCCCCTGGCCGCTCCTGGGAGGCTCCCCGGGAACGTGGAGGTGGAGGAGGGCTGGTCTCAGCACTGGCCCTGCCCGCCCTCTGGGGCCCGGCTTTCCTGTCCTCAGCGAGTCCTGGTCTGGAGGCCAGGTCGCTGCCCCCGGGCCCTGGAGACCTCGCCAGCCCTCAGCACCCCCAGTTCCACACCGCTCCACCTCCCCTGGCCTCCCGGGTCCCTGTGCCCAAAGAGAGCTTGGTGCTTGCGTCCTGCCTTGGTCCAGGTTCTGTCCGACGTGTCCCTCGGGTCCCTCAGGAAGTCTGGTCTGAGAGGGCCCCGCCCTCTGGGGAAGGAGCACATTGCAGCTGCCCCCCTCAACCGCTCTCTGCTCCCCACGGCGCTGACAGCTCACCTCTCCTTCTTTCCTAGGGACGACCCGGCCCCCCCGGCACAGCCGGGCCCCAGGGACAGAAGGTAAGCCTGGCCCGGGGCTGGGGGGGCTCTGGGCCCTGGACAGACGCTGTGTGAGCTGCCCGCCTGCAGCAGCGGGGACCGGGGGTGGGGGGGAGCCCAGGCTGAGTTCTGGGAGCCTGGTGATTCGGGCACCAGGATCTTAGCTAACACGCCATTTCTGGTGACTGTTTAATCTTTTTCTACTTTTAGGGATAAAAGTTTTTTTAATAAACAAATTTCTATTCTATTATTCTATTCTATTCTATTCAGACCTAGTAAAATAGTATGCTACCTAAATTGCTCTTGGACAAAGGCAGGGTAGGAAGAAAGACCAAAAGACATCTTACCAACGCCTCTTCCAGTTCCTCTACCCTCTGCAACGTTTAAAGGGTTTTAACTTTTCTTTTCCGGGGACAACCCTTCTGAGAAGGCACTGGATCGTTCACAGAGAGTAGAAAGCGCCTCTTCCCTACCCATCATCTGTCAGAACATTTTCTCGACAAGGCTTCACGCAGCCCGTGTCCTGCTCGGACGTCCTGCAGCTCAGCGGAGCGAGCTACACGCAAGGGTTCTTTGTAGACCTCGAGGTGCCACAGAGACGCATGTGCCCGTGATGACCTTCCTGAGCGTGCGGGTGACGAGGGGTGCCACCAAGAAGGGGTGATGCGTTAGTAGGAGAGGTGACGAGGGACAGCCCTGACCCTGACTACCGGGCTCTTGGACCGGCCCTTGGGGAAGACAGAAGACAGTGGCTTGAGAACAGCTGAGGAGAGGGAAGGAGGAGCAGGGGGACCCCGAGGCGCCGCACATCTGCCCAGTGTCCCTGAGCTCAGGCGAAGGTCACTGGCCGAGCCAGGCGTGCTGCCTGGTGGCTCAGCAGGCCACGGGCTGCAGGGACCTCCGCGCAGGATGGAGCCAGGGGGTGGCTCGCGAGACGCCCGGCGCTCGGCTGCGGCTCGGGCCCAGTTAATTATTCCCTCTCCGTCTAGATATTTTTAGAGCTGAGGGTTACATTGTTATGTTATCCTGGTCTCAGGATTTTAGAATATTTCTGCAGTTCCTTGACAAGATGCTAAATCCTAAAATAAGTAAGTAGTTTATTTCAAGTCGCTCAGAAGGAAGGACCATTGAAGTTTGGTTCTGGTGATGACTCTTTCTTGCTTCAGAGAGAGCGAGAGAGGAATTGATGATCTACGTACAGGTTTTTTTAGCCCCTCCTGTTTGGGGAACAGCTGAGTCATTGTTGGTTATTGTGACGAACGCAGTGGAGGGGGGGGCACGAGGTCAGGGTCATGTATTCCGTGGGGCGTTTGCTCATTGAATAACCAGGAAACCAGCGATGCCCGGGGGCGGGGGTGCTCAGCTCCTTCTAAGAGGGCACCGTGGGGACAAGTCTTAGATGGTTTACAATTCGAGAAACAGAGCTGATCTCTGCAACTCTCCCCCACCCCAACTTTTAGAGATGAGGGAACAAAGGCCCAGAAAAGTAGGGTGTCTTATTCCAAGTCAAAGGCTATTAAAAACATGACCCATTGAGATTTTAGAAAAGCACCCGAGGCCGGGGGGAGCGAGGGGGCTTGTCCCAATCTCGGGCGACCGTGGGCACAGTGCAGTTGTGGGCGTCAGTTTCGGTGTCGGAGAAACGCGTTCTGTCCAGATAGTGGAGCCTCAGGCGCGGGGAGGCCGGCAGGTGTGCCTCCCGTCGCTCCCCTGCCCCGTGGCTGCAGGGTTTAACAGCTGCTTCCTTGTCTCTTCAGCAACTCCTCCCTTCCTTGCCCACTGAGTCAGCAGCAGTGTTTGCGCAATCCCCCCACTGCCTGTGAGAGCCTCCGGGGAGTGACAGGGTGGGTCCCCAAGCCACCCGTGGGCACAGGCACCCTTGTTTGAGCCGCAGGGACACAGAGCAGGGGCGGTGAGGACCTCCGGTCGCTGTAGTTGACAGTCGCCCCGCGTAGACTCCAGGTGTAGCCCCCCACCCAGGAAACGCTGCCAGTCACCGTGGCCAGTCACCGTGGCCAGTCACCATGGCCCGGGCTCCTGGAGCTACAGAGACCAAACCCGCCTTATCCATCACCTTGTCGACATGGACGGAGCCATCACAGCATTGGCACCAGTTATTTGTCTGGTCGCTCGCTCTGGGTGCTGACCAGCTGCTGCCCCAGGGACTTGGCAGAAGGGTTGCGCCGTGGGGACAGTCACCGCCGTTGTGTGTCTGACTCGGGGCCGGGTTCCCGCGGTGCTGCCCACGCAGTGCACTGGGTTGCTCTCGGCAGAAAGCGGTCGCCCAGCAAGCCCCAGGCGCCGGGCTGGATGTGACAAAGGGGAAACAGTCTCCTCCAACAGAACTGTGTGTCCCGGAGAGGAGTGGGTCTGGCGGGTGGCCCTGTGCGCGGCGCAGGGCAGAGACCGGCGAGGTCGGAGGACCTGCAGGAACACGCAGGGCCTCAGCGGGGGGCACCGGGGATGGTGGCAGTGCGTGCCACCGGTGACAGGTCATTAATTTCTCCACAGGGTGACGTGGGGCCCGCAGGACCCCCTGGTGTGCCGGGCTCTGTGGTAAGTGGGACCGGGCTTGGCGGCCGGAATCTCGGGCTCCTGGGCTGGTAGGACCGAGTCGCTGGAGGAGTCCCCGCCTCCGTGACCGCACCAGCGGACCGAAGGCTCTCAGCCCTCAGAGGGGTGAGCCCAGCCCGACAGGGCCCCGCTGCTCCCTCCGTGCAGCCCAGAGGGCTTGGCCTGGCCACGGACAACCGGCCGCCCCTCTGCTGACGCTGGTTTGTCCCCCAGGTGCAGCGAGAAGGCCTGAAGGGCGAGCAGGTAAGAGACGCGCCCTCCCGTCGGGGGTCAGGAGGGGCAGAAGCAGAAGGGCACGGCGGTGGGCTCGGGCCTGCTGTGCAGCCTGCGGAGGCGTGTCCATGGGCTTCCTGCCGGGAGTGCCGAGGCCGACGCGTAGCTCAGCCCTGCTGGGCACGTCGGAAGTGAAATCCGAGTCAGCAAGGGGCTGAGGAGGGTGGTGGCCCAGGCCTGGGGAAGGGGAGTCGTGGCTAATTCATGTTCGGCTTGTGTTACCAGGGACCTCCAGGACCCCGGGGTCACCAGGGCCCTCCTGGGCCCCCAGGAGCTCAGGTAAGTGACCCGTCCCGGCCCAGGGTGTGCGCTGAACGCCGGTGGGTCTGGGGAGCCGTCGTTCTCAGTTCCCATCACTGTTCTCCCCGGAGCTCAGGACCGCACCCTGGTCGGTGGTGGTGCCCCTTGCACAGGAGGCCACTGAGACTGGCCACCGGTGATTCAGTCCCAGGGGTTTGCAGCCTGGGCGGCCCACCTGCAGAGCCCAGGGTCCCAAACAGGCCACGTTCGGGCTTCTCCATTCACGCTGGTGGTTTAGTTTCCCCCCAGAGAAGAGGGAATAAGAACAGTGAACCCCACTGCCAACCGGATCTCTCCAGTGCACGTTGGCCCCCCCTGGTTTCCAACTGACACCGGCTCTGCCCGGCTCGGAACTCTCCGGCCCTTGGCTTCTCCCTCTATTAGGGATTTAATGATGCGTAAATAACCATTTGGGAAGAGGCTGTTTTCCGTGATCATTCTGTGCTGTGAGCCCAGGTACCCGGGGTGATTAGTAAGTACACGGTAATTCCGCGGGTCGGCGATCTCCCCGCCTCCTTGGGGAAGAGGGCTGCTGTCCCTGAGCTTGGGGTGCCTTCTGGCCAGAGCGGAGAATCCTCATTCTGAAGGGCCCGTGAACCACATTGACGCCACGCCATCAAGGCCTGGTCCTCACCGGGATCGATGTGTGTGGCTTTGCGGGGGGTAGAGCTAGAAGCAACTTAGCAGATGTTTAATTCCAGCGTCATCGTGACAATTTCATATCAAAGGACCCAGGTCAGAAAAGCTCCCTTCTGTGGCTATAACCTTCGACATCTTGCTGAAGCCCCGAAGGGTCAGTTTCCAGAGATCTCCAACGTCGCTATCACTACTGTGAGATTTAAAGTAGGTAATGTGCCCTGGCCGGTTTGGCTCAGTGGTTAGAGCGTTGGCCCACGGACCGGGGAATCACAGGTTCGATTCTCGCTAAGGGCACATACCTCAGTTGCAATTTGTCCCAGGCCCCAGATGGGGTCAGGTGGGTGGCGACTGGTTGATGTGCCTCTCACGTCGATGTGCCTCTCACATCAATGTTTCTCTCTCTCTCTCTCTCCCTCCCGCTCTGCTTGAAGATAAATGCCCTCCCGCTCTGCTTGAAGATAAAATATCCTCAGGTGAGGATAAAAAAATAAAAATAAAGTAGGTAATGCAGTACCTCTATATAAGCAGTTAGCGCTCTGTGCTTATATATTTCAGATCCATAATTGGCCAGCACTGACTGTCTATACAGTAGTGTGTGTATGTGTGTGTGTGTGTGCGCGCGCACATGTGCATATATTATCCTCACCTGAGGATATTTTTTTATTTATCTTCAGATAGAATGGGAGGGAGAGAGAGAGAGAAACATTGACATAAGAGGGACACATTGACTGGTTGCCTCTCGCACAACCCCAACCAGGGCCGGGGACAAACCACAACCGAGGTACTTGCCCTGGACCAGAATTGAACCCACGACTCATTGGTCCACAGGCCAAGGCTCTACCACTGAGCCAAACCAGCCAGGGCAACTGTAGCATATTTATTTATGTGCAAACATCTGCATATTAAGCCTGCGAGGGTGAAGGTGTTTTTCTTCTTTTACCAATGGAGACTTTGGCTGCACCGAGTCACATAGCTGTTAAGAAGCAGCCCTAAGCTTTTTTTTTTTTTTTATCCTCACCCGAGGATATTTTTCCATTTTTTGTACAGATAGAGTGGGAGGGAGAGAGAGAAACATCGACGTGAAGGGACACATCGAGTGGCTGCCACCCACATGACCAACCAGGGCCGGGGACAAACTGCAACCGAAGTACGTGCCCTTAGCGGGAACTGAACCCAGGTCTCTCTGGACCACAGGCCGACGCTCTAACCGCTGAGCCAAACCGGCCAGGGCAGAAGCAGCCCTAAGCTTTGAACCTGGGCTTGTCTTCCCTCCCCCTCTCTTTCCATCCCGAGTGAGCGGTGCACTGGTTCTTCCTCCGAGACGTGTGTAGGAGAATCATTTCCTTCCTGGCTCCTGCTACAGAACCGAACACCGCATAGCCCGGCTTCGTCCTCAGGCAGCCCTCCTGCCCGCTGTCTCGTGGCCTGGGGATAACAGTAGGTGGCCCCCCTCATGGGCAGATTTTGTCATGGTCAATGAGGGAGGGAGAAAAGGAAGACACTTCAAACATGTATGGCCCCCTACTTTATGTCAAGCAAAATATGAAGGCTGGTGACACAGGAATGAAAACACATGGCCCGATCTCATCCTTGAGCGAAGATGTGGAGATTCGTTGTGAGCACACCTGCAGTGTCTAGGAGACGGAGGACGGTTCTCTGCAGGTGTCATTGCTGCAGACCATCCTGTGGCCCGAGGAGAGTCTACACCCTCAGTGTATGCAACCTTGGGGCCGCGGAGCTGTCCAGGTGCTGAAGGGGTCCTATAGGCTAGATGCTGTCTGTCAATGCAATGGATTTAGTGGTACATGGTGTTGGTGATGAAATTCCCTTGGAAGGAGCTTTAAAAAAAGAGAAGAAACCCAAACCATTAGCCTACCCGAAGACCTGGTTAACAAGGGTGAACAGTAATGAGAGACTCAGACTCACAGTCTTGAAGCTAACATCTCTCCCGTCTGTAAATCCACGGCGTTTACCCTGTGGTGGGACTTACACGTGCTGTGGAGGAGAGGCCCACACAGTGCTCAAGAGGGGCATTAGGGCAGGGCCTACTGCAGGGTGATCTCGTAAGGACCAGTGCGGCCACGGAAGGCACTGGGAATTAGGAACCAGGACATCTGGGTCCATGTTGCGATTCTTCCACCACGTAGCTCTGAGTCTTTGATGGCATCACTTAACCTCTCCGGTCCCTCCTTGCTCCATTCCTTACTCGTACCCCATTGTCATCACCACCACCATGCTCTCCATCGGCGCGCCGAGGGCCCAGGGAGCTTGCGCACAAAGCAGTGCTCTGTGAGACCTGGTTGCCAGCCCAGCACCAGCAGCCACTGCCACTCTGTCCTTTGGGCTGCACCTAACTCAGGACCTTCTGCAGAACAGGGGCTCCCCAAACAGTGAAGGGAACTGAGAAGCTGGCTTCAGTGGCTTCTGCTGAGAATGGAAAATTTTGAGTGCGTGTTTAGCAATCCTGGTGAGAGGAAAACACCTCTCCTCCTCCACTGAAAACGGCATGCCTCCTTCTGCATCCTATGCTGGGGCTGAGGAGGTGCACCTCCCGAACCCCCGTCCCCCACGGGGAGGCGGCTCCGACCATTCCATCGGTGTCTGGGTGAGTCATAAAGGTGGGCCAGCGGGGCACGAGGTGATTCTTGATGCTTAAATAAAAGTCACTTCTGTGGAGTCTTGCTTCTCTGGGAGCTGAGCTCCACAGAATAGTCCTTGTGGAAGGGAGATGTCAGCCCTTAACCACTGCAGTCTGCTCATCTGTGTGCCCATCTCCGTGGTGTTATTAAGAGACCTGGGGCCCACACATGGTCACCTAACAGTTATGCAAAATTTGGCCATAGTAGCTATTTGTGTGGTGGTAATATTTATTGAAGATGAGGGAATTGGAAGGCAGAGAGGGAGTTTCGGGCCAGAATCCTCCCAGAATGTTGGTGACGGAGCCGCAGCTCACGCTGAGGGGTTCATTTGCCCACTCACACCCCATGCCTTCTTCTACGTGGCATCGCTTGGGTATAAACCGGGTGCTGTCAGGAGGTCTGGGTGCTGTGTCAGCCTTTTGTACCCGTTCTTCACGGGTCCTCACAGCCTCTCGGCAGGTGGGTATAATGTATCATCCTCACTTCAGAGATGAGCTCACTGAGGTTCAGGGATGCCATGGGAGCCGTCTGAGGTCATGGTGCTGATACACGGTGTGGGGACTGGGCACGCGGCTGGGGTCAGGCCAGTCTGACCGCTCCTGCACCCGTGTTCCCTGCTTACTTGAAACAACTCCCTGCGACAGTTTCATTTATTCATGCAGACTACCCTGTGTCGCCCGTCACTGTCGGCTGAGAGTCAGAGACCCCAGCCTGTAGCTGGGAGAGAGCAGAGGGCTCAGAGCTGAGACACGGTTTCTAGAGACTTCTCTCTTCGCACACTCCACGCACAACACTCACGCTCGGCATTTGGGTCTCACTACTCATCTTTAAAGTGTGAACAGTGTCGCCGCCATCTCGGTTGTTAAACATACTTGATTAGATCAGCCGGGTGCACAAGTTTTATGGATTCGAGGGAAGAGGGTGCTTTTCCCTCCTGGTCTTCCAGGTCCCCACGGGAACGGGACGGCGTTTTCCTACCCCACGAGGGCAAGGGCCGCGTGCAGCCTGGGGTGGAGGACCCTGTATTCACCACGGTCTCAATGTTCTCTCTCCCCCAAAGGGTCCCATGGGTCCGGAGGGCAAGGACGGACACCCTGGTCTGCAAGGCCTTCGAGTAAGTACACAGCCCTTCCTTTCGGAGTCCCCAGCTCACCGCCTGGCCTCATTCACAGCTCGAGCAGAGGAGATGTCGCCAGCTCCTGGGCTGGAAATGAAAAGGTTGAAGGGTAGACCGAGCTCCTCCGATGTGGCTTAGGATCTCCTAGGTGCTCAGTCTTCCGCTGGGGCCTGGGGAGACGGGAGTGAGTTTGTGGTCTGTCCCGCGTCCTGTACATAGACACTCACACCTGTGTGCGGCCAGAGCCCTGGCAGAAGGCAACCGGGTGCTGAGGGAACACAGACCCACCTGGGAGCAACCAGGGCTTCTTGGAGGAGGTGACGTTCAAGCTACGTGTTGGGGAAGGACTAGGAAAATGCGTAGTGCAAGACCAGAGAACCGCCCCAGTCCGTTGACATCCACGTGATGACCGAGCACCACTGCGTCCCCCCGAGAGGCCACTTACTTTGATTTAACGAGCCCCTGTCTCCTCCTGCAGGTGTGCACCCCCGAGTGTCCTCGTGGTGCGCACAGCTCCTGTGTCGCACGGGCTTTGCCGTTTAAGGCCACGGGTTTCAACGGTCACGGGACGAGGGGTCAGGCTCACCGGGGTTAGGTGCCCTCCTTGGTGTCTCGGCAGCAGACAGGGACTGACCCCTGACTCGATGTCCCCAGGTGTCAGCAGGGTGCCTGACACAGGGCAGGGACTCAGGTTCACATCTGCTGACCTCTAGTACGTGACCCTAGCACCTTACTGTGCACGTGGAGAGCTGGCTGGGGCACAGCCGTGCGGGGGTGAGCTCACTGCCCCTGCAGGGTTGGGCTCAGAGGCCAGGGGACCACGGACAGATGGGCGGATGGGGCACCCTGGGATCCGACAGAGGCTGCCCAGTCCCATGTATGGCCTGTCTTAGCCGGGAGAGTCTGTAGCTCAGTGACATGGATAGAGTCATGGACTTGCTGTGGATTTGTTCTTTCCACGGTGGTTGACCCACCCTCTGATCACATTTTATATCCTCGGTTCTGAAGCTGATGACCTGCTTTTATGACTCAGCATAGACTCCACCCTGTCCTAACCTCCAGTGAACTTTCTCTGGTTCCCAAACACCCCTGCGTCCACTGACCATCTGGAACCCTCAGGTCTGCAAGGCGCTGGGCGGCTGGCAGAGGAGGGCTGGGTGGGGGAGCCGAAGTCGCTCACCCCGCTGGGAGAGCTTGAATATGCTACCTCCCGCTCACATCACCAGCCCTGGCCTCAGTTTCCCTGTCAGCCGGCGGGCCTCTGCTCTGCGTAGAGCAGGGATGTGGGACTTGGTGGCGAGGGCACCTGTCTGCTTCCCAGCAGCTGTGTGACCCTCGTGCCGCCGGGTCTCTCTGAGCCTGTGGCCTTGTCCCTGGGGGAGGCTTCCCCACCCGCTGAGCTGGGAGAAAGGGCCCCGGGCGGCCCGAGGGGCAGCGGGACGTGGCCGGGCTCCCGCCCTCCCCGTGCGCAGTCTGGAGGGAGCAGCACCCCTGTGCCGGGTACTGTCAGGCCGGCGAGCAGTTCATGCGTGGACCTGCCGCGGGCGTTACCCTCTCGAACGGGCATCGGGGGGCAAGTGGCGTGGATGTGAGCCCCTGTGAGAAGTCCCCACGTCGTCACCTGACGGGTCTCATCAGGAGGGGAGGGGCCCATCTTGCTTGGAGCTTGCTTGTTGAGGCCCCCACCTCCTTGCCCATGACTTCTTGGCTCCCCCCAAAGTGTTCATGTATTCCCCAGGGATGGCTGTTGTCATCCTCCCCAAACCCTTTATTCCTAAGAGTAATACCAGCCACTGTGCAGTGCGGCCTGGCCGGGTCCCACTTGACACTGGCCCGGGGCCCTGGAGAAGTGCACCAAGACTGGCGATTCGGGGAATAAAACCCAGAGCAGCCACCAGGTGGAGGGGTGGGGAGGGCGGGACGGGGTGGTGTTTGCTGGGGGCACAGCCACCGGTGGTGGCCGCTGGGGATGAAAGTCTCTAAAGCCTGGCTCCGTTTTCTCGCCTTCTCTCCTTCCACGTGGCACGTGTCCACAGGGGGCAGCTGTGCCCACGCGCACAGGCCTGTGGCTCACGCTGCAGGAGCTGCAGAGAGCCAGGTCTCAGTCTGCAGGAGCTCACGCCGGGGAGCTCACAGCCGAGGCATAGGAACAGGTGACCCAGACGCCACAGTGGGGGCTGATAAGGACTGAGGGTGCTCAGAGGGGCAGGGTCTTGGCTTGAGCAGATGCCAGGGCGAGTGGGGGCTGGGAACAGGTGGCATCTGAGGTGGCCTTTCAGGAGGGAGCAGAAGGCAGCAGGGTTGACAGGGCCCTGCTGAGCGATTCCGACACAGGTCTTGTCGTGGACAGACTGCTGTGTCCGGCCGTCAGCTCCTCTCTGGACCCCTGTTCTCCAGGGCAGAGGGTGTGGGCACAGCTTCGGTTCAGGCTCTGCCCGCATCACAGTGGGGCCGGACACTCCCTCTTCCTTCCCTCTCTTTCTCTTTCTTTCCTTGTCTTTGCTATTTTTTTTCTCCCAGACCTTCTCCCTCCCCTGCCCCTCCCTGCTCCCCTTCCTTGCCTTCTCCAAGTTCAACAGGCATTTCTCCAGCGTCTACCCGGTTCTGGCAGGGTCCGAGGCCGGTGGGATCCCTGCCTCAGGATGCTTAGCCAGCAGGCGAGGGGGAAACACATAATAATCAGCACTTAAATAGACCAGGCGGGAGGAGACGCCGAGCAGGGTCTCTGGAGGGAGGGGGCTGGACAAGCTGAGCTGGGGGAGAGCACAGCAGGCAGAGGAACAGCTCCGGCCCAGGTCCTGCGCATGCCTGGTGTGTTTGAGCACAGAGACCTCGGGCTGTGGCGAGCGAGGGGCCAACAGGAGGAGACAGGGACAGAGCCATGAGGAGACAGCCCATGTCGGGCCTTGTGGGCCATGGTGAGGACCGTGGCTTGTACGGTGCGTGAAATGTGGGGCCGGTGAACGTTTAAAAAACGTTTTATTGTGAAAAAATTAAAAGTAGAGGGAATGGTGACATGAACCCCCATTGACCCCAAACCGGTTTCGACACTGATCAAGTCGATGGCCACTTTGTTTAATTTAGACCAGTGCCCACGCCCCCCACGGGGCTGTGTGAACCGGACCCGAACACCTCGCCCTCGTCTCGTGTTCTCAGCTCGCGTGTCTGAGAGAAAAGGGAACGTAAATGAGACAGAACCACAGCGCCGCCATCCCGCCTGAATCCGTGGAAACGGTCCGCTGCGTGTCCAGCTTCCCCTGGCGGTGTCATGCATTTCTGGGTACACTTTGGCTGCTGCAGGGTTTGGGGGATAGAAGTGGCCTGGCTTCCACTCGAAATGTGGCCACTGTGTGGAGAGTAGACTGCAGGGGAAGGCGGCTCCTTAGGAGATGACCACAGTGACCGAAAGAGAAAGGGTGGGGACCCCGAGCAGGGCAGAGCCTGGGGGAGCACCCCCCCGGGCCAGGCAGTGGGGACACCAAGGCAGAGACAGAGCTCCTGCCATGGGGGACCCGGTGTCTGCAGGGGAGTGAGAGGTCACCAGGCAGGGTGATGAGAGGGGCGCACAGGAGGCCCTCTCTTGTCCTGCTTCCCCGGTGAATGCAGGATGACGAGCAGGTGTGTCTGGGACCCCGGCCCTCCAGGTGTCATCGATGATCCCTGACTCGGGCTTTGTGTCCTTCCATGGGTTTCGCTAGTTCAGCAGCTGCGGCTATGGAAAACGACCGAGACAGACCTGCCGATAGTGGGGGCTGAAGCTGCTCCCCATTCAGCGAGCCTCTGGCTGAGTCAGGAAAACCGAGACGGGAGGACTTCTTCAAAAAGTCCTCTCTCTCCTCCCCTCTCGGTGGCCTGTCATTCCCTGCTCATCAGTTCCCATTGAGACATCACTGCGCGGGACTCGACGTCACCGCACACACTCCGGCTGCAACAAGGGAAGACGCGGGAGAATGACAGGCCACGGGACCTGGGGACGGAGAACTGAGGCTACAGCGCTGGGTGGGGAGAGGAATGTGAGCCTCCATTTGAGATTAGCCAAGGCAGACAGCGTAATCCGGGGCAAGGGAATGCGTTCGTCTGGACAAAGCCGGTAATTTTCCACAATGACACAGGGAGAGGGGAGGGTCAGAGGCCCTGCACCCTGGGCCTCCCCTGTGGAGCCGAGGGAGATGCACGCCGCCCCCTGCTGGATGACGGGGGAGGTGCTGCCTCTCCGTGGGAGGTTCTTCCTGCTGCTCTGAGCAGGGCGCTGGGCGCAGGGGGACCGGGCACTGTCTCTCAGCTGGAGCGGGAGCTGCTGCAGGTGCGTACGAACTCGGAAAGTTCCAGAGCAGAACCAGCCTGGCTCGAGGCCACCCAGGCGCTTGAACACGCGAGAGCCTCCAGGAGGTTGATCCTCCCCCAAAGCCGGTCATGCCCTAGTCATCCAGCCTGTCGCAGATGTGCGTCACTGTCACCGGCCCGGTTTCATTTTCTGGGGAGGACTCGCCCGACAGACTTCTCGTCCGTGAATACGTTCATTTTTGTTTTCTCCACCGGGATGCAAGTCTGTGAGAACGAACATCCATTGTTTTTGTATCCACGGCCCGCAGAAGAGGGCCTCACACTTACCAAACACCTCTCTTTCACGCACATGAAGTGTACAAGCATGACATATAAATAGGTGTAAATAATAAATATGCAGTGCGTGAACGGGCCTGTGACACAATCAGTGTGTAAGAGGAGTGTGTGCCCAGGACCGGGCATCTGGTCACCCGGGCCCTGGCCTCCAGCACGGAATGTCCAGTTTTAAAGAAGAGGACTTTGTCCCTTCTGTCCCTTTGCTTTGACTTTGCCTTGACCTTGCTCATGGTGCCGGGTCCCACCTAGTCAGCCTGGATCACCTCTTTCCTCTTCTTGGGACAAAAAGGAGAGAAAAAACCCCTCACAGTTTTGTGTAAGAGAATTCTGTGTTGCCAGGCATTAACTTAGTGTAAACTTTGGACTGTTTAAGCTCTAGGACCGTCATCACGGAAGGGGTTCCTGAGACGACCACGAGATGTTTCCTGTCCTGGGAGATTAAACGTCCCACCTGCTCGGTGTCACTCAGGCCCTTGTCACTGCAGTCTCTGCCAGCCAGTGACAATCTCTGTGGTTCCCTCGGTCACTTTCTCCTTATCTTCTGGCTTTTCTTCTCCCTCTTCAATAGGTGAGAACTGTTCCTGTCCCTATCAAATAGGATGCGCTCCTTCCTAAACATCCAGTGACCCCCAAATGTTTCCTGCCCGGCTGTCAGCTGCCGTCAGAACAGATTCCTAAAAGCAGAGTCTCTCCCCACAGGTGCAGAAGTAATCCAGGTAGGAAGGAAATAAGGCCAGGCACTCGGCAGGCTCTCAGCTCGGAAGTGGTCTGCGTTGGGTCCCTCAGTTCTTACAAGGATCTTATGAGGGATGGCAGTTTTAATGAGAAAACCAAGATGCAGCGGCACAAATCCAATTACCCTTGTCACATGGTTATGAACGGTGGGGCAAGGATGAACCCTCGGGTCCTCCTGGCTCCAACTCTTCACTGTTTCTGCTTTAGGATGGAGTGTGTGTGTGTGTGTGTGTGTGTGTGTGTGTTCACGTAACGCCAGAATTCTGAACTGGACATTAGCCGTCCTTGCCATGGGTGCCTTGGACAGATTGATCGAGGTCCCCCTGATAGTGACAGGGCCTGTTCTTTAGGACGGATTGAACGCCCACGACATTCATCTCGGGCTGCTGCCCTTGGAGCTGAGGGTCTCATGTTGCTGGAAGCGTCCAGGCCCACCAGCTCTGCCTTCTGTTTGATTCAAGGAGGGACACACGAGTGGTCCTTGGTCAGTGGCTGCCTGGGTTGCATTTGTTTTACCTGACAATTCCTAAAGCCTTTTCCTGTGCGTTTCCTTGCGCTGCCAGATGGTAACGCGTCATTCGGATCACAGGCTACTGTTTGATTCATTTCGTGGCACAGGGCCAGGGTTTATGTGAGGACAGCACCTGGGTTCGGCTCTAACCAGTAGAAAATAATCAGGTTTGACATTTGGAGGCATGGAGAACAGGAACTGAGCAAAAGACCATACGGCACGTATTAGAACCGCTTGCACAAGCAATCCTGTCTGCTGATGGCCCTCAGACGGCTCTGCTCCTCATCCCGGCCGGGAGGACTCGCTGTTCCGAATTTATGGGCTCCCCTCTCCTGCTCGGGCAGACAGGCAGTGTGGGAAGCATCGGTTCCACTCAGCATCTTGGCATTTGGAATGGCTCGAATTGTCTGTGCTCATGATAAATTCCTAACACTTACCGAGATTTTGTGTTGAGTAGCAATTTAAAAGAGAAGAAAAGAAAAATGACAATAAACAGGCTTATTGTTAGGAAAATAGTTCTTTATAGCTGCAAAACTTGCCCTGACCAGCACTTCTCAAATGCCCACAGCCAATTTATGTGCAAAATGCAGCAGTTACATAACTACTGACACATCTACTACTAGAGCTACCTTCTTCACCACCACATCACCACCACCACCATTATCACCACCATCACCACCATCACCACCACCACCACCACCACCATCACCATCGCCACCATCACCACCATCGCTACCACCACCACCATCGCTACCACCACCACCACCACCACCACCACCACCACCACTACCACCACCACCGCCATTACCACCACATCACCACCACCGCCACCACCACCACCACCATCGCCACCATCACCACCATCGCCACCATCACCACCACCACCACCATTACCACATCACCACCACCATCGCCACCATCACCACCATCGCTACCACCACCACCACCATCACCACCATCACCATCGCCACCACCACCACCTCCATCGCTACCACCTCCATCGCTACCACCACCACCACCATCGCTACCACCACCACCATCGCTACCACCACCACCATTGCTACCACCACCACCACCATTACTACTACCACCACCACCACTATCACCACCATCACCACCACCATCATCACCATCACCCCCACCCCTACCACCATCACCATCACTACCACCACCACCACCACCACCACCATTGTCACCATTACTAACATCACCACCATCTCTGTCACCATGGTTATCATCACCCCCATCACTATTACCACCAGCAGCAGTACCACCACCACCACCATCATTACTACCACACCATACTGCTAAGCATTTCCGAATGTCTAATCCTGTGCTAAGCACTTTGGAAGCACTATCTCATTTAACCTTCACAGCATTGCTAGGAGGTAGCCGTTGTGACACCAGATCTGTGTGACACATGGTCTCGCCCACTAGGGGGACTCCAGGGAGCTGGAATCCTGCTGTTTCATTTTCTCTGTATTACTGTCACCACCACCTTCCTCCTTATTCTCATAATTATCTGTTACGTTTGCATGATGCTTCAGTATGCTTTATACATCACATATTCAAATATTGAATAATTTCTTCCACTGCTGTCCTTTCTGATCATTGCAATGGTTATATAACTTCCCACATGAGAAGCTCAGACTCAGCAAGTTGTGTGCTCGCCCTTCCTACCTACCTTGGACTCAGGACTCCCTTTTCTCCAGCACTGCAGGGGAAGCGCACGTGGTGAACTGGGCTGACAGCTGCTGACCCAGGGCCTCCACACCCTCCCTGGCGGGTGTAACTCATTAGCTCTTGGGGCGCGCTGGGAAATGTACCCCTCTGGTGTGTCTCTGTCGTATCTTGCCATTTTCCCCCCGGGTGCTGGGGCTTCCTGGAAGGGGTGGTACTGGGCTGGGAAATGGCTTTGACAAGGTGAGGTGGAGGGAAGGTCACAGGCCGAGGCGGCAGTGTGGGCAGCGTCAGAGGCCAGGAGTCCTGGGCATCTTTGGGGCCAGTCTCGGCAGCCTGCTGGAGCGGATGCTTCAGGGACCAGGGCATGGGCTGTGGGCTCTGAAGGCCAGAGGCACAGCGTCCGGCACGTTCCAATCAGGGACTTTGGGGAAAATAACCTTCCAGCACAGGTGGGCCCGGAGAACTCCGGCGGGAAAGGCCTGGGCGTGTGAGCAGGCCACGCCCCTCTGGTCACGGCTGCAGGCTGGCCGTCACTGGGCATGCCACAGACGCTGGGGCTGGCCAGAGGTGCTGCCCTCGTGTCGCTCAGGGGGTGCCCCTTCCCGGGTGAGCCAGGAAAGACTGTGCCTTTCTTGGGGGACAGTACGATCATAAATTTCCTGATAGTTTTCTTTGCCTTCTCGTCACCTTTTTGCTGCAAACCTGGCACTTGGGATGTCTCCTCTCCAGATGTCCTTCCTGGCATTCCCGTCGCCCGGCCCGCTCTCCTGCCTCCTGCCTCCCCATGTTTCTCCTCTCCCGGGGCATGTTTTGACCTCCTGGCATGGGTACCGCTCCGCTTCATGCCTTCCACAGCCACCACCGCGCTCACGGACCGCTGGCCGTGTCCTGCCGCAGACCCTCCAGCCAGGACGCAGGGCTGAGGCTCCTACGGCCCTTGGGAGGGAACTGAGTCACCTGAGAGAGGAAACCCACCGTCCCCATCCAGTGGCGTTTAATGAGGGGTTCTGCTCTGTTACAGGCCTGACCTTGTCACCCTTCCTCTTCCCTCTGGTCCTTTCCTGCATCCTGTAACTGTCCCAGCCCCCCCGCACCCCCAGCCCTCAGCCTCTCCTCCAGACGGTCACCTTGCTGGCCTGAATTTTATCGAGATTCGTAGTCTGTCCCACTGAACTTGAGGGAAAATGGTTTCGTCATTGTGTCAATAATTGGCGACTTTTACGGGACACCCCGGAAGGCCGTGGAGGGGAAGTCTGCGTGGATGAAACGCTGGCATGTCCGGCTTCCACTCTGAGGAAGGGGGGCTGGGAGCCCCCAGCCTCCGCGGTCAGCTCCCTGATGTGGGGGCGACGGATCCCTCCAGGGCTGGGCTCACACCGCAGCCGTCTGTGACCGCCACTGAATTGTACCTGACGACTCGGGAAGCTCCTCCTGGCCTCGACCTTGCTGCCCCGTCCAGGCCGTGTGACCGACGCCGGCCGGAACAGAGCTGGACCCACAGCCGACCTCCCCGGCCGCAGCTGGGCCTTCCCGGCCCGCGTGCTTCTCTGTGCGGCCTCCGGGGCAGCCTGGCCACGGAGCCTGGGGAGCAGCCCGGACTGTCCGCGGAGCAGCCGTGGGCGCCGCCTCCTGCTGACTGTCTTCTGTTCCGTCCTCAGGGGAAGAAAGGAGAAGCCGGCGCACCTGGACTCGCTGGATCGCTGGGGCCGCAGGTAAGCGCTCCTCCCCGTCCTGTCGGTAGGGGCACCCTCCGTCCATTCAGTGAGGGGCAGGGCAGCGCTCGGGGGTAACCAGAGCTGGCGGGGCCCCTCCTCGGAGCATGGAGAAGAACACTCCGTAGGCATTGCCCCTCGCGCCTCCTGTCCTCCCTCTCGGGGGGATGCCCCGTTCGCTGTCCTGGAGGAGTTTAGGTCAGAGGAGGGGGAGCAGTGGTGGCCAGTGTTACGCGAAGGGGGTGGGGGCGCGGGAGGGGCTCCAGGAGCAGGGGCCACGACGCACAGGTGCTGCTGCTGGGCAGCTGTGCGCAGGCATGGACAGGCCGCGGCGGGGCGGAGATGACAGCCCCAGCTGGGGGGCGGCTGGATACGACTCGGAACTGGAAGGGGTTTGGCCACAGGGTTGGAACACTCAACAGGGGGGTCACGACTGTAGGGCCAAGGACTTGTGTTCCGGTGTCAGTCTGATTCCAGCACTGAGGGGCACTGGCCCCTCCCCATCCGGCCTCAGCTTCCCATCAGTCACAGGATGGGCGGGCCCGTCACAAAGGCCTCTGTTCCCAGCACTGCCTCGCTCCCTGGACGCCCACCCTCCTCCTCCCCCGACTCCCCTCCCTGGACGCCCACCCTCCTCCTCCCCCGACTCCCCTCCCTGGACGCCCACCCTCCTCCTCCCCCGACTCCCCTCCCTGGACGCCCACCCTCCTCCTCCCCCGACTCCCCTCCCTGGACGCCCACCCTCCTCCTCCCCCGACTCCCCTCCCTGGACGCCCACCCTCCTCCTCCCCCGACTCCCCTCCCTGGACGCCCACCCTCCTCCTCCCCCGACTCCCCTCCCTGGACGCCCACCCTCCTCCTCCCCCGACTCCCCTCCCTGGACGCCCACCCTCCTCCTCCCCCGACTCCCCTCCCTGGATGTCCACCCTCCTCCTTCCCCCGACTTTCCCGTCTATCAGGCTCAGCTCTGGGTAACGTCCTCCCGGCCCCTGCTTTGCCCAGCTCCTGGCCCCCACACTCTCCCATAGGGGCCTTCTCTGGTGGTCCCGGGGACCCCCTGCCACCCTGCCAGGTGGGCAGGCCCAGGGTCATCACCCTCATTCCACAGATGAAAGGCGAGACCCCCAGATACAGAGGCTGGCTCGGGGCCACCAGCTGCTGAGCAGGTGCTGCCGTCCCCCCGGGCGACCTTGCCCTGAACCCTGCCAGCCCCTGGGCACTCCTGGGCGCCTCCCGCAGTGTGGGCGACACCGGCGCTCAGGTTCCCTGCACTCTGCCCACCCGAGCCCACCCGCCCCTCACCCCACTCCACGTGGGTCAGTGCCTTCCCAGAGAGGCCACACTGGGGGGGACGGCGCCCCTCAGAGTCAGTGCGACCTGGGTTCACACCCCAGCACCCCCATTTCCGCCTGGGCATCTTGGACAAGTCACTTAACCTCCTGAACTTCAGTCTCATCATTCGTTAAAAATAATATTAATTGAGAAGGAGGTCAAAGCAAGAGCAGGGTGAGACCCAGGGCCCGAGGCCTGGTGGGCAGGAGGCAGGGAGGCCGCCTGTTCTCCTGGAGCCAGCCAGCCGGTGGGCTCGGTCAGCGGGGCCTTCCCCCAGCCCCACCCCGAGCCAGGGGCTTTAGCACCCGCCTGTCCTCAGACACCTCTGTGGTGGCGGCCACCATCTGCTGGGCACTGGTTGGCAGGGCCTGGCCCACCCAGATCTGCCAGCTGAACTTCGGAAACAGCTTCTGCGGCTGCTGACCCAGGTGTGAGTGGCAGACCCCGGCGCGCAGTCCAGCGGCATCGGGCACGAGCATGTGGAGCGGAGGGAGTGGGAAAGGGGCAGAAACTCAGTTGCCATTCCCGGTGCTCAGAGGCTCTGCATCCGCAGTACACTGGGGGGCCCGCAGGGCAACCGAGCGAGAGCTGTCTGTGTCTGCACCCCCCCCTCCGACACTGGGGTGCCCGCAGGGCAACCGAGCGCTGTCTGTGTCTGTGCCCCCTCCCTCCGACACTGGGGGGCCCGCAGGGCAACTGAGCGCTGTCTGCCTCTGTGCCCCCTCCCTCCGACACTGGGGTGCCCGCAGGGCAACCGAGCACTGTCTGCCTCTGCGCCCCCCCCTCCGACACTGGGGTGCCCGCAGGGCAACTGAGCGCTGTCTGCCTCTGCGCCCCCTCCTCCGACACTGGGGGGCCCGCAGGGCAACTGAGCGCTGTCTGCCTCTGCGCCCCCCCCTCCGACACTGGGGGACCCGCAGGGCAACTGAGCGCTGCGTCTGCGCCCCCTCCTCCGACACTGGGGGGCCCGCAGGGCAACTGAGCGCTGTCTGCCTCTATGCCCCCCCCTCCGACACTGGGGGGCCCGCAGGGCAACTGAGCGAGCGCTGTCTGCCTCTGTGACCCCCCTCCGACACTGGGGGGCCCGCAGGGCAACTGAGCGCTGTCTGTGTCTGTGCCCCCCCTCCGACACTGGGGTGCCCGCAGGGCAACTGAGCGCTGTCTGCGTCTGCGCCCCCCCCTCTGACACTGGGGTGCCCAGAGGGCAACCGAGCGTTGTCTGCGTCTGTGCCCCTCCCTCCGACACTGGGGTGCCCACAGGGCAACGGAGCGCTGTCTGCGTCTGTGCCCCCCCCTCCGACACTGGGGTGCCCACAGGGCAACGGAGCGCTGTCTGCGTCTGTGCCCCTCCCTCCGACACTGGGGTGCCCACAGGGCAACGGAGCGCTGTCTGCGTCTGTGCCCCTCCCTCCGACACTGGGGTGCCCACAGGGCAACTGAGCGCTGTCTGCGTCTGCGCCCCGCCCTCCGGCAGCCAGGCCTGTGCCTCTCAGAGGCTCACCCTGCAGGAAGCTCCATCGATTTCTTCAGGCTGCAGTTTTCTGATCTTTGTTTGCTACCATGGGAAATACTTTTGCATTTTACACTTTGAGGTCCCCTCCATTCAGCGAGTCTTTCTCAACGCGGTGCCCCGAGCGGGATGCTGCAGACATGCACAGGATCCGACGCGCGACGGCAGGGGCTTTGCCAGAAATAGGCCCCAGCTCTACTGGGGGATGTCGCTGGGTCCGAACCAGGCGGCGTACAGCTTGTAGGGTGTCCTCCCTGGCACCGTGGCTGAGCCCCGCCCCCGGGCTCGGAGGTGTCGGATGCAGATGTTAGCATGGTGGGCACCATCCATTTTCTCTTCCTGCCGTATCTGCGTTCCCACCTGGGCCTGGCCAAGGTCTCCTCCTGCCTGCCATCCGCCTGCTTGTTCATTGATTTCACAAGTGTTTAGCAAGTACCCACCGGCCCTGGGAGGAAGCCTGGAAGGCCCTCAGCCCTGCCCGAGGAGCCGTAGGTGCTGGTGCAGGCGGACTTACAGGTGGAGCCCGGCGATCTGATGAGCGGAGACCAGGGAGGGGGTGGTCGGTCCGCTCTGGGGCCCAGAGGAGGGTCCCTGTGCTGATCGATGTGGATTCTTTGCAGAGGGATCTAAGTGACACATGCTGGGACGAGCAGAGGGAGGGGGATACGTATCTTTAGTCTCTGCTTTCATCAGTCACTTTCTTTACTGTTCATATAGAATCCTGTCTGTTCTTCATAACCGCCCGTGAGGAAATAATGCAGGTCCCGCTCAAAATCGAAGGAAGCCGAGCTCAGGGCCCCGTCAGCTGTCCGTGCAGCGGGCACCACAGCCTCGTGCGCAGAAAGCCCTGGGCGGTTGGCATCTGATGAGAGGGTTTCGGTGCCTCCTTTTGAAGATGAGAAATTTCACCTGCCAGAATGTTTCAGGATGTTCGTGCACATTCAGATGGCTTCTGTGTCCTGGCAGCCGTGCAGGGGAGTGGACATCTGTGGCTCGTCTGGTCCAGTGTTCGCAAAGACGACACCGGATTCAGCTGCCAGGGAACACAGCCAAGCCAGGAGCTGCAGGGGCGCGGGGTGGGCTTACAGGCCTGCCACTCGTAGAGACCCCACCGTCATTGGGGTGGTGCCCGGCAAACCACAGTGTGAGGGGAGGGCTCCCACATTATGAACAGCCCCCCACTAAGGCAAAGCTTTGCAAGCCGGAAAGGGAATGTGGTCACCGTGCAAGTTGTCTTCGGATTGTACCCGGCTTCATAAACCAACTCCAGTCAGAACCAGGTGTCTGTCAGAAATATCTACGTGCCATTCATTTATCGATGATAATTAGGTTAATTGCTCATTTATGCATCATCATCATCATGACTAATCACATTACATAGCTGTTAGGTCACTGCTGCATTAGGAAGGTCAAATATCGTTCCATTGGTCGTTAGAATGATTGGTTAATTAATAGGGAGAGTCATTACTTAGCTGTTTTCATTAGTAATAATTAAAACCGTCATTATTTTGCTGTTAACATTTAGATCTTTGGGCTAATTTGTCACTCTCATTAATAATTAGATTAATTGGTTATTTAAATATGTTGAGCAGTATGAGAAGGCAGTGAAGTCACATCTGTGGAAGCCTCCCAGGTGCGGGGCTGGTTCTCACCCCTTTGTTAATCAACTACAGTGATGAGGGAGGGGCCTCCAGTCCTGTCATCCTTGGGGAGACAGAGGTGCCAGGAGGGACTGTCCTTGCCCAAGTCCATTCAGGCGGCAGGCTGGCTGATTGCTGTTTCCTCCCCGTCAAGCTGGCGAGAAGCCCCCAGTCAACTGCAAAGGCCTCTGCAGACAGCTCGGCCCTGAACCCCCACTGTGCCCCTGTGGGAAGCAGTTTCCACCCTGACAGCCCTTCGTACCCGCTTCCAGCGTGTCTTCTCCATTTCTGAATGGCTTTGCGCTTGTTAGGTTAATCACTCTGTAGGGTTTTGCTCTGGTTCCTGAGCACAGCAGTTATCCATCCCCTACTGTGTGCTTAGCAATCAACCCCCTACTGTGTGCATAACAATAAACCCTACTGTGTGCTTAGCAATCAACACCCTACTGTGTGCAAAGCAATCAACCCCCTACTATGTGCATAGCAATCAACACCCTACTGTGTGCTTAGCAATCAACCCCCTACTGTGTGCATGGCAATCAACCCCCTACTGTGTGCATAGCAATCAACACCCTACTGTGTGCAAAGCAATCAACCCCCTACTGTGTGTATAACAATCGACCCCTACTGTGTGCATGGCAGTCAACCCCTACTATGTGCTTAGCAATCAACCCCCTACTATGTGCATAACAATCAACCCCTACTGTGTGCATAACAATCAACCCCTACTGTGTGCTTAGCAATCAACCCCCTACTGTGTGCATAACAATCAACCCCTACTGTGTGCATGGCAATCAACCCCTACTGTGTGCATAACAACCCCTACTGTGTGCATAACAATCAACCCCTACTGTGTGCATGGCAAGGGGCCAGTGCTGTGGGCCCTTCAGCTGTATTAACCCAGTGCTTGTTCTGCTTCACACACAGTCTTTCAGGAGAGCAAAGTGTTCTAGGGTGGAATAGACTGTGACAAGAAGGGGTGAGACCCAGGTCCCCATGTGCAAGGGTGGTGTGGGGAGGGAAGGGAGAAGGGGTCAGGATCTTTGTGTCTGAAGGGCAGCTTTGTCCAATCTCCGTTCGCTTGCCTCCAAGTCCCAGCTCTTCAGTGAGGACGGACCTGAGCGGAAGGGTGGGGCAGACACCCAATGGAGGGGAGGGCTGGGATTCGGCTCCTTCGTGTGCCCTGGCTGGTAGCATCAGCAGCAGTCAGGGTGGGACGTAGCGCCCTTGCGGCCCTCCACTTACCCGGGGGTGTTTCCAAAGTCAGTGACTCGGGACGTGTCCCTGTGTCTCAGAGACCAAACAAGGACCCGTGCACCCATATTTACCACCAGCTCCCCAGGTGGCTCTTCAGGACCGTTCAGGACCCCTGGAGAAGACGGCTCTGTGACCTCAGCTGGCCCTTCCCCTCTCTGGGCCCCGGTTTTCATCACTGCCAGAGGGAGGTTCGCCCCCCGGTAGGAGATGACTCAGACCCGTGCTCTAACCTGCGGTGAGCTCTGGAACAAGCAGGTGGTGACGTGCAGGAGATGAAGGAGGAGGGGGGGGAGCAGGTCAGAGTAGTGAGCTGGCCGGGAGGCTGGCTTCCAGAACAATCCTGCGCAAAGCACAGAGCATCTCAGGGGCCGTCCGCGTCCCTGGCAATGTGAGGAGGGAAGAAAAGTAACGGCCCAAATCGCCAGCGAAGGGAGGTGATGCGGGGTGACAAGGGACCTCCGATAGACTCCGCGGGGTCGCGGGGGCGGGAGAACCTCAGAGGTGGAAGAAACGGAAACATCGCCTGGAACTGACCTGTGGAGGGGGGTCCTGTGTCACCTGCCGGGCTGAGCTGGAGCAGCCTGCGGGGTGCCTACAGCTGGTGACAATACGGGCGAGACCAGGAGCCTTCTCTGGTTCCCTCAGCCCCCGTCATGCATTCAAGGGGACCCTGCCTTGGTTCCTGCCCAGGCCACCCACTGTCCAGCTCTGTCTGGCACCTCAGTTGCTCTAGCTCAGAGCAAATGTCTTTGGACAAAAGCAGGCTCTGCTTCCAGGGACTCCAGGACTGAGCGAGCCGCAGAGGAAACAGAGGCCTCCCCAAAGTCCTGGTCCCTGTCTGGGCCTCTTGTTGACTCACGTGCGCGCCCAGAGGGAGAGAAGGGAACTGTCCACGGAAGCAGCCGCCTTTGCCATTTCTAAGTATGTATCGCCCTCTAGTGGCGACGCGGCATTGTTCTCTCCCAACGCGGGTCCCCGTAGCTCTCTGCTGCGTCCCGCTCGCTCCCTTGTTCAAAGGCGGACGGAGCGCCTGCTCTGTGCCAAGCCCTGGGTTGTCACTGTGTGACGCGAGATGCGGAGGGCACAAGCGGCCCCTGTGCCTCCGTGGGCCCGTCAGTCAGATCAACACGGTTTCGCTGCCCTTGAGCGAGCAGGAGGGCGTGGTTCATTCCGCCTGGGGACCTGGAGACAAGGTCAGAGGTGGAGACGGCGGGGGAGGGAGGTGAGGCAGGAGGGCGTCTCTGGAGGGAATGCCCAGCAACCTCAGGCCAGAGGTGCGTCCTAGAACTTGGGTGGGGCCTGCGGTCGCCCTGGTGGACAGCGGGGTGCTGCGATGCTGCTCGTGTTGGGAACCGCTGTTTTAGAAGATCTCTGCTGGTACGTGGCGGGGGGGGGGGGGGGGTGCACACGTGTATTTATCGTAAATGCTCAAGTAGTTAAAACAGAGCAGAATCCATCATGTAACAGGCAGAGTCCCATTGCCCCGACATGACACGCTAACATTTTGTAAATTTTACTTTAGATTCTTTCTTTCTGCTATTTCTTTTTTGCTTAGAGGAAATAAGACATTGCAAAGGAAGCTGAGGCCCTCCCCCGTCTCTGTCCCATCCCCTCCTCCCTTCTCAACGGACAGCACCCCCGGAGGCGGCTGCACCCCTGCCCTGACCAGCTTTCTGCTCTTCTTTACAGGGTCCCCCAGGACCCCCTGGTGTCCCTGGCGCCCCTGGGCCTGGAGGCCCCCCGGTAAGGCCGGCTTTGACTTTCTTTCATGGGTACTTAGATGGTGGTGTCGTGGCCCATGGGAGCCGGGACATTGCCACGGACAGTCACACGCACGGGGACCCCGCCCACAGCCCCCCGAGCCCCTCGCCCTCTGGCCCCGGGGCCTCTGGTCGGCTGCTCCTGAGACGGGCCGTGTTAGGGACGATAGGCTGGGGTGGTCCACCGGGGAGTCGGCTAGTAATGTGTGGTCCGGCTCCGAGGCACAGGGGGTCAGGGTAGATATTTGTCACCGTGTCCCCTCCCCCACTTCAGATACAGCTGGGAAGGTTCTGCTGTGGGGAGGAGAGGGGAGACCCCTGGGTGGGGTGGCCCAGCAGTCACTGTGCAGAGGGAGGTGGTCCCCACCAGGTGGTCCCACCAGGTCGGAGTGCATGGGAGGGTGGGGGCCCCTGTGCAGACCAGACAACCCCAGCCCTCCACCTTCAGAGGTGTGACGACTGTGCCTTTCACCAGCCAGGCGCCCCAGGGTACAGCCCCCACTGGGCGTCCTCATCACAGCCAGAGGCCTGGGCCTGGGCAGGAGAAGTGGTCGGAGAAAGATCTTTGAAGAGGTCGGACTGACCGTCTCATGTGGTTTCTTCTCCAGGGTTTACCTGGAGAGATCGGCTTCCCCGGAAAACCTGGGCACCCCGGGCAGGCGGTGAGCACCCCCCACCAGGTGTCCCACTGCTTTGTACCGGGAACCCCTGCCCTTCCAGCTACGGCGACTTCTGGAGCTGGGGACTCCCCCGCAGCGGGGAGCCTGGTGCTCAGCCCGACTCCCATCCCTGGTGCCTTCCCTGCTCTGTCTTCTGGAGCTGCCCCCACTGGCCCCCGCAGAGAGTGTGGGGCACCCCCTCCCCAGGCCCCACCTGCCTTCGCTCTCCTTTCCTGAAGGCAAATTTCCAAGCCCTTTGCTGTGTAAAGTGTGACTTCTTGTCCCTAAGGGGCCTGCAGAGGGTACCCGTGGTAATGGGCGGAGGGACATGAGAAACGGTCCGTCCAGGACGTGGCAAAGCCCTTCCTGTCGTTCTGATGTCTCCTTGTTCCCGAGCTGTGGGTCTGGGGAATCTGGGCCTTTTCATTTATGTCGAGCCCAGAGGATGGGCATCAGCCAGGGTTCCTTTGCACGTCTTCGGTGCAGGAGCAGAGGGAGTGTCTCCTGCCCTTGTGGCCTGGAGCCCCAGGGCAGGACGGTGGGTGTGGCCCGTGGCCTGACCCCTGTGGCCATGGTGTGGCCCATCACAGACTGGGCGGCAGCCCCCAGGAAGGCCTGGCTCCACGTGGAGCTTCCCTGAAAACTGGCCCTCCCTGCGGGGCCAGCGGTGGAGACCGGCTGGGGCAGCCTGCGGGACCCAGGCCCTGGAGGGGCCAGCCCGGGGGAAGGGGTGACGGAGGTAAGCCAGACTGTATACATGGCAGCTGCCCCCGGACAATGCACCACAGGTCCTGGTGGCGGTAGACCGAGACACCCAGGGCACAGGGCTGTGAAGCCAAACGCCAGCATCCCGAGCTCTGCTGAATACTGAAGGGTCGGACATCAGTTCAGGGTTGCGGGGGCCGCTCTCAGGGGACCGACCCCAACCTGGAGCCCTGGCGGTGCCACACACAGCAACTTGCACGGCGACCGTGCCCTGCAAAAGCCTGAGCACAGGCCAGTTCCGTCGGGTCTAGTGGGCTCGTCAGAAGAGGGTCCGTCAGGGTGGACATGCAGGAGAGGCGACTGGGGGAAGAGAGTCTGAGCCTGGTCTGAGGAGGCCATGGCCTGACCGTGGGACCCCAGAGCGAGTTGCGTGGCCTTTGGGAGCCGGTCCCTGCTCGGGCGAAGCAGCTGTGGTGACACCTGTCCTTGCCACATCCTGAGGGTGACACCTGTCCTTGCCACGTCCTGAGGGCGGGTGGGGGGCACCTGGCAGGGACGAGGAGACGCGTGCTCTGTAGTGTCCTGAGAAGTGTCGCTCGATGCCAAACCAGTAGGGCGACTTCTGCATTTTGAATGGCGGTGCGGAGGGACAGCCGGGGGGGTGAGTGGTGGACACTGGAGGGAGGAACGGGCCCCCCGGAGCCAGGGTCAGCCGGCCTCCCGCCAGCCCGCCAGCCCGCCAGCCCGCATGCCCAGAGGCTGAGCTCCTCCCCGTCGAAGCCGATGTGCAAGGACCTGGGCCCCAGGGAACAGGCTTCGGCTAAGGGGGGCCTGCCAGCGGCACCCTCAGTTCCCGGCCGCTGGCCACCGGGCACAGTGCTGCCCGGAACGTCTCTCACGCCTGTTGTTCCTCTGGCTCAGGGGCCACCAGGAAAGGACGGGCTGAATGGACCCCCAGGCCTGCCGGGACCCAAGGTAGGTGTTCTCGGGGGGCAGCATGAGCTTGGGAACCCAAAACACAGGAGGAAAGACGTTTGATCGCCGAGGAGTTCTGACACGGCCGATTGCCGCGCCCTGGGTCGCTCTCCACGGTGCTGGCCTCCCAAGGCCAGGTGTGGGCCAGTACCGGGGAGGCTGGGAGCCACGGGCTGGGAAACGGATCTGTTAGAAATACGTGTTTATTTTATTGGCAAGGAGGGGACGCTTTCAGAGACTCTCACCAACATAACGAGACTCCCGTTTAAAACATTCCGCTGAGTCGCAATGGTGTGAACACAAAGGAAAGGCTCCGAGGCTGGAAACATCACAAACCCGGGAAGCGCGTCCCTGGGCTGCAAACCGCGAATGAAACGCACGGAAATCACGCAGCATTTTGCAGAAATGACCCTTATTCTTCCAGTAGCAAACATGAGCCCAACCACACAGGCCGACAGCCCTGAACAGGCAGCCTGCGCATGTTATGGGGGATTCCCCGTCCCTTTCGATAGGCAGACTTAGACGCTCACTTTTCTATTTTTATTTTCATTTTTTTCTATGTTGATTTTAGAAAGAGAGGAAGGGAGAGGGAGAGAGAGACAGAAACATTGATGAGTAAGAACATCCATTGGCCGCCTCCTGCAGGCCCCCCACTGGGGATCGGGCCCCCAACCTGAGCATGTGCCCTGACCGGGAATCGAACCAGTGACCTCTTGGTACATGGGTTGACGCTCAACCACTGAGCCACACCAGCTGGGCCATAGAAGCTGTTTTTAATGACAAAAGAAGTATGGATTTAACTTAATTGTACAGGCATTGAATGTAAACATTCTCCATCCGTGTTGCTTATATTTTAAGACAAAAGAGGAGGCGAACTCGGTACTTTGTATTCTAAAACACTTGGGGTAACATCTCCCTTGACCAGACCTCTGATAAGAGAAAGCACATTTCGGTTCCGTTGTTTTCGTAGAATACACAAAGTGCAGAGGCGTGGAATGTGGAGGCAGGAGGTGGCGCAAGCTGCTGATGCTGGTCCCCTGGTCACGCAGAGCGACGGGGACAGCCCCTGAGCACAGGGCCCCCCTACAGCCGGAGACTCGGCCCAGCCCCGGAAGCTGACTTTGCTTTCCTTGCAGGGCCAGCCCGGAGACAGAGGGGAGGACGGACTCCCCGGGAAGCCCGGCCTGCGGGTATGGACTCGGCCCCTCCCTCCCCTTCGTTCCTCCCGGTGTATGTGGGGCGTGCGTCACCCCACTGACGGGGCAGAGTCAGGGTCAGCTGCGGTCGGCGGGAAACAGCTGGGATCCCTGAAAAGCGGCGGCAGCCGGGGTGGAGACACCCGGTGGGAACCGGGACAACGGAGGCTCACAGCACCTGCAGGGCCCAGGAGCAAGGGGACCCCTGCAGCTGGAGGGGAGCCCCTCCCTCCCCCTGGATCCCTGCTGCCCTTGACCTTTCCTGTCCTTCCACTGCTCCCCAAGTCTGGCTGAGCCCTGCACTGAGCCTGAAGGCAGGGAAGTCCACCCCGGGCTTCCAGGGGTGGACTGTGTGGCAGTGTCCTGTCGGGAGGCAGAGCCACAGAATGTGCCCTTTGGAGAGGGTTCCTGCTACGGTGGGAGGACCCCGAGTGCTGGGTGTGGATGGCTGTGCCCCGTGCCCCGGCTCCTGCAGGAGCCTCTGCTTCACCTCGGCTTTCCTGGTGGGCCGCAGGGTCCCTCGGTCTTGAGGCTCTCGGCTCAAAGTCGCAGGTTTGGCCTGGGCTCAGAGCGCAGTGAGAGAGGGCCAGACCTGTGTGTGTGTGTGTGTGTGTGTGTGTGTGCACGTGTGTGGGGTGTGTGTGTGCATATGTGTGCATGTGCGGGTGTGTGTGTGTGTGTGTGTATGTGAGGTGTGTGTGCATGTGCGTGCATGTGCATGTGTGTGGGATATGTGGTGTGTGTGTGCACGTGTGTGGGGTGTGTGTGCGTGTGTGCATATGTGTGCGTGTGCGGGTGTGTGTGGGTGTGTGTGCGCGTGTATGTGGGGTGTGTGCATGTGCGTGCATGTGCGTGTGTGGGGGATATGTGGGGTGTGTGTGTGGGGGTGTATGTGCACGCGCGTGTGTGGGGTATGTGCGTGTGTGTGGGTGTGTCCTTGTGTGTGCAAGTGTGTGTGGGAGTGTGTGTGCGTGTGTGCGTGCTTGTGTGTGGGATGTGCATAGGGTGTGGTGCATGCACACACCTGTTTCTTTAGAGGAGACTGTGCCAGACAGGAGATTGTATGGGATGCATGTCCCCCCATGCTCCCAGGACACCCCGTTTCCTGATTCGGATTCTAAGAGCACACCTCGGGCTCCCGTTGGTGCGTGGCATCCTCCAAACACCACTTCCAAGCTCAACTCAGTGGTCCTTCATGTTTTAAAAATCAACACCCATGTTTTTAAAAAAATATTTATTAGAATCCTCCCCAAATCATCGAAATGTAACAATGGTCATTTCCTGCTCTGTCCTCGGGAACCCGGCGGTGCTGGTGTGGGGCTGACGATCTCGGAAGCACCAGGCCACCCCCGGTACTTAGTGACCGATGCACGTACGGCCCTTTCCGGGAGGACGGAGCCCTGGCACAGGTTTGCTGTGCCTTTTCCGTCTTGACCACGTTGGTGGTCTGGGGTCGGCCACACCTTGCGGTTGCGTCTGCTCGGTGATGTGAACTGGGAAATCCTCTGGGCTGTCCCCGCAGGCACGTGGCCGTTCCAGTCAGCGGTCTTCAGCCGCAGCTGTTCGTCGCATTCCCCGCGTGGTCTGCGGACAGAGGCCGCTGACTGTGAGCCACCCCGGAGGAAACCGGACGTGCCCGGGGACTTCTCCCGTCTCCCAGTGGACATGCCTTTTGATTTCTGACCCACGCTAGTGGCTGACATTCAAACAGAGAAGTCGATCCCTGCTGCCACTCACGTGTCATGTCGTGTGGTCGCTAGGGCTATTCGTTTAAAACATTTCCGTAGAAAATCCAAAACTGAATTCCTGCAGGGCCAATGCTCTGGCAACATATTCCGGCCTCCTAGGAGACCTGGCCTGGAGTCTTATTACTTTGTTTTGACAAAATGCCAACTGAAGATACAAAGCTCCCCAGGAGATGACAGCTCCGCCGTGGATGGCGGGTTTCTGAGTCCACGCGGGCGGATGGTTGTATGAGCCACGCGCCGGCCTGTTCAGCTCAGGTGGAGAATCCCAGTGCCACTCGGGGCTGCGGCCACCGTGCCCCCAGCTTGGGGTTCTCAGATTCGGGAGACGCCTCGGGTGTCCCCGGAAATGCTTTCTAACCGAATTCAGCCCCTCTCACGTTCTCAGCACGTGGGAGGCGATTTCCACTGTGAAGGTGTCACGGTCCTAGCGGATTTAAAGTGGCAGTTTGAGTGGCAAGTATTTATGCAGTTCCTGTTAGAGCAGTTCCTGCTAATTGTGCTTGTAAACACGGGGTTGACGGGGAACCGGGGTGCGTCTAGAATGTCCACGTCGCGCTGCAGAGATGCAGGAGGACCACACGGGGGCGTGCTCCGGGCAGCCTCTTGCCCTTCCCTTCCTCCCTGGTGCGTGGCGGTGGCGGGGCCCTCACTACCGCCTGGTCCGGTGTGGCTGCAGGGAAATCCTTGTGAGCAGCCCCCCCCCCCCCCCTTTAAGCATGCATTCACTCTTAGTATGATGGCTGTCAGGCAGAAATTGTCATTCCAGAGGTTAGTGATTTTCATGACATATGGTCGGTTAGAAACAATAGCCCCTCCCCCACACATACGTCTTTGCAACTGCGATTTTTAGGGACCTGGGAATTCTAGCCGCCTGATACCCTGGGACCAGGCGACAAGTCCCTCTGGTCTGGTGGCCCCACTTCAACCTGACCGCAGCCTACCTCGTCCAGCCTGCTCCAACCATTGCAGACTGGCTGGGGATCCGCTCACAACATCGTTGGATGTCTGGCAGGACATCACCCAAGACTGGCCTTCGCTGTAACACACCGTGGGGGAGGGGGCATGAGGCCCTTACCTGCCCACACCTGGGCCGCCGCGTTTACAGAGGCCCACACCCGCCAGGGACCGGGCTCAGCTTGGACACGTCCACCGGCAGCTTCTCCATCACCGGACCCGGCGTGGGACCTGGGTTTCTCTGAGGCGCCCTAAGGCTCAGAGCTGGGGAGTAGGTCACCGATGGTGGCCCCGCAGTGCCTTGAATTGCTACTGTGGAGGCTCAGAACAAAGGGGTTCAGCCTATTCAGACTCCGGGGAGGATTTCCAGACACCGTGTTCTTCGGGGGAAGCAAAATCCAGCACGAGGGAACGTGGAACCCCCTCTCCAGAAAGGCGAAACGCTTCGGTTTCCACGGCCTGTGACTCGGGCTGTAACTGACGTGTCGGAGAAGAGAGGGTCATGGCTGGAGGAGTGGGGTGTGGGCCATCGGGGGGCCACAGTCGTCTCCGTAAATGTCAATGGGAATTGATGGGTGTCTGTTCTCTCTCCAGGGTGACGTTGGGGAGCGAGGCCTGGCGGGCCGCCCTGGAGAGAAGGTCTGTCCGCTCACACCTTTGCCTGCTCACCTTTCCCTTCCCCCACTCAGGGCCTTCGTCCGCCAGCATGCACGGGGCCTGCCGTTCAGTGTCCCGGGGGTCACTGCGTCCCTTTCACACACATGTGCGCTGTGCCCTGTCCCTGTGGGCCCTGGGTCACACCCGTGAACCCGGAGCAGCTGGACAGGTGTAGTGATGGTGACATCGAGAGAGGCCCCTCGCTGAGACTCGGGGATGTCGGGACAGGTGGCAAGGAGGTGACCTGTTGTCTGAGGGGTTAGACACAGGGTTTCCGGGAGAGCTTGGGCCGCCAAGGAGCACGTTCTCTGGAATCCCCCTTTCTCTACACATTTCCCACCACGCCCGAGGTCTGTGGGGGCAGGCGGAGGCCCCGCCCAGTCTGAGGGCAGGACCTTGTCTCCACAGGGACAGGCCGGCCTCCCGGGGGCTCCAGGGTTCCCGAGCCTGAGGGGAGACAGAGGACCGCAGGTAGGTGTTGGCAGCTCCTCCCGAGCCCCTCCTGTGCCCAGTGCCCGTGGAAAGCAGCCCCGTTTGGGTCTGAGTCCACTGGGGGAGGGGTGGTGGTTTGCGCTGGGGTCGGGTTCCCCGGTGTTCACGGGAAAGGAAGGGGTCAGGCCTCTCTGCTCCCTGAGCCGGGACTGAAGCCTGGGGCAGGGAGATCTCTCTGGAAAGGGTAGTGTCTTCAGAGGGGACGGGGTCGTTGCCTGTCAGGTGCCAGCTGGGGGTGAGGTGCTCCCACCCCTGGGTGGCTCACCTGTGGCTTCCCCGAGAGGACACGGGCATGGGAGAGGAGGAAGCGTCCGGCTGAGGTGCTCTGGTCTCCCCTGGAGCAGGCAGTGAGTTCTCCTGTGTCCTTTGTCCTTGCTGCAGGGAGAGAAAGGTGACCTGGGCCTCCCGGGGCAGAAAGGTGACCGAGGTGAAAAGGTAGGAGCTGCCGCCACCCTGCTCTCTGTGGCGTTAGTTTCAAACCCTCCCTCCTGGGTCGGTGGGAGTGGAGAGAGCCCCATTCCCGGGGTCAAGTGGGGACGGGGTTACGATCCTGGCCCTCCCCACCCTGGGTCTTCTCTGACCTCCTGGGCCCTGACCTGCTGGCCTGGTGGGGGGGGGGGAGGACCCCCAGAGGGGCCTTGCACTCGCTCCTCCCACCCAGAGCTCCTAAAGGTCCCCTCTGCCTCCCAAGGGGGCACCCTCTTCCCCTCCAGCACCCCACTCTCCCACCCAGCGCCCCCATAGGTCCCCTCTGTCTCCCAAGGGGACACCCTCTCCCCCTCCAGCACCCCACTCTCCCACCCAGCGCCCCCATAGGTCCCCTCTGCCTCCCAAGGGGGCACCCTCTTCCCCTCCAGCACCCCACTCTCCCACCCAGCGCCCCCATAGGTCCCCTCTGCCTCCCAAGGGGGCACCCTCCTCCCCTCCAGCACCCCACTCTCTCACCCAGCGCCCCCATAGGTCCCTCTGTCTCCCGAGGGGGCACCCTCCTCCCCTCCAGCACCCCACTCTCCCACCCAGCGCCCCCATAGTTCCCCTCTGCCTCCCAAGGCGGCACCCTCTTCCCCTCCAGCACCCCACTGTCCCACCCAGCACCCCCATAGGTCCCCTCTGCCTCCCAAGGGGGCACCCTCTTCCCCTCCAGCACCCCACTGTCCCACCCAGCACCCCCATAGGTCCCCTCTGTCTCCCGAGGGGGCACCCTCTCCCCTCCAGCACCCTGCTCTCCTTTTCCCTCCTCTGTGTCTGTCTGGGCTCCAGGCGCCCCCCCCCCCCACTTGCTTCAGGCCGGGACCTTCGATCTACAAACAGAGCCGGGAATGGGAAGGGATTTGCAAGAAGCCACCAGGCCTGCCGCTCTCAGGGAGTTCTCAAAATTGCAGTTTTTATTTGAGACACTCATTTCCCGAATGCAGAGGGTTCAGGGAGACCATAAAACCCCCTTTATTGCTTCGGCAGAACTGCCCGGGTCACAGCAAATCGCATTCGGGTTCCAGAGAAGCTGCCCTGCTTTTCCGTGTCCCCAGAGAAACGTGTCCTCACAGACCGTTCTGGTTAAAACAGCCCAAATAAGACACGAAAGCAACTCCGCGCCTTGTGACTGCGCGGTGCCCAGGCCTGACTCCCATCCCGTCTCCCCGCCCACCCTGAGCGGGCAGCCCCAGGCACCCTGGGAAGCAGGTCCGATCCTGCTCCCTGAACCGGCTCCGGGTGGAGCTGGGACTGGATCCCAGGAGCTCCAGAGCACACAGACCCTTCCCCAGCCAAGCCCTCCAAGTCGGAGAGCTGCAGACGGCCTCCCGCCCGCCCAGGGCCTCCCCTTGCCCACGCTCGGAGGAGATCTGCCCTGCAGGCCGTCCCAGGGCCCTGCACGGAGGCCTCTCCTCCAGCCTCCTCTTGCTTCTGGCCCTTCCCGCCTTTGACCGGAAAACACAAGGCAGGGCTTTGCCCTTTGCAATGGAGGTGGGGTGGCCTGGAGGAGGCTGGTTCTGCAGCAGGTCGGCGGATGCGGAAGGGAGCTGGGCCACCCCGATCGGGCCGGTGGCGCCTGGGTGCTTTTCTTCCCACAGCTAGCGAGGCTCACACAGGACCACGTCTGTCCCAGGGCGGTTAAGGGACGAGACCAGGCTCCGCCGTGTGCCGGGCAGGTGGACGGGTGTCACTGCTCCCGTCCTCACCTGTGACGTGGATACAAAGTATCTATGTTACGAGCATCTCCATAGAGCAGGTGGGTTAGCAGTGGAATGTAAGCCAGGGCGGGGAAGTGAATACTACGTGGCAGTAGGACTCATGACAGAAAATGACACAGTGGCGACTTTTTCTTGCAGTTTAATCGTCTTCTAAGGGTGGCCTATCTCTCCCCAAGCCCCTCTTCATGTGTCCTTTATTAGCATGTGCAAGGGGCTGGGATAGACCTAGACCTGAGCGGAGACCCTGTGTCTGACCCCCGGTGGCCGGGGCAAAGGGGAGGTTTGGGGACCGTGCTTATGCACTGTGGTTCCTCCCCGGGGTGGTAGCCCAGGGGTCTCCTTTTCTCGGGGCCCTGCGGATGGTGACCTACGTCCCAGCTGGTGCTGTGAGCCATGGGTCCTGTTATCACTACTTTACAATGAGGACAAGAAGCCCTGAGAGGTCAAATCACGTATACATGGTGGAATTAGGGTTCAGGTCCAGGAGGTTCAAGCCCGTATTGTTTACAGGAGTGTCGTGTGGTCCCCTCAGGCCCCTAAGAACAGCCGGACCCCTTCGAGGGGGTGGGGCAGGGCCCAGTGGGGTCTCTCAGGGAGCTGGAGGCCTGTTGCTGCGGGGCAGGGGCCAGGGTGTGGCTGCAGCTGGTGTGGGTGGTCAATAGGTGATCGGATCAGCATGGATACTCCTCAGAGTGTAAGGCTTTATGTGTCTGGGTACTTTATAATTGGGGATCTGTCTCTATCTGTCTGTCTGTCTGTCTATCTATCTGTCTGTCTGTCTATCTGTCTATTTGTCTGTCGGTCTGTTCGTCCATCCATCCATCCATCCATCCATCCATCCATCCATCCATCCATCCATCCAGGTACGCGTGGTGGTGCTTCTGCTGTCCAGGGACAGGTGCCCCAGGATGGGCAGAGTCCGCAGGATTGCTGGTCACGTGTTTTCTGTTTCTTCGTCCAGGGTGAAGCTGGTCCAGCCGGCCCCCCGGGATTACCTGGAACTGTAAGTCCCTCTGCTTCGAACCCTCTCTCCTTTCAATCCCCAAGGCCTCAGGATGCCCCCTTGCCCCGCACACACCACTTCGCTACCAACATCTTTTTAATGGAGCTGGCCAACAGCCAGACCCACCCCCAGGTTTTATAATCCCAGACCACTGTCTGGAAGCTTCTCCAAGAACCGCCCGTGCTTGTCCATTCATCGTCCCCAGCAAGCATGGTGCTGTGTCAGGACACTGGCCCGTCCCTGAGACTACACGCCCACCCGTCACACTGGGGAACTGAGGTCCAGGGACAGAAGCAATTGGCAGTTGGTCCCGGGAAGACTGCAGTGTGGACACAACCACGAGCCTGGATTCCGACCCCTGCGCCCCTCTGCGGGTCCGAGGCCAGGCGTGTGCGTTGAGTCCTGAGTTGGAACATGGGCTTCAGAGTCAGGAAGGACGTGGGTTTGAGTCGAAGCTGTCCCGCGCTCCAGCACTGTGGTCTCAGACAGAGTCCTTCATTTCAAAAGCGCTGTTTTCTCGCCTGTCCAAAATATATCTGTTGTGCCGGCTGTCTTGTCCGTTTGTGGTGGAAATGAACTGAGTCACGCCAGGGGGCAGCGCCATCTGCGGGTCACTAACAAACACCCGACAGAAACTGCTGCGTGCGCAGGGGGCTAGCTCGGGGTTTTCCTTCTTTTTCACCTTAACCTTTCCGCACGACCTTGATGTTTGGTTTCGGGGACACTGGGTGTGGCTTTCGGTCCAGTCCTGACCGAGGCACAGACACTAGTCAACTGCCTGCCAGAAGGGAGCTGTCTCAGCGTGGAGGCCGGGAGATGAGGGGCCTGGACGCAGAGGGACAAAGAGCCCACTGGGTGGTTTTGTGGGCATTCAGTCTCTTCCGCAGCTCAGTCACCTCCACCCACACGCCCATCCGAACGTGACTCGGGCATCCCACAGGGAGTCAGGAGGACCTCAGAAGCAGAGTTAGAGTCAGAGTGGCCCATACATTTGTGTGAGACGAATAACGTCAATGCTGCCAGGCATGCAGGGAAGGAGCACCAGGGCGAGCTGGGCACGCCTGTTTGAGAAGTTACAATGTATCAGCGTATTCAAAAGTGTCCACCTGTTCCTTAGAGGTTCCATTTCTGGCATCTGCCGTGGAGTCGTATTTCCATGTGTGCATTTAAAAGGCGTGAACGAGGACGTACCTGCAGTGTTGCTTGTAATGAAACATCACAGCCAGCCCACCTGGCCATAGCTTAGAATTAGGTAAACCACAGCCCTGGCCGGTTTGACAGACACAGTGACAGGGGTCCGGGTCCCAGGCACTCATTGCATGGATTCGGGCTCCCCCCACCCCGAGTGGAGACTGTCTCCTTCCCATTTTATCGACGAAGACATGGAAGCTGACAGATGTCCGAGATCACATGGTTTCAGGTGGGGTGACAGGGCTGGAGCTCAGGCCGTGACTCCAGGGTTCCCAGAGCTGACCACTGCGCCTCCTGTCTTACCGTCCAGGGGCTTTAAGACAGCGGTGCTCGTGGTCAGAACTACTCATCGGGGGGCAATGCTGGGCTGCACTTGCTGGCTGGCGCTCGGGCAGGTGTTTAAAACCCTGACGTCATTGTCCTTTCTGTGGTTTTCTTTCAGACGTTCCCCTTCACCCCGCACCCAAGAGTGCCAGTAAGTAGAGCGGTCCCCTCGGGGCCGCCCAGTGCCCCTGGCTCGTGACCCCCTGCCCCGGGGGGCCCTGGGGGCTGGGGCTCGGCGGGGTCCTGACTCTTCCCACCGTGCAAGTCACCGCCAGGCTTGGCCTGGCAGCTGGGGGGGAACCGGCCTTGCAAGGGGCAGGCTCCAAGTGAGGCAGGTGCCTGGGGGTCCCCTCCGCACCGCCAGTGCAGACCCTCCTGGGTGGCGGGGACTCTGCCTTCGACTCCCTGGTTTGGAGGGAACAGAACTGTGAGACGTGGGACACGCGTGAGCAGTGCAGCCCTGGCCGTGGGTGAGGGCAGTGACCCGGGAGTCGGTGCCGTGAGGGGACGGGCCTGAGAGCCGTTCAGAGCAGGGCTGAGGGCGTGGGCCCTGGCTCCCCGTGAAGAGGGGGCGGGCGGGAGGAAGGGCCTCCGGAACCCCCTCCTCTTCCCGTGAAGAGCCTCCTGAAAAGAAGCGTCTGCAGGGTCCCCCCAAGCTCCTGGCGACCGTGAGGCCGGAAAGCGCGCCCTCGGGTGTGGCCTCCACCTCATGAGTGGCCGTGGGCCTGTGTCCGGGGCTCGGCCGGCTGCCCCAGGAGGTGCCCGGGAGAGCCCTGCAGAACCACGTCGCGGCAGGAGGGGTGCAGCTGGAAGAGCTGGAACACCCCGGGTGCGCGGAGAGCGGGCTGCAGGCAGCCGAGCCCTGGAATCTCTGCCGAGGGACATGCGGGTGTTGAGCCCCCTCCGTGGTGACATGGTGGGAGCGAGGGGGCGGGACCGTCACTGGACAGGATGGACCTAGGAGGAGGTGCCTGCGGGGAAGACCAGCTCTGGGGGCTCTGGCTATGCCCCAGCCTCTCTGAGGACTCAGAGGGACACAGCGTGGGAGTCTCACACGACAGGTGCAGGCACAGTGCGGGTGTCACTCAGACCCCCCTGGGGGGTGCCCCCTTCAAGGATGGTGAGCCCGTGGCTCAGAGAAGCTGAGTATCCTGCCTCAGACGTGGAAACTGAGGCGGAGTTGTCAGCCAAAGGCCCTTCTGTCCCACCTGCTGCTGAGGTTCAAGGCTCAGCCCCTCCATCGGCCCCTCTTCCAGGACCACCTGCACCCACACAGCGCCTCCCACCCCTTCGTGCTCTGGGTCTCCCTCCCTCTGGCCCCTGTGAGCCCCTCACGCCGGATACAAGCTGGCAGGTGCTGCCTCTCCCTGAAGGAATGGCTCCATGAAAGTGTCCAACGCGGTCCGGGTTCCGTGGGACCTGCCTGGGCTCCCCTTTGAATCGCAGTGGTGACACCTTGTGGTAGGACCTGAGCTTTGCAGGAACGGGAAGCCACTCAGATGCGAAGCAAGGAAGTTGAGTCTCTGGGGGGAAAAGATTCGCTGTGGACTGTTGCCTCCATCTCCCTGGGCCCAGCCTTGTCACCATGGTAACGGTGCTTGTGCGGATGGTTTTGAAAAGTGTTGTCTCTCTGCTGCCCTCAGGTGTGCGCCTTGGGACTGGAAAGAGGGAGCATGGCTGGGAGGACTGCCTGACTATGGGGGTGAGGGGTCCTGGGGGCGCCCAGGCAGCCTGGTGATGGCGGTTTGTGGAGAGCACACGGAGGTGCTAGATGGTGTGCAGGTCTGAGATCTCAGGTAGACGAAGGAACCCATCCCTTAGCTGGAGAAGGGGGGGCAGACGGCCTTGGACTTGGAGAAATGACAGTCGAGGACTCCGGAGGGCCTTCGTGACTGCAGACCAGCGGGTGGTTCAGAAGCAGCCACCTCGGGAGACTCCAGGCAGCCCGACCCCACCCCCCGCCAGAGGCAGCTGCCAGGCCTCCAGGCCAAGGCTGAGGTTGCAGGGACGATACTGAGCCCCCGAGAGGAGCGAGACTTGGCTGACATCCCCATGGGGCAAGGGGAGGCGAGAGGAGCCGGGCATGCTCATGCACTCAGCCACCCTCGAGGAGCACCCACCCTCGAGGAGCACCCACCCTCGAGGAGCACCCACCGTGGCCCTGGCACCGAAGACCCTGCCTCCCGACTCCAGGCCCAGGACGGGCTGGTTGAGCGTCTGGCCTGCCCACTCGTGGGTGCTGAGTCCGTCTTCCTGCCACCGACAGAGCCTTGCAGGCGTGTCTCGGTCCCACCTGAAATGACCCTGTGAGCACCACCTTTGTGGATGTAACTGGAGACTCGAGAACCAAAGGGTTTCACAAGTCCCCACCGGGGGACATTTGCAAGGAGGAAACTATGCTAGAAACGCGGTGTTGTCCCTGATGAATGGGGCCAGAGTGCGTTTTCCTGAGCTGGTAGGAGCGGCGCTTCCAGAGGGAGGAATGGCGTCGGACCCGCGGAACACCTCCTGTGCCTGCACCTCGGAGCAGGGAGGAGAAACCCCACGTAACGGGTCGCAGTCTGCACAGTCGGCCTGGGCGGAGTCCCCTCCACAGAAGCTGCAGAGAGGGGGAAGCGGCCCGGGCCCCACAGGCGCGCACTGGGAGCGGCGAGGGCCTGGGGGAGGCTGGCAGCATGGCTGGGCCGTCCCCAGATCGGCCGGTGGGGGTCAGAGGGAGCAGGGGAGACCACAGGGCCGTGTCTGTCTGTGCCGCCTTCTCCACGGACTGACGGTTGGCCAGACGCCCAGGCTCCCTCACTCAGATGCTAGACCCTGCTTGGGGTCCCCTCTGTGCCATTTCTCAGTGACGGTCTGCTTGCCGGGCTCTGGGCTGGAGGGGACAGGACGAACCGCACAAATAAGTGGAAGTGTGCTGCCGTGGCCGGCTCCGGGGGGCTCCGAGAACTGCGTGCGTGTCCTGGCAGGAGGGCGGGGCCCGGCTTGGGGGTCAGTCACCCCGCAAGCCTTAGGTCTGCAGGACGAGTGAGAATGGACCGGAGTCTGGGGGGGGGGTGTCCTTGGTGGGACGGGGGGAGGTGCAGGGCCCTGTGGCCGGGTCTGTGGGTGGGCAGCGCCCATCTGCTCTGCCGGGTGCTTTTCTACCAACAGGGAGAACGAGGACCAAAAGGAGAGAAGGGCGACCAGGGAGAACCTGGGGAGCCGGTGAGTGCCCTGTGCCCTGCACCCCACACCCCCCAACCTGACACAGGAGCCCAGCTGAACCGAATGTGGTCCTCTCCTCCTCTGTCGGGGCCAAGGATGTGCCCTATCTGTGAACCTCAGCCGATACCCACTGCCCATGCCATGCGCCGCCCCATCTGCACAGAACAAGGGTGAGGACCTGGTTCATGGACGGCTTGTTTCATTGCAGGGGTCACAGGGCCGTCCTGGGGAACTGGGGCCTCCGGGACCCCCTGGGCTGCCGGTAAGAAAGCCCTCGCCCCACCTTGTCCTTCCTTCCCTCTGTCCCTCCCTGGCCCCGCTGGCCCCGCTGGCCTGCCATTTCAGGAGCACCCACCAGAGGGCGCTGGCACAAGTGCTACGGGGCCCTTGAGCCTGCGCCCAGGGGAGGAGAGGCCCAGGCAGCACCCCGACACAGCTCCCCCAGGGCGGGGCCTGCCTCTGGACCCCTGGGTGTCCCTGCTCTGTCACGAATGTGTGGGTTTGAGTGAGAATGCCCGGGGCCCACGGCCTCCTTCCCTGACTGCACCCTCGGGGCAGCGTGCTCAGGGCTGCAGTGTTTCCTGGCTCCTCAGGGCGTCTCAGGTGCAGGCACCCCTCCCCATCCCAGCCCTGACGGTCGAAAGGACACTCCATATATATTGGCATTTGTATGTTGTTATTTTCCTTGGCTTTGGCTTAGCTGGGCTCAGGGCAGGGGCTCAGGTCTCTGGAGAGGTGCAGTGGGCGTGACCTGCCTGGGCCATCTGTCCCCCAGCCCCCTCTACGGAAGACAGTGTCACACTGTGCTGTGCGCTGGGGTGGCGAGGACGGACTGCAGTGCCAGGTGCCCGCGGCCCCTGCGCACCCCTCCCCGTGTTTCCAGTTTGGATCACCTGACTCTGAGGGGCAGGGTGTCCCCGAGAGTCCCTGCATGGGGACAAAGACAGTGTTGCCGCTGATGTCGTACCTCTCCCCTTAATTTCCCGTGCAGGGTGCCAAGGGACAAGAAGGCGCATACGGGGTGCCTGGGGCAGCTGGAAACCCGGTGAGTCCTACCCTGCCTGCCTCCTCGGGGTGGGCTGGGGGTCACAGAGTGGGGACCCTGGCTCATGGCCCTGGGTGACTGGGGCAGCACCAGATACAGTGCAGTCTGCACGGGAGGGGCTGGCCAGGCCGGGGGCCTCTGGAGCAGCAAGACCCAGAGAGCCGCGCTGGCCTCCACCACAGCCCCAGCGTTTCGGGGTGTTGTCCGCACTCCCCCCCTCCTTCCACGCACTCGGTGATGCACACACACAGATGCCCGCTTACAGACGGCACGACTCTGAGGAGCAAGTTCACATGCACACCACACACGCACATGCTAAAGTCCAGGCGCACCTGCCATGATGCACACACGCATGTGGATGCCAGACGCAGCCATGAGCACACATATGTGACTCACACATGTGCTAAAGTCCAGACGCACCTGCCATGGTGCACACACGCATGTGGACGCCAGACGCAGCCATGAGCACACATATGTGACTCACACATGTGCTAAAGTCCAGACGCACCTGCTATGGTGCACACACGCATGTGGACGCTAGGTGCAGCCATGAGCACACAGACGTGCCTCACGCAAGTGCTTCTGATGCTCCTATGGCTGCTGCTGCCCGGCCTCTGGGGCCAGAGTCTCAGTGGGGTTGGTGCTTGACCCCGGGGCGACTAGAGGTCCATCTCAGGGTGCCGAGCTCAGGCGTCCCCGTGGGGCAGGATGAGGTCACCTCCCGCCAGCTCCCAGGCGCAGTGGTGGTCAGAGCAGCGTCCCCTCTGCCAGGCCCACAGGCCCGCTGTTGCACGGGGAAGTGCTGCTGGACCAGGCTATGCATGTGGCCGAGTGGGGCAGGGTCAGCTAAGGGCAGTGACACTGGACGGCACAGAGGGCAGGTGGCGGGCTCCTCCCTGGTGGTAGAGACAGTCCTGGACCAGCCTCGGCCCGGGGGAGATGGAAGCCGGGTGTCGGCAGGAGGCCGAGAAGTCGCCCCAGCAGCCTCCAGAGCGGCGGGCGCTCTCCACCTTCCACCCCACGGAGCCCCACCTGGGACGCCTCCCCTCCCCCCTGCACCTGCCCAGGCCCCCATGTCATGTTCCAGTCCACTTCCTTCAGGACGCATCACCTGACATGCCAGTCTGAGCGCAGGGAACCTCCCAGAGTTCTGCCCTCCTGTCTCCCACTCTGCCCAGTGAGGGGGCTGGCAGGAGGTGTTTCATCTCACCCAGAGGGCGATCTCGGGCAGATGGAGCCCGCAATGAGGGCCTGGGTACGAGGCAGGTGTGGAGGGAGGTGGGGAACCATATAGTCAGTACCCCGGGCCTGTCTAAACTTCTGCCTCCAAACAGGGCACTCCTGGTCCCGTCGGCTCCCCCGGCCCCAGCGGCCCCCCAGGAAGTGTGGTGAGTCATTGTGGGGGGCTGGTTTGCCTCCCCAGCCCAGACGCTGCCTCTCCCCCATGAGGCGACTGCTGGGCCGGCTCACGCTCCGCCGCAGACACCCACGTCGACTTTCATGCGATGCACCCCAGTGGCTCCCAGTCCCGGGCCACAGAGAACTACCCTCCTAACACAGACTGAGGCGGCCCGCTCGGCATCAGCCTTGGACGACAACAGTCAGAGCTGTTTAGAGGACGAACACGGGGCATTTGTGGGTGCCAGGCTCTGTTCCCACTCTAACACGCGCTGACTCGTTAACCCGCGCCACCCCGGATGGATGTGATCATCCCCCGTTTGCCCCGGAGGCTGGGTCAGGTCCTCAGTGGTTGCTGTGGATGCTGCCGGGACATTGCCTGGGTCACGTCACCCCCACCCCACACCGTGTGCGCCACCGGCTTCCAGGAGCCAGCACCCCTTTGCCTGAGCGTTTGCTCTGGCTTTTAGAGACCACGTGTCCAGCCACGTGGCACGAGGCCTCCAGCTCCGTGGGAGCAGCCCCGCCCAGGGCTCATAAATGCCCACGCTGGCTCCCAGAGCCCCAGCAGCAGGGAGTCCGCCCCGCCCCCCTCGCCCTACTTGCCTGTGGTGATCCCTGGAACACTTGCCCTTGAGCCTTGTCTCAAGGTCAACCTCTGGCGGCTCCATTCACACAGCCGGGGAGGACCCCCTGCAGAGCCTGTGGGCTCAGGTCACCCTCAGCCTCGCTGGTGTCCCCCAGCCCGGCCCTGCCTTCCCCCCAGAGCGCAGCCAGGCCAGAGCGTCAGGCTGTCCTAGCCCAGGAGAACGCTGCCGGCATGGGTGTGCAAACAGCCCGACGGGCAGCTGCGGTGGGCGGGGGGGCACAGCTCCAGGCCTCCGGGCAGTTAAGTCAGGGATGGGGTGAGTGGGCACGAGCTACAGTCACTGAGTAGAAAGGGACCTGGTCACCCTCCTCTGGCGGCCACCGTGACAATAACTTTTCTTTCTCAGGGCCCCCCTGGGATCAGAGGCCCCCCTGGGAAAGATGGGGAGCGTGGCGAGAAGGTGAGACAGAGTGATCTCTGAGCATGCAGCCCTGGGACCCATCCCAGGCCCGGACGGAGGGGCCACCCTGCTCAGGCCTGGTTAGGACCAGGCTCCGAGGGACGGTCTGAGGGGAGGGGTGGGGGGGCCTGACCCCTCCCACGTCACTCTCGCAGCCGAGCGCGGATCCCACACGCCCCCCTTTGGCAGATGTGGAGACCGAGGCTCCTTGATGAGCCGATTGGCCCCCCCGATGCACAGCTGGTCAGCGGTCTGTCTGACTCGAAATCCCGCGTTCTTTCAGCTCAGCGCAGATGTCAGCACTGCCCTAGACCTCCCCAAGCCTCGGGAAAGGAAGGAGAGAGACCCAGTGTCCCCCAAAACACCAACACCCCAGAGGCAGAGGGGCAGGATCCACAACTTTCTGAAATCCCAGCTCCCTTTCTCTAACCTCTGCTGGTCAGGGACCGCAGCTGGGCTGGGACAGAGCAGGGGTTCTGCTGAAAACCTCACCTGGAGGGGACAGTGCCCCCCAGGCTACCCTGAATGCCCACAGTGCCAACGCCGGGGACCTTGATCGCAGACACCCTCTGTGTGCTTGATGTTCTCATCTGTGGAACGGGGACACAGATGTGAAGATTAACTAAGGAACTGACATGGCATGGGCTCCGCACAGAGCAGGTGCGGCGGGGGATGGAGGTGCGCTGTCCCCGTCTCCCCCGGGGAGCAGGGTTCACATCTACAGACAGGTGTCCCAGCTGCCCCCCCACTTCTGACGGATCATCTGCAGAGGGCCCCTCCCAGCACCCAGGAGTCTGAACTCCTTCATGCAAATCCCTTCGGGTCCACTTCTCCTGGGACCTCTTAAAGGAGTGATCGTTTAATCTTTTCTGTTTTGATAACATTTAATAAGAGATAATAACGCTCGCATTCCGGTGAGAAGTCCGTTGTAAAATATCTCAGAGCCGATGTTAGTTATGGAGGAGAGTGATCGGCGCACCCATGGAAACGTCTTGGGGCTTCCGAGTGTTAGTTGATCATAAGCTCAGTCATAACCCTTAAGTGATGCGGGTGCTTATTTATTATTAGTATTTTCTGACAAGAAGAGAATACCATCTTTGACTGCAATAATGAGAACCCAGGGTCAGTGAGGGGGAAAACGCTGACCATCGACTCCGCCTTGATTCTGCCGCCTAGGTCTGAGGACTGAGCTCCATCCAGGACTTATGATAAGTAGGGCAGCCCGAAGGGGCGACCAGAACGTCAGAGGTTTGCAGAGGCCTCGTTAGTGGAGAGAAAATCAATGTGCAGGTAGACATTGCCCTCTAGAGGGAGCCAAACACCTGCGGTTGGCTGAGCACAAGTCCAGGGGGCAGGCCAAGGCCAGGCTGCCCAGTGGTACAACCCGGCCGCCAGGGCAGGCTCTAACGCGTGTCCAGTGGCTGGAGAGAGTCCGCCCCATCGCTTGCTTGGCCCATCCTTGCTACATCTCATGCCGGAAGGAAGCCTTGCCTGGGAAAAGCAGTCCCTGCGGCTCATGGGGTCCCACCCAGTGTCCTGCAGCCAGAGCCGCCCCACGGGGCTCGTGGCTTTGTGGTCAGAAACTGTGAGCCTTTGCCTGGAGCAAACCGAAAGCCCAGCTCCCTCACTGAAACTTGAACAGCCTGGGGAGGTGGTGAGCTCTCTGCTCTCGAGGGAGTCCAAGCGGAAGTGGAGGGCAGCCCGTAAGAGACACACTGCGGGCATCCTGCCCTGGGAGGGAGGTTGGACTCGAAAGCCACAGATGTCCTTTTCATTCCCGCGCCCCGTGCGTCATTAGTTTTCTAAGGCAGCCCTAAGAGGATCGCAGCCCGGGTGCCTTAAACCATCCTCACCGTGTCTGGATACCCCAAGTCCAGGTGTCAGCACAGGTGGTCCCGGGGGCAGTGACGGAGGGTCTCCCAGCCTCTCCCCTTGGCTAACTGTTGCTGTCTTCTCCTGTGTCTTCGCTTTGGCTTCGCTCTGTGCATGTCTGGGTCCGAAAGCCCCCCTCTTCTGAGGACTCCGTTCATGTTGGATTAGGGGCTACTCTACTCCAGCATGACCTCAACCTGACAGCTAATGAACAGACCCAATTTCTAAATGGAGGTATTGGGGGTTAGGACTTCAGTGTATGAATTTGGGGGCATACAGTACTTCTATTACCTACCTTCAGGAAGCTTATCGACCCCCTTTGAACTTTCTCACCATTGAAAAGCCGGCCCCCTGCATGTCGGTGATCCTGACAACTGTCCACTTTTCTTTTCAGGGAGCAGCTGGGGAAGAAGGGAGCCCAGGGCCAGCAGGCCCTCGGGGGAATCCCGGTGCTCCCGGGCTCCCTGGGCCTCCCGGATCAGGGAAAGATGGAGAGCCGGTAAGTCAGGTGCAGGAGCGTCTGTGCCCAGGACAGCCAGGCTAGATGTAGAGGAGGAAATGGAAAAGAAGATGCACTGGCCAAACCTTGCAGAAAGTCTGTGATGTTGGCTGGTGGGGAGAAGGGGCCGAGGGGATAGGGACACAGCGGTCTCTGACCAGGGTCTGTGACGCTGAGATGCACCTGAGATCGTCCAGCCAGCATACCCATCGCTTTGGCCAGTCAAGGTTGTGCACAGAGAATGGGCTGCTCCGGCCAAGAGTGAAGTAGCATTTGTAAAACCCGTCAGCCTGAAATTGATGCCTTTTCCCACGGGCTCCCCAGGTCTTGACAGCACAGTAAAGTAGGAAGAGGCCGGGCTTTGGGAGCAGGTGAGCCCTGCTTTCTTTTTTTTTTTTACCCTCACCCGAGGACATTTTTCCATTTTTTGTTCAGATAGAGTGGGAGGGAGACAGAGGAACAGAGAGAGAGAGAGAGAGAAACATTGATGTGAAAGGGACACATCGAGTGGCTGCCACCCTCACGACCCAACCAGGGCCGGGGACAAACTGCAACCGAGGTACACGCCCTTAGCGGGAACCGAACCCGGGTCTCTCAGGACCGCAGGTGGACGTTCTAACCGCTGAGCCAAATCGGCCAGGGCTCTGCTTTCAAACCTGGCTTCGCCCTTACTGTGGGAGCCTACGAAATAAGGGTCTTGAGTGAGAAACAGAGTCAGAGAGACCACAGGGTCTGCTCATGGTCACGAAGCTGTAGGCGACGGGATAAGGATTCTCACCCAAGAGCCTTGTGGCTCAAAAACAGGTTGTTTCCTCTATGTAGCGAGGTCATGGGAGACTCTCATATGTCTGTCCCCATCCCCCGTGGCATAGGGTGCACACGGCTGGCACATGGTGGGTGGGGAGGTACACCCTCACGGTTCCATAATCATCCATCTATCCTTCATTTCCCCAGGGGCTTCGTGGACCACCTGGGTTGCCTGGACCTCTTGGACTCAAGGTATGTGTTTATCCGAGCAGACCATGGGTTGTGCTTAGAAGGAGACCTTGTAAAATTTCACTGTAAGCATCTCTGGTCACCTCAACCCACCTCCATGTTCCTTAGTTCATCACATCCCTCCCGATGGAAGGCCCCGTGGCTGTGAACTGGGGTATTGCAGTAGTTCCCCCGCAGGGGGAGTTTTGTAAATATTTGATGACTGGATGAAGTTGCAACAGCTTTCAAACATTGATCTTGGAGCCACAGATCTAAGCGGTCTTGTACGATCAGTCGAATTGTGGTGAAAGGTGATGCCCAGGTTTCAGATGCTGAACACAGTCAGTAGGTGGAGGCAGCAGTGAAGAGTAGAGAGGTAGCCCTGAAGTGAGGCCCACAGAGAGCCTGACCGGGGGCCCGGCTGACCAGCTGGCTCATCTCCAGGGGACCGACGGCAAGTCCTACTGTGTCTTCAGCCGGGTGGTCCTTCCCATTTAAAATGTGAGACCTGTGAACACGGGACCATTCATGCAGCTTGGAAATAAAGCTTTCCATAGCCAGTTGGCATCCGGAAGGGAAGCTGGAATTCGGAGAGGTCTTTAGTTGGAGAATGGGGAGGTCTAGGGAGGCAGGAGGAGACAAAGGGGGGGGGGGAGGTGGAGAGAGACCAGAGACAACGCCCGCTGCTGTCCGTGGTGCTGACAGGAAGAGCCTGTGGGAGTTAAGGAAGACTCTATAGAGACGTTTTCAGCTTGTCCTAATTGCTTACGACTGTGGGAAGACTAACAGATGCCTGCCTTCTCTTGTGGCATTAGTTTCTAGCAAAAGGAATAGGCTTTGTCGTCAGACAGAACCGAGTTAGGATCCCGGCTCAGCTGCCTACAAGACAGATGACTTACAGGCTTATTCTTTCGGAGACTCTTCCTTTTCTGGGCACAGGAGTAACCCCCCAGAGGGCCGCTGTAGGGGAGACTCTTAGGGCACAGAGCTGTTGCTCAGTAAATACTGCCGTCCTCTGCGACCCCACCCTTCTGCCACGCAGACTGGCCCAGCCCGTCTGCAGTCCAAACAAACAGAAGCCAACGTCAGAATTACCGACTCTGGGTCCTGCGTCCCCTTGTTTCTTAATCATGAGCCTTTTTGCCTCTGATGACAGAGCATTAAGGTCTTTTGCTCTTTTCTTGGGGCCACGTTCTGACCATTTCAGTTTATTAAGCTGTGAAGGGTAGTGGCTCGGGGAAAACGAGAACCTCACAACACCATACGCATATAGATGGGCCAGGCCTCCCGGTGGACGAGACCTACCAGTCAGGAACTTGGATTTCAGGCTGGGCTGGGAGACACCTTCCTATCACACTTCCTCTGGAAGAAGGTGAATTTGGTCACAGGCAGAATTCAGTGCTCGGCAAGAGGTGCGTGAGGGCAGAGTCATCCATTCTGGAATCCGGGAAATTGCTTTTCAAAGCTGCCCCTGTGCCAGGCCCCACACTGGGCCTGTGCACACAGAAGTGTGTCGCTTGTGTACCCAGCACAGCGCCTGCTTCATTTTGGGTACTTGGCAGAAGTCTGGTGACTTCGTGGGTAAATGAAGGGATGGATGGTTCTAGTTTTCACTGAAGTCAGAGGGTCAGGCAGACTCAGCAAGAGGGCATGTGTAAAGGTTAATGAGGAGCCGGACAACTGTTAGCAAGAGGTACAGAGAGGAGGGCAGGCAGACGCAGTGGCGATAGGGACATTCGGCCAGGCCTTTGCGGACGGGCAGGTGTTTGGAAGCTCAGAGCATGGGTGGCAGGGCCTTCTCCCAGGGGGAGCAGCATGTGTGAGAAGCAGTGGAAACACATAGCTTGGAGGGAGACAGATGCTTCTGTTGGTGTGATCAGCTTGCGGTAAGTCGTGAGGTTTTGCTAACGTGCAGCCTTGGGAGGAGGAGCGGAGATGAGCCGGAACGTAAAATCACAACCAGAAATCTACGTTCAATCTTTTCAAGAGGAACAGAGCCGCAAAGGGATTTCTCTGACAGTTATGCGTGTTTAGTTTATTTCCCATCCCTTAATTCTGTTGATGAAGTGGTAATAATACACCTGTCAGGCCCAACGTTGGATAGTCGCTTATTCTTTAAATGAGTCTGTACGAGATACATGGGAATTAGGGGGAATGTTCTATTTTTTCCTAGTTGAGGAGGGCCCTCAGGCACAGGGAGGTCACGGGACTTACCCAAGGTCACAGGACCAGCTCAATATTATCCGGAGAGTCAGCTGGCTGCCAACCTGAGCGGGTCCTCCCTGGTCTTGTCACAGTGCCATGTGCTGGAGACAGGCACCGTGCCCATCATGTTCTCTCAGGTTATTACACTTCTCTCCGTATTTGCCTTATTTCTTAACGTCCCCGTGCATACAAATTAGATTTCCTAGCAGTCCCAGGCATCTTGTACTTCCCAGAATCAGTCAGACCTTATTATTCTAAAGAAACAACATGTACCATCTGGGATTTTGAAGAGAATTCAAGATGGGGCCTGGCAGAGGCGCGGGGGTGGGGGAGGGCTGAGGGATGCAGTCGCTCTCGAAAGCACGGCCACCGTGGGCTTGGAGGGTACACTGATTATTAATGAGATTTTTTTAATGTTTGAAAACATAAAGCCTAGTGAAGCAACGTGTTGCCTAGCTATGCCAGGGTCTTCCCGAAATCACTTTGCTGCCGTTATCTCGCGGGCTCTCGTAACCACCTCCCGAGGGTCTTTTCATCGCGTGTGAGTTAACACGTCCCGGAGACAGGACCAGGCTTGAACAGGTCACCTGCCGTTTCGGCAGCTGGCGCGGCTGCAGGTCCGCTGACTGAGTACAGGTACCAGTCTCTCACACAGAACTGTGGGGGCCAGGTGTGTTTTGGATTCAGTTTCTTTTGGAATCGGAAAAGGTAGCCATGTGCAACTCTGTGTGTGTGACACACTGTGGTGTGTGAGGCAGCACGCCTGGTCGAACGTGAGCCGATGCACCAGCAATGGGTCTCTGTCCATGCAAACGGGCAGCAAGGACTGTCCCTGGCCTGTGTCAGAACAGCCCGGCCTCCCCGTCAGCTGAGTGAGGATAAGCGCTCGTGTTCAGAGGTTGGGGCTTCTGAAACCGTGGAGAAGGCATGGCTGTCCGGGTCCTGCTCCAGGGACTGGCAGACACAACTTCCTCCCGCTTTCTCTCTCCTTCCCCCGACTCCTCTTCCCATCAGAGTCCGGAATGACGGGTCCGCGTGCACAGCAGTGTCCACAGCCGTTAGATTGGGCGGAGGGTGTGTGCTGGCCTGGGCACCGTGCCAGGCACGGCGTCGCGGATCTCGTTCGATGAGCAGGACGTCTGTGTGCGTGGCAGCTCCTGTCCTCACCCCCCCCACCCCCCGCCCCCCGCCCCGGCACAGACAGAGACGAAAGCTCACAGGACTGGTCGTGTTCCTAAGCCGACAGTGAGTCAGTGTTGAAGCCAGAACTGAAACCCACACTCCATCCACCACTGAGCCTGAAGGCAGAGGTGATAGCCGGTCATCCTCGCCCCTCCCAGCCCCTGGATAAGGGGCCCACACAGAGGTTCTTGGCTAGTTGTTGGTGAACTGACAAAGTAATTGAGTGGCGATACAGGAACTGAGTTGAAAGGTGGGTGCAGGGTGAGAGCTGGGGTGTGGTCAGGATGAGACGTGATGAGGCCTGGAGGGAGCACAATAAACCTGGAACTGTGGTCACATGGAGGGGCCACCGTGTTGCAATGGCATCTGGAGCCATGGCGAGGTTGGGCGTGGGCAGCCTCGGACGTGCGTGGTGACAGCCAGCGGCTGCTCAGGAACCGGAGGGCACGCCCAGTCCGGGCAGGGAGAGGCCTGCTGGGGGCGCAGCTGGACAGCCAGAGGAGCAGCATTCCTTCGAGCCCTGGCCCTCTCTCTCCTTCCCGGAACTGACCCCTTGATCTTGTGTTTCTCTTTCTAGGGGGACCGAGGCGCACCTGGGATCCCTGGCTCTCCTGGCCACCGTGGCGACCCGGGCATCGGTGTTGCTGGCCCTCCTGTGAGTCCTCATTCCCCCAGCGCTTCCTTGCTCTGACCGCCCAGCCCGAACCTGCTTGGCCCGCCTGCCTGGCCCTTGGCCTCTGGAGCTGTCCCCCTTTCTTCAGTGCTCAGCTTATTCTGTCCCCTGGGCTGTTCTGGGGTGGATGTCACGGGCAGGCCTTAGGGACCTGGTTCGTCGCGCTGCCAGAGACCTGTGCATTGCGTGAAGCCCTCTCTCCTTCTTGGAGAGATCGGGGAGGTCTCGTGGGCTCAGGTCTAGGGAGACGCTGACCAGAGCAGGAGGTGGGAGGAGCCTGCCTGGGTGGCTCCCGCGGCGTGGGCAGGTGCCTTGACTCCTCTGGGCCTTGGTTTGATCCCCATGGAAAGGAGGGTGATCACAGATGATGGAGTGCCATTAGCTGTCTGCTGTGTTCTGGCCACGCGTGGGCCCCGTGCTGGGAGGAGGGGAGACTGCTGAGCGAGCAGCTCAGTGCCCGCCCCTGTGTGGCACACAGTCCATTCAGCAGAGAGGACAGACGGCAGGGCAGCAGTGGTGCACTAGGATGTACCGCCTGGATGGGGTGCACCACGAGAATGGGGACCACCTCCAACAGCCATCCTGGGACGAGCCGGGAAGGCTCTCCATGAGGGGCGTCATCTCCACTGAGAACCGAAGTGTGACCGAGGGTGTCCAGGGCGGAAGGCAAGGCAGTGTCTTCCATGCAGAAGGCCGGCAGAGCCCCGGCCCAGGGCCGAGGGAACATGCTACTGCCTGCAGGACCTGACCCTGCACGACGCCTCCACCTGTGGGCATGACCTGTGCAGCCCTACGCCAGATGCTAGGCCGGACATGCTGTAGGAATGCAGGCCCACGCGTGTGCGTGTGTGCGTGAATGTGTGTGCAGGTGTGTGCATGAATGTGTGCAGGTGTGTGCCCCATAGTAAGGGGGCGGGGCATCACTGCAGCCTCGGCCCAGCAGGCCACCCTGGGGCGTTGCCCTGTGTGTCCCCCGGCCTTACCCCAGCAGGAAGGGGGTGCAGCGCTAGGGTGCTGGGTGCTGGTTCCCACCCACACCAGCGCTACAAGCTAGGCTGGGCTCAGGTGTCAGGAGCGAGGTGGGTGCCGGCAGGTGGAGGAGAAGGTCCCGGGGGTTCCATGTGTAGTGTTGCCGGGGGCGTGCGAGGGGTGACAGTCTGGCCGCTCCTCCAGGACAGCTGACGACCGGGCTGAGACGTGAGCGCCCCCACGCTGACATGGGCGTCCCCTTCCGGCTCTGCTCACTGTTGTTGTTTGTTTCTTAGGGCCCTTCTGGACCGCCAGGAGACAAAGGACCCCCGGTACAGTAGTTCTTTTCAATACGGGGCTGGGTTTCGATGGGAACATTCTGCTGTCATCACAGTGATTTTAGGTGGGAGGGGCCGGGGCCTGAAGTAAACTCCCTGCCATTGACGAGTGCAGGCTCCCCAGCATGTGAGCCTTGACCTGCGGACAAGCAGGGTCATCTGTCCGCGCGCCCACGCTGGGGTTGGCACACTGAGTCGGCTGGGTTCTGTGGCATCGCTGCATCACAGGATGGCCGTGGGTTAGCGGACTCGTCACATTGCCGGAAGTACTCATTATAAACCTGGCTTCATCAGCCCCAACCACGTGGCCACATGCAAATGAGGGATCTCTCTGACTCCGTGGAGCCCACTGTGGCGATGCAATGGACTGCACCCACGGACGCTGCAGGCGGGCTCCCGGCAAATGTTCGTTCCCGGGACGAGCAGCCACGGAGGACATGCTCGCGGTTGCCGGGAACATGAGCGTCTCTGTGCAGTCTCCCCGGTGCAGGGGCCCTGCCTGGGAGCAGCTAGGATGACGCTGTCCCTCCCAGCCTGCTACCTTTGCTGTGTCCCGCTCACTCGGGACTTCTGAGCTAAAGAAGAGAGGGGTTTGCTGCCCTCTTCTCTAGATGAGAAGACCGAGGCTCAGACAGTTCACGGGTCGGCATGAGATGGCAGAGGTTAGGGCAGAGGTAAGGCAGACAGGACGCCCTGTGGAGAGTCGTGGGCCCTGGAGGGCACTCGGCCGGGCAAACACACACCTCTGAGTAAGGACGACTCCTCCAGGGAGAGGCAGGTGTCTGTGCCCATTCCTGAGACTGTCCGGCAATCTCTGTGACCAGATGGGAGTGGTGGTCTCACCAAAATACCGTCGTCTGAGTGCTAAGCTCTGGGCTGCGCCTCCCACTGTCCACAGGACGGCGGCAGGGAGCTCGGGCCTGCACTGATCCCCCTGTCGCTGTCCCTGCCATGTAGGGCGGGGCCTGTGGATGGGGCCGGGCGGGAAGGCTCCCGCTGAAGGTCTTCCGGCGCGTTCTCTGAGCGTATTTCCACGTCCACCCCACAAGCGTAGGGCGCCCAGCAAGCTCTGAGCAGGGTGCTGCACGGCAAAGGGGTATCAGTTTCCTCGAGCAGCGACTGCCAAAGCAGGGGCCTTACTCAGCTTCAGCTCGTGGGGTGTCTTCTCTTCTGTCTCCTCAGGGATCTCGAGGCTCACCGGGATTCCCCGGCCCCCAGGGACCCGCTGGCCAGAACGTAAGTAGAGAGAGCTGTTCTGGGCTCAGCCCAGGTGATCATGGGCCCACCCCCACCAGAAGCCCACCCCCACCGCCTCACTGACCCCTGCCACTGCGCCAGGGACGTTCGGACAGCGGTGACCTTCTGGTGACCGTGGCCGACAATTTTGTGGGGTCCGGTTGTATTTCTTTGGCTTTAGTGTTCGCTTTCGGAAGCTTGTAAGGCCCTGGGCATCCCATACCACGCATCCCGCTTTTGGCCAATCCCCGTCACGTCTCGGCGGTCTGTGCTGCTCAGATCAGGTCCAGCTTCTCTGCGGACTGACCCTCCCTGCAGAGACTTTCTCCCGTCACGGGGACGCCCCAGATTGGTCTGGGCTCCAAGGCAGTAGGCACCCCGGGCCTGATGCACCTGCAGGGCCTGGCAGCAGGCCAGGTACACAGACATTACCCGGTTCTTGCTCGTCGACAAAGGGACACCCGAGGACGATGAGGTCTCATGGGACAAAGCTGTCCAGCACCGTGGTGGTCGTATGGATTGGTTTAGTTCACTACATGCAGGAGCATGAAAGCCCCTTCCCTTCCTGTGCTCGGGTTCCATTCCAGAGAAGAAACCCGCCTTCTAATTCCCGCCTCACACATTCAAACGGACCTAGCCCGCCCTCAACCCGATGTTCTCACCGCCAGCCCAGTAGCGCCCCCCTCCTGCGGAGCTGGCTCCCACCTGTGTCTGGGACAGGGGCCGGGCTCGGGATGGGCGTGTGTGTGCACGCCCACGGGTGTGGGCGCCTCTGGGCGTGGGCTGTTTCCGGTCTGTGTCTCGGACAGGAGTTAGCGGGGCGGTCACTTTCTGTCCTACGGGCTTCCCACACTTGAACCTTTCCTGGGAGTCTTCTGTGCCCGGCGGAGACCAGAAACCACGAACGTTAGCTGGTGCCAGTCTTCACGGTGGGGTGGTTTCTTTCCCCCACCGAGTGACACGGGGCAGACGGACGTTGGGGAGGGTGGGCCGAGCGGAGGCGGTTATGTGCTCAGTTAACGTTTTCTTCCCTCTGCTCGTAGGGTGTGCCAGGAAGCCCAGGAGAGAGGGGGCCCCCTGGCAAACCGGTAGGTCACCCCACTGTTCTGGATGAGCTCTGAGGACTGGTCAGGGCTCCAGCGAGAACAGATGCAGCTCGGATGGTCTGGGAGACCTTTGAGCAGGGACTCTTTCTAAAGTGGGGGCTGAGGGACTAATGTGAGCTGCTGTGACGGCCGGAGGTGAACCACAGTGGGGTCTGAGAGCTCACGCCAGTCATGCCAAGGCTCAGAGGACAGCGTGACGGTGCGCCCAGGAAGGCAGGGCCCCCCGCACGCTCATGTCCCAGCACAGACATGTGTACCCTGTACCACTGTTAACCTCCGAGGGCAAACAGGGCTTCACCATGAAGCCTCCGCCCCTTATATTTTTATAAAAAATTTTTTTCTTTATTGATTTTAGAGAGAGAGGAAGGGAGAGGGAGAGAGATAGAAACATGGATGAGAGAGCACATGCACTGGTCGCCTCCTGCATGCTCCCCACTGGGGATCGGGCCCACAACCTGGGCATGTGCCCTGACCTTGGAATGGAACCGGCGACCTCCTGGTGCAGGGTCGACGCTCAACCACTGAGCCACACGGGCCGGGCCCGCCCCCTTTTAAGTGCAGGTTGTAGGAGGTCAGAATGCAGAGGCTGCAGACAGCCTGGGACGGTCTCGGCTTTGTCTCGAGCCCGGCTGGTTCCTTCCTCAGCATCTCCAGCCCGAGTCAGTCCAGCCCGTCTCCCTTGAGTCCTCCCATTGCCGTGGCCCAGAGGGTTGACCCGGCCACTGCCACGGTTATGCCCCCCTGTGCCGACGTATACGATGCCACCGTCCATGCCTCTGTCAGCCACCGATGTGTCAGAAACCCCGAGGGGTCAGGACAAGAGCAGTAGCCAGGAAAAGCGTCTTGGTGTCAGCCTCTCCGAGATAGTCGACTGGATTTGTCACCACAAACCCCAAGTCCAGTGTGAGGGGAAGAAGGCAGCCACACACGTTCAGCTGTGGTCACAGGGTCCCACAGTTAGGCGCTGCACCCCTCCCTCTGCAGAGCAGGTGCGCCGAGCCCCCTGGTCCCTGAGCTAGAGGTTGGCCAAGTAGATGCCGACCGATCGATCCCCACTTCTCACCTGGATCCCCTCCCCCCCAGGTGCCTCTGTACTCCGTTTCCTCCCCAGCCTGTGTCCCCGCCCCCTCGTGCGAACCCAGCCCCCACCCATCTTGGGCTGTGGCCGGGCACACCCCACCCCAGCACACAGAGGGTTTGCAGGTGGATCAGCGGCCTGCCCACCCCTCTGTGCCTTCAGACGCTTTGTCATCTCCCCTGGCTTCTGAACTCCCCTCCTGCACTTGGAGACTCAGCCTCCGCTGACAGGTGGGGGTTGCAGGGCTGCTTCCCCTGGGAGAGCTGAAGAAACACCTACACTCACACCAGGTGGTGAATGGCTGATGCGCAGCTGCTCCTCACCTGGGGAGCGGTGGCCCACCCCTTCGCCTCCCTCAGCGCCCATGTTAATGAAGCGGGGAGGGGGGGACGGGGCCAGAGAGCACGAGGCCAGTGAGACAGGGCGAGGACGGGCCACCTGCGCAGTCCCTGCCCCAGGACAGCCCTCTGCATGTGGCTCCAGGTGTGGGGCAGCCTGGGCGGTGCGTGTCCCGTGCACGGCGGAGGTGTGATTGGAGGTGTGATCTGAAGGCCCTTCGCTGGCGGAGATCCATGGGCTGTTGTGTCTGGGGCATGTCTGTCTGTCTGTCTTAGTCACTTACTTTTACTTCGGCAGGGGCCCTCCTCACCACTGTCTCCGGAGGACATACGTCTCTTGGTGAAGGTAAAAGCATCAGATCACGGGCGTGCGTTTGGACGTGGTGAGGGGGCTGGGGCTCTGGAGTGTGACCATGTGGGTTTTTTGGTCTGAACAACAGTATTATCTCATCAACGACAGCAACATGTGGGGAGCGCTCCCCGTGCCCGGTGACGTGCTGGACCCCCTGGCCGGTACGGCAGCCACTGGCCACGTGTGCCCGTCCACATGTGGACGAATTGGAATGAAATGGAAGGTCAGGTCCTGAGTCACACGAGCCACATTCCAAGGGCATAATCGCCACGTGCGGCTGCGGGCGCTCCTACCGGACGCTGCGGGCAGGGCGCTCTGGCGGCCACGTTCTCGTGGGCAGTGGACACGCCTGCCGCGCCCCTGCCTGGAGTTTCTCTGTGAGCTGGGTGCAACTCCTGGGCGTGTTCAGGACCTGAGACACCGTGAGGGTCAGGGCCTCCCTGGGAGTCAAATCCACCCCTCAGGGACCCCGGAGGCTGACTTTTAACCCCACCGGGACTGCCTCCTCCTGATCTGGAAAGAGTCAGACAGGTTGGGCGTGGGCCCCGCGGGTGCGAAGGCCGCAGCACAGTGGGGGGAGGTGCAGCACCTGCGGGGGCCCCGAGCCAGGATGAGTGCAGGTCGGCGTGCAGACCACAGCCGTGCGCACGTCTTTGTGAGTGGAAGACCCTGCGGAGTTCAGGGCAGCTCTGCGGATGCAGGGTGACACGCGGGGCGCCCCGGGGTCCGGCCACCAACCTCGGGGCTCAGGTGGAGGCTGGGAAAGGCTGCGAGCAAGATCGAGATGGCCAAGAGTCCCCCGTCTCCGAAAGAACATTCTCGCTGCCGTGGGTGTGGGGGACCCTCTCCGGCCTCCACTGGAAGACTGAGTCTCACCTGGGCTGAGGCCGGGCCCTGGATCCTGGGTGAGCAGCCCTTCCTCACTTCCTGCGTTCAGTCGACACTCGGGTGATGTCCGAAAACACCCGGCTCACGCACGAGGTCAAGGGAGGGAAACGAGAGAACACCCCAGAGGCCGGCGACTGCTCCCTACACGTGGAGACGCCTCGATGGGAAGTCACATATTTTATTAGAAACACAGGTAGCAGTAAGCATAGTCTCTCCTGATTTTATTGATGAGAGAGTTTTTCCCACAGTCAAGGACGTGACAAGAAATCATTTCTATCGATTCGAGCCCTTGTTACAGGCTTTCACGAGCCGGGGTCACTTTTCATAATCCCATCTCTCTGAAAGAAGCTGGGCTGCGTCAGCCTGGATTCCACCCCAAGACCCCCCTTCTTTATGCCAATTGTTAAGGAGCGGAGCTTGGAGGCGGACCCACCAGGCTTCATGGCCACGCCCAGCCGGCTCCTCTGGCGGAAAAAAGCCAGCCTTCCGCTTACCTCATTCCCCACCCCCCACCCCCAACTCCAACCAGCTTCTCCAACCATCTCCAAAGGCAGGTGGCGCTGCACAGCACAAGGTCAGCTGGTGGGTCCCCTGGTGGACTGGTTGGCTAGTTGGTCAGCTGGTTCCCTCATTTACTGAACTGATGCTCCGTGGAAGGCGCTTGCTGGGCATTGGACACACTAAGATAAAGCAACTCTACCCGTCTTCACACAGCCCCAACTTTCCTTCTGCTTGGTGTTGGGGGGATGGACAGAGTGAAGCAATCTGGAAGGCTTCTTGGAGGAGGAGATCTCTAAAGAATCTTCACAGACTGAGAGTGAAGCAGATAAGGGAGGGAAGCATTCGGAATGGGTTTGTGACGGCACAGCCCTTCCATTCGGAGTGGGAGACCCACGTCAGCGCCCAGTCCTGGAACATCCCCTCCCTGAGCGTGGCCAGATGCAGCTCCACCCACCTCGGACCGGGACGGCCGTGGTCACTGCGCATGTTCGTGTCGGCCGACACTGTTGAACCACCAGCTCCCCAGACTCATACTCATCAAAGCGGAGGGCACCAAGCCTCGCGTGGGCGCTTTGCAAGTGGCGTTGAGGGTGTTGCCGAGGAAACGCCAGAGTTAGTGATCACAGCTGCCTGGACAGAGTCACAAACACCCCTCTAAGTGTCTGCACCGTGTGCTCCCACAGAACCCTTGCCGGAGGAGGCAGGAGCGGGGGAGAGGGCAAGTTGGAGAGAGGGCACGGAAGCAGCCCTCCGCCGCGCTGGGTGAGCCGCAGGCTGCAGCGTGGTCGAGCCAGCGAGGGGTGTTGGCGCATGCTGTGCTCCTCACTGAGCATGCTCGAATGCGCTGCGAGACACTGGCGTTCACTCCAGGGGCGGCACCCCCTGCCCCCGAGGGCCGAGCACGGCTCCGTCCTGGGGCACATTTACCAAGGGCCCATATCCGACAGGGGATACTGCTGGCGTGGTCAGGTTGGGCAGTGGCCACAGCAAGAAAGTCCTGAGAGTGTGGCCTCCTTCTTCTGCCTGGTTGGGAACCACTCCACAGACCCCGGACACAGGCAGGGCTTCTAGGCTGTTCTGGGCCCAGCCTCGGGGCGGGGCTGCGACTCCTGATTCTAGGTCTCCTGTGAGCATTTTAGGTGCCCACAGGCATCTCTCTGTGCACGTTGGACATCCGTGTCCTGGGCTATCCCCCAGCAGTCTGGCTGGCCAGAAGTGGGGAGAAACAAGGGGATAATTCAGATCAGTGCTTAAATCTAATTAACTAGAACAGAGAAAAATGCAACGTTTGATGCAAAATAGGGGTGTGGTGACGCCTCAGTCCCCGTCTGCCTGTCCATCTTTGTGTGCGCGTCCTCCGTCTGACCGGCGGGGCCGTGGCCTCCTGTGGCCTCACCAGTGACTGTGTCATTTGCTTCCTCTCAGGACGTGTGCAAGGACTGCCCTCCGGGCCCCCCGGGCCTCCCTGGTCTGCCAGGTTTCAAAGGGGACAAAGGTCTCCCGGGGAAGTCAGGGAGAGACGGCACGGATGGGAAAAAGGTAGGAGAACAGGGAGACAGTGTTTTCATTGTGATGTGGCGATCACGTTTGAGATGCCAACTCTGCCTCCCGGGCACCAATGGGGCGTGTGAGTTCAGGAGGCAGGGTCGATGGGGCCATCTGAGTGACTGGCTACCACACAAGTGACCCCGAGAGTGTGGGTTACACCTGTGAGTGCATCACCAGCACCCCTGCTCAGACCCACTGGGGTGGGGGTAGGGGTGGGGACAGGAAACCCCAGTGGAGTCTGCGGATAGGTGTGTCAGGTGGTGGCCTGCTCGTGGCTCTGAGCGTGGGCTCGACTCTCATTCTGTTCTTTCCTTTTTCCTGCCACAGGGGGATGCTGGGCCCAGAGGCCCCCCGGGGCCCCCAGGAGTGGCTGGTGCGCAGGTCAGTGACCCCTCGTGAGCGTCCTGCATCCTTTCTGCTCACCTCTCTGGGTAATCTGAGCGTGAGGAAGAGGGACGTCCGGCGTGAAGGCATAATTTACAGTCAGAAACCCCACCTTCCAGTTCTATCCACGGCCCGGACTCTCCCGCTGACCTTGGGCAGCAGGGTCAAGTCCCTTGTCGAGTCTCAGGTTGTTTGTTTGCAAACCCCGCGTGGCTGAGGGTGCGTGATGACCTCCAGGACAGGGAGGTGTAGTGCTTCCTGGTTAGGACACGCGCCTTCTGTGCTGTGTAACTTTAGGCCGAATCCTTGACCTCTCTGGGCTTCAACTTCACCCCTCACGAATGATAAACACAACTTCCGAGACACGTCGGAGGTGAACGGAGCAATGCCGAGAGCGAACGTGGCTGGGCCGTGCCTCGCGAGTGCAAGTGGCCTCAAGGCGTGGGAGTGGCCGGGCACCCCCTAAACCAGGCGGGATGCTCGCGGTTTCACCAGGCCGGTGGGGGAAGCTCCGGCCGCCAGAATGAGTGTGTGGGCCGCGGCTGCGGTGCTCCTGCTGGGACAGTACTTAGCTCTAAGAAGGGACCCGTGGGTGCTGGCACCGGGCAGAAAGAAATAGGGCTGGCCTCCCACCTCGCTCCCCTCTCCCAACACTGGTGCCCCCGGCTCTCCCTGGTCCCCCTGTGGCCTCTGTCACCCACCCCAGCGGGAGAAAAGTGCCATTGTGGCTCTTCCTGTGGCCCGTCTGGGACACAGTGTGGCTCGTCTGATGGGAGAGCCCACATAAAGTTGTCAGTAGGCTCAGGGGCTCAGGTCAGACCTTCGGGGCTGGAATCCCATCTCTGACCTGGGACAGGATTCACCTTTCTGCCCTTCCGTGTCCTCGAGGAAAACCAGGGAGTGTAAGAGCAGCACCCTCATGGGCTGATGGCCACGACCACCGCTCCTGAGAGGCCCCTCCAGCCCGGGGACGCTGCAAGCCCTCCGGCAGCCTCTGCTCTGTGGCTCTTTCAGTCCTGGGGTCACAGCCAGTGAGGGGCTGGGGTCGGGGCAAGGACCTGGGCAGGAATGGAAGGGAAACCTGACACCTCAGATAAATAAGGCTGGAGTGCAATATTTAAAAAAAAACTTTAATGTGGTACAAAAGATGAAAATTTGAAATGAAGGTGGGACCCAACCTTACACTCGAATGTTTCACCTCTGGCCTCCCCTAATCCCAGCCCTGTGAGAGCCCTTGATTTACATTTTGATGTTTTGATCACCTTGCATTCTTTTGCATTAGTTCCACCATTTCAAACGACTCTATGTTGGGTTCTGAGTTTCCGGTGCCCCTTACGTTGCACACTCTGGAGGCTGGGCTGGGCTATTATTTTTACTATGAAAAGGAAAGCAAGCAAGCAAACAAAACTACGGGAGCTGTGGGTCTCCCCGTTCCTGGCCAGCAGGTGAAGGCACCTGGAGTCTGTTTTCCATGGGCCTGGGGAAGCCTGACAGGGTCTCCACATACCCAGGGCTCCTGCTGCAGGGACGGGAGATGCTGGGTCCCAGTGGAGATGGAGCCAGAGGTTTGGCCTGGGCAGTGTTAAGCTGAGAGACACCAGCAAGGGGAGCATCATCCTCCCTCTTCCTGTGTCTGTCCCTCTCTTTCTGGAATTGTCACGAGGGGCGAAGCTTCTTGCCTGGAGAGTCTGCACCCAGTAATTCCAGCTGGCCCCTATGTGACCTTCGCTGTCAGTTTGCTGCCTGCTGGGTTTAACCTCTGCTGAGGGATGGCCTCTATTTGGAGAAATGAACGCCGATCAGTTAAACAGCTAAGGAGCCCCTCGCTAGGCAGGGGTTGTTTTCTCACCAGCCCGACCTTGCCTGAAGTGCTGGTGTCTGGGGAAACTGGCTTTGCCTTTGTTCTTGCCGAATGTGCTTCAAGAGAGGGTTAGTTCCTTCGCCTATGCAGAGAAAGCCAAAGAAAGCTTCCATCCAGGAAAAGAACAGAAATTAGTGCTGCGTCTGAAAGACAGAGCTGTCACTTCTCCACTGGAGAGTTCGCGGTGACCTTGAGATGTTCTCAGGGCTTCGGGCCCACCCTCCGCCATGAGCCCCAGACAGTTACAGACAAGGGCCAGGTTACATGTGTCATCTTATCGTCGCCTGCAGTGTTCAGCATCGTCCGAGGAGGTAGAGATATGGTTCCACTGTCCAAGAGGAAACTAAGGCTTATCAAGATTAAAATGCCAGTATTACAAAACTGGGAGGGGGTCTAGCCAGTTGAATCCCTTCGGGTCCAACCCACACTGATTAGTAGCCTGTTACCCTAGTCGCCAGCACCGACATCAGCACCAGGGACAGCTCCCAGCAGGGCTCCAAGCTACACTGCCTCTGGGGCGTCCAGGAATCTCCTCTTACTCCCTGTTGGGAAAACGAGTCACAGAGAAGTTACAAGTCCCATCCAGGACCCACGGGCCTGCTTGCTTCTCGACTTCACACCCAAGCCAGTCTCTACCCCCTTCGTTCATCCCACTCCACTCTCCAGGAAACACAGGGGGGGAGGGGGGGCGGGGATGGTTTCGTTCCCCCTGTGCTGAACTTCAGGTATCAAACCAGATTTCCGCTAGACCCGAGGACGTACAGAAGAATCTGTAAACTAAAAACGCTGCCGGTGGTGAAGCGTGCGTGATCCTTGTTTGTGCTCTCAGCCGGAGGCCCTGGGTGTGTGCGGGTCACGGGCAACGCCAGGAGGGTTGAGTCCGCTTGTTTCCTTGCTGCTGGGATGCGGCACCTGGCACGTCGGCTGCCCAAGGTCTGCCCTGCAGATTTGCAGAGCCGTTCTCTCTGGAGGCTGGGCCCCGAGAGGTTAGGGCCACGGTCAGCTAAAGCTTTCAAGCTCCCTAACGCACCGACTTCACGGGATGAGGTCTGGAGATGGTGGCTGCTGTTACAGTTACGATTCACAGAGAGGAGGAAGAAGGAGCAAGATGGCCATCAGAGCGGTGACCCGGGGAACATGTATCTCCACAGGGCCAGACTTCAAACCCTCTCCCGGGTGGCGCTGGTTATTATATCCTCCAATGAGAACATTTGGTTTCCTTCCCATCCACGTGTCCACCACCCAGGGGCTCAGAGCTATCGGGACTGGAGGCACTATGTGGGCCAAAGTCCTCCCTCCTGTGGATGCTCAGGACGATCCTGGGAGGCAGATAGCCCAGCCTCTGCCGCTAGAGGAAGTGCCAGGAGAGGCCCTGGAACCCTTCATGCCCAGAAGGTGACCCGTGGGATGCATGCTCTCTCCATGAGCAGAAGTCTCTTTCCACCCATCGCTCTCTCAATCCGGAAAGATTCTCACCAAGCGGACCCTTCACCAGGTCCCTTCCAAGTCAGGACATGTGGAGATGGGTCATCTATGGTCCATGACTTCCAGGCCCGATGCTGTGTCGGACAAGAAAGATCTATGAGCTGGTGACTCATAGAAAAGCCAGGCTGGGGCTGGAGGCCACCGAGAACGGTGGGCATAGCCTGGGCTCTGGAGGTCAGCTGGTCCCTCGACCTGGCTCTGCCTTCTATGAGCTGAGTGAAATTTCTTACTAGTTATGAGGTTTGGGCAGTTTATCTGAGTTCTCTGAACCTCAGGCTCCTCATCTGGCCTGTCTCACAAAGAGGCTTGGACAGGAGGCATCGACAGAGCACCAGGAATGCGTTGAATACGTGGGACTCTGAGTGGTCCCCATGACTGTTGCTGTTTGAGTCAATAGCAACTTTAACAAGTGGTTTCTGAGTTCTTACCTGTACACAGGGGTAATCACGCTACCTCATGGAGTGGTCTCACTGGCTAGATTAGATAGCACAGACACATGAAATACTTTTTTTTTTTTTTTGCATTAGCTCAGCTCAGGATATTAAAGAAGTACAAGAAATGGTATCTGATTTGGAGAGCCCCGGCAGAGTGCCCGGCAGAGTCGGGGGGTCTGTGAATGCCAGCCCTCCCCTCTGGAAGGAAGTGAGTCAGGCTTGGGGGTGGCTGTGTTGGCTTCGAGCCCCACCTGCCGTGGAGAAGGAGACAATGATGACCACGGAGGTCCTGGAGCGGCTGACATTGTCATTGTTCGATGAGGATTGAATCCCCTCCAAGCCCAGACTGAGGGCTGGAATTTGGAGGGAACCACTCCCTTCAGGCAGCTGTTTTCCGTGTCAGAGAGCAGGGTGCTGGTCAACACCACTTCTTTTTGGAGATGATCATGCAGACCATGTGCGGGCTCCGGAGATTTCAAAGAAGTAGACGTATCTGCATGCGGAAATGTCGAACACATGCTCCTCTGCACCTATTTTTTCTGCTCTGCACAATGGCACTTGGCACTTTGCAGGAGTTAGCTCCCCTGAGTCTCCCAACATCCCCAGGAGGCAGCAGCCAGGTCACCAGGGTGCTGTGGGCGTGGTGCAGCCTTCGGGCTGGAAGAGGGCGGGGCGTGATGCTTCAAGGAGAGGATCGTGGGGTTCTGGACCTCTGGACCGGGAAGGAGCCTCCTACATTGACCTCCCCCATCCCCCACTTCCTGGAGGAACAGACAGATTGCCCAGAGGAGCCATGATCTGCTCAAGAAGGCAGAGATGAGAGACGACAGGCTGGAACCGGAGCCAAGGTTGACTCTGCCAGAGGCCTGATTCGCTGCATAATGTGTTCTCCACGAGCAGCCGAACTGTTTCTGTTGAATCACTTCCTACTGAAACACATTTGTCAACGCAGCAGCTGCGGAGCCCACGCGGGTGACGGTTCCGAGAGATGGGGACCTCTGAGGGCCACTTTCGGGGCGGGTCTGTGAAACCTGCTTTTGGTAGGTTGCCGGTGACGAGTGTTTTCGTAACTGCAGTGATGACGGTGATGATGGCGGTGAGAAGGGCAGAAGCTGATGTGTACTGAGAGCTAACAACGAACTCGCCGCTGGCCCACGCTCACTGCTTGAGGACAAAGATATCATGACCCTCATTTTAGGAGCAAGGGAACAGAGTGGAAGGACCTTGCCCAGAGACACATAATCAGTAAATGACAGAGGCATGATGTAAAATGATGTAAAATCATAATTATAACCAATGTGTATTGAGCTTGGATAGCATCCTGAGCTCAGTGCTGTGTTTTCTATGTCGTGTCTGGTTTTATTTTCCTAACAAATCATTTTCCTAATGATTTCATAGGCCATCATTCTTTTCTCCATTCTGTAGGTAAAAATGACAACGTAGAGTTTCAATGACGAGCTCGAGGTCCCGCGGGTGGTCCGGGAGGGAGCCAGGAGCAGTGGATAGAGACGTCTTCCCCCCAGGACCCTGCCCAGAGCTGCCCCATCCTCCACGTCTCAGCACCTCACTCCTCCCCCCGCGCCCCTCGGCAGAGCCCACAGGCACTGTGCTGCCTGCTCCTTCCTGACATCTCACTTGCCTCTTGCCTGCCCCTTCGCTCTTCATCCTGCCCCCTGCAGCCCACGCGACACTGCAGCCAGAGGGGCCCCCGATAGGCAGGGCGGCCGTACCTCCTCCGGATGGTTCCCAGAGCCTACGCCTCAATCCACATCCAAGGGTTACCCACAAGGCTCTCAATGGAGGGGTCTCTGCCTGTCTCCCAGCCCCATGTCCACGGCCCCCACCAGCCCCCCACAGCCCAGGGAAACCCGTTCATCAGCTGCTGCTCAACCAGACCTCAGTTCTGCCTGCTGACGCCGCACCGGGTCTACAGCCCGCCCCTGATGAGCGGCTGGTGAAGGAGGGAGGGAGGGAATGAGCGAAGGAATCGGTGATTGCAAACTTGTTTCTTTTGCAGTGTAGCTCTGGCAACATTTCCACCCACTTGCTTTCTTTGTTCCCCCAAGGGAAGTAAAGGAGCCCCGGGAGCGGACGGCGAGGTCGGGCAGAAAGGCGACCAGGTAAACGCTCGAGCGTGGACCAGCCCCTGAACACGCATTGCTGTTTCTCTAGACACACTTCTACCCTTTCTTTTCTTTGGTTAATCCTCACCCGAGGCTATTTTTCCACTGGTTTGTAGAGAGGGAGGGAGAGCGAGAGAGAAACATCAATGTGAGAGAGACACATCGATTGGCTGCCTCCCTCATGGCCCAGACCGGGGCTGGGATTGAACCTGCAACCCAGGACGTGCCCTTGACTGGAATAAACTCGTGACCCTAAGCCCGAGAGCAGACGCTCTGAGCGCTGAGCCACACCGCCAGGGCTCTGCCGTCTCTGACATCACTCCTCGTCTCGTGTGGGCCGCAGGCTTTTCCTGGTCCCTTCCGGATGCCTCTGGCTCGTCATCGCCTTTCCCCACATATCCGAGGAGCCTGCTTTTGTCTTCCTTTGGACTCTTGCCTTTAGTGCTCCCTGCTCACTGAAACGGTGGTCACTGGTTACAAAGTGCCCCTTTCTTCCCTCGACCCTCCGTCGTGTGTCCAGTGCCCACTGTGTGGCCATGGTGCTGGCTGACATGCCTCACGGACCCCCTCCGTGCTCTGTGTGTCGGCCAACTGCTTCTCCACGGGCACCGCGAGGGGCGCCGTGAGGACATACTGCTCTGTCTGTGGATCTGAACACCGCGTCCCCATCCCTCCCATCCAGAGCCACCAGCTGATTCTGCCGTCCCAGCCCCTCAGCCTCTCCCAGCCTCGCTGCCCTTCAAACCACTGCCGTGTCCTGCTAGCTGCTGACCCCTTCCCGATGTTTCCTTCCTCTGCACCCGCCCTCCTTCGCTTCTCACTGGTCTGTGCATCTGTCAGTCATGCCCCTGGGAACCAGCCTGTGCCAGGCATTGCCCCGGCTCAGAGATACAGGATGAGTGATGGGCAGGCCCCTGTCCCCCAGGATGGTCAGTTCCCAGAGGGACCGAGGCATAGGGACCAGAGGCTGAGAGACAGGGTGTGTGCAAGGTCTGAATGGGGGCTCGGCCCAGAGCCCCGCGTGCTCGGAACCAGCTCGTGATTGGGTGACTCCTGCGAGGGGGAGCTGTCAAAGGCGAAGAATCCGCGTGAACATCCCAGCTTGTGTTCCCAGCGGCAGGAGACGGAGGTGGGAGGCGGGGAAGTCATTTACTTCATGGTGGTTTGATTTTATGACACGGCTGTATGGAATTCAATGTTACTTCAATGCGCTTTATGCTATAGCTCGTTTAGCTTTTTCTGTAATACACATGGACTCCTCTCTCCATGGAGACATCTCTTCCTTAGCATGACCGTATTCTTGTCACCGCGTGGAAACCGTGATTCAGCCAACCTAGCAGGTTCCATCCCAGGCTCATGTGCGTCTGTGCGCATTTACTTGTCTTCAAGCTTTTGTTATGGGACGCCCCATCCGTCCATAAGATAAGAGCATGTGATGATTCAGGACACCTTGTCCAGTCACCCGGCCACCCTCACTCGCTTGCCCACGTGTCCTTCTCGTCTGGTGGCTGTGCCGCTGTCAGGGTGGGTCCGCTCCACCTCCTGGGGCCCCTGAGGCACATCACACAAATGGCTCTTGGTCCCCCGTGTCTTCGTCCACAGCCGTGATGGGGTGAGCAGGTGGTCACCGCACCAAGTGAAAGCGTCTTAGGAGTCGTTTTAAAGACTTGCCTGTCTGTTGTCCTAGGGTCATCCCGGAGTTCCCGGTTTCATGGGGCCTGCAGGGAACCCTGGACCACCAGTAAGTAGCGATCTCCAGTCCCCCCGTCTACTGACCTTGTCGTTTGAACACACTCTGGCTCTCGCTAGAGCTGTGATCACACCGACAGGCCTCTTACTGTGAGGAGTGGCTGGCATGTCAAGGGGCCCGGGGGTGACCGGAAGAGCCGGTCCCGGGGTGGCCTGCGGGGGAGTGCAGAGGGACCTGGGCGGCCCTGACGGCCCGTGCCTCGGGAATGCTGGTGGCATGGAGGGACGGCTTGGTTTACTTATTTATTCGTATCCAGCCTGGGAAGTGGGGAGCCTGGGACAGTTGCAGGGTTAGCATCGTGAGGGGACGCCGAAGCCGCCGGCTGGCTTCCTTAGGAACCTCTCCCACGGTGAGCGGCTCCGGGAACCACAGTGCCGGCTTCCCTGGGTTTCTAGCATCAATAACCACAATTAGACTGCAAGTTGTTGCCGTGCACCATTACTCTTCTCATCTGTCATGATTATGCCAAGGCGGGTGTTGTCATGATCACAGTAACAACTACCATTCACGCCGTCCCGTGTGCCCCGCTGGGCTCCCCACGTTCTCGGCAGCTGCGGCTCTGCACTTGGCTGGGCCCTTCTTGGCAAGGCTGGCTCCCTCGGGCCCGGGCTGCCCCTGCGTTACTCTCATCGCTCCTCTGCTCAAAGTCCGCCATGTTTGTTATGGACCGTAGCCATGGTAACAGGCGGGGGGATTTGTATCCTCACCAAGCCCAGGACCAGCCCCATGGGGTTCCCCGTGCGTTCTCCAGGAGCCTGGTCTCCCGGACCGTCCAGAAAGAGGGCCACGAAGGGACCCACTTCGAATAGGGACCATCCTGTCCTAATCCATCATGAGAAAGGGGCTCAGTCAGGATTATGAAGTTACCACGTGTGAAATGAACACATCTTGTTCTCAGCAACTTCTAATCGACCTTACTTCTTTTTTTTTTTTTATCCTCACCCGAGGATATTTTTCCATTTTTTGTACAGATAGAGTGGGAGGGAGAGAGAGGAAGGGAGAGAGAGAGAGAAACATCGACGTGAAGGGACACATCGAGTGGCTGCCACCCGCACGGGTGGCAAACTGCAACCGAGGTACGCGCCCTTAGCGGGAACCGAACCCGGGTCTTTCTGGACCGCAGGCCAACGCTCTAACCGCTGAGCCAAACCGGCCAGGACTTTTTCTTTATTTTTAGAGAGAGAGGAAGGGAGAAGGAGAGAGAGAGAAACATCGATGAGAGAGAACATCTATTGGCCGCCTCCTGCATCCCCTACTGGGATCGGGTCCACAACCTGGGCATGTACCCTGAGCAGGAATCGAACCAGCGACCTCTTGGTGCAGGGTTGGCGCTCAGCCCCTGAGCCACACCGGCCGAGCCTCAGCGGGAACATTTAATGAGCCCAGAGCAGGTACCTGGCGCTGGCAAGCGCTTCATGTGTCCTAACTTCATTCTCTCGGTGACTCAAGGGAGACACACGGTGACGTTCTCTCCGTTTTACGAAGGAGCTGATGTACAGAGGGTGGAACAAGTTGCCGTAGACTACACAGCTCATCACTGGGGGACCAGGACACGGACCCCGGGGGCTCTGGCTCTAGAGGGGGCTCTCCTAGCGACAGCCTCTGTTCTGTGCTGAGCACGTGTAAGCGTCACCTCTTTACTCCTAAGCCCCGAGGCTGCGGCGGCCGCACTTCCTGCGCTCCCCCCGATGAGCTGAGACCTGCCACTCAGCCAGAGCCAGCGAGAAGCCGCGGATTAACCAGTCTACAGATCTCTGCTTGCTCGCCCAGCCGGCCCAGCTCCTAAACCGCTCATTCATTCCAGAAATATTTTCTATCCGCTGTCTCCGAGAGGTGGCTTTAGTTTCCAACCAATAAATCAGTAAACACCAGGATGTCAGACGGGGGCAAAGGCTGTGAAGAAAAACAGAAAATGGGGTTGGGGGGAGGCAGCGATTTGCTGTTTGAATCTGGTAAATAGACAGTGTCTCACGGAGAAGCCACTGCCCGAGACCAGGTGTGACCTCTGAGCCCTGGGGACCAGATCCCAGCAGGAGGCACAGCCGTGCAAGGGCCCTGAGGCAGAAAGAAGCCTGTCGGCTCGCTCGGCACCACCTTCCCACCAGTTACCCGTCTTCGCATCTCTCCGTCCCCGAGTTGACGGAAACAGTGCCTCTTGTCCCCCTGTTCGTTTCTTGCCTTCCGTCTCGAAATGTTCCCTCATAGGAGCTGAACGTGTCCCCTGTGAAGTGAGGTTGTTCCCATTGCCTTAGGGGTGACTGGCTGGCGTGTGCCCTGGCCCCTCCCGAAACGTGGCTGCTGCCTCCCCAGCGCCCTTGTGTTTCAGAGACTCGCCCGAGGAGCACGGGGCACAGGGCGTGAGACCTGGGCGTTGCTTCCAGCACAGAGAGGTGCTCGTGTCCCCTGTCAGGTACCCGCCACACTCACCTTCTGCTCTGTCACCCTTAGGGAGCAGATGGAGCCGCGGGAGCTGCCGGAGCACCAGGGATCCAAGGGCCAGCGGTAGGCTCCTCTGCGGACGGGGTCTGCCTTCAGTCTCGCGTGCCCTCCCCAGAAGCCCAAATGCTTGCCTGCTGCCCTGTCCTCCCTGCCTCCTGTGGCTCAGGCACCCCGAGAGTCTAGTCGCTGCTAGTCAGCCACAGAGCAATCACTGTCTAGCAGAGCCCGGTTACCTCACCTCTAAGATGAAGGCTTGGGCGAGATGCCCTGGAAACCTGGGGTACCAGAATTCAGGTCACCACCAAACAGGCCCAGGTCACCCCTCTCCCAGTCCCCTCAGTGTGGGCTCCACCTGCACAGGCCCGGGGTGGAGAGTTGGAGCTGGCCCACCCCAGCCTGTGGTCCTGCACCAGGAAGCGTGCGGGGGGGAGGTTGTTGAAAAGCGGAGTGTGGTTAAGAAAGGGGGGTCGAGAGCCAAGGTCCCGAAACCACAGCTGCTGGGGCTGGCCTTTGAACCCAAGCCATTTATCTGAAAATGCAGTTATGTTCATCGCCCGATGCTTCCGGAACCTCTTGGTTCCAATGCCATAAGCAAAGGGTGAACCTCGGTAGCAGCTTTGGGACAGTGGCCGCTACAAATGTACTTACTCACTTCAAGGACTACGTGGCGGATGAATGTCCCTTCTCTCATCTGACTGGCCTGTACCTTAGGAACCTCCTGGACGGTTATCGCCGTATTATAAATAAGGAGGGGGTCAGCGAGGTGAACTGGCCCGTTCAGGGTCACAGAGTGAGGAAAGGTCAGTGTCGGGTGCAAACCCCCGTCTCTGGGGACCGCAGGGTCATCTTCCAAGTCTAGGTAACAGGGCCAGAAGGAGGCCAGCTCTCCACACCAACCTGCCTAGTTAGGCTCTGCCCGGGGGGAGGGGACGCCAGGAGATGCAAGAGGTGGGTGCAGCCACACCCACGGTTTCTCTAGGGGCCCCTGCAGCCCGGAGGCCGCTCTGTGTGACGTCACCTACGTGCAGACAAGCCGGTCTGAGAGGGGTAATGACGCTTTTATGTCCTGTGTCTTTCAGGGGAAAGACGGCCCCCCGGGCCCCGAAGGCCCACCTGGGTTACCCGGAGCCCCGGTGAGTAGCACTGCAGAAACATCTGGTTTCGCTCCTGCACAGATAAGCTCACGAGGACGTATTTCACCCCTGTCAAAGCAAGACGTGGCCACAGGGAGTTCCGTGCTATAAAATATGAGGAGAAAGAGACTCACTCTAAGTTAAATGTTCAGTGGAGCCTGTCAGTATTATTCTGTTAGTTGTTTACTTATTTAATAGCCTTTTCCTCTCTACACATACATGTGTGTGCATATAGCTGTGTATATGTAGATGAGTGCCGTGTATATATACCCATGTAGTTAAGACAGTCACAACATGCACATATATGCAATTATCTCAATTATGTATATATGCATATATAACTGAGATACTTGATTATTGTGATAATATAAACATTTTCTATTTTCCATGCTGATATTAAATGTTCATAAATTTTACCTACACTCTAATAAATGTCCCATAATATATACTGCTCATTCCTCTGTTGCCTCACAAATCTTACAATTATTTAAAAAATCTGCAATAGACTAGTTTGCATGGATAGTGGTTTTCTGATTTCTATAGGATGGGCCCTAAAAGTGGAGTGTCCTGGTCAGAGTTCAGTCATGTCTAAGGTGCTTGACACACACGAATTACTTTCCACCAGTGTCGTCCGGACTGTTTCATTCAACGTCCTTCTCAAGGGTGGCGTTCCCCCGCATGTCAGCGCAAGGCTCGTCTTGGGGGCCAGGAGCTGCCTTCTCCCCTGATAGGGAGCCCGTGTGTGTGGCTCCAGTCTGGCCTGTGCCTGCTTTGGGGGCCTCCACTGGCCACAGCTCCCCGCCCTGCCCTCCACGGTGCATTCTTTTGTTCCAGCTGTACTGGCTGCCTTGTGGTTCTTGGACACTCTGCATCCTCTCCTCTCCTGGCCACAGGGCCTTTGCACATGCATTTCTGCACAGAAAGCCCTCTTGCCCCCCTGGTGAACGGCTGATGCCTTTGATCTCTCCTGGCGCTGTCGTCTTCCACAGTGTGGGCACCTGCCCTCCTCACCGCCAGGGTCGATCCAGGGCCCAGATAGGAGGCCTCATCCTCCCACATTTGACTTCCCGAACATGTCCTGGAAGGCCTTCTTTAGATCAATAGCAATAATAGAGAAACAATTGCAATTTCTTTTGTATTATGTGCCGGTCACTGCGGATCAGGCATCCAAGCCAGAATCTTGGTGTTGGGGGAAAACCAGGAAATCAAACCACTTCTGCTGGTTGAAATGCTCATTGTAGCTGCCTGTGATGGATCTGTGTGTCCTCCCTCCTGCGTAGATCTTCAGACGGAAAACCAATTTGAGTTTCTCTTGCAGGGAGCAGAAGGCAAAGAGGGCAGAGATGGAAAACCCGGCGCCCCCGGAGAGCCGGTAAGGACTGTGCATTCTTATTTCACAGGCCGAGGTACTGCGGTCTCGGGTACAACTGCTGTGTGCCCGGGGGCGCTCTGAACTGGGCACAGTGAGAGGCACTTGCTGTGCGTTGCTTCTGCCCCTTCTGACAGCCCTCGGGAAGCACAGCCGGCCCCATTTCACATCTGAGGAAACAGTCCCAGGGACATGAGTGAGGGCCCCAGAGTCACATGATGAGCAGGTGGCAGAACCAGAACCTGGGCCCTGGCTCCTGTCCATGCTCTGCATTTTTTTCACCTGCCCAGGCAGCTTCCATCCTAGTGATGGGGGAGGGGAAACTGAGGCAAGTGAGCACTGGCTGGAGTGGAAATCTGACGTGGGAAAAGCCTGCTGTGCCACCAGAGACCTAGGTGCACCTGCTGGGCCCGGGGAAGCGAGTTTGCTCTTCTTCAGAGTCCCGTGTGACTCCTCTGCCTTTACCAACACTGTCCAGGGACACCCTGTGGCCCCAGGAGCTGTCGGTTGGGCGAGTGCAGGGTCTTGCAGACCTGAATCTGTGACCTCACAGCTGTCCTTCCTCAGGCGGGCTCCCCGATGACCGCGGTCCCACAGCCTCTGGTCTTTCCTGTCCCGGCCTCAGTGTTTAGGGGAGGACGGAAGGCGTCCCAGAGACCCAGGCTCGCCCAGCGCCCAGCAGCGAGAGACTGCTTAGCGACAGGGCCCCCCGGTGGATCCCACGCGGCTGAGAGGAAGGAGTTCTCCCTGCCCTGTACACACAGCCCCTCTTCCCAGACACATTAATGCACACAGCCGGCCCTATTTTGTATAAAAATGGGTCTATGTATATTCTTTTAGTGTTTACATAAAGGGACCCTCGGAGACTCCAAAGACCCAAATAGAAGTAGTGACTGTTCCCAGGGGGGCGACACGGAGCAGAAGGAGCAGAGGATGGGAAGACGCATTTGCCCTCCAGAGTGTGTGACGAATTGTTCTCATTTCGATGTCGGGAGTGATGGGCATGCATTACTATCGATCACATGACGTGACAACGAAATTGGACTGTTTTACACCAAACTCACAACCGCAGCAGCACGAGGACATAGCGCTGGGGACCTGGGATGAGCCCTTGGCGACTCGGACCTCTAGTTTCTCCGTAAGCAGAGAGAGGGCAGTGGCGACCTGCCGGAGCTGCGGGAGCCAGGCGAGGTGGGGGTGCTGATGCACTGGGCTGGCCTCTCCGCTCACTGTTTCAGGGAGGACTTTCCCGCTGCCCTAGTTTTAACTCCTGCTGAGGTCAGGCCTGCGGGCCCTGGGGAAGCACTAAGCGGAGGCACACGAAAGTGCGGCGAGGTTTCTCTCCCATTTAGTGTGTATGGTCAGAAACCGTCAGCCTCGTTCTGCTTCCGGGCGACTTGCTGGGAGCGCTTTCCCCGAGTCTTCCCCGGCCTGCTGGCTGCAGACAGACACCCGCGGGGACGGGGAGGAGGAGTTGACAGCTGAGCAGGGCCAAACGCTCTGGAGAAGCTGCTGCAGGTGGACGCCCGGGGGCCAAGGCAGTTAGCCAGGGTGACAGGGTGGGGGGCGGGAGGACGCCTCACAGGCTGAGTGTGTGCTCACCTGCGGCCCCGGGCACTGCGTGCTTCCTCATGTCTGCTGCGTAATTCCCCGAAAACCCTCTGGGGTGTGGGAGTCATTGCCCCGGATGAGGACACTAAGGCACAGAGAGGTTAAGCAGGCTGGCCAAGGCCACACAGCGGGGAATGACCTGTTGTGCAGGTGTGTCTTCTGAGAGGCTGTCACTGACAGTGCAGTGACAGGCTGCTGGTCTTCATTGTCTGTTGATGGAGGCCCTTTCCGGACAGGCCTATGCCAGGCACTGGGCACAGACCGATGTCGGGCCTGGCCTGTCCTAGGAAGTCAGCGTGAGAACACAGGGCTGGCTCTCCTGGCGGAGGGGCCTCAGTGACTCCTCCCCAGGGCATGCCAGGCTTCACTCTGTTCAGTCGGTTCATTCTGGAGCTTCGGCGCGTGGCCATCCTGACGTCTGTCACTCTGAGCTGATTGGCAGGAAGTTGGCACAGGAACGAGTGGCCTCAGAGATGCCCGAGGAGTAGACTGGAGACAGGGCTTGGAGGCCCGCGGGGTGATGAGAGGTGCTCCCCGGAGCACAGAGGGCCTGCGGAAAGGGGACAAGGGAAAGCAGCAAGGCCACTGACACCAGGCGGTGAGCGAGTCCTGCCAGGGGGCACCAGGCCCGGCCTTGCTGGGGTCCGCAGAGAATGTGGGGAACCCGCTGCAGCCTGCTCCTGCCCCGGCCAGGGCCTAGGAGGCTGCACTGGGCATCGGGCAGCTGCAGCCTGTGCTCACTGAGGATTCCCCCGGGGCCATGGCTCCGAGCATTTGGGCCTTCGCCCCTCAAAGCCAAGTATCCCCAAAGGCCATCTGTGCCCGGCCTCCAGCCTGGGCGGGGACTGTTTGTTCTACAAAGGACAGGGGCCCTCCTGTGGGAGCCAAGGAGATGGACTGGGGAACAGCAGCATTTGGTAAAGGTGGTAGGTGGTCACTCTTTAGTTTAACTTATTACTTCAAGTTTCTATACTTTAGGAACATGGATGGATGGATAGAGAATAGATAGATGGAGATGGATGGATGAAGGGATAAACGGGTGGATGATGGATGGAAGGATTGATGATGGATCAATGATGGATGGGTGGATGATGGATGGATGGATAGATGGATGATGAATGGATAGATGATGGATGGATAGATGGATGGATGGATGATGGATGGATGGATGATGGATGGATGGATGGATGGATGGATGATGGATGGATGGATGATTAGATGGATGGATAAATGGCAAGATGCATACACAGATAGGTAGATAGATAGGCAGCCTTTTGAGTTGCCTGCTGCATACTTTTTATTAGGGGTCATTTAAATAATAACTATAATGCAGAATGAGGTACAGAGAGAGACTCTGAAGCCCAAATGCCTGGGTTAGAACCCCAGCTGTGTGACCTTGAGCAGATCGCTCACCCTCTCTGTGCCTCAGTGTTTTGCCGGAGGGGTGACAGTAGTGCCTCCCTCACCGATCTCCAGGGAGGAGTCGTGCCATCGTCCTGGGACGCACTCAGGTGCACCTGGCATGTGGAACTGCCTCAGCAGGTGCTGGTGATCAGTGTTCTTCTCTGGTAACGAGGCCAGGGATGGGATGGGCTTCCCACCTGACAGGGAGGCAGGATGGTAGGCCCCTACTCCCTCAGTCACAGAGACCCGTGGGGGGGTTCTCAGCTTACAACTGAGAGACAGATCCAGGAAGGGAAAGATACCCCAAGATCTCGCAGCTGGACTTGGACAAGCTGGGACAGAAGAACCCAACCAGCCAACCTGGGAACAGAGTTGTGTACCCACCCTTCTCTCTACAACTTTTTCTCCAAACCCAAGGATGCTCCTTTCCCTCTCTTCTCTCCGCTGAGGGACCCGGGGAATGGACGTGCCTCATGTCCAGTTACTGTGAAGGCAGGGCCAGCCCACCACTGCAGCTGCCCGTCAGGCGTGGCCTCCCCTCCCCTGCTTCCCACACCCACCCAGCACCTCTGACCACTCCGCTTGGACTGCAGCGGCCCTCGCTCATTGGGTGGTAGTCATAGCTTGGTTCTACCCAGGGCGACACCAAGCTGCTGATAGCGAAGAATTTTCAATAGCTAAGCTGTCCCCGTGACTTCTGTAGAGTAAGAGAAGGCAGGTGGGGAGAGGAAGAGTCATCACAGGCCCCGCCAGGAGGCACAGCCCCCGGGGTGAGGAGAGCAGTCTCCGGGGTCACGGTATTTCTCAAGCAGACCAGAACCCTTCTGAGAATGCAAAGGGGCTGAACCCCGTGGACCAGCACCGTCCCAGGAGAGCCAGCAGGCCCAGCCTGGGTGTGGGGTGGCGATTTGTGTGCATGCAACAGACCACAGGGCCGGGGAGGGCGGGCAGGGAGACAGGGACGGGCTTGTGGGAATATCGTGCTGGGCCGCCCGGCAGGCAGGAATGGGGTCCCTCAGAGGCTGTTCTCACCCGTCTCCCCCTCTCTCCTCTCAGGGCAAAGCAGGAGAGCCGGGTCTGCCAGGACCAGAGGGGGCCCGGGGCCCGCCCGTAAGTGCCGTGGTGTGAATGTGTGTGCGCACATGTGTGTGTTCTGTCCACGGTGGAATCAAGCCATCAGCCCCATGGTGCCGGCATGGTGGGTGGAGGTCTCGGGACCCTGGGCTCAGAGGTCCTCCTTCAGCACACTGGGCACCTACCTGACAAATCCCATCTTTCACAGCCAACCATCGCTGCACAGTTGTCAAACTCGCCACCGTGGTGACTATGGCTGTTCTATGTTCCCTTTGTTCTTATCCAATTTGTTATCACTTTCATGGGCTGCTTCTGGGTGATGGAGCCTACAGGAGTTTTAATTTTAGTTCTGAATATTTTCCATAGCTAAAGTTTTTTTTTGTTTTGTTTTTTACCAATTATAAAAGTAACCCATTCTCATCGCAAAATAATAACAATGGTTATTAGTTTTCTAATTAAGTAATAATTAGAAAAATAATAAAAATAATGTAAGAGAAGAAAACAGAATTACTTGTAATTCTACAACACAGAAAGGTAAAACTCTGTTAACATTATAGTTTATCTTTCCTGGTCTTTTTTATATGCATAAATTCTGACATTTATATATCCAAGTCTCTCTCTAGGTGTCAAGCTAGTATAAATACAAACATACACAGATATCTTTTTCTATAAAAATGAACTCAATTGATGTATTTGGGGATTGTTGAGGTTTTTTATTTTGTTAAATACTCTACTCCTTCATAATTTTAAAATTGTTTACACAATTTCTTAAATTTGTTTTTGGGGAAAAATATGATTTTTAATGAAAATTCTAAAATCCAAATTATTTGGCAAGAAGGAGGAGATCAAACTGTTAGTTCTCTTTCCTTAATGTGCTTTTCTGTAAAAAAAAATCAATAACTCACCTGGCTCCCATTCAATATGGAGGAAACAAAACACACAATCCATTTCTTTTTTTGCTAAATCTCTTTGCTTTTCACCTAATTACACCAGAGAAGAAACCTAAGAATGGAGAACACCACCTTCTGTGGGGGATGAAAAGCCCGAGTTAGTGATTTTTGCTGAGGTGGCTCCTGGCTTATTGGACGGGAGGGGCTTCCTCTCCCCGATGAGGACACATGTGCTGGGCTGTGATTGGACAAGACCGTCTGTGGGCGGGGAGCTGCAAGGAGCCGACCCGGGTGGGGCGGAGTTAGATGCCCAGCCGGGGAGAACCCCCCTCCTGCCTGCGGAGTTGGAGCAAAGCTCTGAGGGAAGACATGAGCTGGGTTCAGCTTCCACTTTTCGTGTATTCACTTTGTGACCCTGGCCAGGGGACCTCTCTGAACATCTGTCTCTTCTATGAACTGGAGTCCGACGAGTTCCCACTTCTCTCAGGTGCTTTGGACACTGAAGGAGAATGAATATGTGACACTCCCCGCCGAGTGTCTCGCACCTCGCGTGTGCCCCAGTGGGTGCTTCTGCCCACGATCACATGGGAAGGGAGCACCGCAGGGTCCCTGGCTCTGAGGTGGCTGGATTTGGGGTGCCAGGGTCTTTGAGGAAGATGCTGGAACCGGACGGCTCTGTCCTTTTCTAGGGAAAGAGCTGCCTGTTCTGAGCAGCGGAGAACACGGTTTCTGTCTCAGTCAATGCTTTGCAACAACTCTGCAGAAGTAGCTCTATCCTCCTTCTACAGATGTGGAAACCGAGTCACAGTGGAGGGAAGAAGGCACCCGAGATTTATAGCTAGAAAGTGGGAAGTGTAGTTCAGTTCCAGGCCCGAGTCCCCGGTCACCCCTGTGCCGTCACCCTTGACCGAACAGGAAACCCTTCTGCAAACGAATGGGTCCCACCGTGCTCAGCGGGGGCATCGGCACTGTTCTCGTTTGGTGGGTGGTGGCACTACAATGCCCAGGCTCACAGTGGTCCAATCTGGAATCAAACCTGAGATGCTTCGCCGTCCTGCTCCCCCTCTTCCTCCCGGGTCCCTGATGCGTCCTGCCAGCCCCCGAGGTGACAGGTTAGGTCCCATCCCATGCTCACCACACCCAGCAGGGCAGGGGCCAACCCTGGCCTCGGCGGGAGCCACGAAATGCAGGCACTCAGCTCAAGGCTTTGCAGGGACCTGAAGCCGCCAGGCCGGGCTCCCGGCCCTGCACCCCGCCGCTCCCAGGAGCCGGCAGAGGGGCTCCCAGCCGAGTGGTGTGGGATCAGGAGCCGAGGGAGAATAAGGTCAGGGACATGTGGGCCGATGCCCGGGCTCTTTGGGCTCCTGCCCCTGCAGCCCTGCACACGCTGCAGCCTGAGTGCAGGGGCAGGGCCTTGCTGCCCAGTCGGCCGGCATCGAGGGCAGGGCCAGTGCCTGGCACCCGGCAGGGCCCGCTCCCCGCCGCGGGTCGGGAGCGAGGGGAGTCCGGCCTGGCTGGACCGTCTCCCCAGGTGCCTGCCCTTCCCTCTCGCCAGCCTGCTCTTCGGGGGAATCACTCCATTCTCTCTCTCCTAGGGCTTCAAGGGACACACGGGTGATGCCGGTGCTCCGGGCCCCCGGGTAAGTGGGTGCCCCCCGGGCATGTCGTCCCGGGCTCGCCTGAGCTGGTGTTTGCAGACAGGGGGCCCCTGGGCCCTGCTGGCCAGTGCGGCGCCTTGCCCCCTGAGAAGTGGAAAGCATCATCCCTCTCCTGGCCTAGTTTTTCTAGAAATTTCTCCTGGGGCACAGACACTGACTTATAATGGACTAGATGGATCGGCCTGGAGCCAGGTGTGCTCACTGGGCTGTGCTACATGAACTTGTGACTGAGGCCAGGGGATGGGGTGATTCCCAGGCCCAGAGCTCCCCGTGGAGAGCGTCGGTTTATCCCAGAGGCCTGCGTTTTGTCCCCTTAGTGCCCTGAGCAGAAGGACCCTCAGGGCCCTCAGGGCCATGCCCTGTGTCAGGGCGAGAGCCGAGGTATGGAGGGCCCAACGGGCCAGCAGGCGAGAAGCCGGAATCCAGGCGGCTGTGCCCGGCCCTGCAGCCTCTGTTTCCTGCAGCTCAGGGAGGCACACAGGGTGCAGGACTTGCCCAGGCCTTGGGGCACCGCAGACCCAGCACGGGGCCTGGACTCTGGGGCGCTGGCTGGCGGACCTCCTCCTGGGCACCCCTCCCCCCGACGCTGAGAGCCTGGCATTCGGGGTCTTCCCCTCTAACAGCAGGTCTTGTTTCTGCTTTTCCATCTAGGGAGAGCCTGGCGCCATGGGGCCCCCCGGCCGGGAAGGGTCACCTGGGAAAGACGTAAGTGGTGGCCTGTGGGCCTGGCTGGGGCTGTGAGGGCAGGGCACGTAGACAAAGTGGAAAGGGCTTCCCCGAAGGACCAGGGGACCCCTGAAACCGTACCAGTGAGGTCGGTGCCACTGCAGAGAAGTTCAGAGGGAACTCTCAGAGGTGGCTGGTGATGTCTCGGCTGCCCGCACACAGCTGGCGTCCTCCTTGGTGCGCTGACAAGGCCCGGGATGGGCGCACCAGCCCAGTGGGTCACTGCCCGGGCCACACTGGATAAGGAGGCTCTTCTGAATCCACCGTGATCCGTCTGTCGGTACCCAGGGCCAGCCACTGGCTCCAGCCTCAGTGCACTGGAGCAGCCTTTCCGAGGCTCTCCCGGCCCCTCCTCCTCCCCCGCGTGCTGCTGCCCGGAGCCCCGCATGGCCACCGCCACCCGTGCTGCGCGACCTCTGCACTGCACCTGCTCTCACCGAGTTTGGGTCTTGCGACAGAGCAGGTCGTCTTTACCTCCAGTCATAGGGATGGAGACTGAGACCCAGAGAGGTCAAGACATTGCCTCATGGTCACACAGCGAACCAGGTGGGAGGAGGCTGCCGGTGCCCGGATTTGTCAGCTCCACATCCTCATGGGGGACCCACCCTACACGACGTCCTGCGGGGCAATCTGATGTGTGGACGCAGCCTCCTGGGAGTGGGTGCTTGGTCAGCCTGGGCACCCTTCAGGACATGCCATGAACCACAAGGGCACTGCCCCTGCCCCGCGCTCTTGATGCTCTAGGTACATCGTCGTCCTGGCCACCTGCCATCCGGAGATGACGCCGCTGCAAGGGTCTCAGAAGAGATCCAGTCTACTCCCACGTTCTCCCGTAGCAGCGAATTCATTTGACAAAGCCAGGGACCCCCAACACAGCCAAGAGCAGCTCCCTGGACCCTGGGCGGGCTCCCCGCAGCCCGGACCCACAATGCACCTTGGGCCCTAAAGGGCAGCTTGACCGTCCTGGTCTGGCCAACCCCACTCACTCGCACTTACAGAAAACAGGATGCTGGCCTCCCAGGCAGGCGAGGTCGGGGTGCCACACACCCAGCAGGCGAGGTCGGGGTGCCGCGGGCCCGGCAGGCGAGGTCGGGGTGCCGCGGGCCCGGCAGGCGAGGTCGGGGTGCCACGGGCCCGAGGCTGGCTTCAAGCGGACGATGCTTCCTTCCTTCCTCGTCATTCATCCGGTTCTTTGTTTCCAGTCGTGTGCTGGAGTCTGCGCTGTGTGGGAGCGCGGCCAAGCTCTGGCTACACCATGTCACAGGGTGCTGCACGTCCCCTGAGCGGGGAACCGGTCCTTCGTCCCTAGAGGGTGTGTCCCGGTGGCATCGCCCTTCCTGCGGGACTGCGGCGGGACAGCTCTGGGTGACTGTCCAGCATCCAGGGCAGACCTGCAGGAGGGCTTCCTGGGTCCAGGTGCAGCTGCCGGACCCCAGGGAGCAGGGGCTCGTCTGAGCCAGGCAGGAGAGAGGGGTGCTGAAATGCGGGGTTCGCGTGCTCGCTCACCCACGGAAGTGCGTCGGCCGAATTGGGAGTTCCTGGCAGTTAATGAACGATGAAGCGTTCTGGGCGCAGTCGGTCGGTCTCGTGGGCAACATGGTGAACTTTGGTCTACGTGGGACTGTGTCCATCATCTTCATGCAGTGACTTCTTTGACCTGATTGTCTCTGTTCCAGGGCGACGCTGGACCCACAGGGCCACAGGGTCCCCAAGGACTGAGGGGCCTACCGGTGAGTTCTGCATGGAGACCAATGGGCGCCATGATGCGGCAGGGTTTGTTACCATGGTGACATGTTTGGGTCATCCCTGTGGCACTGTGTTATTCCACACGTCAGCATGACTCAGCAGTTAGGAAGCAGTCACTGCCCTGAGCCTCCCAGAGCCCCCCCCACACTCCCCATCTCTTTTCTGGAACCCCCTCCCCACAATCGGAAATTAAGAAGGTGCCACCTGGCCCTGGCCCGTTTGGCTCAGTGGTTAGAGTGTTGGCCCACAGGTTTGATTCCAGTCAAGGGCATTTACCTGGGTTGCAGGTTCGATCCCTGGCCCCGGTCAGGGTCGTGTGGGAGGCAACCCGTCGATGTCTCTCTCTCACATCGAGGTTTCTCTCTGTCTCCCCCCTCCCTCCCTTCCACTCTCTCCAAAAATCAATGGAAAAATATCCTCGGGTGAGGACTAACAAAAATAAATACATAGCCCTGGCCGGTTTGGCTCAGCGGTTAGAGCGTCGGCCTGCGGTCCTGAGAGACCCGGGTTCGGTTCCCGCTAAGGGCACGTACTTCGGTTGCAGTTTGTCCCCGGCCCTGGTTGGTCGTGCGGTGGCAGCCACTCGATGTGTCCCTTTCACATCGATGTTTCTCTCTCTCTATCTCTTCCTCTCTCTCCCTCCCACTCTATCTGTACAAAAAATGGAAAAATGTCCTCGGGTGAGGATAAAAAAATAAATAAATAAATACATAAATACATAAATGGAAATAGAAGACACCTCGGGGCGGCAGAGGCCTAAGCCCTCAGCAACCCCCTGCTGCACACGCCTCTGAGGGCACAGAAGGCCGAGGGAGGGCACTGGGGAGCAGGGGAGCCCCGGACAGTGCGGGGTGGAGGATGCTGGCTGGAGCAGTGGGGCTGGGCAGGGCCTCGGGTGCCAGGGGCAGGAGGTGGGCCTGGCCCGAGGCCCCAAAGGCCGGCCTGTGGGTCTACAGCTTGTCCCCAGCAGCTCTGAGGGACGTCACACAGAATCCGTAACCAGCAATGAACAGCTGGGGTTCGCCAAACACTTCTCTTCCGGGGCTCACTGAGGCGGGCTCCTCCCGACTGAAGAGGGGGGCCTGCCCTCCTCAGTGGGGTCGCAGGGCGGCGAGCCGGACGCTGTCTGTCTGTGGACACTGGCTGTCTGTGGACACTGGCAGTGCCGGTGCTGCCCGGGCATTTGCACAACCCACTCCCTGGGTCTCCCCGAACCTGGGGCAGGTGCACTGCTGTCCCCGTCACAGATGAGAAACTGAGGCACAGAGACATCAGGTAACTTGCCTAAGACCACACAGCACTGAGGGGCAGAGCCAGGGCCTGGACTCAAGCAGTTCGGTTCAGGTCTGCAGCTTCAGTCAACACCTCTGGGCCCATGTTCGTGAGTTTCCTCCTGAGAAAGACCGCCTGGCGGGAGGGCCTTGGAGCAGGACGCTGGAACTCAGAGCCCGAGGAGGGGCGGGGGCCTCCTCTCCTGGCGGGCTAGACACCAGGGGCTCCCCCAGGACAGCGGGACCTGAGAAGTGAGCCCAGGAGGGAGCCAGGCGTCAGCCCCAGTCGGCCTGTGCAGGTGACAGGTGCCTCCCCGAGCCACCTCCTGTGCACATTGACCTGGTGACACCCTGACCGCCCCTGCACACGGAGAGGACCGAGGGAGGAGGACATGAGACGGGTACAGGGATGAGCCCCAGCGCATGTTTTTAGAGCCACACAGATGGGTGGCGGGAGGCGCAGGGGGCACACCAGGCAGCTCTCCCTGGAAGGGGGGAGTGGGGCGTCACACGGACAGGCGGGCTGCGATCCCCCGCAGGCCCTGTGCTTCCTCGGTGCCTCGGTTTCCTCCTCTGTGCCTGGGGATAAAGACGGCTCTGCCACGCGATTCTGGCCGGACCTGGTGACGTGAGGCGGACGAAAGCCCCAGGGCCACACGTGACTTTCTGGGTGCAGGCGGAGGCCGTATTTATGACCACTCGCGGACGAGCCAAGTGCTCAGCGAGGTGTGGGAGCATGAGGGCTCGGGCGCCTGGTTCAGAGCCCGGGTCCCTTCTGCGCAGGTTGCGTAGCGTTTCCGTGCACAACGGCGTTTGTCTGTGGGCAGCGCGGTGCAGCCTGGCGGGCAGGGAGCGCCCCGTAGCGGTGGCGCCTTCGCCCTGTGACCGGGTCCGTGCTACCAGCAGTTAGTCGCAGCAGAGTCCAGGCATCAGCACCGTCGGGGCAAAGGGTCTGTGGAGAGTGGTCCTTTCTGTTCTCGGCCTCCCGTGCGTCTGCTTCGTGCTAGATGCTGGGTGTAGAGTCCGTTTGGGCAGCTCCAGGCGGGGGTCAGAGCTGGGTGGGGGTGACAGCCGGGCAGACATAGCCGCCCAGTGGGGCGTCCTGAGAGGAAGGAGGATGATGAGCAGAGGAAACGCCCAACGCAGCCCAGTGGAGCTGAGACGTTTGGGCTCAACGAGAACGTGTGCCCCTCAGGGCAGGTCGCCGGGGGCCTCCTCGAACTTTCTGATGGGAAGGGCTGCGGGGATCTTACTGGTTAAATGTCTTTATCAAAATCACAAATGTCCAGACTACCCCCCAGCCAGTGAATCTCGGGTTGGGAGAGGCAGTCCTGGAGCTGGAGTGGGAGGGTTTCTGTTCGGTTCTGACCCTGCACGCTCCCTCCTCCTGGGCTCAGTATCTGCATCTGTTAAATGGGCACATGGACGCCCTCAGCGGTGGGGCAGTGAGGTCAGCATGCAGACGTCCTGCGCAGTGGGAACAGCCGGGCTGATGTGAGCGGCTGTGTCAGACTGTTCGTCCCCGGAGCCGGCCCCTGAGCGGAAGGACCGGTGGACGAATGGATGGACGGGGTCGTGATTATTTGCTGGGCGGAGCCGTGGGCCCTGCCCGCTGGGGGAGGCTTTTTCCATGTGCTCGGGCTCCTTCAATTCTACAACAACACGGCGAAGTCAGTATAACGCTCCTTGACAAGCCCCTGTGAGTAATGGGTGGTTTGCTGAGAGCAAAGGGGGCCCAGGTACAGCCCTCGGTGGGGGATCATGCCCCCTGCACCCCGACTCTCGGCTCCGTGACGTCCGTGCAGAGACCCTGCAGTGACCCCTGCTGTTTTCCCCACCAGGGTAAGAACGGATCGCCCGGAACTCCAGGGGACCCCGGCCCTCCGGGAAACCCAGTGAGTACCCGTCCCCTGCCGCGTGGGGGAACCAGGGCGGCCTGGAAGGGGCGTCTGGCCCGCATCCCCGCGCGTCTGGGCTCACGCTTACAAGCACCGGTGGGAAAACACGGGTTCGAGTGGTAGAGATGGGCTGTGGAGGGAGAGGGTGCGGGGGGACTTGTCTCAGGGTTTAAAGTGCGTGCGATGCTGCAGCTGGCTCTGTGGACAACCACATGCGTCCAACGGGACCGAACATTGAAGCCTTTTTAAAGAATGTTGATAGGACGGCACAGCCGTTGTTGGGTGTTTCCAGAAGATGAAAGACGGGGTCAGGCTGACCAGCCCTTAGCATCTCGGACAGGAGGGGAGCAGCCTGGGCGTGGGTGTCACGGAGCTGTGGCTGAGGAGTGTCCTCCTGCCGGGGGGGGGGATGGGCGGCACGCAGGAACGATGGGTGTACAGTAGAAAGAGGGTGGGATGAGGAGTCAGCAAAGTCCTGGTCACCAGAGAGAGGAGTTGGGGTTTGGGGTTCAGGTCTGGTAGGTGGGAGACACGGTGGGGAACACGGGCCTGGGATGGGTTCTAGGCCTGGAGAAGTCAGCCTGTCCACGCATCTCCTCCCTGCCTCCGTGTTGTACTGGCTGAAGTGGGCGGTCGGTTCAGAAGACAGCCTCAGGCAGTGGGGGTCAAGCAGGAGCCGCACGAGCAGTGCGCAGACCACAGTGGCAGCCGACTGCCCACTCCAGCGTTAGGGTGACCAGCCCACCTGGTTTGCCCACAAGCTCCCCGCTCCTGGGACGACCATCATGCCCCGGCAAACCAGGCGTGTGGTCCCCGGAGGAGAGACCCCTCTTCCATCGGAGCAGGGCCGGTGGCACTCAAGGAGCCTAAGTCCTCTGCACGTGTTGTCACCTCCCTTGGGGACCGTGGCGAGGGGCTTGCTGCTGCCGCGGGGACGAAGGGGTGGGTGGGGCGGGCCATGGAGCTGGACACAGTCCCACCGCCGTGCTGGCCCCAGAAGGGCTGACCCACATAGGGGGGCTTCCCGGAGACGCTGAAACAAAGATTCCCATGGGCTTTTCCCCAAAAGGGGTCCTTCCAAACCAGGAGCCTCAGTGTCCCGTTGGGAAGAAGTATAGCACCTCGCCGCGGGGGCCGCATACTCGTCAGAGAGTTTCCTTAAATATTGTGTCCTGTTTTATTCCTGAACGGAAAGTCCGTTGACTGCAGAGAGACTTCGGGTCTGCCCCCCACCCCGTGACAGCACCACGAGGGCCCACAGGACCCCCACCCAGGTGTCTCCCTGACCCACTCCCTCGGCTACGGGACAGGGTCTCATCTCTGTAGATGTCCCACGCCTTCCGAGTGCAGAGGGGTCACAGGCTTTCTGAGTCGGCTTGAATTGACACTCGACCTTGAAGAATTAATCCAGTTTTCCCTCTGCAGGGCCAGAAGGGAAGTAAAGGAGAAAGTGGCAGCCCAGGACTCCCTGGCTTCCTGGGTCCTCGTGGGCCTCCGGTAAGCAGAGCACCCCGATGGGGCAAGGTGCCCAGCTCGGGGGGTAGCTTCCGTTCAGTCCCTGTCCTTCCACCTCCGGTGTCCTCAGGCCCATGTCCCGGGTCCCAGTGACCGGCATGATCCTTTCGGAGACAGTGGGCGCCTCGTGTCACACCTGTGTGGGGTCCTCAGCCCCCCTGGGAAAGTCTGCTGAGCTCTGTGCCTCGGCTTCCTCACCATTCCAGTGGGCATGCCCAGCACCGACCTCAGAGCTGGACGGGGTGGTGTAGGGATGAGGGTTGGCAGCAGCGCCCCGCCCACTGCGGGAGCCTGATCAATAGAAACGATCTGAATGGTGGCTGTGGCGCGTTAGGGTGGTGATGTGGTCTCAGAACTCGGAGCGCGTAGGTACCACTGTACAGACGGGCAGGTTCGGGCTGTAGCCTCAGAACATGCGGGTAGTTGATCCAAGGCCACACGGTCATTCCGGGCTCCAGCCAGCCCTTCACTCCAGGTCTCCTGACTTGAGATTCTGATGCAGAGGAGCCGAGGGGGAGCCTTGCCCCGTTTCTGGGCAGAGGGATGCCAGGGGACCCACATTCCCAGTGATCCCCCCGGGCGTTGTGCACACTGTATCCACACCCTGGCCTCCTGACCAGTGAAGGCGGCTTGTGCGGAACCTGCAGTGTAGGAAGCTGTCCCTGTCCCTGTCCATCCCCCTCCAGTTCAACCCTGGCCCCGAGGGTGCCCACTGCCAGACCCGCCCAACGGCTCGAGCTGGTGACCCCTATTTGCCCTTTTCGCCCTTGTTGCCCGAGACTAGCACTGCTCTGTCCATTGGTTTTTACTTGTGCCTGTTCATTCACTGGACAGGCCCCCTCTCCATCCCCTTGTCACTAATCTGGCTGCCACGGAGCAGCCGGGAACCCCCTCTTCTTCCAGACCCATTACAGTGTACCCCTTAGTCAGGTACCAGCAGATGGTCCGTTGCCACACGCCTGCTCCAGTTCTGAGGGCATTCCCAGTATGGACACGCCACCCTCATGGTCACTCAGGAAGCAGGCCAGCTCCTGTGCCCATTTCACAGATGAAGAAACAGAGGCAGCCTTAGGACGCTGCAGGGAGGTTGCCCGAGGTCTCAGATCCCGTAACTGGAGGAGCCGGGACTTGAACTTGGGAAGGCCGACTCCAGAGCCCAGCGTCTCTTGGTTTCTCATGTCCCCCCGAGCTGGCTTCTCAGAGGTCTCACTGGCTCAGCCAGACACCTGCAGCGGATGTCCCCGGAGGCCCTCCTGATGGAGTCAGAGCCATGCCGTCGGCGAGGAGCTGGGGGCTCCCCTCCCACCTGGAACCCCTCCTTCGCCTCCTGCGCAGGCTGATCAGACAGCCCTGCTGGGGGTCCCTGCTTGGCTGGCCATCGGTTGTGTCTGAGTGGAAGTGTGTTTGAAGACAGTCTGGTCCTTGCCATGTGAATGCTTCCGAGCTCACGATGTCCTCTGTTCACAGGGGGAGCCCGGAGAGAAGGGAGCCCCCGGCAAGGAGGCAAGTGTCACCCCCCGACCCCTTCCCTGGGCGACCTTTCCTGTGGCAGCTGCGGGGGTGGCTCGCAGAGCCGCACGGGGCCTGGGTTTAGCCGAGCTCCCACAGTGGAGCAAGGCTTTCTGAACAAGAGTCCAGAGTGTACGCTTGCGAAGGCCCGAGTTCTGTAGCGAGTCCAGGGGTCCACTGTGAAGTGTCTTCTGCTCTCTCCCTGCATCAATCCCGCGACAAGTCTTTCCCGACGCCCCAGCCCCACTCAGCTCTGTCCGGTCTCCCGGCCTCCACCCCAGGACCCTCTTCCAGTCCGCCGTCCTCTGCCAAACTGACCCCAAACTGCAAACTGTCTTTCCTGGAGGGAGCCCCTGCCTCCCGCTGCCCCGCCATGTGGTATCCCCAGTCCCTGCTCCTACACAGAGGCAGTGTCCCCTCTTGGCTGCTACAAAATTGCCAGAGACGTGGCGGCCGAGACAGCAGACGTGTTTCTCAGTCCTGGGGACCGGGGAAGTCCAAGGTCAAGGTGCTGGTCTCCTCCCTCCCTAACTGCACTAGCCGGACACTGAGTGTCCAGGCCACCCCCGTGGTCCCACTATGGGGGCCCACCCTCATGTCCTCATCTAAATCTAATCACCCCCAAAGAACCCCCACCTCCTAATACCATCCCCTATGAATTGGGAGACACACACATGCACCCATAAAAGATGGGAACGTCTCCCTGCCGAGGGAGATGACCGGCAGAGGCCACCAGATGGCAGACCACAGGCCCCCTGCACTGGGGAGTCAGAGATGTCACCTGCTGTGGGGGGCAGGGGTGGAGTCAGCCAGGACAGCAGGGAGTGAGAGCTACCGGAGAACAATGCATGCGGGTCCCCTGGGTGCCAAGGAGAGGGGACTAACGCTGGAACAGGTGGAGCAGGACTGGGAAGAGGCCCAAGCGTGCTGGTGCCATGGCGTAGGGTGGGCCTTGGCAGGAGGGAAGGGCCAGAGAAGGGGGAGACCCGAGCAGGGCAAAGAGGCCAGGGCAGGGGGAGTGGCCCGGGTGGTGACTGTCCTGCCTTGGATTTTATTGCAGGGTGCCCCCGGGAAGCCTGGTGAAGCAGGGCCCAGAGGAGAAAGGGTGAGTGGGAGCATAGTCCCGGGGCTGTGACCTTCCCAGGACGTGAGGGACTTTGTCCCAGACACTCCGTGAACAGCCCGGCCGGAGAGCTGACTTCTCCCTTCACAGTTCCCTGAGCACCCGGAGCCTGAGGGTGTCTCCCCCACCCCACCTTGTGGTAGTAGGTGTTGCTGTTGGACCCCGTTTTCGGTTATTATCCGAGGAAGCAGCGTCATCGTGGTTATGAGCACAGTGGCCCGTGAGCGGAGACTCGGGCGCCTGCTGCCATAACCCGCCTGTGTGCCTTGCTCGGCTCCCGGGCAGCTTGTCACTGGAGGCGACGGGGCAGGTTTTCCGTAATGAATCCCTCGGGCCTGATGCTCAGAACGCCTTTCTGTACATTTCATTTCTCCAGGAAAAAAACCCACATCCTAGGGAAAGCGTTTATTTTTTCCAGCACTGCCCGTGGGGGGAGGGGCACGGTCTCACACTCACGACAGCCGTCCCGTCCCTTCCTTCAGCGGAATGGAACATCGCCCGCCTGTGCCCGCACGCCCCCGTTCGGTCGGCGTCGCCCTGTCACGCTGTCGCGCCACATGGGTGTCACTGCCCCCCGCTTCCCGCCCCCTGCATGTTTTCCCTGGTCCTGCAAAGAATTTATCTCAGCTTTCCCTCCAAGTCGGGGTGTGAGGAGTGGTGTCTGCTGAGCCAGAGACGGCGGGAAGGAGAGGCCAGCGCCAGGGTCCCCTTCCTTCCCTGCCCCGTGGCTGCTGGTTCCTGAGCATGGAGCCTGGGGAAGGGCGGTGGCTGAGACGTGTCGAGGGTCCCCTCCCCCCAGGCCAGTGTCGCAGGGCTGCTCCTGGGGGATCTGGCCGCAGCTCTGGCTTAAGGTTTGGTTGGGAGCCAGGGTATTCAGACGACAAATATGAATCTTCTCTAATCCTGATCAACAAGCTGAGAGGTGCCCTCCCCCGTTAAGTGGTTTGGTGGAACCGGGCCAGGGAGCAGGCAGGTCGCCCCTCCCCGCACTCCTGGGAGCTTCTGGAACAGGGACAAGGACCGCAGAGGGTTCAGAGCCGGCTAGTGAATGGAAATGCCAACCGCAGAGCTGCAGGGCCCGGTGCCCCGGTGCACAGAGCGCCAGGACTCATGGACGCTGAGCTACGCTCACCGACGGAGGACCGGGGCCCTAGCACACGGTCACGCCTGAGACGTCTGAGTGACCTCCTCAGATCTGGCTGAATTCGTGGCTGCATTCGCTGCTCTTTTCCTTACTGTTGAACAAGTCGTAGAGACACGTAGCTAAGCGATGCGAGAGGCCGTACGAGCGGATGGAGAAAAGCCGCCCCTCCCCCGGGGCGTTCATTCCGCCTGTTCCCAGGCCCGTCGCTGCGCGGTCTGCGCAGAGAACCCTGTGGGTGTGGGGGCCACGTGTGTGTTCCTCTGTGGAACCCCGGAACAGATCACACTTAACCTGCTGTTTCAATGCTTCTGTTCTTCACGGAACTGCAGCCGCTGATGCCCGGCCTTCTTGTCCGTGGCTCCGGGCATGTGTGTGGCCAGGTCCCCTTTCCAGTTTCCTCTGTTTCCGGCCTTTTCCCCTCTCCCTGCCCCCGCCCAACTTGGCCCGGAGGCGATCATGTGACCACCATGCTTTCAGACCTGCCAGCGACTGTCCTGCTGCTCAGCCCACAGTCCAGACAAGGCAGAGGACCAGCGCTTTCCTCGTTGCCATGGTTTCCAAGTCATTGATCCAGGACTTCAAACTCTGAGTCCACAATGGGGAGAAGGGGTCCCAGGCAGCGTCATCCTGGGTGGTCCCACTAGAGCTGAGAGGAGGGAGCGAAGGTCACCCGTGAGCGAGACCCCTCTGCCTGCAGCGTCACTGTCCCTGCAGCTGACGGAGGACAGCAGGGCCAGAATGGGCCAGCGGCGGGGCGGGCGGATGGAGGAGCCCGGACCGGGGTCTGGGAACCAGGGTTCTCATATTTCCCCGCAGACTGTCTGTGTGACCGCGGCGGGCGGCTGTCTCTCTGGGCCCCTGTCCTCGGCTGTGCGGGGACTTCCGTCCAGTGCTCCGGGAGGCAGAGGACGGGGGTCCCCCTGCAGCTGAGCAGTCCTTTCTGCACTGGTGCACCCCGGGCCTTGGCTCACTCACACCCTTCTTTCCCCCTCTAGGGAGATCCTGGGGTCAAAGGAGACAAAGGAGCTCCCGGTGGACACGGTCAGCCCGGGGATCCCGGAATCCCAGGCCACAAGGGCCACACGGGTCTGATGGGCCCCCAAGGTCCACCTGGGGAGAGTGGGCCGGCCGGGCCCCCGGGGCCTCCGGGCCAGCCAGGGTTTCCAGGACTGAGGGTAAGGACGCTGCTCTTGCCTTGAACACAGGCTCCTCGGGCCTAAGGGGAGCCGGGGGGTGTGGCCTCCAGCAGCCAGGTGCCAGTGACCTGTGTGACCTGGGGCAGGTCACCCCCACGCTGAGCCTGCCCTGGCGGTCTGAGCACCGGGGTAAGGTGCTCTCCTGACAGGTTTGCTGTGCCTGGTAGGTGACACACAGTGTGTGTCCTAAGAGGCTCCAGAGGAAGGTCCTGTCCTGCCCCCACCCCGTCCCAGGGTAGGGACCCTAAGACGCCCCTCTGGGCTCCAGTGCTCTTCAGCCCGGGCCCTGTGCAGAAGGGGTGGAGGAGACACAGCCACCCCCGGTGGTCTGAGCTACACTTCGGGGCGCCATCGTACAAGGCCCGGCCGTGCCGCCCCTGCCCGCCTGCCCCTTGGTCTTCCCTCGGGTCTCACTTCTCCCAAATGTAAACGGAAAGGCTGTGTAGAGCACTCTCTCCTTCCTTTGGACGTATTTTATTCAGTGTCGGGCTCTCCCTGACACACACTTGTCACGTAGGCACAGATGGCCTGTAGGGGGTGGAAGGGGGGCTGGGGGGCTGTCCGTGAAGGACCCCTCTTCCCCTCTCATATTCCTCGGGGCACTGGCTTAGGCGACCTCGTGTCCCTGCCAGCTCGGACACTCTGCCCTGTCACTGCCCGGTGGCTGTGGTCAGCCTTTTCAGCCACCCTGAAGGAGGCCAGGCAGCACGACCTGTTTCTCAGCCAAGTGTGTGGGGCCTGGAGGCCTCGGTGGCCCCCAAAGCCCCCTGGGTCCCAGCCAAGTCGTCCGAGCCCTGCCGCTGGGGCGTGATGGACGTTCCGGGACGGTCAGGGCAAACTGCCGCCCAGGACAGAGGCAGGAACGGAACTGGACTCCGTCCCGGCTGAGCCCCGTGCCTGGCGGCGAGGCTGCAGCGATGAGCGTGGGGAGACGGGCCTCTGCAGGGTGGACACTGTCCCAGCACTCGGATCACGGGGAGAAGCCCGATGTGGCATGAGGACTGTTCTCGTAGATTCTTCGGAGAACCCACGTCCCCGTGTGGGCCTGATGGCCGCTCTGACCCACAGACTCAGCGTCTGTGTCCCCAGCTCCAGGAGGGTGTGGGTCACCCGTGGTGAGCAGAGCAGGGAAACAGACCCTGGAGCTGAAGAGGCCAAGTGGCCAGTCAGGGGATGTGACATGAATTCAGGCCGGCGGTGGCGGTGTCCCGTGAGCTTGTCCTGGAGCAGACAGGACTTCGCCAGGGGGAGAGCAGGGGCCATACCTGCCGGTCCAGGGATGCAGGGTGGTCTGTGCAGGAAGGAGCAGAGGGACGGCGGCAGGGCCCAGCGAGCCTGCAGTCCAGGTGGCATTACAATGGGACCGTGCTGCCTGTGTCCGAGGGAGGGGGAGGGGACTCTAGGTGTGCAGAGGGCTGGACCAGGAAGGTGCGGAATGTGTGGCCATGGCTGACCCCTCTCCCCTCCCTCCCAGGGCGAATCTCCCTCCCTGGACACCCTGCGGCGACTCATCCAGGAAGAAGTCGGGAAACAGCTGGAAAGTGAGTGGCTGGCCCTTGTCACAGCCGGCAGAGGGCCAGGGGCTCCAAGAGCCCTGGGAAGCAGTCCTCTGGTTATCTTCCTGCACTGTGCAGCCGGGCTTGGGAAAAGCCCCTGAGGGCAGCTCGCGTACCAATCAGGGCTGAGGGGCACCTTGCAGGCTGGAGCCAGCCTCACCTGACACGGACCCCTCTCCAGAGCTCCCTTTATGAGGCTTGCATGACCTCTGCTTGATTACCTCTCGAATGGGGAGCTCACCATCTGTAGAACCAGCTCTGCCGCGATCATTCATTTCCTGTGCACTCCATCATTTATCTGATCAAAGTCATCTTGGCAGGCCTGTGGTGGGCCTTACAAAACTCCCAGCCCAGGGGAGGAGATGGGTCCGGAAATGGACGAGACGATTTCAGTGCAATCAGAGAAGTTCTGGGATTTCGTCAGGCACAGAGGGTATTGAAAGAGGACAAGTGAAAGCACCTCAGAGAACTCAGAAAGTGGGGAGCAGATGAGGGAGGGCTTCCTGGAGGAGGTGCCATGAGAGCTGAAATGAGTGAGACCCTGCCTGTGTGAAGATCCCGAGGGAATGGGGGGCACAGTGCTTCCAGGGATCTGGAAACTTTTCACCCCACCGTGCTGGGTTTATTGTTAAAGCCCAGCCTTGCCTGCGCCAGGCGCCTAGCAGACCCTCAGGGGCGGAGAAAGGCGGGCAGGTGGTAGTCACAACGCCAGCCCGCCGGGCTCCCCGATGTCAGGTGGAGTTCTAAGCACTCACGTATCCAGGGGACCGTCCCAGTGATCTCGTGAAGCGCGTGCGATTGTTAGGAGCAGAGGGAGTCCCGCACCTGAGCCCGTGGAGCTGGTAGCTGTGTGGGCAGGTTGGCAGGCAGGCGCCCTAGCTCGGCACCATGCTCTTGGCCTCCACAGTCCCACGCCCTCTGTGATGGGAACTTGGGAGAAGAGAGGCAGACAGGCCCATGGCCGGGAGGTGAGACCCCATGGTTCCCAGACGCAGGTGGATGAGAGGGGGGCCCATGTGCCCACCTGGTGTGTCTCAGACCTTTGTGCCAGACTCTGAGCTGGGTGTGGGGCGCACCATTGAACAAGATGACCCTTGTCCCCTGCCCCTTTGGAGTGTCAGGTGAGCATGACCCTTCTGCTTACCCAGGAAAGCCAGAGGCCGTTGCCCGGCATGGAAGGCAGGTACTGGGTGGGGGTGACGAAAGGAAGGACACTCGAGGCCGGAATGGTGAATGCACCGACCGGTGGTGTCCAGTGTCCTGTGTGGGATCTCTGAGCTCCTGCTTGCGGGCGTTAGATGTGTCTGTGACCCAGACGTCTAGCTGAGAGCAGATGCGAACCTATTGGAGCTGGTTCTGTTGGAACAGCTGCTGGCTAAGCTCTTCCTTCCGGTCTTCTGAGGAGGGCGCTGTGCGGATGGGGCTTGGGCACCTTAGGCAGTTTGCCCGGGCCCCAGAGCTGGACCACACACCTCCTGCCCCCCAGAAGGCACAGAGGAAGGCAGTGCCCTGGGAAGCAGGTCGCCCCACAGTCAGACGACCCCAACTCCCCCTTGGTTTTCACACCAAAATGCCGGGGGGACTCGGACTCATTCTCAGCATCAGTAAGGTGAGGGGCGTGGTCTGATCCTCTGTGACCGCACAGCAGGCAGACAAGGGTGACTCTCGGTGGCCATCAGATGTTCCCAGTACAATAAAGAGACAGTGGCCAGCAACTGGACAATTGATTAAGAAACCAGATTTTCAACCAATTCTGTAGTCTTCACATTTTCGACATCGGAGGATATCTGTGACCACCCCATTCAGCCCAGCCTTTGTAGGTGAGGACTTCGACGCTCAGATAAGTCAGAAAGTATTTCTGGGTAAGCACGTCCATCACACCCGCCTCAGTGTCCCCTGCGGACAGTTACCACATCCACACTATGGTGGCTGGCACGGTCACTGCTCTGAGTTATGACACGAGCCCATCAGCCAGCATCCGCCCCGCACTGGCCACGTGCCGGGCGCAGTTTGAATAGATTGTCTCAGTCCAGCGTCCTCACCCGGCCCGGGTGTGTGTGTGTGTGTGTGTGTGTGTGTGTGTGTGTGTGTGTGATTTTATTGCCTCCCCCTCACAGGCAAGGAAATGAGGGCTCAGAGAGGTCAAGTGCCTCGCCCAAGGCCACACAGCAGGCGCCTGGCTCCACAGGCAGTGTGGTCAGCACCGAAGGAGAGCCCAGCTGGGGGGCTTGCACGTCCTAGGCAGGGGCCGTCGGAGGGGCTGTATTGTTGTGCTGTGGTTGTGACTGTCTCCTCAGTCACAGTGCTGGCCTTTGTCCTTATGCCTCCTTCACGAAACGTCTCTGCTCTTCCCCGTCCACAGCCAAACTCGCCTACCTCCTGGCTCAGATGCCCCCGGCACACGCGAAGGCATCTCAAGGCAGACCTGGGCCCCCGGGGCCCCCTGGAAAAGATGGGCTTCCAGGCCGGGCAGGCCCCGTGGGGGAGCCGGGACGGCCCGGGCAGGGGGGTCTGGAAGGACCATCTGGACCAGTAGGTCCCAAAGGTGAGTGAGGACTGGAAGGTTGTGCTTCCCCATCCCCGCAAGGCTGAGAAGGCTCCGTGAGGCGTAGGCATCCATGATGCGCAATGTGTTCCGTCCTCATGCCCTGCAGCGTAGCAGCACCCAGAATGTCGGCATCATGTCATTATTTCATCTGGGTGACAGGTTTGCAGAGTGGACAGTTTTGCAAAATTGTGCTTCTGCCGGGAGGACTGGTTCCCTCTCCGCCCTTGCTCTCTGCATCTCGCTGTTCGGGCTCCAGGGAGCCCGCGGAATGCCCTCTCGCCCCCCGACTGTGGAACTAACTGAGGAAGGAGACAGGTGACCTCCAGCAAATGGGCACAAAGCTCCAGCTTTTTCATCGAATTAAGTGGCTTGGAGCTGCGGCCAGAAATGGCTGGAGACGCCCGGCGCTCGGGTGCGCGGCTTCCCTGGTCCTGGGCGCTGTGGCCCGCGGGTCTCGCCTGCAGTGTGGTGCAGAGGCCGGCGGGGGGAGCTCTCTCTGCAGGCGGGCACACAGCCTGGGAGCCAGAGGAAGGGCCTGGAGACCATCTCCCCAACCTGAGCACCTGCTCCCCTCTGGGGAAGAATGAGGCGTGGGGACAGCCACGCATGCTGTGATTCCAGCGCCGTCTCACGACTCGGGGTTAGGGCAACAGAGGTCCCCAGCTCCTTCCGCTTTCCGTGGCCCATTTCCTTAGCGTTCATTCATTCCCTGTCGTGTTTCTCCTCCCGAGAAGGCTTTCTGTTAAATCTGTGTCCAAATCCCACTTCTTTTAGTTCATAAAACAAAATACATAAAATAAGTGTCGATAACGCATCGAGCAGAGACCACATAGACTGGGACAGAAGGGGACCAGACGCGGCAGTCACAGCATACAGGCTCTTATCTCACACACCAGCACCATTCCCGGTGGGTTACAAGACTGTGGGAATGACGGGAAAAGGTGAAGATGAGAAAAGAACGTGAGCGAGACCGGTCACTCAGCTCCTGCAGCATTCCCTCGATGCGGTCTGGACTGTCCTGGCCCCGCCCCCCCCGCCCCTCTGTGATGGTCCCTTCCTGTTCCACTTCGCCCCAGCGTGGTCTTGGGCCGTTTCATCTCGCTTAGTGGACTTCAAGCCCATAGGATCCAGGATGCTGAGTTTTTCACCCAGTTCCTTCTTGGGGTTCTGTCAAATGCTCCGAGGACATGCGGTATCGGGCAGAGTGCGTGTGTGCCGACACGTGGGGCTCTGGGCGAGTGTGTGGGGTGTGTGCCTTGGTTGCCTGCGTTGGTGTGAGTCTCTATGTGTGTACGAGTGTATGTTAGTATTTGCTGACGTGTGAATGTGCGTGTGTATGCGTGTAATCGGGCAGTTATGTGCGGGAGTCACCGTGTAGACGTGTATCTGAGCGTGCGTTCAGGGGGGACTGTCTGGTGATTGTGTGTACACACGCGTAGATTCCCGTGTGAGTATGTGCTTGGACATGCGTGCAGTGAGTGAGCGGGAACGGGAGTTAGGGGCGCAGCTGTGGGTATGTGTGAGCAAGGTGACTTGGAGTGGAGGCTGCAGCTCGGGGGGCCCCGAACCTCCTGCGCGGTGGGACCCTGTCTCTGCCTTGTCGTGAGCATCCACCACCACAGGTGTGTGTTTTCCTCACAGGTGAGCGAGGAGCCAAAGGTGACCCAGGGACGCCAGGTGTTGGCCTCCGAGGCGAGATGGGCCCCCCCGGAATCCCAGGTAGGCGTGGCGTCTGGAGCCTCTGGTGGGGACGGCCACCGCCATGGTTGTCCCCTGCCCACATCGCCAGTGGCCTCAGGAAAGGCCGCGGGGAAAGGGTGACGTTTAACACGAGGACACCGGACACTGGATTGTTTCTGTCCCATCTGTCTGCAATGCCAGCTTCTTGACTTGCGGAGACAGCGAGGGTACCTCCCGTGGGTCCCTGCTTTGGGGTGAAATCCTGCTGGGGACCGCATGTCCCCTTCAGTCATTCCCAGTGCACGCTAACTTCGTACACATGCTGCGGATGCTTCCATCAGCAGTCACGGTCCCTTCGTTTAAGCCAGCCTTTCCCCAACTCACGTGAACGTGGAACCCTGTTTCTTTCCCGCTGCTCGTGTCAACACCCCGACACTATTTCTCAGAGCATAGTTTAGGGGTGCTGGCCAAGCGGCAGGGTGGCCAGCAGTCCTGGCTTGTCCGGGGCTGGCCTGTTCCCGGGACCAAGGACGTCCTGTTTTGAAACCGGGACAAGTCAGGCACCCTCCCCGCGGCTCCATGGGGACCCTGTGGCCCCACAGTCCCAGGCGCGCTGTAGACAGACAGACAGCCAGAGGACAGCCCACTGCGTGGCCATCCAGCTCCCCTCACCGAGATCTCATTTCCGTTTGTTCTCTTCATACGATGGCGTGAGGTCATTTCTGAATGTGAAGCCTACAGGTCATTTTAACTTTAGTATTTATAGCTTCTTGATTCTCCAGATGGCCTACCGTGGCCACGTCTTGTTATTCTCGTAAGAGAAGAGAACTACAAATGCATTATACATATTTATTTCTGATGGCTCGCCTGCGTGTCAATTGCTTTAATATTAATAATATTTTAAAATAAGGCAATTCCAAAGAAAGATTCAAAGGCAGACCAGAGAGCATGTAGAAGGGGGAGGTGGCCGCCAGCGTGAGGGTGGGTGATGACCGTGCTGGGTTGTTCCGAGCCGAGAGGACACAGCTGGGCTCGGCACTCGGTCACCGTGGGGCTGTGACCAAGTGAAGCACTCAGGAACGCTAGGGCAGATGACACGTCTAAAGAGCTTTTTAAAATAAAAAGTCTACTTTTATTTATCTTATGGGACACTCAGATTCTCTAACATGATTATTAGGACTTAAGAAGGAATCTGGCTGGTGTGGCTCAGTGGTTGAGCATCGACCCTGCACCAAAGGGTCGCTGGTTCTAATCCCAGTCAGGGCACGTGCCCAGGTTGTGGGCCTGATCCCCAGTGGGGGGCGTGCAGGAGGCGGCCAATCCATGTTCTCTCTCATCCATGTTTCTATCTCTCTCTCCCTTTCTCTCTCTCTCTAAAAGTCAATAAAGAAAAAAAATAAAAGAAAAGCAGGAATCTCATTGCGAGGGTTAACTAGCACCCTCAGCACGGAGCTCTCCCGTTGCCCAAGCAGAAAGGGAGACTGATAGATTCTGGGTTATATTACGATGCCTCATAAACGGAGGCAGAGAAGCGTGTCCGCAGGGAGTCTGTTCTGGGTCTGTCTGGTCTGCGTGTCAGTCGCTTCCATTCTGTGTACCTCGTCTGTGACCATGATTTGAGGAGTCGGCTCATGTGGTCCGAGTGTGCTGTTCGTGTAGGTAAAGCTCAGAGAGCACAGACCTCTGGGGACAAGCTGCATACTGGATAATGGAATGTCACCAGGTGTCTCTAAAGACATGTGACTTGGGGCTGACGGTTAATGACGAGGACGTGATGTCCCTGTTCAGAGGTGTCTCCTAACAGCATGTGAGGACACGGAAGGCCGGGTCTCTCGGCCCCTCGTAAGGAGCCTGTGTTCCGTACCTGGCTGTCATCTACCTCTGCTTGCTCCTCTCCAGTGGCCCCTGATTGCTGTCCCGTCCAAACAGGAAGGGAAGCCCTTCTGCTCCCTGAGGTTCACAGAGACCACGCTGACCGCCCAGGCGCAGTGCTCAGAGCCTGGGCTGTTCTTCTGAGGACGTTCCCGTGCGCGGTTCGTCCTGGGCGGGGCCCGTGAGGACACCTGAACCCACTCTGTTTGTTTCTTCCTTGGCCCAGGTCAACCCGGGGAACCTGGTTACGCTAAAGATGGGCTTCCTGGGGGTCCCGGCCCTCAAGGGGAGACCGGACCAGCTGGACACCCGGGCCCCCCAGGCCCGCCAGGCCCCCCTGGCCACTGTGACCCCTCCCAGTGTGCCTACTTCGCCAGCCTAGCCGCCCGCCCAGGGAATGTGAAGGGCCCCTAGAAGATTCTGGGACACCAGGAGACTGCAGTGGATTTTCTGAAACTTGAACTCAGACCCGAGGACGTCAGAGGTCTTGACACATTTCGGCCACCTGTTTTTTCCTTTCATTTTTTTCTTTTATCATTTGTTTTGGCTTTACTTTCTTGAGAGACCTCCATGTCAGTCAAACCACCAGATGCTGGCAGCCAGTCAGATGATGATTGCTATTATTGTTAATGATTATTATTACTATTCCGATGGTCAGGGCTTTGCGAGTGCCCCTCCCTGCCCTCTGGGGCGGGAGGTCTGACTTGGGGGCAGCGGGGCCCTTCTCGGCCCCGAGGCCCGTCTGCCACGCTGCCCATGTGAAGGAAGCTGTCGGTGCTGTGAAACCCGACGGGCCGCTCGCCAGGCTGACCTCTTCCCTCCAAAGGGGCCTGGAGACGGAGGAGTTGCACGCTTCTGTCCTCGCTGGTGCCCAGAGGCGGCGCGGGAGAAGCTTCCCAGAGAGAGCGAGGCGGGAGGCAGGGTTTGCAGACATGATGAATGTTCTCGCCTCGCGATGGGCAGTGCGGAGAGCTCAGGTCCGTCCGGGGGCGCGGACATGCCCCCGCTGTATCAAGCTGGCTGAACTGAAATGCTGTCACCTGGCTGGCAGTGCTTCCTGGGGTCCCGTGTCTGGACCACGGACGGGAGGCAGCCCCTGCACGGTGACTTGGCTGCCAAGCCGCGGACAGGACCCTGCGAGCTGCTTCCTGGATTCCCCTCGCCTTGTCGTCGGGTCGGGGAGCGGCCACTCCGGGTTTCCTGATGGGTCAGGTGGCCAGGGCGCCGGCCGGAGCTGGGGAGTGTGCCCCGGTGCCTCCTCTGAACTGTGTTGGTGTGGGTGCCACGCCAGCCCGCACAGGTGCTCAATAAACCCGACCCCTTCTCAGCTCTCGTGCTGGCTCCTTTCTTCCTGGGTCCTTACCAGGTGTGTCTGGGAAGGGAGAGAACGTGGGGCGCAGGGCGCTTCTGTCATCGAGACATGCGGGACCTGAAAAGGCACATCAAACAAAACAGTCCCCACACAGACCACGGCCAGACGGTTCCCGACGGAGTCCCGGTTCCGCCGCTGCTCCTCCTAGGACGATGTCATGTCGGTGACGGGCTCCAGCTCTCATAACCCCGAGGGCGGGAAGGCCTCCCCCGACACCTGGCTTACTTAACCGCGATCCGTGTGTGGCAGGACGAGCTGCTGCTGGGGCCCATGTGAGGTTGCCTGGCACAGTGCCACCTTGCTTTCCTGCACCGAGCTCCCTGTAGCAGGAAGAAGGAGAATTGGGCAGGCATTCCTGAGCCTCTGTTCCCCCAGAGGTCTGTGGTGGGGACACAGTGAACAGGGATGGGACCGAGACGGGGCCGAGGATGAGTGTCTATTCCCACGTGGTGCTCATTCGTTTGAGCTCAGCAGACACGGTGCAGGGTGCAGGGTGCTGGGTGCTGGGCGCTGGGGATGGCAAGGTGCCCGGGGCACATGTTGGCCACAGGCTGGAGAGAGAGGCATCTAATGACCTCCAAGCACTGTTTCTGCCCCAGGCTCAGGCAGACAGACACACGTGGGACAGGACCTAACGCCATTACTACCACGAGAGGTCGAATCTGGGGATAGCGTGGCTGACTCTACAGTAATAATAGCAAGAAACAGCCCTGCCAGGTAGTGTCCCTGCTCCATCTGACGACCACGGCGGGGCAGATGTCCTCAGCCTCACCTTACAGGTGGGAGCACAGCCACAGGAGAGATGATGTGAGTCTCCCCAGGTCACACAGCGCCGAGCAGTCAAGTCCGGGACTTCTCGCTCTCTTTCTGTCATTGTGATTTTTGTCCCCAGCCTTCCCAAGCTCCGAATAACCCGGGTTCCCCAGATGAGAGCGTTCTGTAAGAAGATAAATAGTGTGACTGCCTATGTGTCCGTCACGTGACATGACCCAGCACAGCTAACGGACGGCTGCCGTTGAAACGAGATTAAAATCCAGCCAGGAGGCTCAGAGCCACTCGTCCTGCCCGCGGTCTGCAGTATGAATCACGGTTCGCACTTCTTTCCCCCCCCCAGGGCTCGTTATAACCCGTGCCTTTCGCCTCAGAAATGCAGCCATCTGCTGCACAGGCCTCGGTTACAAGGACCGAGGGACATTTCACACCCAGCGAGGGGACAGGTTACGTCCCTGTGGAGACACTGGGTCCAGCCTAGGGCACCTTCTCGGGCGCAGGATGAGCGGGGAGAGCCTGCCAGGGGCGATCCCTGAGCACCCCATCCGCCCAGAGCGGTCGGTGAGCTGCGGGCCGTTCTCTGTGTTCACCCAGTGCTGCTCTCGAAAAACGCACACACGCGCAAACGCGGGTTCACGTGTGCTCAGATTGCTCCCTGCTCTGAATCATCTCAAATGCCCAGGGTCAGAGATGACGACAGAGCGGCCTCGCGGGCCTTGGAAAGGGGTCTGGATGTGACTGCCATGAGCCGAGAAGCTGCGTCCGACTCGCGTGCTGAGGAAAACCACTTTGCAGCGGGGGGGAGACGCCAACAAACCCCGGCCGGTAACCACGGCTGGAAAAGCACGGTGGTCCCCCAAACCAGGGTGTAATGACTGCCATGTTGACGATGGTAATAATGACATTTCAGGAGGCTTGTTTGTGATATCAACCTCACTTTTCTCCTTTCGAAAGGATCTCCACATTTATTCTTTCTGCCTGTCTGTAGGTGTAGACGTAGGGAAGGGGTGAGGGCTTGCACGAGGGAGTTTTATGCTGTTGCTCACAGTTTCGCTACTGGCTTGAAGTTGACGCAAAGCTCTGGTCTTAAAAAGCCTTTTTGTCCGAGTGTTTGCATGACCGTGAAACACAAGCCCCGCGGCCCTGTTTCTGGAGCGGAGAGGAGAGAGATTAATTTCAGAGCAGAAGCAGGAATGAATGGAAAAGTGCTGATGGGTATCGAGAGGAAGGTTAGTTCTCCGGGAAACAAACAAAGCAGACAGGCAGACAGACAGACAAACACTCAGGACACAGACACAGACTCCAGGCCGAGGAGGCCCTTAGAGACGTTCATCAGGTGATCACAAAGGAACGAAGCCAAAGGGCATTGTTAACAAATTCATCACTTTTTGTTCATTAAAAATTTAAAGTTGATAAATACCACATAAAGTAATAAGTGAAATTTGTCATATCTAACAAACGGATCCTTGAATACTTGAGGCATAATGAATCTGGCGGGTGCTGATTTTCTATAAATACCAAAATTTAATGATTGTCCCTGAGCTATTCATTAAACTTCAAAAGCCCATGAATAATGAATAGGAAATCCATTTGTTCATTAACTTGAGAAATGGAAAAGCTCCCTCCCCTGTTATGTCTCTGATTAATTTGGCTCCGACACATGTTAGCAGGTCTGTGGACGTTCCCTGGGGCTATTTCTGAAGGGACACAGTCCTATCTGCTCAGCCCGTGAGAACCTGGAAGGTCAGCCCCGGGCGGGGGTCTGTCAAGTGGATTCTCTACCATGAGGGACAGAGACACTTTACAGCACCATCCCAGAAGGGGCCCCGACCCCCTGATGACCAGCCCTCGTTCTGGGCAATTGGAGCCTGAATAGGAGCACAAATTCTTGTTCAGTGGTCGCTGAGATACCACGAATAAGATATTCAATGTTTTTGATTCTCGGTTTCCTCATCTGTCATAAACTCCCATGCGGCATTGCCTCACATCTAGTGGCTTTAAATGACATGCATTCAGCCCTGGCTGGTTTGGCTCAGCGGTTAGAGCATCGACCTGTGGTCTGGAGAGACCGGGGTTCGGTTCCCGCTAAGGGCATGTACCTTGGTTGCAGTTTGTCCCCAAGGCCCTGGTTGGGTAGTACGGGTGGCAGCCACTCGATGTGTCCCTTTCACGTCGATATTTCTCTCTCTCCCTCCCACTCTACCTGAACAAAAAAATGGAAAAATGTCCTCAGGTGAGGTTAAAAAAAAAAAAAAGTCATGCACTTATTACCTTATATATCAGACCTCCAGGGGCTGAAGTCAGGGAGTTAGCAGCCTGTACTTTTTTTCTGAAAGCTCTAGAAGAAAATTAACTTTCTTGCCCTTTGCAGCGTTTAGTCCTCCAGCTTCCTTGGCTCGGGGCCCCTTCCAACACCTGCAGAGCCAGCAAGTGTAGGCGGGGTCCTGGCACCGCATCAGTCCGACCTCGTTTCCATGGTGACATCTCTGCCTGGACTTCCACCTTTGACCTGGAGCATCTCCCTCTTTCAAGGGCAGCTCATTAACCACCCTAATTCCACCTGCGACTTGAATTCCCCATTTGCCACTCAACCTTGACACAGATGCAGGTCCCAGGGACCAGGGTGTGGCCGTCTTCGGGGCTTCCGTTCTACCTACCACACCTGGCAGGGCGGCTCTGAGGGCCAGTTCAGATGCGGGGGGTCAACTGCCTTGGGCAGTGTCTGCTGCGCTTTGAGGGACTAGCGCACAGTAGCAGTCCTTGCTGGTCATTATTTTATTTTATTATTTTTAAAATTAAAAAAAGTTTTTTAGCCTCACTCAAGGACATTTTTTTTTCTTTTTGCATTTATCTTCAGATAGAGTGGGAGAGAGAGAGAGAGAAACATTAATGTGAGAGAGACACATGGAGTGGTTGCCACCCACATGGCCCCGGTTGGAGTCGGGGACAAACCACAACCGAGGTAGGTGCCCCTCGCTGGAACGGAATCCGGGTCTCTCTGGTCCGCGGGCTGTCGCTCTAACCGCGGAGCCAAACCAGCCAGGAACCTGTTCATTGTTTTAAATCTCGTCTTCACAGTGAACTTGGGAAGTAGGCTGGGCAGGTGCGATGGTCCCCCTCTGACCGGAGAATTCTCAGAGGGGCGAGGGATTGCCCGCGGCGGCTGGCTAGCCCGCAGAGGGAGAGGGGCTTCTTTGCAGTTGTCTCCATGAATCTTGGCTTGGAATCCTGGGGCAGGACCGATGGAAAGTTTTGAATGACAAAGCAGTTTCTGGCTTCGAAGCAGTCACAGTGAAGCCCGGATTGTGTCTCTCCGCTGGGCTGTGCCAAAGCCCTAATGGAAGGCATTAGTCAGATTGGAAACTGGCTGCTGTCATTAGCCACAGAGAAAACCCTATTTCACGCCTGGATGGAACGTATCCCCCTGTTCTCATCCAACCCTGCCCCCCTTCCTGCAGTCTCACCGCGACTCACCCCACCCTGACCTCTGGGTGCTCACCTCTGACCCCACCCAGAGTGTGCAGCTTGAACGTGGAGCCCACAGTGAGTGTCAGTCTCTCATGCCCGATGTCACGGCGACGACAGATTTCCTGGACGGCCTGGGCCCTGGTGACATGTCTGCAGCCGGGCTGCGGAACTGGAGTTGGCCGCCAGGAGGGTGCATGGAGGCACCTTCCTGTGATAGACCCTGGAAGGAGACAGGAAGACAGAATCACAGACCGTCCCTTTAAACACCGTCGGGGGCTGAGCCCTGGGGCGGAGGTACGTTGGGACTGTGCCGACCCTCGATAAGCTCACGGCTGCTGGCCGACAGATGTGGGCTGGAGACCTGCAGAAGGCACGGCAGCCCTCAGTGCTTGCTGGGTCAGGGGTGGAGGGGTGGGAAGGCGGGGGAGCAGGCTGGGTCTGTCGCCAGAATAATCTGTCTTTGTGACCCTCTGCCACATGTCACGTTGTCTGAGTCTCCAAGCTCCTCGCTCCTGAGCCGGTGGTCAGTGAATGCTTGCAAGCCTGGGTGCAGGGAATGTGGTGACATGTCGCTAACACCTGCTCGAATTTACTGCCCCCCAGGAGAGCAGGCATCTTCTCTGTCTTGTTCTGCTGAGTCCCTAGTACACAGAGCAGCCCTGGCCGGTGAGAGACACTCCATCAACAGTTCTTACTGCCCAGCAAACCGCAGCAACCTTGCAAACAATAAAATGCCGATCCATAGGACTGTCTAAACTTTGAAGAAAAGAACATTTACGTGCAACAACATTCACCCCATCAGTATAGAGACCAGTAAAAGGTAGAAACGCCCTAATGGCAATTACCTAGAACGGCCATGGACCCTGGGGACAGTTCGCAGGAGACAAGAATTATGTTCCCAAACCCAAGCAAAGAAGGAGAAGGTGTATCTCTTATAAAGAAGAATGAATAAAATATAACATGCTAAGTCTTACACATCGTATTTTCAATCTGGGTAAACAACAAATCCCGCAGCTCCTCGTTAAAACCTCTGATAGAAAGAGGACGATCACAGCGTGAAGGCAAACCTGTTACAATGTTAACAGACTGTGTCTCTGGCTGGGAGATGGGTGATGCTATTTCCTCCTTCCTGCCGTGATATAATTTCCAAATCCTTCCGAACGAATATATATTACTTCTGGAAAGGAACGCATAACAAACCCATTAAAATCTCAGCAATGTTTCTTAGGACGCTGTGTTTCCTTCACGGTCCTCTAACTTGGTTTTCTCATGCTAGCTTGTTGGAATCCACACCTTCTTCACCCAGAAAGTAAATGGATTTCCTACCTGGACTCGCAGCGCTGGTCACTGGGATGCTAGTCACTGGCACCTGTATAATCCATGTCCTGCGGACGACCTCATCTGAGTCACTATCCCTGTGGGATTAGCTGTCTTTTAATACCACAGTGACTAACCTATCCTGAGCCTTTCTCGTGTCCCTGGTCCTGTCCAGGCATTATTTATAAAGGGTCCTACAGCAGCCATGCCTACGCCCAGCAGAAGAACCGATGCTCGTAGAAGTTCAGTGACAAAGCCACTAGGCTAATTGGAAGGACAGGATTTCAATCTAGAGGTTGTCTCATTCACTTTCATTCCTTCCTTCATTTACGTACCCATTTCCCCCCAGTAGAACGAATGCATTTCGCCCTGTTTTAAAGGGTTGACCTCTTAGCATGCTGACGGCCGTGTGAATGTCTGGCCTCCTCAAAGGGAAGAGCTGCATCTGTCCAAGGGGCCACACTGTCTTCCTCCCCATTGAAAATGTGGCCGAGATGTCACCAGAATCTATCCCCAAGCAGACAGACTGAACGGCCCACGGCCGTGTACTTGAACATCTCCGGCTCTAGAAGCCCCTGGAGAGAACCGTGAAGTGGCTCACGAGCAGAGTGGGTTTGCCTAAGGAGGACGCCGCTGCGGTCCGCGGGCACACGCCTCGTTCCCCACGCGGTGACTGTTTTCCTTCGGCCCAAATGACTGGGACAATTGCGCCCGTTTTCCACTTCAGGCCTTGTGTGTAAGCAAAGCGACGTCGCCGTCGCTCTCAAAGGAAAACGGAACAAACAACCAAGCAGAGACCGGACCAGTCGTCGTCCAGAGAGACGGGGGGCTGGCTTGTAAGTGAAGAAATGAAAACCCAGGGCCTCCATGCTCATTCACAGTGAAGCCACTTACCTGAAAAGCCTTATTTGCAAACGGAGAAAGAGGGAGAGTAATAGGTTGGAGCTCATTGCAAATAATGGCAGGGAGTTGAGTTTCCTCACCGTGGATCCGAAATTACTTGTATGTTCTCAGAAAATTAAGGGAACAAATGGTGGAATGAAGGACCTTCAAAGCAGTCTCTGCTTCGGGGTGGATTTCGGCTATCCCCCTGTCGCTTGAAGCTGCTCCAAACAGGCCGTATGTTAAGAAAACAATTTTCCAATACTTAGAAGTGAGCAAACATTTATTCCTGGGTGTTTTATTCTTCTTGATGCCTTTGTAAGTGGGATTCTTTTCTTGATTTACTGTCTGAGAGTTTGTTATTCGTGTACAGAAATGCAGCCAATTTCGATGTATTGATTTTGTATCCTGTAACTTCACTGAATTTGTTTGTTAGTTTATTAGTTCTCAGAGATTTCTTCGGGGTTTTCTGTGTAGAGTATCATGTCATGTGCAAATACTGACAGTTTTACTTTCTCCTTTCCTACTTGGGGGCATTTTATTTCTTCTTCCTGTATCGTTATTGTAGGTAAGACTTCGGATACAATGTGGAATAAAACTAGTGAGAGAGAGAATGTCAACCTGCTTATTTCTATTTTTTAAAAAAATGTCTGCTTATATTCTAATAGGACAGAGAACTTTCTGGAATATTCCAAGATTTACTTTTAAAGTTTTCTTCAGATCTGTGGACTTGTAACTTCGACATTATACGACTGTATTCCATGAAACCACAATTGTTAGGATTTCTGCCATAGAGAACTTGTTTATTTAACATAAGCTCTAATTGTAAACAATAACAACCCAGTTACATCGGCCATTTGTCCTTGTGATCATTAGCCTGCACCCTAACCTCGCTGATCTTACAGTAAATCGCTCAACATCCAGAAATTGCGCATTTACATGAACATATGAACATTATTTGGAAATATTACTTTTAGTGTTAGAATTAGTTAGTAAAAGTTAATCCAGGTCACTGGCAGAGTCATGTAGCGTCTCATTATTCTACACTGAATTCTGTTCTCTCATCACCTTACACTGTGTCCGGGACTACTCGTTGTGACGTGGTATTGGGTCAAAACACAAAACAACGCACAACTTGCAGATAACCCTAAGAAAGTGCGGCCCACCCTGACGGCGTCTCACCGGGGCCTGTTCCGCACGTGCACCCACGTTCCTGAACCACGCAGGGGATTTACCTGTTTCGTTTTGAAAGTTGACATTTCTGAGTGACATTTCCTGTCCACTTGTCCATTTTCTCTAGTCATGATGCAAACCATTTCTATCCAGTAAAAAAGATAAGCCCAGCGGTGATGGGAGCATCAGCCTGTGGAAGTCACCAGTCCGGATGGTTGGTTTCCGGCAGGACCCCTCTCTGGACCCCTCAGAGGAAGCCTCTCTGAGGGATGTGATCAGCTCATGAAAAGCAGAGCCAAGCAGGGTGGTCTCCTTGAGGTGGGACTTCCCGGTTACATGGGCCGATGCCTACCAACGTACTTATTTACATTGTTACTTTGAAATTTTCTTCAATTACTTTAATTTGGGAACTTACAATAGTGACATTGACTATTGCAGAGGCTGCCATAAATGGCAGGATATTTTGTTGTTTTGTTCTGTAAGCAAGACAAATCATCAGCTACGTCTCCGCCACGGTAAGAAATCACGTTCATTGGGGTCTGGATCGTTCCACCAAGAATCGCTCGAGTGCCCTCCTTTCCCACGGAAATGCAAACGCAGCGAGGGCCTCTGGTGGCCGGGAGGACTAGCAACGCTGATCCCTGGAGAAGGGGTGTGAGTACCTGTGCCGGGGTCCAGGGGAACTGGGCCGATCGACGGGAATGCAGGGGAGGGCACAGGATCCGGAGAAAGGGAAATGTAAGGAAAGAAACCCACCCGCCTGGATCCCTGGTCCTGGGACAGCACTTGGTTGAGGAGACAGCCAGGAGCTAAGCTTCCCCCCGACATGTATGACCTGCAGCGCTTCGCCTGATCGCAAGGAATCAACACGTCAGCGCCAGCTTCGCATGAACTAGTTTAATGTGCACGGACAGCGTGACACTGCTGAGACCGGGACAAAGAGGCGCCACCCTGGGACCTTGTGCTGACCCCACCCAGCCACCTACCCACCCAGCCACCCACCCACACAGCCACCCAGCCACACTCACCCATGTACTTACACACACACCCCATACACATGCACACACACACACTCACCCCATACATGTACACACATACCCACACTCACCCATGTACTACACACACACCCCATACACATGCACACACACACACTCACCCCATACATGTACACACATACCCACACTCACCCATGTACTACACACACACCCCATACACATGCACACACACACACTCACCCCATACATGTACACACATACCCACACTCACCCAGGTACTTACACACACACCCCATACACATGCACACACACACACTCACCCCATACATGTACACACATATCCACACTCACCCAGGTACTTACACACACACCCCATACACATGCACACACACACACTCACCCAGGTACTTACACACACACCCCATACACATGCACACACACACACATACCCACACTCACCCATGTACTACACACACACCCCATACACATGCACACACACACACTCACCCCATACATGTACACACATACCCACACTCACCCAGGTACTTACACACACACCCCATACACATGCACACACACACACTCACCCCATACATGTACACACATATCCACACTCACCCAGGTACTTACACACACACCCCATACACATGCACACACACACACTCACCCCATACATGTACACACATATCCACACTCACCCAGGTACTTACACACACTCACCCATGTACTTACACACACACCCCATACACATGCACACACACACATTCACCCCATACATGTACACACATATCCACACTCACCCATGTACTTACACACACTCACCCATGTACTTACACACACACCCCATACACACATACACACACTCATCCCCATACGTGTACACACAAACTCACTCATGTACTTACACACACACACTCACCCCATACATGTACACACACATCCACACTCACCCACACACATACACATACTCACTACCCACACACTCACACACACGCACACTTTGGCTTCTCCATGCAGTGGGGGCCATCAGATTAGCACAGAGAGTGTCTAAGCCTCCCCCACTCCACACGCAGGACGGACTCACCAGGCCAGGCTACGGTTCGCAGTGTCCCGCTCAGGTGTGTTCGCAGTAACGCAAGAGCCCCCGTGGCAACCTGTTGCTGGTGCGCTCATTGTTAGTACGTCACAGAACGTGTCTGACGCATGCTTTCTTCTGTTCACCTCTGTGAAGACAGGGCCCCTTTCCAGCCTGCCGAGTCGTCCACGGAGCTGCCCCTGGGCACCTGCTGGAGCCAGGTAAGCTGTCTCCCAGAAAGCACACTCCCAGCCTGGGTGCACCGGGCCTCGGCTCACGGAGGGGAAGCCAAGCAGCAACAGGACTCTGCGGGCCTGTTTGGACGCACGTTCCTCTCTCTGCTCGGGTGTGTTTGGCTCTGATGGGGAGTAGCTCTGGGGGCAGCGTGGCGGGGGTTGCTTCTTGGACTTGACCAGTCGGTGCAGAGCCAGGCTCTGGTCTCTGTTGGAAGAGAGATGACGGAGAACCCCGTTTGGTACATCCGTGTATGTGAGTTTCCAGCGTGTTTCTCGCCTGAGGCTCCAATGGAAGCTCAAAGCTCTCGTCTGCATGTCTGCAGTTCAAAGGGGCGTAGGTTGCCGCTGCGTGAGTGGTCGCGCCTTCTTTTTCTTTCTATTTATCTTTTAAACATTTTTCCTTTATTGATTTTAGAGAGAGAGGAAGGGAGAGGGAGAGAGAGAGACACACATCGGTGAGAGAGAACATCGACTGGCCGCCTCCCACACGCCCCCCACCAGGGACGGGCCCACAACCTGGGCATGTGCGCTGACCGGAAATTACTCAACCAAATTTTTATGAAGAGCCATACTGGCTGGCCTCTTTATAAAAATTTTTGAATTGAATCGATTGCGGAGACATTGGTTAGTAAAATTATATAGTCCTATAAAACGTCATTGGTATATCGTCTTGTGTGTTCACCACCCCACGTCAAGTCTCCTTCCATCGTCATTTACCCCCCTGTACCCTCTCCTACCTCTCCCCACCCCCATGCGCTCTGGCCATCACCCTGCGGTTGTCTGTGTGGATGAGTCTATTTTCTCTGCTTCCTCCCTTCCCCCTCCTCACCCAGCCCCAACCCCACCCCTCCAGTGTCTGTCAGTCTGTTCTCTGTCTAGTAGCTGTTGATAAATTAGGTTGTAAAGTCTCTTAAATCAAAGGTACTCTGTTCTGATCAGTTTATTGAGGTAAAAATACTGAGAAACAATCACAAATATTGGATATTCCTAAAATGACCAGAAAATAAGGAAGTTGAACTTCTTATACTTTGTGTGCTAGAATTAAAAAAGACAATCTTACTGATGCTAACTCAGAAATGTCTGAAGAATACAAGTCAAAGATACCGTTTACCATGAGTTGTAACCTACACGGTGAGCTCAGTTGGAATCTCCAAACACAGCCTGGCGAGGATGTCTCCTTATGAACGCATCGATTATCTGCAAGGATATCGACAAGCCTTTCAAAGGGAACTCATGGAAATCAATCTGTGCTGGAGGTCACGTGGTACGTGCCCTCCTCCTGCCGTCCAATCCCTGACAAGTCCACTTGCACAGTCGAACCCACACGGAAAAGCCTCGTTTGAGATGCAATTCCCACCAGACGGACCACAAGTTCCTGAGAAAGGGGCCACTTAAATTTGAATAGGAATTGATTTAAGCTTTTCACTAAATGGTGTCTTTTATTTATCAGTCAGCAACGCCGAGTGTTTGAGAAATTAATGAAAAACGTCCCCGAGCACAGGAGCCATGTAATGAGTAGTGACAAAGCCCAGAACCAAACCAGCCTGAGCACAAAGCAGCCATTAGTGGGGAAGGGGGATCAGTCCAGGGTGCATCTGGCCTCAGACCCTGTTCAAGGGGGTGGAGCTAGGTCACCAGGTGTGTCTCTTCATGCTCAGGTGTGACAGGCGCCTCAGCCCTGTGCCTTCCTGGGATGTTCGAGAACTCAATCCGACCTCATGGACTGAATCGGATTACTAAGGATGGGGGTGGGGGGCTTCAGGAAGTGACCTGGGCAGACTACATTCTCCAGCCTACGTCTAGCCCCCTTATTCCATCTTCAGAACACAGCTGGATGCCCCCCTTTCCTGTTAGGGACTCACTTTTTCCTTCGGGTCCCTAAAACATGGTCCCGCCCACGCACTGCTTTGCGAGAGCACCTGTCTCTCTCCGAGAACAGAAAATGAGGATGGGGTCAGAGGAGGGCAACTCGCTTTTGGCGAGTATCATTTTGCGCTTATGTCATTTAAGGGAATCCTTAAAACCATTTGGCATTGGAGGCATTCTTATACCCATTTTCCAGATGAGGAAACTGAGGGTCAGGGACAGATCCGGCCGCTTACAAGCGGCAAAGCCAGCCTTTGAAGCCCCGTCCGCAGGGCCGGCTCCGGGGGCCACAGCTAACTCATCGTTAGGGCTGCAGGTCACGGTCCCCAGCGGGTCCCAGGATGTCGAGCGTATGCACTGGATGGGAGGGAGGGAAGAACACACCATGGATAAAAGGAAGGGGATCCTCCCTTTCCCAAGTCTCTATGTCTGTGCCCTTCTCTGAATCCGAATCAAGTGACAACACAGTGTTTGGGTCCCTTACTTGAACCTTGCCCTCTCGTTAGTGTGCATCATGGGTCCATGGCAGCCTCTTAGGTGAGGGGACCAGCCCTGATTGATGGTTAGGGGTGTGACCCTGCTCTGCTGGGGTCCGCGCAGCTCCCCTGGAGCCCCCGAGGCAGATGAAGCCCACTGCAGTGTGGGTCGTGGTCCCCATGCTCAGAGCTCCTTGTGTAAGGAAGTGGCTGGGACACTTTTGAGTTTTGTCTCTCTTTTTTTTTTTATCCTCACCCAAGGACTTTTTTTCCTTTTTGTCCAGATAGAGTGGGAGGGAGAGAGGGGAAGAGAGAGAGAGAGAGAAACATCGACATGAAAGGGACACTGTTGTAACCCAGGAGAGTCATCCTCACTCAGACATCAAGTAATTTTGAATATTAGGAGCTTTATTACCTGCGCAGGGACTGCAGCCAACCTACACCGAGGAGAACTGCAGCCCCGAGCTCAGGGGGAGGGTTGCTTATATAGGACAGGGGTTACTCAAGAGTTTAGCAGAGCAAGCAAGCTGCATGTACAGAAGCAGATATCAGCTCTTAGTAACTGCACAAGTTGTTGGTTTTATATTTCTTAACATTTACTAGACCCTAGCCTTGAATGCCTCATCGCCCCGTCTGGCATCTCCTGATTAGTTAAGCTCATGGTCATGGCTGGTGCATACCTTCCTCTTCAAGAGTGTTTGCAAAAGCAACTCGGGTTCAAGGAACCCAGGAGAGGCTCCTTCTTCTAGCAGATGGAGAAGTACTGGGTTATAACAGACACATAGAGTGGCTGCCTCCTGCATGACCCCAGCCAGGGCCGGGGACAAATCACAACTGAGGTACGTGCCCTTGATCAGAATCGAACTCGTGACTCATTGGTCCACGGGCCGACGCTCTAACCGCTGAGCCAGAGTTTTGTCTCTTTATATGGGATCACCGGATAAAACACAGGACGCCGGTGACATCTGACCACCACTCACCTTCCCAGTGTAAGTGTTTCCGGAGCACGGTGTGAGGCATAATTATACTGAAAACGACTTCGTTACTGACACCCACATGTGACTGACCACCCTATGTCCTCTGCTGTGTCTGGCAGCCTTCCGCTGGCCAGCAGGCCGGACCCTGAGGTCTCTGCGGCGTTCTGACTCCTTCCTGCCTTGAACTCCATCCCCACGTCCAGCCAAGCGCTGGGCCCTGTCGTCTCCCTGAGACAAGCGCACTGGCCCCTTCGCTCCTGCCCTAGGCGAGGGGTCAGCTGGCCCTTGAGTCCTAGAGAAAACCGCCAGCCCAGGGGCCTCCTGACTCCAGTCTCCCGACTTTCTCTCCCGCGAGGTCAGAGCATGCGTGAGCTCAGCGTCTCGCTCAGTGACTCGGGGTTCCCTGCCAAGAAAAGGGGGCATGGAAGGCTCTCTGTTATCCACTCCCCACCCACCTTTCAGGCACAGACACAGGTCCCCACCCGCCTGCATGCGGGGTGCCCTCTGCCTCTACCGGGTTGTCCCGCGCCTGAACCCTGCCCGCCTCGCAGCCCCCGGACCGCCGCTGGCTCTGGCCTCATCTGAGCCCCAGGGCCTGTGAGTGTATCTTCCTGGTAACTTCCCGTGAGAGGCGGCGAGACAAAAGCGATGTGGCGACATTTGAATCCGGATGAGCCTCCTCCTGATTCTCTGACGTCTGTTTGGGGACGGTGAGCCCATCTGGTGGTGTCTTCGTTGCTCATGTTCAAGATGCAGTTGGTGATGCCAACCACAGTACCGTGCTGAGAAGCAACTGAAAATGCCCACTTACAGCGCCTGTCCTCAATTCTTTAAACTTCTATCTTTTTATTTTCTTTCTTTCCTCATCCCTGTGAGCAGCCTCTTCCCCTACAGGTTTTAAGGAAGACTGTATCGTGATAACTGCGCTTGGATCTCAAGAATTTTGAGCTTCCTCGTGGGGGAAAATTCCCCGAAGACGGTCAACCCTGCGGCCACCTCTCTGCATACAGCAGGTGCTTAGCACGCAACGGAGGCTCTGAACTTGGTATCCCTGTCCCCCAGCCCAGCAGCAGGCCTCTTGTTTGCTAACTGAAGCCTGGCAACAGCGGGTCACGTGACTTCAAATCTGCTCCACACGCTCCGCAGAGAGGCGGTGATGTGTCAATTAAACGGCTGATTATGCAACAAATTTATAATGTGCATACTCATAAAGGAATCATCCATTATTAAGATTTCTTCTCCGTGGAAATGAAAGGGCTCCTTTCCGTGGGAAGTTAGTAAATGACTGTTACACCGGCGGCGAGGGCGCGTGTTTTCTTTCCGACGTGGGTCTTCACGGGCGCCCTCGTGGTCTGTGAAAGCTGTTTGCGGGGTGGCCGGGCTTCTGCAAAACGCAGCAGGCAAGCGTGGGGCCTGCTTGATGCTGCCAATCACAGGCCGCCCCTGAGCGGCTGGGTGCCTCCTCAGCTGCTTTGCACATCTGCTGGTTCTTTGGTTGCTTAAAACACCTTAAAAAGCAGGCAATGCTGACCAAGGGTCCCCACTTACAGGTGCTGTACACTGAGGACAGGGGTTGAGCATTGCCTGGAGGTCACAAAGCCAGTGAGTGGCCTGTCATTGTCAGTGGGGTCCTGGGAGAAAAGCAGGGTCCTTGTTAGGGCTGTGCCTCCCAGTGTCCCAGGGGCGTGGTGTCCCCAGCTTGACTTCTGCCCCCGGGGTCAATGAGAGGACGGCGCGGGGGTGGGACTTGTGAAGGGCTCGACACAGGTGGGTGATCACTGTCACCACCAGCCCTGCCTCTGAGACCTTCATCTGCAGCCTTTCCACGGACTCCTGGTTTCTGAACCTCAGCACAGAGTCCGGCTCAGAGGGCACTGCCGACATTGCCCAGCGTGCCTCTGGCCCGCTGCTTCTCCCTCCGCCGCTCCTGCTCTGCACGTGGCTGCTGCTGCCCGGTGGGGCCGCCGCCGCTCCCACTGATGCTGTGACGTGAGCTCAGGTCTCGGTGGAGCACAGAGCTGCCGTGGAGGAAGGGCCACGTCACAGTCCACGCCTCCTCTCCCTGCATTTTTGTATCTCCGGCCTCCCGCTGCCTCCGGTATAACCTGAGGGTCTCAGGAAGTGGGGCCAAGATAGTGAGATACATTATTTTTCCTGGGGTAGAGGGGTGGAAGAATGAATGGAAGGATGAATGGATGGAAGGATGGATGGATGGAAGGAAGGAAGGAGGAAAGAAGGAAGGAAAGAAGGAAGGGAGGAAGGGAGGGAGAGAGGGAGGGAGGGAGGGAGGGAGGCAGGGAGAAAAAAGGAAGTGATGAAGGGAGGAAGGAAGGAAGGGAGGGAGGGAGGAAGGGAGGAAGGGAGGAAGGGAGGAAGGGAGGGAGGGAGGGAGGAAGGGAGGAAGGGAGGAAGGGAGGAAGGGAGGAAGGGAGGAAGGGAGGAAGGAAGGGAGGGAGGGAGGGAGGGAGGAAGGGAGGAAGGAAGGGAGGAAGGGAGGAAGGGAGGGAGGGAGGAAGGGAGGGAGGGAGGGAGGGAGGGAGGGAGGAAGGGAGGAAGGGAGGGAGGGAGGGAGGGAGGGAGGAAGGGAGGAAGAAAGGGAGGAAGAAAGGGAGGAAGGAAGGGTGGGAAGAAGGGATGGAGGGAGGAAGGGTGGGAGGGAGGGAGGGAGGAAGGAAGGGAGGAAGGGAGGAAGGAAGGGTGGGAGGAAGGAAGGGAGGAAGGAAGTGAGGGAGGGAGGGAGGGAGGAAGGAAGGAGGGAGGGAGGGAAGGAGGAAGGAGGGAGGGAGGGAGGAAGGAAGGAAGGGAGGAAGGGAGGAAGGAAGGGTGGGAGGAAGGAAGGGAGGAAGGAAGTGAGGGAGGGAGGGAGGGAGGAAGGAAGGGAGGAAGGAGGGAGGAAGGAAGGGTGGGAGGGAGGGAGGAAGGGAGGAAGGAAGGGAGGAGGGAGGAAGGAAGGGTGGGAGGAAGGAAGGGAGGAAGGAAGTGAGGGAGGGAGGGAGGGAGGAAGGAAGGGAGGGAGGTAGGGAGGGAGGAAGGAAGGAAGGAAGGAAGGGAGGGAGGGAGGGAGGGAGGTAGGAAGGATAACTATTGAAATATACACCTAGAATTCAAAATTTTGGATCATTTGAATCAAGGTGATTTTTTAAAAGTTAAACAATATTTCTTTTTGCCTAATGACAAAGAATAATTTCTCATAGGATATTTAGAAAATTAAGATCACCTGTTCTCCCAGCTCCCAGAACCTGTCTTGGTTTTGTATCCATTCGGGGTGTTAAATGTTTTCCTGTTAATTTTGTACCAAAATGGATCACACCATAAAACTTTGATAAAAATCTATGTTTTCACTTAAGAGAATAGTTTTCTTTATTTTGAAATGCATGTAGAGCATGACTTTAATGATTGATTGACAGCTCGTCATCCTTCATTTTATGCGACCAGTCTCCTCTGTTGTTGCCCAGGACAGCATTCCCCCCAATTGCTGGGGACCGTGCGGGACAGACAGCGCTGCGGGAGGAAGGCCGCTGGAGACTGTGTGGGTGCTCAGGAAAAGACACCTCCGTGAAGTCCCCTCACACCCGCTGGGTTTCCAGAGCCAGGGGTCACCGGAGGAGGTGACTGAGGGTTGTGGAATGATTTGGGTCTTCCCTGACTTCTCTTGAGATCCACCAGTTTGCCCAGGAGAGCAGAGGTCAGGAGGCCTAGTTGGTGTGTGTGTGTGTGTGTGTGTGTGTGTGTGTGTGTGCGCGCCCGCGCGTGCCTAAGATTTTAGTTCTGATAAATAAAATCTGATCAACAAACGTAGTTCTGATGAGTCAACGTAGTAAAATGAATTTAGGTCTGGTAAATGCACGCCGGAAGAGAGCAAAGCCTGCAGCCCGACGAGACGGATGGTTGGAGACAGGCGAGGTGCCCGAGCATCCTGAAGCAGCCTGCACTGCAGAGATGGCCCGTGAGGCCCCTCCAGTGGCCCCGGAGGGCGTGCTCAGCAGTTTGAACTTCACCGTGCCCCAGGGCAATCACCTGCGCAGTGATGATTAGTGTTGTCACGCAGTTCGCCCTTCACAGATGCTTCCTTAGCCCTCGTGGGTCTCCCAGCCGTGCCGTGGGAAGGGCTGGTCACAGACCTCAGCCCCCAGTTCGAGAACCTTTTACAAGCCAGTACGATTCATCTGCTCAGCCCACTTCACGTAATCAGCCTTTCGTCCCAGCCCCGCGATGGCTCCTCTGGAACCCAGCCCTCAGCCCAGCGTCCTGCTGCCAAGTCTCCTCCTCCTCTAGCCCTCCTCCCCTCCTCCCCTCCTCCCCTCGAGGCTGCTGCCCAAAGGAAATAAAGGCCACCAGGCTCCTAGCCCTCTGGCACCTTCCGAAAGACCCCCCTTTCTTACACCCTGTCTCTGAGGGACAGGGCAGCTCCACGGGTCTGTCTGCGCACTAGGCGTTGCGCTCGCCTGTTCCTGACCCTCAGGCCCTCCGCGCCCTTCCCCTTCTCTCCCTTCTCTCTGCCTCGCCCTCTGCGGGTCTTTCAGTCCATAACAGGCTTGACCCTGGAGAGGCAGCTCTCCTCCCCGGGCCTCCCCCAAGGACTTCCGTGTAGCCCTGAATCCACACTGAACTCTTCGCGCGAGGAGGACGTTAGACACCCCTCCAGACACTTTGCACTTAAACATTTAAGAGAACAGATACTGTTAATTTTATGCAAAACATTTCAAAGCCGTAGAAAACGGGAGAGGAGGGAGGTATAACCTTGGTCCTACAACCAACCAAGGTTGGTGAAGAAGATTTATATCTGAATCTTTTTAATGAACATAATGAAACAATTCTGAAAAAACATTGGCAGTCTGAAGAGAACAGTATATACAAAAAGAGGGTACATTGTGACCGACTGGGGCTTATTCCAGGAAGGCAAATTTATATCCACTTTGTGTAATGCATCAATGTTCCTTATTCTGGTAACAGACGTGAAGGGTCACTCCCTTACCTCAACAGACAGAAAAAAATTCAGTACAATTTTAATAACCATTTACTATTTAAAAACGTTAGTAATATAAGCATAGAAGAAGACTTCCCTAAATGAGTAATTAGTAAACATCACAGATAAGATAACGGAGCAGGTAACACAAGCTTGAGGTGTCGAAAAGCATCCTCTCTGACCCGAAGGCCACAGCAGTTTGGCCCTTCTCAGCCGGAAAACTATGACATGGAAGAGAAATCATCTGTATAAAACATGTAAAGGAAGAATTACAGTTACTGTTATTCACAGATAACGCTACTTCCTATAGAAGAAACCAAAACACTCTACGGACAAATGATTTGCATTAGTCAGAGATAATAGGGGTGTGGCCAACACAAGGCAATGCTGTCATCTAATGCACTTCTACCGGCCAAGGGTTAGAAAATGTGGTTTTCAAAAGGATACATTTAAACTAGTCACAGATATTATAAATGGCACCTAGGTCAAACTTAACAAAATATTTGCAAGTAGTGTAATTTTAAAAACGATACCAATTTTATTGCATTAGACTGAAATACAGGTATAGTCATTTTCCTATTTATGCCAATTATTTCCAAGTGTTCTAGGGATTCAATGCAGTTCCAGTGAAAACACTAACTGGTGTCGTCGTGGAACTTAACGCAGCCCCGTCTAACAGTACAGTGAAGAAAGAAACCTCAGTCCCATCCCTGCAGACTCCTACCACCTCAGATTGTCCAGAATGGCTGCTGGACCCCAGAGATGAACCAGGGGTGTGACATTATACCACCAGATGGCAAAGTTTATTGTAAAGCCATAGTTTTATAAACAGTGGCCTATTGTTAATAAGGAGAAAAACTGTATCAATGGGGCCAATGGGCAGCCCAGAGCCAGCCCCGCTGTGGGAAACCTCGTGTGCGGTGGGGTAGACGTGGCAGATTCCCGTGGGACAGTGGCCAGCTCAGCCCAGGCTGCTAGGGAGTTAGATGGGAGACTGAAAGGTAAAAAGCAAAGACAATTTAAGAAACAATAATGCAGGAGAGGAACTCCATGACCTCAGGATGGAGAAGTGTCCTTAAAGCATCCCCAAAGGATAGAGACAAATGAGGTAAACTCGGCATCCATACAAGAAGACATCACGCAAATGTGGATCAACAAGAGCCACCTGCTGTGAGAAGCTGTCTGAACACACGGCACCCAAGCAATGCTATAAATATGTCCAGAATGTGTACACCTACATGGAAAAGGTTAGTGATCCAGTGACAAGAATTAGCAACAGAACAAGAGGAGACAGGAGACATGGGTGGCTGGTACACGCCTGCACAGACCTGAACGTTACCGTTAACCTGAAAGTGCAAGTTGGAACCAGCTCTGTCGGGGCAGCATTTCCAGTCCGTCCGACTGGCGAAATCTGAGTCTGGCCTTACCAGCGGTTAGCAAGGTACGCAGCCCTGGCACCTCGTGCCCTTCGCTGGCACGAGGGTAAAACGATGCGGTCATTTTGAAAAATAGCATGCTGCTACCCAGTACGTTGGAGCATGTGTGTACCCTGTAAGTCAGCAATTGCCCTCCCGTACAGGGAGAAAAACCAGCACAGGTGTACCAGGAGAGGCGTACATGGGCATTCATGCATATTCATGATCTCGTGAATATTCATAATGGTCTTATTAGAAATAGTGCACAAGCTGCAAAGAGGAAACGACCCACATATCTCAAGAGTAGAATTTCTTAAATGAATCCCGTTTTATATATTTAAAAGAAGGTTTTCAATGACAGTTGACATTCAGAATTTGTTTCAATTTCAGGTGCACCGCAGAGTGGCTAGAAGCCCATGTACTTTACAGAGTGGTCCCCCCACGACTTCATGCTGTCACCTGGCCCCATACACACTTATTACGAAGTGACTGACTCTATTCCCCGTGCTGTGATCTGCGTCTCTGTGGCTACTCTGCCAACTACCGGTCTGTGCTGCTTAATCCCTCACCTTTTTCACCGAGCCCCCCAACCCCTCCCCTCTTTATTCCTAAATAAAATATTATGCAGCAATAAAAATTATCAATAAAATATTATTACAGCTACTGGAATCAACCTCTCAAAAATGTGATGAGGAAAAAGTAAGTCTCAGAAGAATGCATATAATTTAATTCCTATCACTAAAATTACAAATACATTTTAAGAGATATACATGTGTGCTAAACTCTAAGAAAGCATGGGGCTAAATGACAAAGAATTCAGAGTGATGTCAACGGGTGGGGGGAACAAGGTCAGGCATGGACGCACCTGACCCCTAAGAGGTATGGGCAGGGTGCTCTTCCTTAAACTGTGTATATTGGGTGTGCCCAGTTTAGGTTTGTATTATTACATTATTATGATTATTATGATTATTATTATGACCATGTATGTTTATTCTGTGTGTGGTATTTATGCATATATAACTTTATCTGGTTTATTTCATAACTAAAAACGCTTAAAATAATAGAAACCACATTCCATTAAGAGAGAAAGCATTGGTACCAAATAAGAGACGTGTATTTGAGCTACGTTTTGTGTCGAAGTTGCTGTTCTTCATGTGAGACACAAACGTGCGGAGGGAATGGAGAGCAGGTCCGGTGACCCAGACACCGTCACAATTCAAAGGGACCTTTTGCTCTTCCGATAAGTCCTTTCCATTACAGAGATGAACTGAGACTCGGGTCAACGGGATTTCCCAAGGTCATGCCCTCAGGACTGGCAGATCCGCAGATTGGGTTCCAGGGGCGAGGCTCGCGTGGCTCCTGGCTGTGTTTCTCGGGGGGCAACCACCTGGTCACTGAGCCTTTACACCCCTGAGAGGAACCTGAGGGTGGAGGCGCGCTGTAGGGGACTTGGGTCCAAGGAGACAGTAAAGACTGCAGGAGTCTGGGGGAAGCTGAGCCCGGGCATACTCTGGGCCTATTTAACGTTGGCCCATCCCACAGGTGGCATCATTCAGATCCTGCTATTCAGAGGAGGACGGGCGTCTCAGAGACAAGGGGCGTGGAACATGGTCATGATAAATTCCCCCCTTGTATAGTTCATCCAGGGAAGGCCTTGGAACGGGGCTGGATGTCCCAAAGGCTTCTATTAGGAGAAGTGAGAACTCACTGGCCAACTCCCAAGGCCGTGCCCTTTTTCAAAGGAAGGATCTGTCCCCGAAGTACTACCGTAGTCATTTAATTTAATGATTCACAAACTTAGAATGACGGACATAAATTTTATACACACATATCCCTTCTTGAGTTAAAAATGGTACCATCATTTTACAACTTAGTGAGGGTGTTTATTCGCTCATGTCATCGCACTATCAACTCAATAGACTTTTATTTTTTTCAAAATTGCTGACATTCTAAAAGACACAAATGATTTATTTGTTACCAACCACTTTTTTTGGTAGTGAACCTTTCTCAGCAGTAAAGTAATAAACATCGTTAAGTGTGATAAGTGAACATGAATCCTGGGCCCGGAATTTCATCAGTCATTGGTTTCACAAGCCTTTCTCGATACTTCTCAGAGTATGTTGGAGGAGGTCACCAAGAGGATGTGACCACTGAGTGACCGTCGAGTTGGACCTGGGCAATTGGAAGCTCCTCAGCCCTCCCCTGTCCTTGGAACTTCCGCTCTGTCACTGTTCCCACAGCAGGAACTGCTTTCAAGGACACGGCCTTGCAAGGACGAGGTATCGAGACCTCTGGACGGTGTACACAACTGAGCCCCGTAAGGCCTCCATAAATTTGGAAGATTCTGGAGGGTGGGTGCGGAGATCTACAAGCCTCGGAAGTCCCCTTGCTCCTTAAGCCTGCCACCCCCCGATCCGGCGTGGCCTGCCTCGTTCTTTGATTTCTCCGCCTTCTGTGTCCGTGGCCAGTTTCGGATTTCACTCGGGAAGCTCCCACGGTTGTGAGCCAGCAGAGTGGAAGCCACGCGTGCAGAGCCTGGGACCACTGCTGAGTGTTGGATCCGGGCTCTGCCTCCTTTTAGATTGGAGAAATTCTGTTAGCGAGCCGTGCCTCGGTTTCCCCATCTGGGAAAAACCAGACAGCAATAGCTCCTATCTCCTGGTGCTGCGGTCCTGGGAGCTCTTGGCGTGGTTTGGGGGTGCTTATCTAGCGCTTTGGGGATGCACGCGTCTCTGCTCATGTTAGTTGGAGTCGGGCTACTCAATGCTATGTAGATAAACTCTGAAATCCAGTGATGTCAATAAGAACTTTCTTTTTGCCCTGTCGGTGGTTGCTCTGGGTCAGGTGGTTACCATTAGGAGCTTCAGAGGCAACTTGGATAGAAAGAAAGTATAATAACACAATGTCCCAAACACCTTTTCAGTTTCTCCAACTCATTCCAATATTTAAAACATAATCCTGGCTCCCACGGATGAAGTCCTCACTCTGCACGAGGCCTGGGCCTCGGTTTAAATCCATTGAAATCCGTGTACGTTTTAATTCATTTCAACTTCACCACAAACCTGTGGGGCGTGTTTTATCATCATCTCTGTTTTACAGAAAGGGAAGCTGAGATACAACTAGGTCAAGTCGTATCACTGAGGACACGCAGTAAGAGTAGCAAAGCCGGGATTCAGGGCCAGGCAAGCTGCCCAGGCCCGTGTTCTATCAGAGGGAAGTGAGGTTCCTCTCCCTTGGGGATCTGGCTCCTCCCAACTGTCCTAAAACAAAGGGGGCTTCCATGGTCCCAATGGGAGGCTCTCCCAAAGTCCTCTGGTCACCTGGACCCTGTGGAGTGTGATGAGCATTTCGTGACAGTTGCTTCTTGTTGCCACAGGATGTCACCATTGAGAACCTGCCTTCTACAGATGCAAGGCAATGCTGGTCCACTCTGCGGGGATTCCTTACGCCCCCGAATAGACCTTGCCCCTGTGGCCTTGGGAGGAAGGGCAAGCTCAGCCTCCAGAAGCACCCGTGCTTAGCTGTACTGCTCAGTGATCAGCTCTTTGAAATGGGTGTCACCTTCCAGCTGCACCAAGACACTGTCCCAGCTGCTCATCTCTAAACATGAAGGTAAGATCACACCTATTTCTATAGACCCTGCTGCTCGCTGCCTCTCCTGTGGGACCCCTGTGATGGACGACTTTGCAAAAGCTATTTACCTGGTGGAACTGGCAGAAGTTGGTATTTAATTGGATGCGTGGGAGAGGAGGGTGGTAGAGAGAATGAGGCAGAGGGACCAGGACCCTCGGCTGACATCAGGCTTCTGACGTGTGTGAGTCAATAGATGGCGGGTCATCTTTTGGGAGGGCAGGTGACCGTGGAGGGTTATTTCTGCCTTACAGTCAGTCGGTGGCACCCACCCGGGCAGTGCCAGGGCCTTTCCCTTCCAGACCTCTGCAGCCCCCTCGCTGTTCAGAGCCTCCCCTGTGGAGCTGAGAACATACCAGTTCGGAGCCGGGAATGATACTGTGTTCCCACACAGGACTGGGCAGGGCTGGGAGTAGGTCTTGGGAAATGTCCGTTGAAAACATGTTGTATGTTTCATCTGAGGTTATTTCAAGGACTCGAAACACAGAGGGCAATACACCGTCTATCTGTGTGTGTGTAATTTATTTTTGGTCCATTGAAATTCTCACTCCCACCCAGACTTTGCCCACCCAGCTCTCCACCCAACCCATCTTCATAGCTAATGCCTACTTGACACGTTTCTTACCTAGCCTTCCCGGGTACATGTGTGCCCATGTGGGCAAATTCGAAGGCACGTCTGTCTCCCGCCTTCTTTCACAAGAGTTGTCTTCTTGTAAATACTAGTGTGCACTTTGTGTTTACACTTAACAGATCCTGGAGGTCTTCTGTCTGGGCAACTGGAACACATCAGATACAAGACAATCGTGCCCCGGGGAGGAAAATGCTGGGGACCGCACGGACTTTCGGAAATTTGGTTGCATGAAAATGCAATATTAACGGCAAAATAAATGCCATATAATTTTGATCCCATTTAAGGACAGAAAGGCGTCCATTTTCTCTCTGGAGAAGTAAGTATTCATTGATTTGCCATCCCCCAAACATTTACTGAGCACATGTTGTCCAAGGCTTGGCTGGGTGCTGTAGGAAGACAGGCCTCACAGCCTTAACACCCACCCTGCCCCCAACGCACACACTTCAACCAGGTGACCCTCCCAAAATGTCAACCAGTGTTTCCGGGCTTAACCCCATCAACAGCTCCCTGTCGACCTCAGGGTCAAGTCCCACCCCCCTGGCTCAGCTCTGACGCCCTCCATGAGCAGCCCCTGTCCTTGGAGCCTCATGCTGGCCTGGCCTGGCCGCTCTGCCCAGCTGTGTGGGCTCCCAAGGATGGACCAAACCCGGTCCTTTGCATGCTGGGCCCGCTCCTTCAGAAAGGAACCTCCTCCCCACCCTTCACCTGCCCCCTGGCTTGCTCCTGTCTCCTCTTTCAGGAGTCTTTCCCTGGTCCCCTCCCCGTCCCCTCGGCAGTTAGATGGGCCCTAGTCAGTCGATTGCTCTTGCTTGGCTACAATCTGTCTCTTACTAGGTTGTGAGCTAGTGCGGCGCAGCCTACTGGACGGAGCCCTGGTCCCGAAGCTCCCCTCTCTGAGGCTTTCTCATCTGTAACAGATGTGCTGAGACCTTCCTAACAGTGACGGTGAGAACCGGGGAGCTGTCCGTGTGCAATGTCTGCGGAAGGGTGCTCACAGATGTTTGCTGTCTCTTCCATCCTCTCCACCATGGACCGAATCTTACAGGTCTCTGAACCTCCAAGCCCAGCATGAAGTAGGTGATGAGCACAAATGATGGGTAAGTTAGTGGGTTGAGGGGCACAGCTGACTGTACTGGAGATAGATTGCTTAGGGCTTTAATCCTTGCTCAGGCATCTACTAGGTTGCCCCTGGGACCCCCTCCCCCAGCCTCGCGGTGTGTGTTGGGGGGGGGTCATTACCCCTGGGGAGGGGTACGGAAAGCACCTTTTACATTTGGCTGCATCTAGGCCCTCCAGTTTAAGAGGGCAACCCCAGACCCCCACGCGGAGACTGAGCATGCTCCAGGCCAGGCGGCGGCGAGGCTGGTGGGCGTCGGGTCTGGCCGCTTGCGCCCCCTACAGGCCGGGCGGGCGGGCGGGGCGGGGCTTGGCCGCCGGGCAGCCCGCCCGCGCCGGGCGGAGGGTGGGAGGGGGGCTGCGCCTCCAGGCACAGGCGCAGCGCGGGCGGCGCGCGGGCGGCGGCGGCGGGGCGCGCTCTCCAGGCCGCGAGGGCGCGCTGTGCGCTGCGCCGGGGTCTGCGCGTCCCGGCGGGGGAAGGAGACGAGCAAGGGCGCCGAGGTGAGCGGAGCCCGCAGGCAGGCGCGAGCGCAGCCACCCGTCGCTTCTCTCTTGCAGCGGCGGCCGCGCGTCCCCATCCTTCCCGCGTCCGCTGCGCCGCCTCCAGGCCGCGGGCCGGGCTGCCCGGAGGCCGCGGCCGGGCAGCTGTTGCGCCCCGAGGGGCAGCTGCGGAGTTCCATAACCATAGCAACCGCATCAGCGCGGCGAGGGCAGCATCCTGCCCCGGCAGCTCCCGCCCGCGGGCACGGGGGCGCGGACCCAGCTCACAGGTGCCCGGACGCCGCGGTCCGCCCGCCGCGGCGCAGGGGTTGGCGGCTGGCGCCGGAGGCAAGAGGAGCCAGGCGGCCCGGGAGTGGCGGCCAGAGGAGGTGACAGAGGGGACCCCTGCGGTGGAAGACAGGTAGGTGAGAGACTCCGGTCCGCAGCTGCGAACTCCTCGGTGGCAGTGACGTTTCTGGAAGCCTGGTTGCTAGTTGGATGGCTTTTCTATTACTTAACAGGGATTCCGCTGCGAGATGAGGTTTGTCTCCTGTCTCCCCCACCCTCTCTGTCCTCTGGTCTCAGGGCAAATCCGGGCAGGGCTTGGGAGGGGAAAGGGGGAAATCCGATTTGATGGGGGGGGGGGGATGTGGGGTGACGGAGGTGTCCGGCAGAAGTCCCAGACGGAGGCTGGGGAGCACACCTGGACCCTGAGAAGCAGGTCCTCGGAGCCCTTGAACCTGGGGCAGGTTCCGGAGAAGACCATGTTGGGGTGAAGGGAGGCGGGAGTGATTCTCTGTAATCCAGGCTGACCCAGAGACCCATTCTTGCTGTGGCTTGGCCGGGCTTGGGGTTGGGGGGTGTCACTGCAGCTCAGCTATGACATGGACAGGGACTGGAGCACACACCAGCCCTGGGTCTGTGAAGTCAACTTCAAACCCAGCAACTGGAGGGGATATTTGGACAAGGGAAGTGGTAACTATTGCCATTTTGGGACCCCGGGGAATCCCTGGAGTTTATCATGTTCCTGCTTTTGACTATTGGGGGGTGGGGGTGGGAATATAAATAGCAAACACTGGCAGTCAAGATGCCCCCCCTTTCTCCTCAGCGTATTTTCAGCCATTGCTCACTCCCACTAGTGTCAGCAAAACGAGGCTACGTAGGGGATAGTGACGCCCCGTGTCTCCTTGGCCACCCCAGGGCTCCGGCCACCGGCAAACCCTCTACTTGCAGGCAGCTGGAGAATTCCGCCTGCTCTGAACTAGGAAGCCGCCGCTGCCCAGCAGGTCTGCTGCTCTTGATATTGAGAGACGTGTGGGCGCCGAGAGGCCCTGGGCTGTCCACATGGTGTGATGGACTGTTCACCTTGTCTGCAGGCCAGAGACAGGGCCAGGGCTTTGGGAAGGACCCCGCACCCAGCTTCAGTGGGGGCCAGGGCCCCAGAACACTGGGGAGAAAGGGGATCAAGTGAGGTGAAGAATTTGGGTCTAAAGGCTATTGCATACGGGAAGAGAGGGCTCTGGGCAGCTTCCAGGATGGGCAACCATTGATTTTTATAGGGCTCGCTCTCTATACCTTGGCCTCGGGGGACAGTGATAAGTCCCAGTTAAAAGGCCCTGTTCTTTAATTGGGCTTTTAATTTATGCTGTAGTTATGTTGCCCGAGGGGATGTGATTCGACCAGCATTTCATCTGGGATTTGTGTCATAATGAGGATGATATTATTGTGTTCCAGGCAGATGGTGAGGTGTAGGGAAAGGGTGGACTGGAGTTCTGACCTCATCCCGTAGCTGCTGTGTCACCTTGAGCACCTCACCGAGACTCCATTTTCTCATCTGTACAATGGGGACACTCACAGTTCTTGCAGCTGACCTGCTCTTGTGACAACTGATGGGAGGGTGGATGGAGAAGGGCTCTTGGAATCTAATGTGCCAGGCAGATAAAAAACATCATCATTCTTCTCTAAAACTCCTTTCCTCAGATCAGCCGTCATCCAACCGCCATGAGCCTTGAGGAGGGGGTACACACTGGCCCGCGGCTCACAGTGCAAACGCTGTCATCTGCTCCATACGCTCAGGGAAATAGAAAGAGGTCTTTATGGGGGGAAACAGCCTGTCGTCATTCTCGCTCACAAATGTTGAAGGTCAAGGGCTTTGTTATCAAATACAGGACTCATCTCGTTTGGGAACATTGGGGTCTGCTCAGCACAGGGGTGGGTGAGGCATTTAATAGTGTCAGCAGGATTTGCACACAGTGGGGATTCATTTAAGTGTTGGCTCAGGAGGATACGTTGGACACACTGTGAGCTCCTTGTGGGAAGATTCACATGCATTCAACTGTGTTCCGTAATTTTTTATTTTTTTTTATTTACCAACTGTTTGCCCGGTTTGACTGAATGCTCCAGCTTGATGTCATTTCCAAAGGGGACCACAGTTTCCGGGCGGAGCCAGGACTGGCTTACAATGGGTCCTGCTCTTTATACCCCTGGTCTTGCTCATGCCCAGAATGACCAACTCTCACTTCCCAATTCAAATGCCCCTTCCTCTGGGAAGCCTTCCTGGCTCTCTCCCCTCTGCTCCCGTAGCTCTTCGACCTTCTCTGTGACGGCCTGTGCTGTATCAGGCTGATGCTGCTTGCACACATGCTTGTCCCCTCTCTGAATTTCATGCTTCCTGAGGGCACGAGCCGCCCCTATTCTGCCATGACTGTCACCTCAGCAGCTGGTGGGCGGTTGTTGCTGAGTGAATGAGCCTCACCTGCGGCATGACCACCCGCACAGGGGGAGGCTGGCGCAAAGCGGTCCCGGTCGCCTTCCTCGCCTCGGTATGTCCGCAAGCCTGGAGGCTGCTGGCCGGGCCGATGGGCGTGCTAGGGCCAGCCCCACTGAAGCAGAGCGAAGGAAAACAAAAATACACAGTTTGCCTTAAAATGCTCATTTTTTTTCTCAAGTGGGTACTTTAGAATAACTGTAATCCAGTGCTGAATGGCCTTCGCATGACATTTGCTGAAAACCTCTGATGGGAGATTTCAACTGAAAATGTATGTCCCTCCTTCCCAGGCCTTGATTTCAGCTTCAGTACAATGGAAATGCACACAGGTTGGGTCAAGACCACCTAGATTTGAATCCTGGCTCTGAGGGGACCTGGACCGAGGATAGTTGACTTCCTTGTGCCTCAGTTTTCTCATTTGTGAACTATCGATGGCGATTCCCAACTCAGAGAGGCCGAGGGCTTGCAGGCTGAATAGCTGTGCAGGAGGTGCTGTCCCCCTGGCTGCAAAATGCTCCGGCCAGTATGGCTTATTTTTCTTAACTTCTTGTGTCCTGAAAAAATGAGCCAACTCTTTGTCTAATGAGCACAGCGTCAGACAAGAGGACTGTGAAACCTGTCTCCTCCACCTGCTAGCTGTGTGTGATGCTCAGGAAGTCCTTGTGGCCCCTCCCTGATCAGGATGCGTGATAATGACCTGGGCTGGGGTGACGCACATCAGGGAAAGCACCGCACCTGGCATTAATACATGCAACATGTGAGTTCTGAACGCTAGATACACCTGCCAATAACAGATTCCAGAAGTTTTTGAAATGCATTTTCTGCCTTTATCTTATCTACCTGTCTGAGGGAGGGAGGGAGGGAGGGAGGGAGGGAGGGAGGGAGAGAGAGAATACTAAGAAGAACAGTACACCCCATTACCAATGGCCCCTTCTTACGTGAGAGACCCCGAGGGAGCAGAAGAAGCTAAAGATTCAGAGTCAAGAACAGTCCTCACTCCAGCTCAGAAACTAACTGCTCACACGTCTGTTGATCTGGCCTCCTCTCTTCCTGGGCCTCAGTTTCTCCATCTGTCACGGTCCTGGGTGATTTCAGTGACCCCACTACCCCGCCAGCTCCTTTCTCCGTGTGTCCACACACGCACTAATCAGTGTTTCTCCTCACCAAGGCTGCATCTGTGGCCCTAAGTTGTCCTGGTCAAAACTCATCACTTGTCCCAACTCTGCATTCGAGTGCACCTTGCGCCCGTGTCCCCAGCACCGCGTCTCCCTCCGCTCAGACTTCCCCCAGCCTGGAGGCCAGCGTGCCGAGGTGGCCGGGACTTAGGGAGCTGTGAGTGCCCACCCCGTGCCATCTCTCCTCGTTTCAGCCCAGTGCTGCCTGACCCCAGGGGCTCAGCTGCCCTGTCCACCCCGGAAGGGCGCCTTCGTTCAGGTTGCAAGAAGCTGGAGGGCGGAGGCGGCCCTTCCCGGAGAGCCGGGGGCATTCACGGACGTCGCGCATATTCACCAAGTTCAGACTCTGGGTGCTCGAAGGTGCCAATGTTTCTGCTCAGACATAAATCATTTCCAGGTGCCCGCACCCCAGTCTCAGGAGCAGTTCTGAGGGGGGTTCCAGCATCACCACGGACACTGGCACTGGGGTGCCGGGCTCTTTCCCATGGCCCTCCACCTCGAGTGGATGGGGAGGCGCTGTGGCGTGGCCGGAGGGGTGCCACTTGTCCTGCCAGACCCCGAGAGTCACTGTGACCAGGCCGTTCCTGTTGGCACACATGGCGGGATTTTCTTATTTCTTTTATTTTTATGTTTTTATGATTATTTTCTTTTAGAGAGAGAGGAAGGGAGAGGGAGAGAGAGCTGGAAACATTGGCTGCCTCCTGCAGGCCCCCAACTGGGGATCGAGTCCGCAACCTGGGCATCCAACCAGGACCTCTCAGTCCGTGGGACGGCGCTCGGCCACTGAGCCACACCGGCCTGGCGGGCTTTCTTATTTCTTAAGATTGAGTGTGATTCCATTATACGTATAGACCACTGTTAAAATCCATTCATCCATCGAAGGACCTTTGGGTTGTTTCCACATCCTGGTTCTTGAGAGGAACATGCACTCAGCACCGAGTTCAGGCATCCCTTCGAGATCCTGATTTCGGTTCCTTTGGATAAATACCCAGAAGTGGGGTTGCTGAGTTACAGGGTGGTTCTAATTTTATTTCTTGCGAACCCTTCATACTACTTTCCATATTGGCTGTACCAGTTTGCACTTTCACCAGCCATGTACCAGAAATCCCTTTCTCCACATCCTCTCCCATGTTTTTTTACTTAAAAAAAATTAGTAATAGCCATCCTGACAGGTGTGGGTGGTTTCTCACGGGCTTTGGCATTTCCCTAACGATTCGTGGTGCTGAGCCTCATTCAGGCACCTGTTGGCCACCTGGAGCTTTGCTTTGGAAAGACGTTCATTCAAGGACTGTCTCTGTTTTCTTTTTTTCTTTATTTTTTTAACTGGGTTATTTGTATTTGTATGGGGTTGTATGAGTTGCTTACACATTTTGGATATTAACCCCTTCTCAGATATATGGTTTGAAATATTTTTTCCCATTTCACAGGTGTCTTTTCACTCTATTGTTTATTTCTTTTGCTCTGCAGAAGCTGTTTAGTTCGATGTAGTACCATTTGCTTATTTTTTGCCTGTGTTGCCTATGCTTTTGGTGTTATAACAAATATATATATATACACACACACACACACATACATATCACCAAGACCAATGACAAGGAGCATTTCCCTGTTTTCTTCTAGTGTTTTAGTGTCAGGCCTTAGGTTTAAACCTTTAACCCAGTTTGAGTTCATTTTTGTGTGTGGTGTGAGCTAAGGGTTTATTTAATTCTACTCCTTTGCACATGGACGTCTATTTTCCCGGCACCACTCACTGAAGAAACTGTCCACTGCACATCCTTGGCACCTTGTCCAAGATTAGCTGGCTGTCTCTGTGTGAGTTTATTCTGGGCTCTCTGTTCTCTTCCATGGTCTGGATGTCTGTTTTCACGTCAGGACCATATTCTTCTGATTACGAGAGCTTCGTGGTATAATTTGATGTCAGGAGATGTGATGCCTCCGGCTTCATTCACCAGTGGGAGGATTTTGAAAGGGGAAGTGACAGGTACAGATACGCCCTTTGGATTCTGCTGCAGCAAGGAGGACAGCCTTGGAGGGAAGTACGGTGAGAGGCCGAGGGGCCTGGTGGGCGGCTGTTGGAGGAGATGCAGGGTCGATGGGGGGAATGATGTGGCCCCAGTCCAGGTTAAGGTAAGACGAATGGAGAGCCCGGCCAGTGCGGCTCAGTGGTTGAGCGTCGACCCTGCACCAAGAGGTTGCCGGTTCGATTCCCGGTCAGGGCACATGCCCAGGTTGTGGGCCTGATCCCCAGCGGGGTGTGCAGGAGGCGGCCAGTTGATGTTCTCTCTCATCGATGTTTCCATCTCTCTCTCCCTTCCTCTCTCTCTCAAAGGAAAAAAAAAAAAAAGGATGGAGACAGGAGAACAAACCTGAGAAACAGAGAGGTAGGAGAGTGTTGGGAGGTACTGGATGACTCGACATCTAGCGTCTGAAACTAGGGTGGTGACAAGGTGACTTTTAGCTTTCTGACTTGATCTGATGGAGCGCCCTTGCTCCTGTTCAGCGGCCGGGGACATGGGACGGAACTGAGCTTGAGGGGAAATGATGAGTTCTGTTCTGAGCGAGGAGATTTCTCAGTCCCTGGGGCTGTCCATGCACATGTTAGGGAGTCAGAGAGCTCAGCCAGGCTCGGAAGAGCGTGCTCTCTGAATGTGCAGGCCCGGGAGCATCAGCACGCAGAGGCCCGTCCGGAGCGTGGCGTGGACATGCTCGCCAAGGGAAGTGTGCAGAACGAGGGAATCAAGGTTCCTTTCGGCTCGTAAGGTCTGTCTCCTTGCCCATCTGAAAATAAAAAACAAAACAGAAACCACAGGCTCCGTAGCTGGCCCTGCCTGCAGGATTTCCCCTTCGGTCTGCACCTCGGGCAGGACGCCTGCCTCTGATGTTTCTACGCCCCCCCCCCCCCCATCGAGATCCTTCCTGACAGAAGAAAGGTCTGCTGGCCCCCCTCCTGCCGTCCAGCCTTCTGGTCTCCCGCCCGCCACGGGGCCTGCTTTCTTCTCTCCCTGCGTCCCTGGCTCTGTCGGCAGCGGAGACACTGCGCAGAAGCGCTCCTTCCCCTCTGTTGGCATCTCTGCCGGTGGCGAGCTCCAGGTGCGGGGACTGTGGCCCGTTTGTGGCTGCAGCGGACACAGAGCCGCCCCTGGCCTCAGCAAGCATGTGAAGTTTCTCGAAGCACACACATGGAAGAGCCAGGGCCAGGGCCTCAATAATGAGGTTCGGGGTTCCAGTGGAAACCAGAGCCCCATGCCCTGCGCCAGCGCTGTTGGAGCTCCTGGTCAGAGGGGAGGTGGTTCTCGACCAGGGACAGACGCCGCCGCCTTGGTGGCTGCCGGGCCTGTCTCCTCAAGCAGCCCTGACGAATGGCTTTCAATTAAATTCAGGAGGCATTTCCCTGCTGGGACAGGATGGGACAGTCTGAAGAACGCGGTGGCCGGCTTCCAGCCACCGTGCTCTGACAGACGCAGACCTGGGCGCGAGGGTTCGCTGGGGAGCAGCTGTGCTTGAGGCCCGCACGCGTGGCACGGAGCGCGGTGCCCGCTGTTCTGCCTCAGCCAGGGATCAAAGCCATGTGTTTCCGGCAGTAGTTCTCGACCTTAATTATTTCAAGGATCGCTTTGAGCATCTGATGAAATCTACAGTCATTCCTTTGGGGAAAAAACGAATCCAGCCGTGTCATTGGGGTTATGGACCCCCTGACGTCCTCTCGTGGCCCTGCCCTGAGAGTGCCCGTTCTCAGGGGGGATGGGGCCTGCAGCCTCCCGCAGGGCGGCGTGTTTGCTGGTGAAGCCGAGCAGGTGTGCTGGTCACACACAAGGCAGCTCCACACTGAGACACCGTTTCGAGTGAGACACACGTGGGTTTGAATCCCAGCTCCGGGGGGGAGTGGCCGACTTGTCTCTTGTCTGGGGGGGGACTGTTTCATTTTGAAAACTGAAGGTCTTGCATCCAGGGAACCCCCTCACCTGGACGTACCAGGTTGGTGGGTCACCCTTGACTGACCGTTGTTGGCCATGTGACCCTGGAGAGGGGAGCCGTCCTTCTTGTTTTCTGTCTCAGGTCCTGAGAGGGAGGCCCGTGTCCTCCGTCCGAGACGTCGGGTCTGCAGCGGGTGCTGGCGTGGTTGAGGGGTGCCGTCAGCTCAGATCTCAGAGGCCGTGAGGAAGGCAGTGGGGCGGGGAGGAGACAGGCATAGAAGTGGGTGCTGCCTCGTGTCATCTCGGCCTCATCACACGGGGCTCTGGGTGCCCACGGCCCCGGCGTCTCCTCCCTGAGGCAAGTTCCTTGTCACACGTCCGACTCTGGGAGGCCTACCCACCCCGGCACGTCTGGGCAGAGCAGTGATGGACATTTTCAGGAGAACAGGGCCGGGGCGGGTCATCAGCCAACACAGCAGCGGGGTGACAGGCACAGCTGCCCAATAGAGGGGTCAGGGTGGGGCACCCAGAGTGTCCACTGCATTTTATTGGTATTTCCATTAGAGCCCCAAGTCTTCCTTTAAGATAGCGATTTTCAGCGGGTGGGCCGAGAGAAGTTTTAAAACACGCAGTGCCTGACTGCTGACCTCTCTTCCCTTAGGTCATCCAATTCGAACATGACAGCAGCCAACCCAACAGCCGTCCTGTGTGATGGGATCAAAATGATACTTATAATTATTATTTTTGGTCAGATTTGCATATTACACAGTCTATTACATGGCGGGCCGCAGAAATTTAGTCGCTAGCGCATGTGTGTCATGAGATAGGAAAGGCCGAAAATCACGGCTGTAGGACAGATCTCCCCACAGCCGCTTCTTCCCGGAGGCTCACGACATTCAGACATGGCGTTTTCTGGATGTTTGTGCCTCAAAAACTTACTGTGAAAAGGTCGCCCTAAACTTCGTCGTGCTTGGAACCCAAGGCGCCCCACTGCGGATTCCCATCTCGACTCAGCCGCCTCTGTGCATCTCTGAGGGCACCCCAGTCAGGTTGCAGGGGCGCCAGCCGCTGGGTGCCAGCCAGCCTGGCCAGTCACGCCCTGGCTGGAGACTCCTCGTCACCGATCGTTCTGGCCCCTGGGTCTTGGTTTTCCTCCCCACCCAAGTCCCGCCTCGGAGGCGACAGCTCCCACGCTTAGCTGCAAACCCTGTGGCACCTCGGCCGGCACCTGCTCCGCCCGGGGAGCACTCGGCGGCCTGTGGACTCGCACGTCACACGGTGTACGCCATCGATTGCACGCAGCCTCCTCTCGAGCGGGCTTGCTGAGGTTTCCCTTTGTCATTATTCTTTGCTTTCATGGAAACCTCTGGCCAGTGACCTCTCCTCTTCCTCAGTTCGTTGGCTCCTTGTTTGTGTGACTCCCCTCCCGACTCCGCGCCACGAGCGCTCCCTGCCCTAACCCAGGCGTGTCCGTGTCTCTCTAGGACATTGCCTGTTACTTTACCTGGGCTGACCTTGGTTTCTTTACTCCGAAACAGTGGTAACAGGCAACCCGTTAGACGTCTGGAATGAAAATCCAATGGGGAAAAAAAAAATTAAATTTAGAAAGTCCGTGGTAATACTTGGCCCTAGGAGGGGATTAATCAGTGTTTATTCTGATTGAAGACTGATCTGCATACTTCAGTATCAGCCGAGACGATGCTGAGATTGGCGTTCTCCCATGAGCACTGAGGACCTTGGGGAGGCGCTTCCTTGAGTGGACATCTCCGTGGCTTGGCCCGGAGGTCTTCACAGGTCGGTGATTGGGATGGTGAATGGGGGGCACTTTGGAGATCGCTGGCCCGTAGGAGTCTTTGGGGTAGCAGGGCATGCTGACACCAAGCAGTAACTCACATTCAGAAGTGACGGAGTCATCAGGGAGAAACTTAATTACAGTCTGTAAGCTCTGCTGCAGAAGGCAGGCGAGTATCATTTCTAAAATAAGTTCCGTCGGAAATTGCGGCAGTTGCATATAAAAGTATTTGCCGTTTTCAGGATTTGGCCTCAGTTTCCTGAGAAATTAATTTCTGGGGCCGCCGTCAGAGCTGAGCCCTCACTGCAGGGAAGGAGAGGGGGCGGAGCTGGGGATGGGGTGCAACCTTGTTGATTTTAAGTCAGAATATAAAACGCACTCAAGAACAAATTGCCTTTTTTAGTTTGTTTAAAGGAAATGTTTAAAGCGAAGATTATCCTTGGAACCTTGTGCCCAGGGTAGACTAGCAAACTCGGTATTTTAAGAACCTGCCTGTGTCCGCCTTTAGGGAGAATAAAATGAATGTGAATATAATTGTTTCTGAATAACAGAATGAGATTGCTCTGTGTGTGTGTGTGTGTGTGTGTGTGTGTGTGTTTCTTTTTTTCAAAAGCATTTGGATACTGGAAACATGAGAAAGGTCAGACGTGCTCTGTCAGGGGCAGGTTGGGGTTGGGGTTCTGGGGAGTAGTGGGGTGGGGGGAGCCCTTCCTAAGTACCTGCTACGTGCTAGTGACCACAGTGGGCACTTCCCTGGTGCTGCTTCATTCATTCTTTGTTTTTATCCTCACCCGAGGACATGTTTGCATGTATCTTCAGATCTAGTGGGAGGGAGAGAGGGAGGAAGAGAGAGAGAGAAACATCGACGTGAAAGGGACACATCGACTAGCTGCCACCCACACGACCCCAACCGGGGCTGGGGACAAACTGCAACCGAGGTACGTGCCCTTAGCGGGAACCAAACCTGGGTCTCTCTGGTCCGCAGGCCGACGCTCTCACCGCTGAGCCAAACTGGCCAGGTCTTGATGCATTCTTCATGCAGAGTTCTCACTAGCCCTCTTCAAAGCCGGGGGACGGAGGCACAGACGGCCAAGAAATTGGCTCACAGCCCCACAGCCAGCAAGAGTAGCAGCCCCGGCCCCCCACCCCCCACAGTGCGGATACAGATGCATATTCCTGCCCAGCCGCCCACAGAAGTCCCTGCACAGGGCACGTACACTTCAGCTAGGGATCACAAACACAAACGTCAAACAAAAACAATATCAAAAAAACTCTTCAGTCACATCTGTGGCCTCACCACTCAGCAGTGTGGACGTGGGGAGCGGCGGAGCGTCCGTTTGGGCCCCGGGGGCGCGGATTCTGAAATAGGCACGAAGGACCGTGAGCCTGTGCACCCGGGAGCAATTGCGGAGTTAGGAGCCTGCTCAGGTGTAAACAATCAAGAAATCCAGGGCAGTCATGTCCTTCCTACTTGTTCAGGGAAGTCATCAAAATTTCAGATGTTTACTTTCCTGCTTCATACTTTATTGACCGTCTTGAACCAAAATGGGGAAAAAAGTGCATTTACTACCGTCGCGGATCTGTCTTTTCTTCTTTGTTTGTGTGGTTTAATCGCTGGTCCCCCTGGGTATGATTACTCAAAACTCAGTGATTAATGTGTGTGTCAAAACGTATGGGATGAGAATGTAACGTGTGATGTAGATCTAAATTTAAAATCAATATGTTACTTGAAGACGCATCGCATTTGGAATTACAGCGGGGGCTGGGCTGCAGCCAGGGAGGTCCCTCTGCAGTCATGGCAGGAACGAGGGGTGCATCGGGCTGGATGTTTCCTTTGTGGGTACTTTTGGGGTCCTGAGTATGGGGGCCAGTGAGATATTTTTCAACCTTTTATTCATGGCACCTGAAACATAGTCTCATTTCACTGGACCGAAATTAATGGAAATGCCTAAGTGCAGGCCCTGTCTTAGCATGGGTTTTGCAGGGAGATGCAGTTTCTTGAGTTGTTAGATGGATGGATGATGGATGGATGGATGGATGGATGGATGGATGATGGAGGGATGGATATGTGGGTGGGTGGGTGAATGGATGAATGGATGGATGGATGGATGGATGGATGAGTAGATGGATAGGTAGATGGATAGATAAGTGGACGGGTATATGGATATATGAGTAGATGAATGGGTGAGTGGATGGATGGATGAGTGGCTGAATGGATGAGTAGACGGATAGGTGGATGGATGGATGAGTGGATGGATGGATATGTGAGTAGGTGGGTGAATGGATGGATGGATGGATGGGTGGATGGATGAATGGGTGGATGGTGGGTGGATATGGAAAGAGTAAAACATTTTTGGTAATGTGTGGCTATCTAGGGCATTTTACTTGATGGTAAAAATGGAAAACGAAGAGACTCAGTGTGAGAGGACAGGGCTAACTCTCAAGCCAGATAACTGGATTTAACCCTATTGCTACCACTGGCCTTTGTCACGTTTCCTAACCTTGTTCTCTCGGCACAAATGGGAGCAGTGTTATTCCTACCAATGGGATGTTTGGGGGTGAAATGCGCCAATATATTCATGCAGACAGTGGCTGGCATGGCGCCAGCACTGTACAGTGTGAGCTGCTGTCACTAGGTGGGGCCTGGGACCAGCGACATCCCCTGCAGGGCCCAGTGTACAGTGAAAGTGCTAATTGTTGCCTTTATCAAGATGGTGGAAGAACGTTTAACCAAGCTCAGCGCTCTTCTAAGTCCCGTTCATGCTGGGCCCCGTATGCCTGCGCAGGTCCAAGGCCAGCCCCGGTAGGGCCCTTCCCCCCAGAATTCCAGAAGCCGCCAGGGATGAAAGGCATTTCCTGAGCAGGTTTCTGAGGACCTTCCTGTCCGTGCACCTCCACACACCTCTGCCCTGTTTCTGTTCTCTGTCCCCCGCCCTTCTCCTCACCACCCAGCGTCCTCTGCACTGTGTCTTCTCCACAACTTGGGGAAGGAGGTGGGCATCAGCTCCACAGCCCATGTTCATGCCCCCTCTGGGGCAATGGCATTTGCCCCCCGCCTTGGTCTGGGGCTCTCTACTGCGTCTCCCAGTCACCAGTTAAGCACGCGCTCTGCGGGCCTGTAGCTGAGCGTGTAGCGGCGCGGATGCCCGTCCTTGCACCGTGGACAGCACGTTCTCCGCTGGGCTCCGAGCCCCTCCAGGGCAGCGACTCCACTTGCTCACCTTGTGCCCCAGCCAACGCCTGGCCATTCCGTGCGTCCCAGGAAAGTCAGCTGTGGCCCTGGCACTGCAAAGGCACAGTCCCATGGTGGGGTCTCGGTTCCGGAGCTGGTTGTCACAGAACCCATCCCCGCAGTAGCCAGGAGAGGATGACGCACAGACGCTGGGTAGGGTGGGGCAGAAACAGGAGCACAGTGGAGGTTAAATAACAGAGTGCAGGGGCTGCCGTTCAACTCAGAGCCCGAGCAGAGTGGGGACACTCGCTGACCCTTTGCCCAGAGCGCTTTCCTTTGCAGAAGCAGGGGGTGCTGTTATGGTGCTGGGGACCCTGGGTCAGAGCTTGGGTTTAGAGAGAATTTCCAGGCTCGGGGATGGACTGATTAGATGGGGCCAGGACGGGCCCACACGCTGGACGGGAGACTGTTTCTGTGTGTTTATTGTGAATAGGCTTCGTTTTTAGGTTCACAGGAAGATGCAGCTGGAAGTACAGAGGTTTCCTGTACACCCCCTGCCCCAAACCTGCACAGCCTCCCGCAAGGTCAGCACCCCCACCGCAGAGCTCACCCGAGACACTGGATGACCCACACCCACCCATTATTGTCCACGTCCATAGTTTACGCCAGCTTCCCTCTGGGCCCCGCTCGCTCTGTGGGTGGCACAAATGGACAGTGTACACGGAGTATCCCACCGCCCGGCACATCCTGTGTTTCCCCTGCTTCCGTTCCCCTCACCTGGTCCCTGACAGCCACAGGTGTCACTGCTGTCTCCGTAGTTCGCCTTGACCAGAATGTCCCAGAGTTGGAATCACCCAGCATGACGGCTTCTCAGGTTGGCGTCATACTTACTCACCTGCGTTTGCGTTCCCGTCATGCTTTTGATCCCTCGAGTGGCGGATGCTACCCAAGTACTGGGGACACAGAGTGGACACACCAGATTGAATCCTCCCTCCCACAGACCTTCAGTTTAAGGGAGGGAGTCAAACAATGTAGAAATATAATGTAATAGGAAGCAAGGTAGCCAAACAAAGCACGGTAAAGGGTACAGGAAAGTGCTGTTTTGATGGAGTGGTCAGGGACACTGTCTCCGGTATGAGGACATCTGGCGAAGACCAGACTGAAGCCAGGACAGGCGAGCTGTGTGGCTGGGGGTGGGGCATCCATGCCAGGTGGGGGGCAGGGGTGCTCCGGATGCCGTTTCCAGCGCCTCCCGGACCCTCAGTGAGTTTGCATCTTTCACACCAGAGAAGTAAGGTGCGCATTATTGAGTGCCCCGGTGTGCTCGTCTCTGTCGTCACCACTTGTCATTCTGTCGCCTGTCCTGGAGCCAGGGGAGAGAGGTAGCGTTATTATTCTCGTTTTGCAAGAGAGGAACCGAGGCTCTGAGGATACAGGATTTGTCAGCGTCACACAGTGATGACGGAGCTGGGATGTGCTTGGAATCTGTCTGGCTTCAGAGTCCTCATCCTCCGTCCCACCAGCTGCACCCCCCCCCCCCTGCCCTGGGCCCCGGGGAATGCTGGCCACCTCGCCCTCCACGGGCGGATGAAACTCCCTGTCCTGGAAAGGAAGAGCTGGGCTGACTTTGTTTTCCGGTGACTGGGCAAGGGTTTTGCGACCCTCGGACAGAATGAGCTAAGTCTATTTAAAGTTTTTCCCAAGACTAGTAGATAAAGTCAAAGAAAACATGAAACCGGAACACGAAATACTGATCTTTGTGAAATGCACGGGACGTGTCTCTCCCGAGGCTGTTGGAAGCAACGCTGTCACCGGGGCTGGCTCGTGGCTGAACGGGCTCGCTCTGTTTACAGCTTTACACACAGTCACACAGCGCATAGAGGGAGTTAGAAACAATCGAGGTTCAGCTGAATCAAAGGTGCTCTCTCTTTCTGTCTCCCCCTTCCGTCCCCTCTTCTAGTGACTGGTAGGTAATAAAGGGAGCAATGCAAAAATAACTACCAGTTGTTAAGAACGGTTCTCTCCTTGTTTGTTCTCACTGTTGATTTTTAATCCCGCTGATGATGGCTGATCTGCTCTGGTGAATGACCAGTGTGTCATTCTCATCAGCTCAAACGGCCGCCTCCGGTCCCCGGAGCTCTTCGGGAACTGCTTTGAAAGGCATTAGGCTGAACTCGGCTCAAGCAACGGCTTCGATTCTTGGGAGCACTGCCCCCCTGAAGAGGCAGTGAGAAGGGAAGTGGCTCTGGGGGGGGCTCCGCTAACGCGTGTCCGTGCAGAGTGGGATCTGGGGGCAGGCGCAGGGCTTGGCCGAGAGGGCTGTGCGGGGCGTGCCCAGGTGCGATGCTCTGTCCTTCAGGCACCATGGACTCTACGCGAGCTGCAAAGCTTTTAGGCTTTAAGGGCTGACCCCTGGCGGTGAAGGAGGGGCTGTCAGTGGCTGCGGGCTGGATACAAGTCAGTCCGTAGTGCTTAGCTTCAGTCTCCTGCTGGATTGTCTGCGGGCAGTTCTGAGAAAAGCTGACCACAGTCTCACGTGGAACAAAAGGCGAGAAGATTTCAAGGTGAGAAGAATTGCGTTCACTTCAGTTTATTCTTATTTTTCTAATTGTGATCATTCACCTTAACAGCTGTGCTGATACCCATGGTCCATCCCGACCACCCAGGGTTCTGAGAGAGCCCCGATAAGGTGGCTCTGTCCCCTTGTCCTCAGGGAAGAGTCAGGTGACATGAGGTGACGCATCTGCTGTAACGAGGCAAGGTGACACCTGCACCCATCTTGACTCACTGAGGTGGCAACTCAAACTATCCTGCTGCTGAGGACACTGCACACACACACCGCCCGCACACACCACACGCACACACCGCACACACACACTGCACACACACACTGCACACACACACTGCACACACACACCGCCCGCACACACCACACGCACACACCGCACACACACACCGCACACACACACTGCACACACACACCGCACACACACACTGCACACACACACCGCCCGCACACACCACACGCACACACCGCACACACACACCGCACACACACACCGCACACACACACTGCACACACACACCGCCCGCACACACCACACGCACACACCGCACACACACACTGCACACACACACACCACACCGCACACACACATACTGCACACACACCACACACACCACACCCCTTACACACACACACACCCATAGACACCACACATACCACACACACACACAACACAAACCACAACCCTGCTACATACCACACCCCCCTTACACTCCCCCACCCCCCCTACACCACACATACCACACATACACACCACACACACCACACCCCCACACACCACACCCCCTTATACACACCACACCCCCACACACACCACACATATCACACACACACAACACACACACACCACAAACCCCTACATATACCACATCCCCATACACACCCCACATACCACACACACAACACAGCCCCTACACACACCACACCCCCACAGACATCACACACAATACACACATACATGCACATATTTACACACAATACACACACACACACCACAAACATACACCACATAATATACCACCACACACATAACACACCACACACATAACACCACACACAACACACACATAACACATATGCACACACACACACACCACACATACCACACACATACATACACGACACACACACACAACACACACACACCAGTTGTGAAGAATTTGGTCCCAGCTCAGGGTGGCGCATGTCACTGGACACCAGCAGCTGCCCTGTGGTTTCCTCTGCACTTTGCAGAACTCCGTGCCGTGACCTAGCCCAGCCCCTCAAATTTCCCTTCCCAACCCTCCACCCAGAATATTGATTATTTGAGAATATAGGCCAGTTATCTAATGAGAATTCTCACATGCTGGAGTGTTTTGGTTGATGGCACGTTGGCTCTCTGCCTTCTGTATTTCAGTCTACACGTTAGGTCTAAGGCAACAGTAGCGTCCAACAGAACTTCCTGCGATGTTGGAATGTTCTGTATCCATGTCCAGTGTGGTAGCTGTTAGCCACATGTGGTCCCTGAGCCCTTGACGTGTGGCTGGCTCTACCAAGGAAACGGGCTTCCCTTTTCTTTAATTAACTTCCATTCAAGGAACCGTGTGTCCCATGGTCCTGCTCAGCACAGATCTAGGGGACCCGAATCACTTCCGCTTCAGCATTTCAGCAGGAATGCCTTTGGGATGTTTTGAATTTGTTTTGCAGCTTTACAGATGTTGGTTCTGTTGGCCCGTAGCGAGCACGAGGGTTGAGTTGGTCAGCGGCAGTACACAGGCGCGTCAGGAACCGCGGGCTAGTTGTTCGGAGTCTGGTGCAGGCGGATAGCACAGGCCAGACGGAGTCCCCTGATGAGGAGGCAGGATGACACAGAACTCGAACAGCCAAGGACTTATTTAGAGTTTGCCTTCTGAGTGAGGAGATGAATTACTGGGAAGCAACCAGGAGGAATACTTTGTTGCCATCCTTAGTTCCAGAATTTCCCCCATCTCCCCGCTTTGTCACACGTTCTTAATAATACGTATTTCCATGTGATAACAGACTGCGTCTCCCCGAGGACGCAGTAACCTGCTCCTGAATCGTCGAAGCTGGGCACGTGTGAGTGTTCCACGCCACCTCATTAAGGAAAGGACACATTTAAGCACAGCCACCGTGACGGATGCAGAAAGACTGTTTTCTCGTCTCCTGCACCATGAACTGAGCAGAACAGCCCCGCCCCACAGCCAGTTAACCTGGAGCTTTACCAACAGACACTTTCTTTCTTTTTCCTTTAATCCTCACCCCAGGATGTGTTCTTATTGATTTCAGAGAGAGAGAGGAAAGGAAAGACAGAGGGAAACATCAACTGGTTGCCTCCCATTTGTGCCCCGACCAGGGATTGAACCCACAACCTAGGTATGTGTCCTGGCTGGGAATCGAACCCACAACCCTTTGGCGTATGGGATGACACTCCAACCAGCTGAGCCACCTGGCCCGGTTGGAAAGATGTCTCATGCACCAGTCCAGGTGCCTCAGCATAGATGTGTTCATTGGCTTTACCTCCCATCCTGTAAGACCAACACTCTTTGTTTCGATTTCTCACTCGGCTGCTGAGTCATTAATTTCTCCAGCAAACATTGGTGAACAGAGCCTCACTGTCCAGGGGGCATTCTGGGGGCTGTCCCCTCTGCGAACCTCGCACAAGCCTACACTCACCCACCATCTGACCACATTTCCCTTTCATGTGCCTTAGTCCCTACTCACAGGTCTTTTCTTTTTTCTTTACGTTTTATTTTCATTACTGATTTTAGAGAGAGAGGAAGGGAGAAGGAGAGAGAGACAGAAACACTGATGAGCGAGAACATCGATTGGCTGCCTCCTGCACGCCCCCCACTGGGGATGGGGCCCACAACCTGGGCCTGTGCCCTGACCGGGAATGGAACCGATGACCTCTTGGTGCAGGGTCGACGCTCCACCACAGCCGCAGTGGCCGGGCCTCACAGGCCTTTTCTAATCTCCCCTCAGGCTTGCTTTATGTTCAGCCGGACACTGACCTACTTCTCCTTCCTGACCGAGATTCTGACCCACTCTCTAATTGGGTCGCAGTGAGCTGTCTCGCTCGTCATGACCTGTCTTAGCTTCAGTGCCAAGTACAAGGTGTCAGGAGCAGGGCCGGTTTTCTTGACTCCTAAGGGCTTTACTCCTACGAGCCCGGTGAACACAGGGCTGAGCAGGACGCCAGGGGCCAGGCCTGACTCAGGGCACAGAGGAAGGCTGTGCAGAGCTGGGCCCCGGGAACCCCCACGGGCTGCCATGGCTGCAGTAAAGGGGGAGGGGTGGAGGGGTGGAGGGACGGAGCTCAGCAGAGGGACCCGGAGGTTTCACTGGGAGGTGGTCAGAGGGACCCAGAGCGTGGGAGGCGTTCAGAGAGGCAGCTTGGCAGAGTGAGAGATCAAGGCGTCTCTGGCCTTGGACAGCCCTGAGTTCCTCTGTAACCTGTCCTTGCCTGTCATTGTATGACGTCATTGACCTGTGGAGCCCCCTTACTTCACCTGTGAATCGGGGATAGGATTGACCCATCCGGGAAGGTGAAAGTCACAGGAGAGGATGTGAGGGTGGGGCTAGACACAGAGCCCACACTTCCGAGGCATCCACCAGGAAGGGGTCCGGGGGGTGATGGACAGGCAACATTCGGGGAGAACAACTCTGACATAGGCAACTGCAGTGAACGCGCCCTTCCCTTCCCCCACTCCGCGTCCCCATGTCTGCCTGGTGCCTGAGAGCCTGCCTCAGCTTGTGTACCCTCCCTTCAGTTGTGTACCCTTCCCCTTCCAGTTGTGTACCCTTCCCTTCCAGTTGTGTACCGTTCCCTTGAGTTGTGTACCCTTTCCCTTCCCTTCCAGTTGTGTACCCTTCCCTTCCAGTTGTGTACCCTTCCCTTCCAGTTGTGTACCCTTCCCTTCCAGTTGTGTACCCTTCCCTTCCCGTTGTGTACCCTTCCCCTTCCCGTTGTGTACCCTTCCCTTCCAGTTGTGTACCCTTCCCTTCCCGTTGTGTACCCTTCCCCTTCCCGTTGTGTACCCTTCCCTTCCAGTTGTGTACCCTTCCCCTTCCAGTTGTGTACCCTTCCCTTCCAGTTGTGTACCCTTCCCTTCCCGTTGTGTACCCTTCCCCTTCCCGTTGTGTACCCTTCCCTTCCAGTTGTGTACCCTTCCCCTTCCAGTTGTGTACCCTTCCCTTCCAGTTGTGTACCCTTCCCCTTCCAGTTGTGTACCCTTCCCTTTCAGTTGTGTACCCTTCCCTTCCAGTTGTGTACCCTTCCCTTCCAGTTGTGTACCCTTCCCCTTCCCGTTGTGTACCCTTCCCTTCCAGTTGTGTACCCTTCCCCTTCCAGTTGTGTACCCTTCCCTTCCAGTTGTGTACCCTTCCCTTCCAGTTGTGTACCCTTCCCTTCCAGTTGTGTACCCTTCCCCTTCCAGTTGTGTACCCTTCCCTTCCAGTTGTGTACCCTTCCCTTCCAGTTGTGTACCCTTCCCTTCCAGTTGTGTACCCTTCCCTTCCAGTTGTGTACCCTTCCCCTTCCAGTTGTGTACCCTTCCCTTCCAGTTGTGTACCCTTCCCTTCCAGTTGTGTACCCTTCCCCTTCCAGTTGTGTACCCTTCCCTTCCAGTTGTGTACCCTTCCCCTTCCAGTTGTGTACCCTTCCCTTCCATGTGTACCCTTCCCCTTCAGTTGTGTACCCTTCCCTTCCAGTTGTGTACCCTTCCCTTCTCAGTTGTGTACCCTTCCCTTCCAGTTGTGTACCCTTCCCTTCCAGTTGGTACCCTTCCCTTCCAGTTGTGTACCCTTTCCCTTCCAGTGTGTACCCTTCCCTTCCAGTTGTGTACCCTTCCCTTTCAGTTGTGTACCCTTCCCTTCCAGTTGTGTACCCTTCCCTTCCAGTTGTGTACCCTTCCCCTTCCAGTTGTGTACCCTTCCCTTCCAGTTGTGTACCCTTCCCCTTCCAGTTGTGTACCCTTCCCTTCCAGTTGTGTACCCTTCCCTTCCAGTTGTGTACCCTTCCCTTCCAGTTGTGTACCCTTCCCCTTCCAGTTGTGTACCCTTCCCTTCCCGTTGTGTACCCTTCCCCTTCCCGTTGTGTACCCTTCCCTTCCAGTTGTGTACCCTTCCCCTTCCAGTTGTGTACCCTTCCCTTCCAGTTGTGTACCCTTCCCCTTCCAGTTGTGTACCCTTCCCTTCCAGTTGTGTACCCTTCCCCTTCCAGTTGTGTACCCTTCCCTCCCAGTTGTGTACCCTTTTCCTTCCAGTTGTGTACCCTTCCCTTCCAGTTGTGTACCCTTCCCCTTCCCTTTCAGTAGTGTACCCTTCGCTTCCAGTTGTGTACCCTTTCCCTCCCAGTTGTGTACCCTTTCCCTCCCAGCTGTGTACCCTTCCCTTCCAGTTGTGTACCCTTCCCTTCCCATTGTGTACCCTTCCCCTTCCCGTTGTGTACCCTTCCCTTCCAGTTGTGTACCCTTCCCCTTCCAGTTGTGTACCCTTCCCTCCCAGTTGTGTACCCTTTTCCTTCCAGTTGTGTACCCTTCCCTTCCAGTTGTGTACCCTGCCCCTTCCCTTTCAGTAGTGTACTCTTCGCTTCCAGTTGTGTACCCTTTCCCTCCCAGTTGTGTACCCTTTCCCTCCCAGCTGTGTACCCTTTTCCTTCCAGTTTTTAACCTGTCGCTTTGCCTGGTGGAATGACAGCCTCTAATTTTCTTAATTGTATAATTGCCCCGAAGCCTACAATCCCAGCTTGTGGCTGTTTCCGTGTTAATTGTTCCTTAAACAGCGAGGACGACGACAGTTCCCCAGCTCCCGAATGCGCTGTGCCCTGGTGAGGCTGTGCCGGGTGGCCAGGCTGCAGGAAGAGCAGGGTCAGCCCTGCAGGGCCTCTCGCAGGGCTGCCGTGGGCGTGATGGTCTCGGCTCTCTGCGAAGTTACAGTGTTTGGGTGCGTTTTCCATGACCCTTGTTTTCCTGGCGTCTGGGCAGCGTCTGGGCAGCCAGCCCACTGCCAGCCGGCCCCAGGGCTCTCTGTTGAGATGGTGGCAGGACACCCGGAAACCCTTCCATGCTGGTTTTTTCCGTCTCAGCATCACACTGCAGCTCCAGGAGCTGTCTCTCCCCCTCCTCTGCTAGCGCACTCCCCTCACCCTGGATTCCGACGCCACCCTTCGCGTCCTTAGGAGACACTGGCCTGGTCTGTGGGTGTCCCTGCGCTCAGGGGGCTCAGGGATGTGAATGGAATTCTTGTTCAGAGGGGCCCCGGTTGTTCTTCTGTCTTGGCATCGGGTGCCCGTGGGTGGGGTCTGAGAAGCCCTCCTCTGGGGGTCTGGATCTGAGAGCGGGGCTGTTTCATGAGACCCACCCTGGGAACTGGACCTAGCAGACCAAGCACATGTTACTCCCGCCTCGGGAGGGGTCGGAGCTCATCCCGAGCATCATGTCCTCCTGCGTTCACTTGGTGGGCTTTTGCTCAGTGTCACCTTCGCTATCTTACCGTCCTCCATGCTGGTGACGTGGGCTCGCAACATTACACAGGTTCCAGGCGCACGGCACTTATCTGGGTCCGTGTACACGAGCCTGCTGGCCACCCAGAGTCTGCTCTTCATCTGTCGCCGTACCACGGACCCCTTTACCCATTGTGCCCCCTCCACCCTCCTCCTCCAGAAATGACCGCTCTGTTTCCAGCATCTGTGAGTGTTTGTTTGTCTGTCTGATACATTCCACATAGGAGTGAAATTGATAGCATTTATCCCCTCTCTCTGTCTGGCTTATGTCACAGCGCAGTACCCTCAAGGTCCATCGATGTGGTCCCAAATGGCAAGATTTCATCTTTATATGGCTGAGTAATATTCCGTGTGTGTGTGTGTGTGTGTGTGTGTGTGTGTGATGTCCTTTTTCTTCATTCTCTGGTGGTGCCGGGCTCACGGTTTCGACATCGAATAACAGATGAAGACATGAGTGAATACCTCGGAGCCTCTGTCTCCTTGTTTGTAACAATAGGTGGCATGTTTACCGTATACAATTTAGAGCAGATTAAAGGAGATCATAGAGCTTAGGCGTGTGGCATAAAATTTGTTAAAGGACCCAATAAAGGTGCGTTTCTATTGTTATTATAACTATTATGATTATTTTTGCCCCCAAAGAGTGTCTCAACCAATGGGCCTTTCTTTACATCTTAAAACCTCTTTCTACTGGTCCCTGGTACTCAGTCTGCTGAAGCGTCCGCTTGTCTCCTCTCCCTGACATGCGCTCCGTTCTGCCTCACCATGAACCACCGTGTGCTTCCTCCTTCCCTTGATTCTCTCTCTCCCTGGAGGGGTGTTCACCCCGCTGCTTCCTCCTGCTGGTTGGCGTCTCCGCTTGGCCGAAGGAGCCCCGGCGGGGCTCTGGGAGCCGTTCAGGCTGAGCCGTGTGGCCGACCCTCAGCATCCGGAGAGGCGAGTATCCTCACCGCCTCCCACACGGAGGAGCCGAGGCCCAGACCGTGCGGCCGGGAGGAGGTGGAGCTGGGTTCCCTGGGTGCCCCGCTCACTCCACAGGACTTAGAACTGCTCAGAAGGATGCTGCTCTGTCTGAGGGGCCCCGTGCCCCTCACCAGCCCTCCACCCCTTGAATGGCTGATTCTGTTGATCCTGCCTTTCCCGACTCCTGCCGGCTCCTCCTCCCCGCTCCACCCCGACCGCGGGCGTCCTGCCGATGGCTGTTCGTAGTTGCTCCTTGGCCTCTTCACCCCCACATCTTAGGGAATGTGGGGGCCTGAGTCTGCCCTCTGACCTGCTCCGCAGCGGACCCTGATGGGGGGCACCGAGTGTGAGCCTCTTGACCCGGAGCCTCGAGGTCAGAGGCGTCTTCGGGACACTCATCTGTGCGCCCTTCAACTTGGGTTTTGAAATTTTTTTCCCTTTATTGCTTTTAGAGAGAGAGACGAAATGAGAGGGAGAGACAGATACACATCGATGAGAGAGAACATCGATTGGCCGCCTCCGGCATGCCCCCCACTGGGGATCGGGCCCACAATCGGGGCCTGTGTCCTGACTGGGAATTGGACTGGCGACTTCTTGGTGCAGGTTGATGTTCAACCACTGAGCCACACCGGTGGGACCAACTTGGTTTTCACTGGAAGCAGGTGCTGGGGGTCGGCCTCACAGAAGACTCGAGAGTTATTTGCTTTGGTAAATAATTTGCTGCTATGTCTTACTTTCCCAATTATTTAAAAAAATGCAGTGTACACGGTCTGCCGGTGGTTAGTTTTTGGACGGGGACATACAGCAAACTATACACCGGCCCCCGGGAAGCACTGGGGAGGCTGTGGTGACGCTCAGCCGGTCCGACCGGAGGACCGAGGTGGTCCGATGGGGCCCACAGCCAGGTGCGCTCGGACCCTCCTCTTGTTCCTGAAGCTCCACCCACCTTGTTCCCTGACATCTCGGGCAGGTGTGTGTGAGATGGTTAACTCGCTAGCATTTTCTTTTCCATACTTACGGAAAGGCGCCAACTCCCTGCTTTTCAAAGTTAAACAGAAGTCCTCATATAGGAAATGGATGAGGAGGGAGCTGCTGGGCTTGAACCAGGGGCCCGGGCCTCCTCGCTGCCCGGGCAGTCACTGCCCACCGCCCTGAGCCTGGGCAGCAGCCCAGCCCCCGGCCCACAGCCCTCCAGTGCTTCCTCCTGGCTGTCCTGCAGGGACATGCTCGGCCGCACACCTGCGTCCCTTGGAGATGACTCGGTTTCTAACCGGACCCTGGGGCCTAACCCCCACCCTTGCCAAGCACTTGGATGTCATGTGCTCTGTCAACTAGGGAAGCAATTCTGCAAAGCTGCAGAACCAGACATAAATGCAGAGAGCAATAGGGCAAGATGTGTGGTGCCCAAGCAGCCTTGGGCCCTGAAAAGTAGTCAGTGGGAAGGAAAAGGAAATCATCGCGTTATCAATATACTTTGTTTCCGGAAGTCTTTACATGGGATGGATTTGCTATGATCACGGTTATTGCTGTTAGATTTCGTTTCTCCCAAGCCAGCCTTGGAGAATCGGCTCAGCTGGCCACGGGCCTGACTCAGGTTTCTGAGAGGAGACCAGCAACTTGGTCACGGTTTGAGTCACTCGAACAGGATGACGGCCCATGAGTCACACTGCTCCAGGTGGGTGGCTGTTAGCAACAACCCCCCCCCCCCCCCGGGGGTTGAAGACAACGGAGAGATCATCATTTTAGTTGTGCCGGATGTCGGAAGAACCCATCCTGGGGCAGTGGGATTGTGACCACAGCGTAGAGCGGGGTCAGGCCGGGAAGAAAGGGGAGCGTACCTCGGCCATTCACTCTTTGTCCCATTAGAACAACAACAAAAAGTCATTCCAGAAGCTTCCCAGAAATGTCCTCTTCTGTGTCCTCAGCCGAAGCAGGGTCCTATGGCTGTTTCAACTGCAGGGAAAGCTGGGAGGTGCCTGTCTGTCATTTTCTCTCCTTTCTGGTCAGAGGCAGGGACAGGAGAGGACACTGGGAAGGACAGCTCCTGCCATGCCCGGGGGATCACCGTGTTAGTGGGAATTTGCTCCCCGGTGTTTACCACGACCCTTTGTCCCTCTGCTTCCAGGGAGGGTGTGTCCCGCCCTCCAGGCTCCTGTTCTGGAAGGGAGATGTCAGCGCCCAGGGCTGGGGCGCCCTGGGCATAGCGACATGTCACTGGCTCGCACCTCGAGGGCTTCTAAGCTGGACGGGCCATGGGACCTCCCAGTCCTGGCTCCACTGCTTCCCATCTGTGCCTCCGAGCAAACTGCGCCCCTTGTCTGGGCCCCAGTGTCCCCACCTGCGGGATCCAGGGCCGCTGCTAAGGCATGACCAGGATGCAGAGTGAGGGGGCTGGGCACAGAGCTCCCCGCCCCCCCGGCATGTCAGCTGCAGGAAAGCAGAGCATAATAATTACTACGTCCAGGGTGCTTACCGGGAGCCCAGCTCCATGCAAAGTGTCTTTGCGCAGATTAAATCCATTCATCTCCATAAGAGAGTCAGGAGGAAGGTTCTGTTCCCAGACTCACCTCACAGCCGCAGAAACAGCGCAGGGGCATGAAGCAGCTACCTCGGGGTATCTGGGATGCCACCCAGGCTGGCTGGGCCCGCGTCCAGGTCCAGTAACTCAGAGACGTTCACAGGGAGCCTGGCTGTGGGTCCTGCAGTTCCCTTTCCCTGGGCTGGGAGAGGGGATGGAGCCCCGAGCTCTCTGGACGAGCTCTCAGCCAGGAGCCTCGGCGCGGGTCTGAGCCCCACTCTGGCAGGATTCGAATCCGAGTCTGGGCAGAGCCCGGGTTCAGGGAGGAGTTATCCTCCGGGGTGGGTCTGTCGCCATCGCCCAGATGTGAGTGTTGTGTCAGCCCAGCCTGTGCCCCTCCTGATGGCCCTGGTCCTGAAGCGGTGTTGATCCAGTATCTTCATGGTCCTTGATGACCCGAGGGCGGCCCGCTCTGGCCGCAGACTGGCCGAGAAGTGGAAGGATCTTTCGAAATGTCTCAACTTTTCGTTGTCACAATTGTGCAACCCTGAGGGGTACAGCTGTCTGACACCCCAGCCCCAGCCTGCCTTCCTGCCAGCCCCCACGGCCGTTTCTGCCTGTTCTTCTGGCTTCTCCTTAGCGCATCTGGGCAAGTGTGAGAAGCGGTTCTGGAACAGTGTCCGCGGGCCCCCGGTACCGGGCGCGGGCCCCTGCGAGCCCTGGATGCCGTTCTCTGTCCCGTCGTCCCGTCGTGGCCGTTCCTGTGGAATCCCTCTCGTCTTCATCCTGGGCCTCCCCCCTGCCCAGCTTCTCCTGCTCCAGGCAGATCGGGGGGTGCTGTGTGGCTTCAGAAGACGGGGTATCGCAGTGTGTGCCTGGGCCTCTCTGTGGGAGTACTTTCCACACCCCTGCACTGTGGGGCCAGCTCCCCGTCAGCCATCCGGCACCTCACTGTCCCGTGGCCCCAGCCAGCCTGGTGCTGGCAGGAATAGCATCATTGCTACCTTCTCTGAACTCAGCGTGTTACCACTAAGACGGAGAGAATGAAATGAGCTCCTAAACCAGGGTCAGCACAGATTTTCTGTAAAGGGCTCAATAGCTAGTGAATATGTTCGTTTTCTCAGGCCGCCGGGCCCTGTCACAACTTCTCAACTCTGCTCCTACAGGGAGAGAGCAGCCTCAGGCAGTGTGGAAAGGAATGGCTGTGCCCGTGTTCCAATAAAGCTTTATTGACACAGGCAGGCTGTGGGCCAGACTGTACTATTTGTTCTACGTTTGGTGCCAGGAAGGAAGCGTGCCATGCTCTGGGCCTCTCTGCCCCCTCCCCCTAACCCCGGAAGTCTTTCCTCCCCCCCAGAGCAGCCTGGAGGTGAGAACATTTCCAGTCCTCACCTTTGCGCCTGGGTTCGAGAAGATTCTCTGTGAAGACACTAACTCCATCACGGGGGCTCCATCCCCATGGACTCACCCAGACCTAATTATGTCTCAAAGGCCCCCATCTCCAGATACCACCCCACTGGGGAGTAGGTTTCAACATGTAAATTTAGGGGGACTCACATTTAGTCCACAACAGGGGGACACAGTTCAGCCCACAGCACCTCAGAAAGGGCTCAGACGGGACCCTTTAATGACTGTCCCTGGGTGATGGTGGGGCAGTCAGTTTGAGCATCACACCTGAGAAACTCTGGTCTGGACAAGGTGACGACAAAGCCCATGGGGGCCCCCCCGCGCCCTGTGGTCTGCTGGACTCTGCAGCCTCAGCCCTGCAGGGGTGGGTGAGCCCAGAGCTTCTCGAGGTGCCCCCTTCCCGGGTCCCCAGCCCCACGTGCACCCACCGGGACCTCTGCAGGGCTCCCGGTCCTCTCCAGCTGCAGCTTGGTCCTGGGGTGCAGCCCGCTTCCTTTGCAGACCTTCCGGCGCCTCTTTCATCGCTGTGCGTTTTAAATTCCAGATGAAAGCCGCCTGCGGTTCCTTTCACTGTTGTTCTTCACGTCTCCATTGTGTCAAGTCTGTGCTCCCTGAAACTCCCGGGGTGATTTTCCTGGCTCCCTTTCTTTTCATCTGTCCACCTCCGAGATGTGAGAGGGCCGGGCGCGGGGAAGGGAGCGGGCCGGTCCCCACCGCTCCCCCACCTGACGAAGCACGGATCTCGCAGAGCGCGGCCCAGGGACCTGTGCTCTCGGACATGCGCGGATCTCGGCAGAGCGCGGCCCCGGGCTTGTGCTCTAGGACACGCGCGGATCTCCGCAGAGCGCGGCCCCGGGGCCTGTGCCCTCGCACACGAAGTCCTTCCCATCTCCTCTTTGACAGGACACGCGTGCTTCTGCGGAGTTTCGGGGGAAGATGGGGAGCACCTGGTAGATATTCTAGTGAAGATAAAGGCTGTGAAGACTTTAAGATGATGTTGTTTTCCCAGCTGGGTGTCCAACTCTTACCTAGGACGTGATGGATCGGCTCCGGAGACGCAGAGAAACCACTGTGACCTTGAGGACGGGCTCGAGATGCCTCCTCCCTGGGCCGGGCGCCCGCCAGATGGGTGAACCCCTTGTCCTCACTGTCCTCACTGTGGCCTCTCCCAGGGCACAGCCTGCCTTCTCCAGACCCCCCCTGCCCCTGCAGAAAAGCACATGTTCTGGGCGGGGCAGGAACCTGCAGTTTGAAGATGCAGAGGTTCGGGTGATGCCTGGAGCACCATCAGCACTCAGTTCATTCTGATGACTTGAATGTGAGCGATGACAGGGCGTTTCGACGACGTGTCTGATGACGTGCCTGGGGGTTGAAAATAGGCATAGGGAGATTTTCACGGTTTTGTGGCTTTGAGGGGAGTTTGTAGCTCAAACCGTCCTAGAAAGTAGCCCCACTGAATCCTCGCTTTAATTCAGGTCCCTTCCTGTGTGGGATGACCCTGGGGTGGCTCGTTGACTCATCCTTTCAACGTACTTTTACCGAGCATCATGTTTGATCCGCACACGTTCTTCTGAGTCGATCGTGCATCTGCCCCGTTTTCTGGAGACAGAAATGGGGCTCCGAGACGGCACACCCCAGGCTAGACAGCTGTGACGTTGCGCAGCCAGCGTATGGAGGGGCGTCCCTGACCTCAGAGCCTGCCCACATCCCACCGTTCTTGGCCTCCCCGGGGACTCCAGCCTGACACAGCCCACGAGTTACTCACATGACGAATTATGGATTCACTCGCACCCTTGGAGACTGTGTTTCCCCAGCAGCGACACCCTCTCGATTGTTTGCTGTGTCTTTCCATTCCTTCATCCGTCCGTCTAGCCATCCACCCACTCACCCACCCACCTGTGCATCCGTTCGCAGGACAGCCGTGCCGGGAAGCAGAGTCAGAGTTTAGAAGTAGCTCGTCTTAGCTGGCCGGTGTGGCTCAGTGGACTGAGCATCGTCCCCTGGACTGAGAGGTCCCCGTTCGATTCCTGGTCAGGGCGCATGCCTGGGTTTTGGGCTCCATCCCCAGTGGGGAGAGTGCAGGAGGCGGCCAATTAATGTTTCTCTCTCGCATCGATGTTTCTCTCTCTCTCCCTTCCTCTCTCTCTCTAAAAAAAATCAATAAAAACATACTAAACATAAAAATAATAAAATAAAATCTTTAAAAGGAAGGAAGTAGTTGGTCTACGGGACTTGAATAGCTCTGTCTCCCTCAGTCCCTCATCTGTGAAATGGGGCTATTACTACAGCAACGACGACCTACTGGTTCGACTGCTGTGAGGGTTAGAGGAGGTGGAACATGTGAAGCTCTTAGAACGGGGAAGTTCTGGAACTTTGTTTATGATCAAGTCGCTGTTACGTGTTGTCATTATCACAGCTGTACCACGCTGTTTCCCGTGGTTGGCGGAAACGGGAAGAGGCGGGCAGGCACTCCTGGGATTTACGGACCGGGAGGCCGGGTTGACGCTGGGCTTCAGCGACAGGTGTGCGGACTGCGGTTCCAGGTGTCGTTCCCGTTCGTCTGCCCCGGGCAGAGAATTTGCTGAGCGAACGAGGCAGACCCAGAGCAGCGTCCCAGGGACACGCGGAGCCCCCAGAGCCTTTGAAAGCTCCGCCGTATGCACAGCCCTGTGTTGCTGGGCCCCCGGCACGCTCGCTGCTACACTGAACAGATCCCCAGGACTCCCTCCTCCTGAAGGTCACGCACCATCCCTGCTTCCTACACTCACGCCCTGAATGGATTAGACCGGTCAGTCGGGCCAAGCCTCCGTTCTCCCATGTATAACTCAGTACTCACCTGGATTCTTAGGCTTCAGGTGAGACCATCCCTTTACTCAGCTGGTTTGTTGAATATCTACGACATGCCCGGCCCTGGGCCCAGGCCAGTGACACAGAGACGAGCCGCAGTGGACAGGGTCTTTGTTCTCCTGGAGTCGGCCGTCTTGTGGGGAACACAGGCTGCATGGGGACGTGTCGCGGGGCACCTGGCACATCGGAGGGCCCCAGTGGTGAGTTGTTCCTGTCCTTACTGATCGCAAGGGTGGTACTCTCCGCCTGGAGACCGCGCCAGCCCGCGAGCCTGCCCCGTGAGCCTCCGCCAGACCGTGGCTGCGAGGATCCTCGCTGTGCTTTGTTGTTGGGTGACGTGTTGAGCGAAAGAGGAGGAGGAAGGAGGAGTGCGGAGCCCCACCTCGTGCTGCCGGGGTCCTGCACTATTTGCTCTGTGAGATCCAGACAGTTTCGTGTTTGACTTTGGTTTCTTCCCCTGATTAATGAGGTGCTTCAGCTACATAAACTCCTTCCCCAGGAAAATGCTGGAATTGAACAGCTACTTTGTAACCAGTCGGCAGCAGGAAGCCTATAAATCCCTGCAACACCATCCCTGCAGGGAGGCATCGAGGGCAGTGATTTTTCATCTGATGGATGAAGGGAAACAGGACATGGGAACGTGGCTGGGTTCCAGGGTCCACTTGACCTCTAACTGAGCCCCTGCCCGGCCCAGAGAACGGTCCTCAGAGAGCATCTCGGCCAGAGCGCGCACGCCGGCGGCGGTGCTCAGGGTGTTGCCCAAGTTAATCTTTTCCTTTGTAAAAGCAGCCGGCCTCGGAGTTGCTCCTGTGGAGACACCTCAGTCCCCTGCTACCGGTGTGGACTTGGCCAGCTCCAGCCCGTCCTTGGGGCGACAGGGCACTCCCCGTCCGGCCGGGCTCTGCCATCCGCATCACCTCGGAACACACCCGTCCCCCTCACGTCAGGTCTTTCTTTGGGGACACGAGGGGCGTGTGCAGTTGTCCATGCACACCTCGCGCTTTCTGTGGATCCTGGAATTCACTGTGCGCCTCCCCGGATGGTCAGGACGGTGTGTCCCCTGGACGGACACGACAGCCGAGGCCCCCCGAGGTGAAGTGACCGGGCAGATGTCTCACGGGTAGGCAGCGTGCTGAGTGCTGAGCCCGGCAGTCCGGCCCCGGAGCCTGTTCTCGAACCACCGCCCCTGCACCTGTGAGAGGGGGAGCAGTGCCGCCACCCACCTGCCATCCGCAGAGCCCCTGATTGTGGGCCCCGCCCTAGCTCAGGGGCCCTGGCGCTGCTCATTCCCAAACTTACCGTCACCATTCGGCTCACGGAATATATCCCACAGCGCCGGGACGAGCTCCAGGGACAGGTGGAGAGCGTCTCTTTGCCTGTTACATTTTTATTTTATTTATTTGCTCAGACCCTAAATGGGAGAAGAAGGGGGGGAAAGGATTAATTAGGGGTTGAGTTTCCATGTAGATGATAGGTCTTACGTGGAGGACGGAGGTGCCAACTGCCTCTCGGCACAGCTCAGAGCAGACCTCTGTCCCTAACACGGACTTTCCGTGCACGGTTGGGCAGAGGACAGCCGGTCCTGGCGGGAGGGGGTGGTAGGCACAGAGTGAGGTCAGGCCCGGGGGTGTCTTGGCTTCCTGCCTGGCAGGCTTGTACCTGTGCTCTGAGTGGGCCCCGGGCAGCCCTCCTGATGTCCTAGGCACATGCGCAGGTGGGCTTCTTCCACACCGGCCTGTGGAGACAGAGGGCACAGCAGAAATGGGAGCTTAGCGTCTAAGGGCAGCTCATACAACAGACAGGCTGGCTTTCCTCTCTCGCTGTCAGCTTATCTGCTCTGGGCAAAACCAGCCGCCTGCGCAGAGAGGCACCTAGGGACCACCACGGTCCCAGCAATAACCAGCATGGACCGCAGGCGGGTGAGTGGCCCGTCTCGGGCAGGAATCGTCCAGCCCCGGGCGAGCCTTGAGCTGACCGCAGCACTAACTCGCCTCCTGACTGCGGCCTCACGCGAGATGGAGCGTCAGTCTCGCTGGGGTCGTCCCAGAATCCAGGTCCACAGAAACGGAGGTAGTGAAGGTGTGTGTTGGAGCCTCGATCGCTGTAGCGTGCAGTCCTCGCCCTGCAGGGCTGTGGAAGAGACAGAGGACTTCTGTTTGGAAGACAAGGTGACCGTCACCTCTCTGTCTCTTGGTTGCGGCCCCGCTGAACCTCTCTTTGATCTGTAGTCTCTGGCTCTCTCCACGTTGAAAGATGGGTTGGGGGGATGAAATAAGAAAGTACAGGTTGTATTATGATAGAAGTCATGTTGGTTCGTGACGTCTGTGCAGTATTATTTTTCTATGTAAATGCGGTCTCTATCCCCGCCTTGTTCCAGGTCAGCCGCGTCCCTTCCTGGCCCTTCGGACCGGGCCAGCTTCGCCCTCGTGGGCCCTCTCTGTGGCCGGCTCTTGTCTCTGTCACTTAATGCCATGGAGTGACTAGTGTTTGTGTGAGGAGCAGGTGCATGGCCTTCTCACCCGTTAGACTGTATTCCTTGCTCATCCTCTGTCTCCAGTGCCTGGCACGGATCAGACACTCGGGCGATCATACTGTCCAGTGAGTGCGCCGGGCCCTCGTGTGGCCTCAGTGTATTTACAGTAAATAGTGAGAGTGTTGTCGAAAAGAAACGATGAGGCAACACCAGCAAGGAAAAGGGAAGACGTTGAAGTAGGAGAACAGCTCCCCCAGCAGAGGGGGTGGGTCGGAAGCACAGGGAATCATCTTCGGAATCCACACTTCTCTGCTCGGCCCGTGATCTGCGTGTGGGTGGCGACCATCTCCAGAGAACTTGCTCCCAGTCCTGGTTCCCTTCCAAAAACCACCCCGACAGGCCCCCCGACGAGTTTTCGTCCTTCTCTGACCTCCCTCCCCAGCCTCTGCCCTTTGCTCTGTAGCTTCTCTGCCTTCTTCTCCTCAGCCCAGGCCCTGCTCCCGCTCCGGAAATCAGACCCCAGCAGAGGACTCAACACGCGAGGCTTTTCACGCCCGCAGGGTGGCAGGGGCCGGGGAGAGACCCTGAGACGGCGGTCACGCAGAGGGGGTTCTGCGATGGGTGGGGTTCGGGCAGCATCCTGCTCTGCCCTCCTCTCCCTCGTCTTCGTGGAGCCCCCGTTACCCGGCAGGCAGGGGAGTTCTCTGTTCTCGTTTCAGGGACTTGCACTGGCTAGTGTTGCTGACTCTCTCCCCCAAGAGCGGGTTCAGCTCCACGTGACCCTGTGCCTACGACTCAGTCCCAGCGCCGGAGCCGAGCTTGTCCCAGAGACCCTGTGTCATAGATGCCGAATGAGTCACTTTCACGGATGACGATTTTGAAAATAAAGATGTAGCCCGGCTGGTGTGGCTCAGTGGACTGAGCGTCGTGAACTGAGAGGTCCCGGTTCGATTCCCCGTCAGGGCACATGCTGGCGTTTTGGGCTTGATCCCCAGTAGGGGGCGTGCAGGAGGCAGCCAATCGATGTTTCTCTCACATCGATGTCTCTCTCTCTCAAAAAAAAAAAAAAAATCAGCAAAACATTTTTTTTTAAAGAGAGGAAAAGAAAGATGTCTTGGACTGACGGATGAGCAGTCTCGTTGGTGAGTCCCGGAGGAGTTTAGATCCCGCCCTGCCTCTCTTGTCTGCTTTTCATCTCCTCGGTGTGGCTCTCGAGTGGAAGGCGCTGGACTGAGGCCCAGGGACTGCAGGGTGCGTTCAGGAGTGCGCTCCAGCTCCCAGCTCCTCCTGGGAGGGCCGTTTTTGGAACCAGTATGAGTCAAAAGAGAAAGAGATTGAGTCAGAGAGACGAAATCTCAAATCTTGTCTCAGTTGCAAGTTCTGAAATGACTGTTTCCTGCTCCATTACTTGGGGTCGACCTGATCCACGTCGCCCAGACGTCACGAGAAGGTGGCGTTGACGGCCTGGCGCACCGTGGATCGTGGGCTGTTTCCACCCACACAGCTGCACACTTCTGTCTGCAGGCAGGGCCTGGAGGGGTCGTTCTGTCCCCCTGAAGGCCTTAGGAAGTGTCCTGACTCCCCAGGAGACACTGCCGCCCGGCTGTAACCCACCAACTTAAGGAAGCGTAACCCATTCCCAGGTATGTTCTCCCAGAACCATAGCCTGGTCCTCTCTGACTTGTCAGTGGCTTTGCGTTAAAACCAACCCATTTCCAAAACCCCATTGTTTTCTCTTACGGAATCCCAGACCCACCACAGCACCGCCCTTCCCCTGGAGCGGGACCCCAGACCCACCACAGCACCGGCCTCCCCCGGGAGCTGGACCCCAGACCCAGCACAGCACCGGCCTCCCCCTGGAGCGGGACCCCAGACCCACCACAGCACCGGCCCTCCCCCGCGAGCGGGACCCCAGACCCAGCACAGCACCGCCCTCCCCTGCGAGCGGGACCCCAGACCCACCACAGCACCGCCCTCCCCCGCGAGTGGGACCCCAGACCCAGCACAGCACCGGCCCTCCCCTGGGAGCGGGACCCCAGACCCAGCACAGCACCGGCCCTCCCCCGCGAGCGGGACCCCAGACCCAGCACAGCACCGCCCTCCCCTGCGAGTGGGACCCCAGACCCAGCACAGCACCGGCCCTCCCCCGCGAGCGGGACCCCAGACCCAGCACAGCACCGCCCTCCCCTGCGAGTGGGACCCCAGACCCAGCACAGCACCGCCCTCCCCTGCGAGCGGGACCCCAGACCCAGCACAGCACCGGCCCTCCCCTGCTAGCGGGACCCCAGACCCAGCACAGCACCGCCCTCCCCTGCGAGTGGGACCCCAGACCCAGCACAGCACCGCCCTCCCCTGCGAGTGGGACCCCAGACCCAGCACAGCACCGGCCCTCCCCCGCGAGCGGGACCCCAGACCCAGCACAGCACCGGCCCTCCCCCGCGAGCGGGACCCCAGACCCAGCACAGCACCGGCCCTCCCCCGCGAGCGGGACCCCAGACCCACCACAGCACCGGCCCTCCCCCGGGAGCGGGACCCCAGACCCACCACAGCACCGCCCTCCCCCGCGAGTGGGACCCCAGACCCAGCACAGCACCGGCCCTCCCCTGGGAGCGGGACCCCAGACCCAGCACAGCACCGGCCCTCCCCCGGGAGCGGGACCCCAGACCCAGCACAGCACCGCCCTCCCCCGGGAGCGGGACCCCAAACCCAGCACAGCACCACCCTCCCCCGGGAGCGGGACCCCAAACCCAGCACAGCACCGCCCTCCCCTGGGAGCGGGACCCCAGACCCAGCACAGCACCGGCCCTCCCCCGGGAGCGGGACCCCAGACCCACCACAGCACTGGCCCTCCCCCGCGAGCGGGACCCCAAACCCAGCACAGCACCACCCTCCCCCGGGAGCGGGACCCCAAACCCAGCACAGCACCGCCCTCCCCTGGGAGCGGGACCCCAGACCCAGCACAGCACCGGCCCTCCCCCGGGAGCGGGACCCCAGACCCAGCACAGCACCGCCCTCCCCCGGGAGCGGGACTCCCCTGCACAGCGAGGCCTTTGGCTCCGTGCGGGTTGCCGGGAGTTCATTACTCAGGGGAGCTGGTGGATTGAAGATCTATTACTTTTCACATCCCGCAGTCTGTGGCGTGCCCGGCGTAACGTCCTGGCTACCCTCCAGAATCATTTCATTTCGATTGTTTCTCTCGCTCTCTGTTCTAGTTTGCTCTGTGTTGGGTGATGGAGGCGAGGTGAAGATAATATAGTGGGTAAATACATTGATTCTACATCTGAGACGTAGAACCTGGGTCCCAGCTACACAAATCACTTGGCGTTTTGAAGCCTCCTGAAATGGGATGATCAGTAGCATCTCCGTGAGGCATGTTGTATGTGCACAGGGCAGGTGCTCGGTAAACATGTGTTAGGAAGTGAAATGTTAAACACAGAGACATATGCACACACACAATGACCATAGAGAGATAGACGTTCATCTCTTGACGCTTCTCATACTCCCCATCTTCCTCATGCAGTAGAGCTGGTTATTTTGAAAACTAGGCTAAGGCTAAGCCCAGCTCCGTTCTAGCCTCGCCTGTGCAGCACCCCTTGGACAAGTCCTGCCGTACTCCGCGACCTCTGCTTTCTCATCTGTAAAATGGGAGGGAGGGGTTAACCACACAATCTTTTACGTCCTTTGGGTGCTGCTTGAAGACTTATTTATCCAGCCTGGCACATAACATATTCAACGAACTGACCCCAATCCACATCTCTGTATATAAATAGACATACTTTCTATCTGTAGAAATAATCCCCCCCCCATTCCATTCTCCCTCTCAAATGTCCTCTACCACACCTGTTTGCTCAATAATTAGTTATTTGGTGTCTACTATGGGAAGGCATTGCTTTAGGTAGTTAATAAAGCAACAAAAAAACAAAAATATCCTTGCTCTTATGGAGTATATTTGCTAGTAGGGCAAAGAATAAAAAACAGTAAGCAAACAGTGCGTCAGGATGGGTTCAAGGCAGTGAGCTGAGTCCTTTACACAACGGTGATGATGATGGTAGTAGTTGAAGGTTCCCATTTTCATCTGCGTTCCGCCAAGTGTCCCCATCGACAGCGTCAATGTTCCGCTCCTCCCAGCGCCTGAAAGTTCACCCGGGAGACTTCGTGACTGTGTGACGTCAGATTTCCTTGTAATTCTGCAACGGGTAGAAACGAGGTTTGGCTCTGACGGTCAGCCTCATCGGTCCTGTGTCCTGTGAGAACCGAGAGCTTCTCTTAAAGCCGCGGAGGCACAGTCTTGTTCTCTGACCTGAGTGGCGCGGATAATGACAGTTTGAAGCCTAGATTTTGTCCTTTACTTTCTGCTGTGTCTGTAGTGCAATGGGGGGTGCCCACCCCTCCCCGTGTCCCTGTGGTCATCGCTGACATTGTGACCAGGTTCGGTGCTTCCCCCCAAGAGTCCGCAGACAAGGAAAGGAGGAATCGTCCTGGTACTTGCCGTGGATCATTAGCATCTGGACAAGGAGCTCAGCACTGTGTCCCACTCAAAGGCGTTAGCAGACCAGCCTTCGGAGCCTGTCTCTGGGGGCGCACTTCCTTAAAGGGCTTCTGGCGCCAAGGAAAGTCGTTGAAGCCCGGTCAGAAAAACAGACTCCCCAGGAGTTACTTCAGACGGGGTACTTCGTATAGGGACTTGCCTGTAAGCATCGGAAGGTGGACAGAGCGAGGAGTGGCCGTTGAGATGATTCCGAGATGAGGGATGAATAGTTATGATTAGTCATAGTTATGTGATTATTGATGAATGATTATGAACGATCCATACTATTGCAGAAGAGGTATTGATTGCTGGGGCTGGGGGAACCGAATGGAGGCATGGGAGTCACCAGAACCTGAGAGCTGACCCCTCCGCGGCCAGCTCCCTGCAGCCGCGCCCAGACCTCGGGGGGGCCTGTGCGAAGCGTGGCCTGGCCATCTGGGGCGGGCTCCCTGCAGGTGGCATTGGACGGACAGGGAGGTTCACGTGTGTGGCTGGTAGCTCTGAAGGGCTGGCGTGCGACGTGCCCGAGGCTGTGTGAAGTGGAGCTGTGTGCTGGGCTAGGACGGCGCAGACCGGAACCGAGGGGGCGGAGCCGTGGTCCCTCCTGTGGCTTCCGTCCTCCCTCTGGTCCCTTCCGTGAGCGCATCTGACAGAGCCAGCCTGGGCGTGGGCTGGGGCGCGTGGTCCGCAGGTTCCCGGTTCCAGACGCACAGAACACGAGGAGGGGGGCTTGGGGCTGCGTGGAGAAGGGCGAACAACCCAGAGCTATGGACAGGCCAGAACCACACCTGCAGCCAGGTCTCTGCCTGGGAGCTGGGTGGGCCCATTGCCGGGAACAATGAGCATGAAGAGACTTCACGGCGATGATTTCTGTGCAGACGCCGCCCGCCCCACACGCACAGGGACGTGCCTTTGCCTTCCTCTCCTTCTCTGGCCACCTTCACTGGTCGCTGCATGAAGCTAATTCTCACCTGCTGGGCGTTGTCACAGCCCGCCTCTCCTTGTCCCTCAAGTACAGCACGGCTTCAAGTTTGCACCGTGTCCTGCTCTCCTCACTGTAGGACGTAGCCGATTTCCTTCCTCCCCCGTGCCTCCCCCGACCCGTCCTTCATATTGCTCTCAGATCATCTTTCTTCCAGATTAAAAAATATACGTGTCCTTCCTCCAGGCTATGTATCCTTCTGTGGCTCACCAAGGCCCCCGATGGTCCAGCTGCGTCCATTCTTACGGGTCACATGCTCTCATGCCTCTTGCTTCCGCTCAAGTTCCCGCCTCCACCTGGGGTTCCCCTTCTGCCCCTTGACCCTCTGCAGGCGTATAGTCAAGGCCTCCTGCTGTTCTCACCTCCTCTCCAAGCCCTTGCCTCCGTGTTCGTTGTCAAGTCCAGGTGCGTATTTGTGTCTCGACAGCACGCTGTTCGTATCTCCATTCTGCTCGTTGCATCTCATTACATCGTAGGCCTGGGTGGAAGGCGAGGGCATAGGATTTGAGGCGAGACGGTCTTGAGGTTGGATGGAGGGTTCAACATCTAGATGCTGGATGGATTTCCCCAGGCGACCTCAGCTCCTGCATCTGAAAAGTGGGACCCTGTAGCCCTGGCCCATTTGGCTCAGCGATTGGAGCGTCAGCCTGTGGACCAAAGAGTCGCAGGTTCGATTCCGGTCAAGGGCACGTGCCTCGGTTGTGGTTTGGTCCCCGGCCCTGGTTGGGGTCGTGCGGGAGGAAACCAATCGATGTGTCTCTCTCACATCAGTGTTCCTCTCTCTCCCTCTCTCTTCCTCCTTCCCTCCCACTCTATCCAACATTAAATAGAAAAAGAGCCTTGGGTGAGGATTTAAAAACAAAAGTGGTGCCCTGCTGCCCGCCTCCTGCAGTCGGGCTGTTGGAGACACGCGTGACGTTGCCGTGTTGATTTCCTGCCGCGGTGCTCAGCGCGTAGTGGCCTTTTAACAACGGCCAGCTGCTCACTGTGACGGAGCGCAGCCGTCACACCCACTGGGCTCGAAGCTCCTCGCCATCAGGAGCAAGGTCGCAGCCACGCCCCATTTCCACGGGCCGCGGGACGATGTCTGGCATGTCACAGAGGGTGCACGTTTCCTTAAAGGGCCCCCGGAGCTGCTGTGCTTGGTGGCCTGTGCCCCCGGAGGCAGTGCTGCTGGGGCACAGGGCTGCGTGCCCACAGGGCGTCAGGATTAAATTAGAGAGCAGCTGTGAAGCATCGGGAGAGTCTTGGGCGTGGGGGGAGCCTGAGCAGAAGCAACCCTCCCCTTCTTGTTGGAATACCGCGCCCCATCGCAGGATCGACCCGGAGGATCGCTTGGTGACCACCAGTCCAAGGGAAGCTCAGATGCTCCCTTTCCCAATGTGATGTCCCCCTCGGCTGTTACATGGCTTTGTTCGGGAAGCGTCTCCTTTAGGGCTGAAGACGAGCCTGGCGCACTGAGGGCCCACAGCGTAGAGGATGGAGAGTGGGGTCGGGGGTCAGGAAAGCCCCGCTCACCCTTGATGGGGCCATGTGATTAGTCCCTTCACCTCAAGCCTCCTTGACTGCTCTGTGTGCTGTGTTTCCCTGACACGGACCACTCAGGGCCACTGGAACATGACGACGGACCATCCGTGTGCCGGTGCTTTGTAGCCTGGAGGAGTGCCGTCTCGTGCTGGCCCTCAGGGAAGATGTCCGTGGACACACGCTCGGGAAGTGCTGCTTGGTGAAGCTCCCCGTGGAGAAACGAGGGCCTTTCAGTGGGCAGGAAATAACCTAATTTCCGTGGAAGTTCATTGAGGTCTGTGTTCTGTAAAGGCTGATGGTCCGGCGGGAGACGTCCTGAGTCAAGCTGACGTAAAGTCCACTTGTTTGTCCAGGTCCAGTCACTGGACAGAGGTCACGTCCATCACTGCTGACCTGTTTGCCCGGCGGCTTCTCCCATCCCACCTGTAACGTCCCCGTGGCAGGTACAGGGGAAGAATGTCGTCCCATTAAAAGAGATGAAATGTAGCCCTGGCCAGTTTTGCTCAGTGGTTAGAGCGTCGGCCTGTGGTCCGGAGAGTCCCGGGTTCGGTTCCCGCTAAGGGCACGTCCCTCGGTTGCAGTTTGCCCCTGGCCTTGGTTGGGGTCGTGTGGGTGGTGACCACTCGATGTGTCTCTCTCACATCAATGTTTCTCTCTCTCTTCCTTCCTCTCTCCCTCCCGCTCTATCTGAAGATAAATGCAAAAAATAGATACTAAATAATAATAAAAACATTAAAAAGAGAGGTGAAGTGTCAGCGAGGAAATGCAGCTCTTAGGGAGCTCGGCCTTAGTCACTGCACATCTCACTAAGCAGCCGGACGTTGTTTGCTAGGGCCACTGTGCAGGCCCCTGGGTGGGCGTAGTCTCAAGGAAAAAAAGCTGTGACCCCCCCCCCCCCCCAGGCTTAGAGGGCTTGGCTTTTTACCTGGGCACAGGAAGAAAATCTGAAACCCAAACGTCAATGTATGTCATAGGAGCAGCCACCATCCACATCACGTATGCACGGGTCAGGGAAGAGGAGGAGAGAAAAATGCAGTTTTGACTTATATTTGTGTGTGTCTCCAATGCACATGGAGAGCCAATCTTTTGATAACTAGATCAGCTTTGAGGGTGAGGAGGTGAAGACCGGATGCACGAAACAAGGTTTTTTTTTTTTTATCCTCACCTGAGGATATTTTTCCATATTTTGTACAGATAGAGTGGGAGGGAGAGAGAGGAAGGGGGAGAGAGAGAGAAACATCGATGTGAAGGGGACACATCGAGTGGCTGCCACCCGCACGACCAACCAGGGCCGGGGACAAACTGCAACCGAAGTACGTGCCCTTAGCGGGAACCGAACCCGGGTCTCTCCGGACCGCAGGCCGATGCTCTAACCGCTGAGCCAAACCGGCCAGGGCTGAAACAAGGTTTAAAAAGACCCAGATAGAATCACTTCGATGGTCAGTTACGTAATGCAAGCGAATGATCTCACACTGAAGCAAGGACAGTCCACGGTGAGTGTGGAACAAAAGGTCCAAGAAAGCCGGTGACTTGTTTAGGTCGATTCCAGAACTATGCCTGGAACCCAGTATGTAATTATCTGTTGAGTTAATTCATTTGTTAATGGATTCATTAGTGGTTATATTGCATTCCCAGCCTCTGATTCAAATATTTTGTTTCCAGAAAAATGTGGACTTTCCTATAACTACTATCTTTGTGAGATTAAAAACTTTCCAACCCTATGTGATGCTTCCCTTAATTTCCACTTGAAGTCTAGTCCAAGCTTATAGTTAATTTTCAATCATTATGAGCATATTTTCTATTATGTCGTCGAGCGTAGTTATAACCTGTGCTAATCCCAATATCTGGATCATCTTGGAATCAGTCTCCATTATTTTTTCTTTTAAGAATGGGTCTTGTTTTTATACTTCCGCTTGCCTTCACCAGTTTTGGGCTCTGTCTTAGACATGGTGGACGCTGTGTGGTGGAGACTCTAGATTCTACAACGTTCTTCTAATGTGTGTTTCCGTTGTTGCTGCTGTTCTTGTGATTTGTTGGTTTGTGTGTTGGTGGGGACAGTGAACTTGGTTGCATTCAAACTGCAACCTCTGCCTTTTGGGCAGCATTTCAAGTGTCGGTGCAGTTATTCTATCCAAAGTCCAGCTCCTTGGGTCTGCCCCACACAGGCGTGGTTGGGGGTCAGCAGAGGTTTGGACAGACTGTTCACACAGACTGTACGGCCTCCCTCTCTGCTTCCTTCCTTTCTTGGTTCCTCCATCACTTCACAGAGGTTGAAGTGGCCCTGAATTCTGTCCTCCGGTCTTTTGGGCCCCAACTACTAGTGTCTTTTATGGGAGGGTCACCTGACCCTCATGAGAAAGTTGTCTCAACAGAAAACAGGAGTACAGTTTGAACTGATTTGGGAGGAATCAGAAGTCAGCTGGTACTTGAAAGCATTCAAATTCTCTTTCCTGTTAATATCTCCTACTACCTTTTCCAACAGTACTCCACATTTTTGCCAAGGAAGCAGAGTTCCAAGAACTCTCGGGGACCCCCGGGACCCGGCCCTGTACTAGACGATGTGGCACGGTCTCCCAGAGGAGGGGGTGGCGCTCTAGCCCACCCCGAGAGCCTCCGGAGCCATACTCGTGAACAGGTGTCGTAATCGAACTGTGCATCGAAATTGCCTCTTATTCTCAGGCCGTCAAGGTGCTTTACAGACGTGAATGGCTAGAAGCCTTTTGTTTTAATTGATATGAGCAGGTCTCCCAGAAAAAGGAGGTGACGATTTTTGTATGTTTGGGTGTTTTCTACGGGTGAGTGCACCGAGACACAAAGAAGCCCGTTAACCCGTTAAGCAGTTAGTTGCATATGGCACGCGCACACGTACTACCTTCCTGAAGTTTGTCGCCCTTCAGAATCGTAGTGATGATATCAGTGGTTCATGAACCCTGGTGTTCACCTAAGAGTATGAGCGCTACCACCTAGCGAACGCAGGTCAGGTGTCTGGCATGTGCTGCGCAGTACTGGCTGGGTCCCTCCCAGGCCTCCCTCCGGTGGCCCACCCTTCACTGTCTGCTGCTGTCAGCTCAGGAAACTGAGGCTCAGTGCCGTTCAGCAGTTTGTCGTGGGTCTCCCAGCTAGGAGGAAGCCGAGCTGGGATTTTTAACTCGTTTATCTGATTCTTAAACCTACGTTCTTCTTCTCTGCCAATGTCATTACGAAATATTGCTACACCCCCCCCACCCCTTCCCAAACTCCTGAGGAATTTAGCATTCTCATCAGAAGCAGACGTCATCACAGACCTGCTGACTTGGATAGGAGTTCGGTACTGGTGGTTAGTGGAGGTGAAGGTACACTGTTGGGGGGAGCCAGAAGGTGGGGACTTTGCAAAACAAGCCACAGCGCTTGGACTTCATTCTGCCTCCCACGCCCTCCCGCCTGCCGGCGTTAATCCTCAGCCCTCGGTGGTCCGCGAGGCCAGGGGAAGGAGGCTCCGTTCTCTTGAGCATATTCCAAAGCAGGTGCTGCAGTAAACACACGTCATCAAATGTTATTCTCCCTGGCACCCTAGGGGCGTAGGTTCTCATCTTCATTTTACAGAACTGGCTACTAAGACTTAGAAACATGAAAAAATGTTCCCCAAGGTTGCACCGCCCTTAAAAAATGCCACCAGTTTGTTTAACTCCAAAACAGGTCCCCAGTGTTCTCACACTGCTTAAAAAGTCACATTCTACCCAGACCTGGTGGCCAAACCAGTCTGAATCGAACACGCCCGCCTGTGTCGACCTGCTGCGCAAGGGTTTTCTGTCCAGGGTGGACACATGCCTGCATGCTTGCTGAGCCTGCATTTGGAGCCTATTGTGATTTTCCAACCTGGCCGTATCAGCAAAACACAAGAGTGTCCTTCCCATTGTGGCTGTCCTGGCCACTGCGTCCCCCGTGCGAATACAGATGGCTTTGTGCAGAGATAAGCCCAGTGGTCCTTGGCGGCTCTGATTTCCACTTGGTTCAGGGAATTGCTTCTGAAGCTGAGAGTCCCTCCTGAGCCTCAGTCTTTGATTTCATGAGGAGCAGGTGGATGTGATGGGGACACAGCAGAATGTCATGCACATCTCACAGACGACCGCTCTCCAGGCACAGGGCTTGCTGGCAAGGCCAGCAGACACTCTGACCCCTGCTGTCTCCCGCAAGTGAACGCGTTCCGACAGACCTTTCTGCGGAGTGAGGGCCTCTCCCGTTGCCTTGCCGTCACCTCTCCTATCCCAGGAACAGAGCACAGCGGGAAGGACAGTGCAGGCTTCTCTCCAGCGGAATGGCAGCAGTTCAGACACATTGGCCTTACCCAGTCATGTCCAGTGGGCTTCTCTTCTCGTGAAGTCGGGTTCTCGCTCTATTTCATCACCAAGGACAGCGCTGGTTCTGTTTGTCCTGCCCAGTACCCAGGTCACAGCTAAGTACGCTTTATGTTAAAGTGCCTCTATATCACATTGGATGAAGGCAAAGGACCCTAAGCCAGGCAGTGCTGGGCGTTAGAGAGCGAATAGCCCTGGCCAACAGGGCCATGTGTACTTGTGGCTTCAGATATAACATTGTCATGTGATTACTGCATTTCACGAAGTGATGCAATCATATTGTCGCTGTATTCGACTGCAGGAGTGATACTCATAGCAGACCAGCACCCCTGTGCAATGGGGTAACTCGAAGCCTCCCATGTGGTCATCAATCCTACGAAAAGCCTTGGTTGGGAATCTCTTCAGATACAGCTCAGAGGTAATCGGCTTCCCAGATGCTAATGCAGTGTCCTAAGATGATAGCAGGCAACACATACAGCCGCGTGTGGGAGAGCTTTGGATGTCCTTCCGAGACGCACCATGATGGGAGTCACTCATACATGTCGTAGGCTGTGACCAGGTGGGAGGGGGCAGGAGCATCAGAAGCGTGAGGCTTGGTGTCTCCACACCTGGACTGAGGCCTAAGTGCTGCTTCTTACTAGCTGTGTGATTCTGGGCCAATACATGCTTCTTTAGGCTTCCAGTTCCTCATCTATAAAGCGGGAAGGATTATATCCACCTTGACGTGGAAAAGCAGAGAGCAGATAGAGAGACAGGCAGGGCAGATCCTCAGTAGAGGCTCAGGACATGTCACCTGTTTTTTCTCTCTTAGCTTTTCTGTTTCTTCTCCTTCCCAAAGAATAGCCAGGCTCAGAATGGAATAAATCCGAGCTCTTCAGAAACAACACTAGATTCATATTTAGGCAGCAATTTATTTCTTTTCCTGGGTCAGAAAAATTATACACTTGCTTCTAAAATATGAAGAGGGTGATTATGACTCATGCACGCATGATTCAGACAGAACGCGGGAGCTAAAACACAGCTCAACTAATAATACTCTGTCCTTGTGACTCAAGCTGGCCTAAGCTGAGGCTGTGTACCCCGAGTCAGAGCAAAGACCCATTCAGGCAGCCCTACATTTTCCTCTAAGAAGGGGGGTGTCCACAGGGGAGCAGGGATAATGGTGATGATGATAACATCAAGACGATCTATTGGGCCACCTACGAGAGGCCACGCAAGTTTTCTAGGACGTGAGATCAAGGTGTGAATGACACACAGGCCTGCCGTTGGGTTACTCAGGGCCTAGAGTGGAGACAGGAGAGTACGTGACAGTGCAGCGAAGTGTGTGCAAACAGAGGCTCCAGTGGCTGCGGTTGATTAGCTCTGCCTGAGGACGTCTCCCCTGAGCTCCAACACTAGCTCCAAGGCCCCGCGGTCCTGTGGTCATGCTCCCTGTACTTTTCATTCGCAGCATTTACCACCCTTGGAGATTGCGTTTGAGAGCAGTGCACATGAGCCCTCCCCTCAAAAAATGTGAGTCCTGGGACAACAGGCGGTGTGGCTCTTTGTTCACCATCTGGTCCCCACTGCCTGCTACATAGATAGTAGGCCTTTGGGACAGTTTGTTGAACCAAATGAGTGAGTAAAAGACCAGAGAAGACCTCCAAGAGAATGAGATTTTTGAATTAGGTTTCGAAGGGTGAATCCTAAACAGCAGGAACAAAAGTTAATGTAAAAATAGGGCAGTTGAAAGGAAAGTGTTTTGTTAGGGGATCGGCAGGGGGCCCTCCTGAGACTGATGGACGTCAGTCTAGGGAGGTGGGTTTGTGGTGGAAAGAGCCTGGTGTATAATTATTAAGTTTGATGGTACTAAGCCCCGGTCCCCCCGGAGCCTCTCTGAGCTCCAGGTAACACATATGCAAACTGGGGAGAATATTCTCTGTCCTCTGAGGGCCAGATGAAGTGACACGGGGGGTTTCTAGGCAGCGGCAGATGACACCCTGCAACATCCGACTAGTTCTGCGATTCCTCTACTGCATACAATATGATACAGTGACCTACGCACTGAAATGGGTCTCCGCTTCAGTGCCCCTGACTGTGAATGGACACATTGCAGTTGTGTTTCAGCAAGCGATGGCCCCATGTCTGGACCTACCACGCGGAAGTCCGCGCTGTCGGTGGTCAATGACAGGCAGAGGTCGTGGGGATCGAGTGTTCAGCACTGCCGGCCACCAGATCGGGCTTTGCATCTCTGCTCCTCCAGCAGCCAACTGTGTAGGGGAGATGTGTTCCTCAGGCAGTTGGAGCCTCGGTTTCCTTATTTAAAAATGGAATAATGCCTAAGTTTCTTACTTTGTTTAAAATAAAAATATGCAACAGTGCGCCAGTATCATCTTAGATGGAATAGATGACAAGTCAGTGTATATAAAGCATGTATCTCAGAGCTTGACATATGGTTGATACCCAGTAAATAGCAACTGATTATCATACTGGTGCTGTTACTGCATTTGGGGGAGCAGACAAAGTATGAGAGTCAAAAAGAGGGGGGTGATGTTGAAGACGTTGCTTGTGGTATGCATGGCATTGAGAAAATGGACCCGGGACAGGTGGATGGGGTGGGAATACCTAGCGGTCAGAACAATCTGGGCCAAGACCAGGGGCAGAAACACATGGAGGTGTGTTTGAGATTAGCAGGGGCTTATTATAGGAAGAATGAATGGTGCATCAGGTCATATAAATGGTATAAATTGAAATTCAGAAAGTTATCAAGGGATGGTATAAGGTATGTTTAAATACTCTACATTCTGGGTATAGATGGGCATAGTACATATTGCTGCACAGTTTTACAGACTTTGGAACGGTCTCATGTTAATGTGGCAACATAGCTAAGACTCACTGAATGTAAATATTTATCGTTCCAGTATGTTGCTACAATTTAATTCTCACATCCACTTTGGGAAGGTAGATATCATAATTCTCATCCTATAGGCCAAGGCTCAGAAAATGTTACTTGTATCTTTGAAATGGAGTGTTTGTTTCAGGATAAAACGTAGGACTTTTGGGAAAAATAAGCATAAAAAGCATCTCTCAACATATTGGTGCCATGGGAGAAACTTTCAATTTTTAATTGAAATACACATTTCAATTATAATCTCGAGGGAGTTTTTCAAACTCAAACATTGAGTTTAACCAGCACCCTGATCAAGAACCAGAACATCGTCTGCACTCCCAGAACCCCCTCTGTCCTTGTCACCAGTCACTACCCACCACCATCACCCAGGGTAGCTACGGTCCCGACTTCTGACACCATAGGTTAGTTTTGACTATTTTTTTGAACTTTATATAAATGGAATCATACAGTAAATATTCCCGTGTGTTTGGCTTCTTTGCTTGAACATTATTATGCAATTTACGCATACTGGTGTGTATAGTAGTATTGCATTCTCTTGCCATTTAGTGTGCAAAGGATGAACATACCACAATTTGTTTGCCCCTTCTACTGAGATTTGCATAATTTGCAGTATTGGAGTATTGTAGGAAATGGTAAGAACATCCCTATGCATGCATTTAATGCTTGTATGTATGCATGTTTGAATGTATCACTAAGAATGGCGTGTGCTGTGCCGTGTGAGCATGTTTAGTTTTACTAGACATTTTCCAACGTGACCAGACTACTTTGTGCTTCCTCCAGTGGTGCCTCAAAGTTTCCCTCGTCCCACTCGCTCATGCACACTTGGTGTTCTCTGCCTTGTTCATGTTGGCCATTCTTGTCAGCGTGATGTGGTAACCTGTTTGGATTTTAATGTACATTTGTCAGATTATACAGAAAGTGGAGCACCTTTTCATGGTGGTTAGACCACTGTATTGACGTGTAAGTTGAAGCGTAGTATTCCTTCTTGCTGTGCTTAATGCATTACACTTCTTTGGTTCTTGAGAAATCTCTGTGGCATACACTGCCCTGCATGCATTTGCGTGGCTTCAGCACCAAGGACAGCGCCCTTCTGTTTGTTCACCACAGCTCAGGTGAAAACTCAGCGTCCACACTTCCTGAGAGGCGAAGCCAGGATGGAAAGTCAAGCCCAGCTGGTGCTAAGCCTGTGCTCTGTTCCCTTTAAAGAGGCTGAATAAGGTTTCGGTCACACTCTCAGTCCCCATTGCGTCAGAGCCATTCCGAAGGGGATGCTGATTAAGCCAATGAGGGGAGTCCTTACGAACAATAGGTGTTCTAACACGGCCTCGGGCGTGGACACCTGCGAGGCACAGATCTGCATTGTCTCTGAAAGGCTTCATGAATTCATGAGCAGGCTCTGCCCCAGCTCCCTCCGCAAACATTTATTGACAAGGCGCCTCGCTCAGAGTGGTGTTTGTCTTCCCTCCGACTGCATTTGATATTTCCAAGTAAGTGCTCCGAGGTGAAGTACAGCACCTAGAACGATGTGCTCAGGATCCTGTTCCACTTCTCATTTTCTCTCTCCAACCTTTGGCCCATCGCTCGCCCCCTCTGAGTCTTCTTCAGCTGTAATGAGTAATCTCACCCACTTCAAAAATCAAATGGTCCATGAGTGTAAAATACTCAGCAGAGCTCCTGACCACTAGTGACCACTTACTTAATGCTAGATCTCATTATTAATGGCAGCAGCCCAGGTGTGCACTTTTAAAGTTTAGTCAAAGATAATGGGACTCCGTGGTTGGCTCAGCATGGCCTCAGGATGCATTTGTGACATGTCCTGAACTAAGAGAAGTCAGTGGAGCTGACTGTGGCTAGCTGAGCATTGCAGAGGTTACATGGTGGCAATGGCTATTCACTGTGCTTTGAAAGCCACCCGAGAAGCAATATTCATAAAGTGTAATGTGCTGGATGGCTCCCAAAATGTGCGGGTTTCAATGATAGAAGGCAAGGCCTCGGTGGGATCCTGACAGGGTTTACCCTGCTTTTTAATATTATTTCTCTGATCAGTTTATTTATTGATCCAACGGCCAACTATCCTGCAAATACAAGCACTAAAGTCTAATGGAAAAGGGAGGCATTTTGGGGCCAGGCTGACCTGAGCCTGAAATCTCCGGCTATTGCTTTGTAACTTCCTGGAGCAAACCTTTGAATCCAAGGGAGACGTCATCTAAAAATGGTGGGAACACTGGGACAGTGTAAATCTTCATGGAAATAATGTATAGAAATTGCTTTGTCTGACACTTAACATTGAGAAACAAAGTACTTCATTCTGGGTAGACTTTTTAAAAGTTAAATCCCCACTTTGTACAGATCACTGTTCTCATTTAAAAAGACATGAAGGACAAACTACACGTCTTTCTCCCTCAACAGTGCAATCTTTGAGAATAGGAATCGTGTGTGGTTTTCCTTTGTTTTGTTTTTGCTTGTTTGTTTTGGTTTGTTTTAGCTGGTGTCTCCAGTTCTAGGGAGAATGTCTGATGTGTATTGATGATTAATAATTGATTTTTGAGTGAATGAATGAATGAACAAGATATAGACCCCACCCCCCTGGAACTTACATGCTGCAGAGAAGGGGCAAAGACTAAAATGATGATGTTATGAGATTCAGAGTGAAATATTAAAGTGTGGTTATGGCCAGAATTACATTTTACTCCAGCTATATTAGAGTTCATAAAGTAAGTGTCAGGCATTGTCCTAAGTATGATCAAGTCGCTGTGTGTCATATGGGTCGCTCACCCTTAGAGGTGACTACATATCCCATTTCATAAATTAAAGCCCACGGAGGCCAGGAGACGTGCTCAGGTGTTCAGCAGGGTTCTAATGCCTTGCTGTTCTCCACACTGTTTTAACCGGGTACTCTGGCGATAGAGAAAGGGGGTTCGATGTGCCCTGTGAAATAGGAGCAAGTACCCTCTAAACTGGGTCTTATGAGCTGAGTTGAACTTGGATACATGAGGGAGGGGGAATGAAGGGGGAAAGCATTACAGACTGGGCCAAAGGTTGAAGACCAAAGATGCTTGGGCCAAGGGGAGGAGAGACTGAGAGAGGAGGCTAAGACAGTGCGTCGAAGTCAGATCAGAGCGGTGTTTCAGGAGACAGCCCTAAGGGGAGTGGAGGAATTAGAGTTAGCTCAGTTACTTTGTCACTGTCCTTCATTCTTGGACTCTGGAGAGTAATTGGATTCCTCTTGGGGCCATGTCCTCTTAATTAGCTCTTTGCACTAATTAATGGCCTCTGTCCTTCTGTCCCTGGCCACTTAAATCACTGACGATCTCCTGCAAAGTCAGCTTTTGCTCTGCTCCTGGCGATGCTGTGGGGGGATGGAACGAGGTCTGCTATGGATCTCAGAGCCCTGGGTCCCAGCCCTGTCTCTGCTGCTACTGCACTATGTCTTGGAGTGTCTGTCTCCTTGCTTCCCTGGGTTTTAGTTCCCTGACTCTATATTGAGGGAGCTGGCCTGCAGGTTCCTATGGGGCAGAGACAATATGATTGTATCCTTTGTCTCCGTCCCCACAGATAGCTAAGGGAGGATCTGGGGGACAGTGGAGGAAGGTTTGGGTCAGGGCTGCATCCTGGAAAGACAGCTGCTACTTACTGGACACCTACTCTGAGCCAGGTACCACGCGAGGCCCTTTGGTCACGGCAACACCGCTCCCCAACTCAGCTCTACGAGAATTGTAGCTGTTTTTCTGTAGTTGAACCCTCTCAACAGGGAACACCTGCTTCCCGGGTGAAGGTGAGCTAATGCCAGGCATTTCTGGCCACAATGTCTGGCCCAAGTCAAGTGCTCTGTGCATGTCATTTGCCACTGTTATTTGAGGACGGTGGAGTGACAGTGTTGTGAGCCCTGCCTGAGGTGGGCATGGCAGACCAGGAGCTGGGCAGTCTTCATGCCTGGGTCCCGAGTCCCAGTGCTGACCTCAGACTGGAACGTGAGTGAGAGTTCGTCCCTGCTTCTCTCTCCCTCTCTCTGTAGCCCCTGCTGGTACAGGAGCAGGGTGCATGTCTGTGGCGACCGCAGCATACCCAGGTACACCCGGCCTAAGTCCCCAGGTGCTGATACTCCCTCTCAAGGCCCCTTTAAGCCCGACAGTGCTCAAAAAGGCTGGGCGGGTTTGTGCTCGGAGCTTTTTGTCAGATGTTTACCCAGAGCCGATGCTTCTTGCCCATTAGTCACATTCGTCACCAGGCTCTCGAGGAAGAGATGCCAGGGGCCATCATCTGTGCAGGAGAAGATTGCATTGGAAGGAGAGGCTGGTCTCGCCCTTCCCAGGCCCGTTGCTGTGTCAGCTGGTGTTAAATGAGCACTTTTCTTTCTTTTTTGCTGAAGGCTGGGAAATAGATGTGAAAACGTCCCTGGGGCCAACATTTGGCGCAGAGCCCAGGCTGGTAAACAGATTGGTTCCTTTCCAGCCTGCGCTGTCACCGGCTCGGGGAAGAAAGCAGAATGAGAGCCGCGTGCCTCCTGTGGGCTCGCTCGTGATTGTCGTGGTTCCGCCACGCGCTCTTCGGCGGCCCGGCGGGGATCGCCAAGGAGGCAACCAAGGCTCAGAGCTCCCATCGGGCAGGGAGAGGGGCGTTCTGTACTACACACGTACCGAAGGCGTCGTCATGACAAAGGCCCTGAGAAGTCCTGCAGTCTTGACATCTGCTTAACCTAGTTCCCCCAGAGTTCAGTTGAACATGGAAACCTCTTTTGATACAACGTCAACTAATATTTCATATAAAAGCGTGTCCGGGTTTATAATTTTGAAATGAAATGCCCCATTGTGTGATTCAGGAGGCTCTCCTCTTGGACCTCAGACCTTTGGCGAGATTCCTGGATCTCCAGGTTGCCCGTTAAGCGCACTGCTCTGCGAAGTATCGAAATGGTGGATTGGTTTCTGAGCGACCGCACTTTAGACAATAAACTGTGAGTAGCCTGCCAGTGCTTCTGCTCTTGGGGGACGGTGTTCCTCAAACAGCCCAGGTCCCTGGAGCTCAGCCCCTGTGCAGGGCGTGCCTGAGTCTGGGATCTGGGGTTGTCTCAGATCAGGGGCAGTTCCCTCGGTAAGTGTGGGGGGAGAGAGCCTGTGGGGAGTCCAGGTACAGAAAGCCCAGGGCAGCCTCGAAGGCTGTGAGTGTCCTGCCTTGGATGGGTTTCAACCGGGCTGAGCGGCGACGTGCTGAGGAATAAAGGGGGTTCCTCAGGTTGCGTCAGGCAGCATCTTCCATGTTTGGGGTTCTGCAGGAAAGTAGGCGGCTGACCCACTTTTCCCTGACTCATCTCTCCCCGTCCTCCTCCTTGCATTCTTCCCTCCCTCCCACTTCCATCTAAAGGTGGTGGGTAGAGGGAGAAGCTGGGGTAAAGCAGGGAAACACTGGGGTATTAGCCTGTGGGAATGACCGGGCTTCTGGTCTACCAGCCAGGCCCTGCTCCCTGGAACTTCCTGTGCCAGTGACGAACTGAGAGCCGGCAGCCTGCCGTCCAGACGGGGTCCTGGGGGCACGGCATTGATGTGCTTTATGTCTCTTGGTCTTGGACGTTCGAGTTCTCCCAGCCCAGCTGAGCTGGGGTCTCCGAGGGTTGCCTCTAGCATTAGCCAGTCTCCTTCCGGCTGCAGGCAGAAGCCCAGCCAAGATGGCCCTGCTTTCAGACCCCCCCAGGCCCAGGTTCCAGAGAGATCCAGCTCAGGGGGCCTCCTCACTCACCCGTTCACCCAGCTGATATGTCCTGAAACTTTACACGGTGCCAAGTGTTCTGTAGGCCCCTGGGAAATAGACAGGGACGGAACCTGCTTCCTGGGGCTTCTGGCGTGAAGGGGAAGCCAAGTGGATGAGGAGCGGTCTGTGCCCTGGGTGAGCACACGGACACTCACCGGGCACGCGGGGCTCAGACAGGACGCGGGGTTCAGGCACCAGGCCAGGTAAGCTGCGGAGTCCCGGAAGCAGGACTTTTTGCGGTATTTCCATGTTCTGTCCTCTGACATGGGGCTGGCAAGGTTCAGACAGGAGGTTTGGTAGTGGATTTTGATGTGAGTCTAGTGGTCACCAGGAAGTCGGTGTTGGTCATGTTCAAAGTAGCTGTCAGCCTGGGAGCTTATAGGTGATCACTGTCATCATTCATTCATTCACCCCATGAGCATTGACTGGGGACCTAGGGTGCCCATCATTGTTCTGGGCACTGGTGATTCCTCAACCAATCAAACTGTTCTGTTCAGTTTTTTATGGTAGAACTGCTTGTCACCAGGGAAGTCTTGCAGAGGCCCCTGTCCTCTGTAGGTAGAGGGCTTGATCTCGACCGTGGGGATGGCAGGATCCCTGAGCCCACCTGCTTGGTTTCCCTGAGTTCCCTGGGTGAATCCTAAGGGATACCTCTCCCCTCCCCGGGCCTGAAGGGGAACCATCTGAAAACCACTTGTTTTGAGAGGAGATGGTTGGGCCAAGATCACAGCCCAGCCTCTCTTTGAGACAGACTAGATTCGGGCTCTGCTCTGCCTGGTGGTGGAAATGGTTCATGCCTCTGAGCCTCGTCTGCACATGACCAAAGGTCAGTGGTAAGGAGGCTCTGACCCATTCCAGGGGAGTGTCCCTCGCCCACTCTCTGCTCCCTGCAGGACCCTCCCCCTTCCGCACAGGAGCCTCAGGTGTCTTCAGCACTGCTCCCCAGTCAAGCCATCCCCAGCACCCTGCGGGTGGGTCTGAGGGTGGATGCGGAGACCCCTTTCTCTGGGGTCTCTGAACCTGGCTGATTTCTGTTAAAATCCACAGCTCATCCTTCTACACACTGAGCCTCTGTCCCGGGTCACCTGAGGCCTACGGGGGAGGGGAGGAAGGTAGTGCGCTTTGACATGTAAATTGAGCAGATTTAATGTGAACTCATCCAAAGAGGAACTGCTGTTTTTAGCAGCACCCTTCTGGTTAGAAATGAACCTCATACCCTTGAAAATCCAACCAGCACCTCCTCCCTCCTGGGGGCCCTGTGCAGACCCAAGGACCCCACCCCCAGGCTGGGAGGAGGGTCTAAGCCTTGGTCCCTCTTAGCCCTGGCAGGTGCTGCTCCGTGCCATGTGACGGAAGATAGGAAACGGCTCACCAGCGTCACACAGTCCTTGGGGAGCTGGGCTGCAGGCCATGGTCTCCCGCTGAGTCTGTGTGGCCTGGGAGCTGAGGGACAGGAGCAGCCTGAGGCTCACATCCAGGAGAGGCCCCCTCACAGCGGGCTGTGCTGGGACCCCAGGCTGGTGCACTCAGGCAGCCAGCACAGGTGCGGTGTCCGGGGGAGGCGGCTGGCCAGGCCCCTTCCAGAGCGCAGTAGCCTTCCTGCCAGGCCCATCGGGCTGTGACGGGCAGGGGGCGGCCATACTTTGGTCTCTGAGGCTGGAAGTCCCCAGGCTCCAGGGACCGAGCTCTGAGCTCGCTCCTGAAGCTCTGCCTTGCGGGAGATGGAGACTCGATCTGCGGAGTTGAAACGGGGAAGTGGAACCCAGGGAGCTGCAGGAAGCCTTCACGTAGAGCAAAGACACAATGAAACCATCACAGTTCGTGTATGAAATCGTTTAATTTGTTTTCACTGAGCTATTGGGCGTGTGAGTAGCATCCCCAAAGCACGCGGTATCGGAGCCTGCGTATTTGTCTTAGAGGTGAACTCACTTGACATCACGTGTGAGGCGTGCAGTGGAGTGCTCCCCTCCCAGGCGTGGGCGGTCCCTGGAACGGCAGGCCTCCCTCCCTGCAGCAGAAGCATCCTGCTGGGTCCGTGGGGTGGTTTAAAGGAGCGGGTGGAGAAGGGCAGAGACAGTCATTGTGCCCCATGTCTGATTGGCCCCATACCTACGAAATGATTTGCCCCAAACAGCTGTGCACCTTCCCCCCCATCGTCCTGGGATTTGTGTGAAGCCCTGGCCCTCCTGTGTGGGCACAGCTGGTGGCCTGAGTCCCACCCTGGTGTCTTCAGGTGCACAGACCCGAGCTGGGACCTGTCTGCACCAGTCAGGGGTGCTGGGATCCAGGGCATCGCAGCGGGTCTGGACCTCAGTGACCACACAGGGCTGCTGTGGGCTGGGAGCCCGTCCCAAGGACAGAGCGTGGCAGGGACTCCGTGAGTGTGTGTCTTTCCTGGAGGGTCTGCACACCCTCCCCCTCCCCACCCCACCTCTGTCTCTCCCGATGGGGAACTCAGCCTCCCTGTGCTGCTACTTCCTAGTCTGTGAAATGGGGTGATATTGCAGAGTGGGCGGGGGTTGAGTGAGGTCGCTAAAGCATAGAGCCAGTTCCTGGCACACGGCAGCCGTGGAATAAATGAGGCTCCTGGTTCTCTGGTTCGCAGCTCCTGCCCCTGTGGCCCTGGGACAAGCACACCCCACAGCTGGGCTTTGTCTGGACGGTGTAGGGTTTTGAAAATCTCTAAATTAATTTCCAATCATTTATATCAGGAGAGTCCACCCAATAAGTAAGATGTCTTTGCTCAAAGGTCATGGTCACTGGGCCCAGGGATGCTGCTGTTGGGTCCAGCACATGGCCCAGACTCCACTTCCTCTGCAGGGTGCTCGCCTGGCCAGTCTGGCCAACTCCCCACTTCACACGCGAAGGGACCGAGACCCAGAAGGTGCGTGGCTGGGTCCCGGGCGCGTGGCGTGCTCATGGGAGATGAGGGTGTTATAAATCCCTGCACACGGCTTTGGCTCTCATAGCATTCCATCTGTCCATCTCTTGACCCCTCTGTCCATCCATTCAACAGTCATAGGTAGGTGCTTATTTGGTGGTTCCCTGGACATCGGAGACAATGTCATGGAGCGAGTGGTGGGATGGGGGACAGGTGCTGGGTGAGGGGGGCTGGAAGGTGAGCTGCCTGAAGGTTCCAGCCTGGGGCCACGGAGACCCCACTTCCACGCACAGATTCCCCCCTGAAATCACAGTCCTTGTCTCAGGCCAAAGGGGACCTTCTGCAGCCTGTACGCCCGGTCTCGGGGAGTAAGTTCCCTGGTCGTCGGTGATGCTGTTCGAGCACCCGTCCACTCCTAACATGCAGGTTGGGGCTAGCTGAGCGTCCGGGAGCACTCCCGCCTTGGGGAGGCGCGCCGAGTGCCGCATGTTCAAGTCCCCGAGAGGTCCTGAGCATCAAGGGTCGACCTTGTTTCTCCGGTGGTTTCCGAACGTGCTGGGCCAAGAGACTCTTCGGGAAGAGATGCCAGTAAAAGACCTGGTCAGAGCGCAGTCTGGGTGGCTGGTTCCGGTTCCGTCCCAGGACTGAGGGCAGGGAGCGTGGCGTGGGGAAGAGAAACCAGACCCAGCGTGGGTACCCTGGCTTGTGCCAGGCAGGAGCGTGTTGAGTTAACCTCCCCTCTCCCCCCAGACCCATTGGACCTGGAAGCTGGGAAGATGTTAAGTGACTTGCCCAAGGTCACAAGGCTGGGAAGTGGTGGGATTCAAGCTCAGGTCTGTCCAAAGCACGGTTCTGGTCCCATTGGCTCAGCAAACCCCATGTGAGTGGACAACAGAGCAGCTTGGCTCTGTGGCTGCAGAAGGTGCAGGAGGTGGACAGGCTGATGGGGAGTGTTCATGGTGACCTTGAGTTTCGAAGGTCTGGGCTCCTGCAGTGAATACAGGAGGTATTCAGCTCCAGCTTTAAAATGCAGTCCCTCCCTGCACCCCTCCAGCTCTTGGCTTCGTTCACACTCTAGTGTGAATTACTTTAATTAGCTAATGTCTTCACACATAGCCAAGTGCTACTTAGTCTTCTGGCCTAGAGAGTTCCAAGGGAGAAGTTGGGAGGAGAAGCTAGATTGGGGTAGGAGGGGCTCCTGGGCGGGGGCCAGAAGAGGAAAAAACAGTTTGCAGAGACAGGAAAGGCAAATGTTTGTTTAAACGAGATGGTTAAATTCCAAACCTTATTTGAATGTGTGACATTCAGTATGTGAGGTGTTTCCATATGTTAACCATCTGTGTTCAGTACGATTCTCGCCACCACCCTGTGCCGCCTGCCGCGCTAGGCGCTGGGCCAGTGGCCAGGTGACCGCAGGTGACCACCCCCTGCCCTGCGCAGGCCTCCGGAGGAACAGCAGCTGAGGGTGAGGAGCTGGGGCCTCGGCCAGCGGGCCCGGGATGTAATCTGGGTTTTGCTGCTGATTTAGCTGTGACCCTGGAGCTGTGACCCTGAGCCTTGCCTCGTGGGGATGGTCATGGTAGTCTTCGTGCGTGGGGTTGTGGGCGGATTGAGTTGATGATACAGGAATCTCGGAGTGGGGCCGACACGGGAGCAGTCAGTCCGTGTTAGTGCCGTGGTCCTTACAGTCCAGGGTCGGCCAGGAGGACAGCCCGGGAGCCTGCTTGGTCTGGCAGGAGCTGGAGCTCTGGGAACCGGGCACGCTCCCTGGCAGCAGCGTCAGGGCCTGACCCGGCCATAGCCCAGGGGTCCTTTGAGGGCTCCATCCATTTGGTCTCTGTCCTCCACCTGTGGGGCTGTGGGGAGAGCAGCGAAAGAGGGAGGGAGGGAGGGAGGGAGGGAGGGAGGCAGGGTGGGGAGTGGACTGCGTCTCTCTCCCTCCCTCTCTCTCCTATCTATCCACCCATCTATCATCCATCTTTCATTTATCTCTTATCTATCTATCTATCTATCTATCTATCCATCTCTTATCTATCTATCTATCTATCTATCTATCTATCTATCTATCTCTTATCTATCTATCTATCTATCTATCCATCTCTTATCTATCTATCCATCTCTTATCTATCTATCTATCTATCTATCTATCTATCTATCTATCTATCTATCTATCATCTATCTATCCACCCACCCATCTCTCATCCATCTCTCACCTATCTATCTGTCTGTCTGTCTATCTATCTATCTATCCATCCATCCATCCATCCTTCCTGGCTCTATTCCAGGGACTCCTTTGTCCCTGACCACAGAGCACGAGGGTCCTGAGTCTCCAGGTCTGTGCAGTGCTGGGAGTCGGGGCTGTGAGGCCGGAGGGAGGGACAGAGGGACAGACCCTGTGAGGCCTGACCCCAGCTCAGGTGTGACCCCTTAGAGTCTGGTTCTGCTGTTACCTCTTCCCTCCCCACCCAGCCAGCTCCCCACGCTTGTCCATGCAACTGTTTGTGTGGGTGTTTACCACGTTCATTCCTGAGTGTCAGTAACAGTTTGACGTGGTCAGACATGTTGGGTTCAGTGATGGTGAGTTTGCCTGGCGACTGTCTCGCAGGTGCTCAGCCTTAGAGAGTGGGGGTCTTGCTGCCACTCACACAGGTGAGGAGGTGCTTGGGCCACCTCCGTGTCCCGTGAGAGGTCCCTGCAGAGGCCTCGTGGGGCTTACTGTCCTGTATAATCACCTGTGGTCCTGTCTCCCTTTCTCCAGCTCCCGTCTCGTTCTTTCTTGTCTCCCTCATACCCGGAGTGGTTGCTGACACACGCCGGGCCTTTCAGAAATATTAATATTTGCTGAATGCTTGAATGAGCCAGTGGTCTCATTATGGCCACGGAGATTTGATGAGACATTGATAGAGGGAAGATTGTTTTTAAAAATTAAAAAGTATGAACTCGTGATTAATCCGTGCCCCCAGATAGCTGGTTCGTTGTCACTCTATGAAGATGAATCCTGGCCAGTCTGCAGTCTCCTTCTTCAAGCTCGCTGCTTGGCACCGGAAGGCGACCCCAACCCTGGACGCTGCCAGGCCCTGCGCGGTCCGTTCCCTCCGGGTCCGCCTGCAGAGCCTGGCCCCCGAGTCCCGGCACACCCTGCCCCCGCGGGCTGCCCCAGCAGCCCATCCTCCCCCTCGCTGGCCGAGGGCTCAGCGCCTTCCGTGCGGGTGGGCAGCCGTCACCTCGTTTATTAGTGGGGTGGCCCCAGGGAGCTGCGGCTGCCTCTGTTAGCATCAATTTCCTCCCAGAAAAGCGCAGGCATTATTTCATCGCTCAGTTAGCTTGGGCTTGGAAGACGAAATGAAATCGGATGATGAAGTACCCAGCACATCAGCTGTTCCAGAAGTTGTGTCCCCTCCCCGCAGGCCTGCCTTGTCCTCTTTACTTTAAATAACCTCTGTCAGCCCCCCCAACCCCACGCTTTCCCCAGGACTCGGGGCTCAGCGCCCACCTTTAGTTACCTGTGTGGCTCTGTCTGTGGGCCAGGTGTCTGCTGGCGCCTGGTGGGGACAGTCTGGGAGGGAGACAGAAATTCGGGGTGCCTGTGGTCCAAAAATGCTACAAGAGGGCGACCTTCTGGAAAGGAGCTGAGAGGAGGTGAAGCTGGCTGTGGAAATGACCCCTGAGCCGAGACCAGGGGCATGGGGGCCAGCTCTGGGCCGATCTTCGGGAGCCATTGAGGCAGAGAGGAGCCGGGCCACACGCCTCACACAGACCTGGGGTGAGGAGCAGAGAGCCCTCCTCTTCGTGTTGTCGCTAATCCTCACCCGAGGATATTTCCATTGTTGTTGTTTTTTAGGTAGAGTGGAAGGAAGGGAGGGAGGGAGAGAGAAACATTGATGTGACAGAGACACATTGATTGGTGGCCTCCCACGTGACCCTGGCCAGCCTGGGGATCGAATTTGCAACCCAGGTGTGTCTCCCTGACCAGAATCGAACCTGAGACTCTTGGGTCCTCGGGCTGACCCTCTAACTGCGGAGCCAGACCAGCCAGGGCAGCTCTTCACCGGGAACAGCGTGGGGCAGAGGGGTGCTGCTTCCTGTCTCCTGAGGCTCCACACAGCGCCACGTGGGGTCCTCGTCCAGGCCCCCCTCTCGTCCCTACTTGCTTCTCTGTTCTGGTTGGGAGGGGCACCGGGAGGTGGGTGGCCCCACCTGGGGAGAAGGTTGGCAGTAGGGGCTTGGAGACCTTGTGGGTGGTCCCTGTGGGGCCGGGGACTGAGTCATTGCCACACTTGGGAAGTTAATGACAGATGCCAGCAGCACAGCCACCGAAAGCGCCTTGGCCAGGGTACCCACAGATAGCGCCTGGGAAATGCCAGCCCTGACTCACTGGGTGGCCAACCTGGCGCGTTGTTGCACCTGCTGCTGTGTTTACGCTGTGGCTTCGGGAAGGGTACGTAGCGTGTCCCTCTGCGGTGCAGACGCCACCCGCCCCTGAGCCTCTGCGGGATCCCCTGAGGCGTGACGCATGGCCCCCGCCTGCCTCCCCTCCGCAGACACACGGAGGACGGGGAGCTCGGGCTTGCGATGAAATAAGGCTGCGAAGTTATTTTAGTCTCACGGACTAAGGGGGGCAGGTTCCGAGTGCCCTGGCCAACTTCGTACTGCTCGGGCGGAAGAGTGACTGAGTCATTCATCCCTGCGCGCGTGTCTCTTAGGGGTGTTTATTCTTTCTTTCCGCTCTGCTCACCCCACACATGTGATTGCACAGGCTTCGCTGCCGTGATTTGGTTCACCTCGGGGGCGGTCCTTCCTTCAAGGACCTGACCGTGTGACTGGAAAGGTGGACAGCATGTGGTCAGGGCTGTCCCGGGCAGGTGCACACAGGGGCGGGGCTTGTGCAGGGAGGGTGCTGGCGGGACCTCTCAGGAAGGGCTGCTCAGGAAGCTGCGTGGGACCCTTGAGCCTGGGAGCTCCTCAGGTAGGGCGGTGACAGGTGGGCCCTCCGGGTGGATGTGGGCAGAGTGGAGTTCACTCTCTTGAGGCCAGCGGGAGGGTGCTGCTGGGTGGCTGACGTAGGGAGAGAAGGTGGTCCCTGCTGCAGAGGGGGGCGCATTTGTGCAAGTCTCAGGACCGGGGTACCTGAGGCCCAGGAGGGGCGCTTCGTCAGATGGCTCTGTGACTCCGAGCCAGCCCGAGGCCACGCAGATGCCCCGCTTCCTGGGCCCCAGTGTGAGGGCTGAGCTGTGTGATCTCGAGTCTCTCCTGAGGTCTGCAGTTAGAGCGCCTCATGAGTCTCGGCCACCTCTCTTCCTTCCCCATTCTGGCCGGTGACGCCATTCCCCGTTCTTTGTACCCAGTGGGTCACCTTTGATGACCAGATGAGACCACAGATGAGAAAACGTTGACCACCAGCAATGCACAGGTTGGCGGACGAGAGACGGGGCGATGGGGCCCCGAGGGCTCTCGCTCTGTGACGGAGCAGGCCACTCCCCTCCCTGGGCCTCACCTTCTCCATTCTCTGCTGTGTGGTGAGGGTGGGGACCCGCTCAGGCCGCTGCAGGGCTCTGCGCCCACAGGAGGTGCCATTGCCTGCATACTCCGCCGGTCTCACAAGGCTAAAGAAAAACGCGATGCTCGGCCCGCTGACGTCTCCGTGTGAGTCCAGCTGTGTGGACTGGCCCCCCCGCAGACAGAACACTCTGGAAACACCATGGTGAGAGCAGACGTTGACCGTGAGAAGTGTACACACAGGCTGGGGCCGTGGGAGCATAGGGGTCCCTGAGTGGACAGTGTTGGCCCATATTTTGGATGTGAACACTGGGGGTCAGAGATGTAGCGTGGCTGTGCCTGGCCCCATCCAGGGGTGAGCCCGGGGCAGTTGAGATGCCGTCACAGCGGATGGGAGCCTGCTCTTGGGTGACCCTTCCTCCTCTCATGAAGAAACCATAGTCTTCATCCTCGGTGAGGTCATTTTCCTTGAGCACAGATTCTCCCCGCAATGATTCGGCAGAGAACTGGAGTTATCCGCCTCGGTAGATTGGCTGCCGGGCCTCAGCCCTCAGGCCTGGGGTGGGGAGAAGGCGGCTCCAGGGCCCTGAGGGGTTCCTGCGGCTTCTCTTAGACCTGCACAGGCAGAGCCTCCTGAGGCTGGCGCTCTGGGGCCAGGGGTGAACTGCCCGGGATGCGCCGGCGGCTGCCCTGTCCTCAGGACCTGCCCGGGAACCTGCCCGGGAGCTTGAGCAGGTCCTTTCCTGGACCTGCCGTGCACCCTGCTGTCACCCTGCTGTGTCATCTTTGAGCCTGTTAACTCTGCGCCCTTTTCCTGAAGCAAAAGCTGACATGTGCGGAGACCAACACACTGCTTCCCTTTCATCTTTCAAGGGCCACACACTGAAGACTGACGGTTTAAAAGAAAAAAAAAAAAGGCATTTTACAGGGAAACACGTTTGCAAAAGGATTGGATGCCAAGCAGCATCTCACGAAGGTCTGGGATCGCGGTATTTCTCCAAAATAGTTCTTAATATTTTTAACAAATCTCCTCAGAGGCCACCAAAGATGTTCTGAAACATTTTTAAGAATGTAAATGAGCCCTGGCCAGTTTGGCTCAGCGGTTAGAGCATCGGCCTGCGGTCCGGAGAGACCGGGGTTCGGTTCCCGCTAAGGGCATGTACTCATGTACTCGGTTGCAGTTTGTCCCCGGCCCTGATTGGTCGTGCGGGTGGCAGCCACTCAGCCACTCGATGTGTCCCTTCACGTCGATGTTTCTCTTTCTCTCTCCCTTCCTCTCTCTCCCTCCCACTCTATCTGTACAAAAAATGGAAAAATATCCTCGGATGAGGATAAAAAAAAAAAAAAAAGAATGTAAATGACCAATTCAACATTTTAGAAACATTGCAGTGAAAAGTACAGATGATTTTCCAATGTGCGTGGACAGGGAGTCCAGGCCCCCAGAACTGTGGAAACTCCCACGCGAAGGGGAGAAGCCCAACACTTTGGGGTCTGGAACCCAGGAGGGGCCCTTTGAGTCTCTGCCGACAGCGTTGGAGGCAGAAATACAAACAGTAACTGCTACCAGGGACGCTGAGACTCACGCCGCTCCTGCAGTGGTCGTCAGCAGTTCCCGCGTCCCGGACCGCGTTCTCCCCACACGTGCGAGGCCTGGGGTCCTCAGCAGGTCCTGTGGGAAGAACTAAGGGCAGTTGGTTCAGGCTCAGCTATGCCCTGGGAGGGACGGTAGGGCCTTGGGCCCGGAGGGCTTTAGTTGCCGGCCCTCCATCTGCCTTTTACTGGAAATGGCTTGAAGGGGAAGTCCAGAGGCGGTTCAGACTTTGCCAGGTGGGTCCCAGGCGCACCTCCCTGGCGCCCCCACTGGGGAGGTGGGTTATCGACACGTTTCGGGAGTCAGGCCCTTGCAGCTTGCAGTCGCCCCTTGCAGGATTCGTCGAGGTCAGGGTGTTGGGACTCTGCATCTTCAGAAGACCTTTCTCTGGGTGCCCTGGCCAGAGCTGAGGGTGAGGAGGGCCATGAGTCCCTGGGCTTTCTTCCTGGCGCTGGCCCAGCATGACCCCAGGAGCTGCAGCGAGGCTGGGCTTCGACCCCCAGTGATGGTGGTCTGGGCCCTGAGTTGTCTTGGGGGCAGAGAGAAGATGGGCTTGGAAGGTGACCTCAGCACCACCCACTCCTTGCCAGCTAGGAGAGAGGGTGGGTCTCCTCTTACCACCCTCCCCGCTCCCTCACGCGTCTCCCCTCCAAAATCACGCCAGCTCCTACGACTGAACGAGACCCTCCTGTCCCACGGGGGTCCCCCCTGGGTAGCTCATTTCCTTCTCATTATGCATGGTGGTAAGCCGAGGCCCGGAGAAAGTGAGGAGACTTACCAAGGTACACATGCCACCGGAACATTCTAGAGCGGCTCCAGGTTCGAGCCTTTCCCGTTCTATTTCTAATCTGCAATATGGGGCAGGAAAGAACGTTCATCACACAAAAACATTTCGTGGACAGAATCGGGCACGCTCGCGCACTACTTCACGCAGCACCGAGACGTGCAGCCGGCGCTGTGAGACCCGCTTCTTTGCCTTCCTCCCAGTCGCTGGTACCCAGAGGACGCCATCCCCTTGGGAATCCAGTCTCGAGTCTTCCTCCGGGCTTGCTTCTCACCCTAGACTTGGGGGACTCTGATATTGCACCTCCCCGTTTTCCTAGCAGCCCCGTGTCTCCTGGTGTGGAAGACGGACGGCCCGCTGCGGAGGGCTCCGCCCCTGCGTGGTGACAGCCCCACTCCCTCTGCTTCCGTGCTCCACAGAGGACACGCGTGTGCTGGCCTCCCCGGCACTGAGCTCTCGGAGACTGTACTTACACTGACGATGATGAAGCGTGTGTTTGGTCATTATTAATCCCTCTACATGGTCCCTACCATTTCCCGAGCATTTGCCGCGTGTCGGGAACTGTGCAGAGTGCCCGTGGGGCGTGCTCATTTAGTATTCCTGTCACAGCCGGGGAAGGCGAGAGTGGGAGAGGGTCAGTGACCTGCTGGGGTCACATGGGCAGACAGCGGAAGGGCTGGCTCCGCTGGCCATGGAGGTGCTCATGGCTGGGGTGCTGTGGCCTCCATGGTCCCGACAGAGAGGGGAGGGCTGCAGAGACGCCCCGCTTTGGAAGGAGGGTGCTGGGTCCGAGTCCTGGTCCTCCAGGTGTGAGCGGCGTGACACCGAGTCACCTCATCTCTGTCGTCCCTGTGAAGGGAACGGTGATGAGGGACGGCATCCGGTGGCCCATCGTGGTCCTGTGCGCCGGGCATGCTCACGCACCTGCCTCCGCGAAGTGTGCTGTTCGAGACGCACCGCCGCCCCGTGTTCTGCTGACGTGACCCCAAGCTGTTCATTTCTCTCTTGTTTTTCAGGTGATGAACCAACAAAATCATGTCTGAAGTACAAGGAACGGTTGAGTTTTCTGTAGAGCTTCATAAATTCTATAATGTGGATCTTTTTCAGAGAGGGTGAGTATGATTCTCTGGTTGCAGTGTGTGTGCGGTCACGCTCCTTTCTCCTGGCAGGGGCTGGGGCAGCCACGGCAGGTGGTAGGACGTTTTGGATAAATGACAAAGGGGTTTTTGTAATTTTTCCTGCCAAGTGGAAAACCAAACCGTTAGTCCATTTAAAAAGAAACCACGTGTTGAGAGACTAGAAAATGCCAATTTCTCTCCTTGTCCTGCACTTTCTCCTTCCTCCTCTCTTCGTAGCCAGTCTTCCCCGGAGTGGTCAGTCCGTGTTGACAGCAGGTGACGTCACTGGAAAGGAAGCTTGTGTATTCTGATCAAATGTGTTTGTGTGCTCGGTACTTGAAGGCGTATCTTTCTAAACCACACATCACAAAACCTGGTCTAACTCTCTCAAAATCGGAGAATCGACTGTGTCCTCCTTAAATCCGTAACGAAAACGTAGTGGCTTCCGGTTTTGGGGGACATGGTGTGACTTTGCCTCTTCCACGCAGGACCTCAGTACGTCCTCAGGGTGGACTTACCTCTCAGGGCCCTTGCAGACAGCAGTGGTGTGGAAGGTTGTAGACAGCATCGAAACAGAGACCAGAAGTCCGTGTCCTCCGTGTCTGCGGTCCTTCCCCATGACACAGCCAGGACACCTAAGTTCACAGAAACAGCGCGAGGTGTAGGCGCACGGACCGAGCAGAACGACGGGTCCCCGGCGGCTGGTTTTCACTGTGTAACAGATGACTCCAAACCTCAGCGGCTTAAAGCCACTTTGGATTTAGCTCCTGACTCAGTACAGGCAGGCAGAGCTGGGCTCAGCCTGGCGGTTCAGCTGGGCGGGACCAGGCTTGGCTGGTCTCAGCTGGACACACTGGGCTCCGGGGCTGTCTGCAGGGAGGCGGTGGCTCCCTCTGGGCCTCCCGCCCTCCCGCTGGCCGGCCTGGCTTGTTTACATGCAGCTGGGGACCCCGGGCAAGCGTGGAAACGCCCAAGGGCTCTGTAGTCCAGCGTCACAACCTACACGAGGTGTTTCCACTGCCCCCTGTGGGCCGAAGCAGGTTTGAGGACAGGCTGGATGCAGGCGGGAAATGCACACGTCTCCTGACGGAAGAGGAGGGATCGGTACACATGCTACACAGCCTGCCACTTCCGGTTTCCAGGGAGTAGCTCTGAAATCGACGCCTCCAGGGCCTCTTGCATGTCACGGTGCTTTTTACAGACGCTGGAGCTCGGGGGGCTGTCCTGGTGGGTGACCTGGGTTAACAGGGCATGGTTCTGGGACCAGCTCTGTGTTCCAGGGAGAGGTGCACCTTAGGGTCCTGGAGCTGGATTCTGATGAAGCAAAGCTCTGTGTACCCTCGGGAAGCCCCCGCCCCTCGGTCCGGCCCTTGTCGCTTTCTCAGAAGCCGGTTGGTGTCGTGAGAAGAGCCTGGACTTGGGGCCGGGCCTCCTGAGTCCTGGCTTGACGACTGCTTCTTGGAGCTCCCCCGTCATCTTGGTCCCCTCTGCTCCCAGGATTCTCATTTACAGGAAAAGGAAGCCTTGATGGTGTGATAGTATTAGACACGTTCTAGTCAATATCTCCTGAAGCTTTGTCACCAGCCCTACAAATAAGAGGTGTTTTGCTAGACAGGTAACCTGGGACCAGGGCAGGAAGCAGAGCCCAGCTCTGAAGGGGTGCCGGGTCTGGGGCCAGACTTTCCCGCTCGGAATTCTGTATTGTTTTCTGTGATGTGCGGCTGGCCTCTGACATGGGCTGTGTTCTCCCTGGGGGTGCACAGTGTGTCCATCAGGATGTGGGGAGATAAGACTAAAACTTCGGTTTACCATTGTTTTAAACAAAAATAACAGAGAAATCCAGCTTCATTAAAAATCAGAATCCAGATCGACCCGGGAAGCCTCGTTGTGTCCATATGGTTCACAGTCATGAGTTCCGCTCAGTGACTCAGACACAAACGAAGGCGGGTGGCCCACCGCTCCAGTGCGTTGACAGCATCACCCGCACATGGCAATAGATGGCCGTTGGCATCTGACCATCCATCAGTTGTTTTCTCGAGTTAACTCCACCAGCCCTCATAGGGGAGCAAATGGCTAAAACAAACCCAAATACTGTAAGGGCATGATCGTGAATGAAAGGTCATGCTGATAAAGAAAGGACAGAAAACTCTAGGAAATGACAGAGCCCCCGACACTCCCTTGTCCAAGCCTGTGGATGACACTGGGCTGACCTGACAAGTTCATCAGATCCAAAAATAAGTCGACTGAGCCATTTGAATTTATTAAAACATTGATAGATGGATTTATAGCCATAATTACTCAAAGCACACCTCATCCTAACGGAGCATTGGGCCTGCGGGTATTGACTAGGGCTTGTATGAAATCATCACACTGGCCAGAGGTTTCAAATGACTTGTCCAAAACACCAAGAGGCCCCTGTGCAGCCAGTAAAGGGGGTTGGAAGAAAACCACGGAGCTATGGCTTACTCGGAAGCCTACGACACGGTTCTTTCTAGATCTGTGTGGTTTGGGGAGGCACCTGATAGAGCGAGGCTCAGCACTGCGATCGGATATTGAATCAGGCTGCATTAAAGCCAGAAGTTTGAATCACTCATAGATATCTATGAACAAGAACGTTATGCGTCCCATCAAAACATAAAATAATTAATTTTGAAAACAGGGTTATTGCATTTATCTGTTCAAAGACCTTTTCCTATGTTTCTAATGCATAGTGCACATGAATGGACTTGTACGTGCACATGATTTACAGAGAAATGTGTATGTATCGAGGCTGTACACTCAGAAACGTTCTTACTGGTAAACGTGCAAACTGTTGTGAACAGTTGGTGGCCACTGGTCCATCTAGGAGAACAGGAGGACTCTCACAAATGTCTTCTCGATCTTAATACTGGCGTTTCATGGTGTCCAGGGGTATGGACATTCAAGGACATTATTTCGATGTGGATGAGGGCATACTCTCCCCATCACCACGCTTGAGGGTGGGAGTCACAGCACACGTCCTTAAACAGGCCAGTAAATCTTTTGGAGGAAGGCAGTTAGACATCTCAGGGGGATGGAGCGAGTGCTAGGTTCTCTAAGGACCTGTCCGCAATAAGACCGCGAGGTCAGCAGTCCTCAATCCCCCGGGTCCTAGTAGAGGGAGCTGTGGACAGGCTGGGCATGACGCCAGCCAGGATTCTGCATCTGTCAGGGGAGGTGATCCCTGATGGCTAAGTGTTCAGGAATTTTATGCTCTGAATCCCTCAGGACCCATGCGTATGGTGAAATGTAATTACTTTGCCCAGTGAGCACTCCATGGAGAAGTGATGGCTGCAGTCCAGGCCTAGTGGTTGAGGGGAGGGGGGGTCTGGGTGAAAGAAACGGGATGGTCTGCTGATGGCATTACACAGACGGAAGGAAGGAGCTGAGGGAGCTGGCTCATGTGGGGGTTATGAGGATGCATGATTACATATGTTCTCCATAGGACCCTTGGGTGGTAGACATTAGAGTTGGGGATTGCGAAAGAAGGAGAGTCCCCTTCCGCAGACTGAGTTTGACTGTGGCCATCCACGGGCCACCTAGTTTCTCCAGTTGATGAGAAATGTCCCACCTCATTATTACCCAGTCCTGCCAGACAGGTGCTTCCCCGTGATGTGTTGCAAGACGCTTTGTTGGAACCACATGGACACAGAACTCAGCGTTTTGCATGAGAATTTGCCTGATCAGGGAGTGTCATGCTTCTGACACGTTTATATTTGTGGATGGTCTTTCTAGCCCCACACTAGATGTTTGTAATGATGTTTGCTTTGACCAAACAATCAACCTGCATTTATCCAAAGTCCATGTTGACTGAGGCAGATTCTCAAAGGAAAAGCATCTCTTCAAACCAGTCAACGAGCATCCTGAATTGTCACCCTTGTGCTTGGCAGTCAGGCTCATCCTGACAGCAGGCAGGGGCAGCAGGGCACTGGGGAGCCTGGCGTGGGGCTCAGACCTGCCTTTGAAGCCAGGCTCTGCCACTGATAAGCTCTGAGAATGTGAGGACATCTCTTTGAAGCATTCAGAGCTACCATTTTCTCACCTGTGACATGATGTGGACAAAGTTTATCTAAAGGGGCTGTGGCAGGAAGTGCATCAATTAATAGATGCAGAACAGGGGGCATGGTGCCTGGTCCCTGGTAGAAGCCATCCCAATGGTCACTACTGCACCCACTCCTCAGCCCAGTGCTCAGTGCCTGAGTGTTTGACCTCAAACTTCTACCTTGCTGTCTGTGCTCAGACCATTCGCGTCCCTCCTCCTCCTAATATCTTCTGGAAAAACTCTACCCTGTGCAACACCTAGCTCCAAGATAAACTTCTCTTGGGACCTTTCCTGTATGTTGATATTTACTTACTGTATTAAGCCCAGTTTTTATGAATCCCTCTTTTCCCTGTTTCTGAAACCTATCTTATGTGTGTGATTCTGTCACTTACTCACACATCCATTACTATAAACACCAATATGTGTTATATTCAGCTCTATAACCACGGCAATGGAGGACAGACTGCCCTGAAAGTGTTTACCAGCCGATAAAGAGACAGACACCTCTATAGAAAAGGACCCTGATGTGCAGTGTATTCTGTAACAAGGATGGGTTTGGGGTAGTATGAGGAGAAACAGATGAGGGAGATCCAGTCTGTGGGCAGAGTCAGAGACGGTGTCCTGGGAGGAGACAACATCCGAGCTGTCACTCGTCACGTGATGGGCGGGACTTATCCCTGCAGAGGACTGGAAACAGGTGCAGAGCAGGATGCTCAGTGATGTCAGGAAGCAGAGACCACCTGAAAGAGGAAGATGAGGCGAAGCATTCAGACGGGGAGTGGATGGAGCTAGAGGACTATAGCCATCACCCAGCCTGGCTTTATTAGACTCATGATTATAGGGAAGTCAGGGACCCAGAGCAGTTCTTTCGTAATGGGCTTGCACCATTTCCTCTTCCCCAATGGGAGAGTGGATCTTAGCTCCCTCTGCACACACCTTCTTTCTGCTCAGGCACCTGTAGAGACGCTGGGTAGCTTTCCAGCACGGCTTCTGGGAGTCAGGGAGCAGCGGGAAGATCTTATTTCATTAACATTGATTTTCTCATAAGGAAATGCTTACGTGAACAACTAATGATAAAGCCCACGATGTGGATATTTGTAAGTCATCTGCTCATTTATAACTCATTTATACCTACTTAGGAGCATGCGAACCTTTGCTTCTAATACTGTTAGCTCCAAGGGAACTAAGGTTCGTCCTTGAAAATGAATTCAAATTTCATTCTCGACCTTAATGCAGACAAGGCTCGAAATCAAACTGATGTTCCTCTGAGTGGGGTTTTTCGTGTTTGAGGTTGAGATTCACTTTCTGTCTCCTCACCATGCCTTCTCTACAACATCGTTTAGAAGGTTGTCTGCTCAGAGGTGTTAGACGATTTTACAGATACATTTGGTCCAGTCCACAGGACACCTGTGCAAAAGGACCTGCAATCGGTATTATCAGATCTGATAGGAAAGGTCAGCCAATGCTCACAGAAACGTTAGGACTGAAATCCTCTTTGAACAAACTCCCCTGCCTTTTCTCTACCAGAGGGGAAAGGGTTGAGTTGTACGTAAGTGATTCCTGAAGGAAAATGCCACCCGTGTTTATGCCCCGACGTTCCCCGTCATGGCCTAATGTTTGGGGACAGCCAGCTCCCCGTGAAATTAGCTAACCAGCCCTGCTGGGCCTTAATAGACTCAGAAATACAATTATTTTGGCTTGCCAGAGATCAATTAATTGATTCGTCTGGTTATGTCAGAAACAGCCCCCCCGCCCCCCCCCCCCCCCCGTTTTTCCACTTCTTTCATTAAAACATGCTGAGGTCGTTTTCACCCGTTCCCACGTTGGAAAGGGAGTGGGGATCAGAAAGGGCTGAGGGCGACATCGAGCGTCGGCTTCGCAGAGGCAAGGACTGGGAGGGGAGAGCGGACGGAGGTGGACCCCAGCCAGCAGTGCAGGGCTCGGACGGGACATGTTTGCAGACCGCGTCCCCCAGCGCTTGCTCAGCGGGGACGACTTTCACGGCGGAAACCATGGAACCGGTTCACCACTTCCGTCCTGTGACTCCCCACGGGCGCAAACCAAACCATTCTCTTCATTTTTGTTTAAATCAGTCTGACTTAGAACTTTACCTCCTGCATTTCCACCTAGCGCAAGGGGTAAGGGTAGGCTCGATCCTTTCTCAGAGGTTTTCTTTCTCTCAAACCCCAGAAGTAGTAGTTTCATGAAAGAGTGATCTCCCCCTCCCCATAAAACAGCAAAAGTATCGTTCTGTCTGGGGACAGTGAGCAGGGGCTAGCAGCCCAGGTGCGTATAGAGAAGGACACGCTGGGCGATCTTTCTAGCGATTCCATATTCCTGTGAACGATGACCCTGTCCCATTTTTTCTTGCTTGCTTTTGAATCTGCGACTTCATGAGCCGCTGGTGCTTTGAGCCTTTGCCCCTCTTGGCCCCGGCTGAGGGCACGCTCGGCGGTCTACGGGGAGAGCCCCGTGGGGCTGCAAGTGGGTGTGCTGAGCCCAGAACCACCCACGGAGCCCGGTTGCCTCCCGGGACTCAGTGCGGTCCCTTCCGGGTTCACCCAGTGATCGATCCTTGCACAGCGCCTCCGGAAGAGCGAAAGGGCTGAGGACTGGCCCCGGAGGAGGCAGAAGGAACACAGACACATCTGTCCCCTGAGACAGAGATCTTGGTGCTGATCCAGCTCTCCCGTCACCGGCGGGGACCACGGGCCAGTTACCAACCTTCCCCGACCTCTGTTTCTTCACTTGTTCTGCAGGGTCTTTACTGGAAGTCACGAGGTCATGTCTGCACAGGCCCCGGCCCACGGAGGGTTTGCGCTGCTGCCAGGTGACCTCCCCGCGCTAGCCCGTCCGTCTGATTACCGCGAACGCCCTGGCCCGAGCGGCCTCGGCCGGTCAGCGCCGGGTGCAGACCGCGTGGGGTTCATTCCCAGATTGTAAGCAGGTCCTTTATACCCCGGAGGGCCCGTCTCCTTGCCAGGGGGAAACCCACCGGACGCCGTGCTCATTCATCAGCCTCCGTGGGGGATTCGGCTTTCTGGTTGTGTTTGTTTTGCATTCTAGCTTTATTGAGATAGAATTGGCATCTGGCGTTGTGAGAGCATAAGGTGTAGAACGTGATGATTCGACAGACGTATATGTGATGAAAGGTCTGTGATGCGGTCAGTGATCACATCCATCTCCTCACGTAGTTACCTGGGTGTGTCTGTCTGTACCGTGAGAACACTTACGATCTGTTCCCTTGCCCCGCTGGTGTGGCTCAGTGATTGAGCGTCGACCCAGGCACCTAGAGGTCGCCCGTTCGATTCCCGGTCAGGGCACATGCCCAGGTTGTGGGCTCAATCCCCAGTGGGGGGCACGCAGGAGGCGGCCAGTCGATGTTCTCTCTCATCGATGTTTCTATCTCTCTCTCCCTCTCCCTTCCTCTCTCTCTAAAATCAATAAAGAAAAAATAAATAAATAAAGACCTATTCTCTTAGTGACTTTCAAGTCCACAGTACATTTTCAAAGGAATAACTGCTTTAGGGACACTAATGAAATAGAGATGCTCTAAACCGCAGATGTTTCTTTTCTAGAAGGTTCTCTGAACGGCTGAGTCGGAGCGCGAGGTGTGAGACGCCGAGGTCCTGACCGCTCCTGCTGCGTTCCCCTCGGTGGTCCGGTACTGCTCAGAGTGCTTCTGACGTACCGTGTTGCTTCCTCATTTCGGGCTTTCAGTCGCACACCCTGAATGTTCATGTTTTCCACAATACACAAATTACTGAAAAAAAAAAATGCTTAATTGATTTCTTAGAGAGGAAAGGAGAGAGAGATAGAAACGTTGATATGAAAGAGAAACATGGATCGGCTGCCTCCTGTACGCCCCCTACTGGGGATCGAGCCCGAGACCCCAGGCCTGTGCCCTGATGGGACTTGAACTGGGACCTCTCAGTCCACAGGGCGATGCTCCATCCACGGAGCCACACCGGCCGGGCTGTATTCCTTTTGTAATCAGAACCTTCTCTCTCTCTCCTCTTTCACTAAGAAAGTACTATTTTATTTTTTAAATGTGTTTTTATTGATTTTATAGACAGTGAAGGGAGAGGAGAGAGAGCTAGAAACATTGATGAGAGAGAATCATTGATTGGGTGCCTCCTACATGCCCCCTCCTGGGAGTCAAGCCTGGGAACCAGAGACCCCTTGGTTCATGGGACAACACTCAGCCCCCCACACCGGCCAGGCCGCAAACACTGTTTTATATGCACTCGTGTTTTCCATCACAAACATGTAATACACCGGTTTATTCTCTGTTTTTTCTCTCCATGTTCTGAACACTTCCCACAACCTTTCCTATTCCTTTACATATGTTTAATAGCGGCAAACAATTTCATCGTAATTCATTTAACCAGTGCGTTGTTTCTATAAAAGAGAAATTAAGATGCATGTCATTATTTAGAAGTTGTCTTCATTTGTCCTTGATGAATTAGGAAAGATTTCACTCTTTGCAATATCAGCAAGACTCTGCGAAGATGGCTTCATTGCACTGCTGGCCTGGAGTGACGCGTCGCGCGTGCCCTGCTCCCCTCCGCGAGGGGGGTCGTTCCACCGCTGCTTGCTCACTCCTCCGCCCCCTGGAGGGGCTCAGAGGAGGGAAACGCCCATGGGGATCTCATGGCCTCAGGCTGCAGGTCCCGTCTTTTCCGTGAGAGGAGCTGTTCTGCGCAGTGAGAACTTGAGAGTCTCCCAGGGCGCGAAGCTCCGTGTGCAGCCTCGCAGCTCAGGTGCTGGGTGGCGTGTGGCGTGCAGGTGGCCGAGCTAGCGGCTGGGGGCACTGCGGGGGGGGGGGGGGTCCCTGTGGAAGGCCGGCCCTTCGCCGCTCTCCCGAATACGGGCAGACCTTGGCTCGCACCGACACGCTTCAGGTTCCGCACGTGGGTGAATCCTGTGTGTTCTTTGAAAAAAACTCTCTTTCGTTTCCTTTGATGAAACCAGCTCTTCAGTTGTTTGTTTCAACCCACTAGAATCAACCAGGGTTGCGCTGGAGAAGAACATTTTAAAAGGGGGTGTTGTTACAAATCGCCTCTTGTAACTGCGTAATTCTACAGGGGAGGTAGAAGGACCCCCGAGTCCGACAGGAGGCAGAGGCCAGCTGGGCTCACGGTCTGGCCCGGGCTCTCCCTCTACCCAACCAGGCAGGTTTTGTTCCCCTTGGGCCAGAGGAGGGTATCGAGATGTTGGGATGTCTTTCTCCCCCTTCCTTAAACCCTTCGTACTTCCACAAATGACAAAGCAACAGAGGACCACTCCCCAGGCCAAATCCTACCAGACCCCGTTCCTGGCTCCTCAGCACCTGGGCCTCTTTGAGTAAAGGGGGTGATGTGTTGGGAATCGAATCCTCCCCGCCAACCACTGGCAGACCCGAGGGGCACTTTCTTAACCAAATACACGGGGTGGGGTGAGGGTAGGTTTATATGGAAAGTAATCCAATGATTGCTAAATAACAATGCAAGAATAAACTGTGTCCGCTACTCGCTACAGTAAACTTACTTTGACCCCGTATCCACTCCTCCTTGGCAAAAGCTCTTTCTCTAAACAAACCTTCTGAGATGAGCCCTCGGCCCCCCCTCCTCTGCACTGAAGCTCTCCCTGACATCATCCTCTAGAGAGAACGTGTGCTGTCTCCCTCACCGAGTCCCCTACACAGCGCCCCTGTAGACAGACCAGGGTCCTCTCCTGTTCCTTCCTTCATCTGCCTGCACACTGTCGTCCGTGTACACATGAGGAGACGCTGAGCTCGGCCGTCGTGGGCTCAGTCTTGGGAATCCCGGGCAGAGCAGTGGGCGGAGCCATGAATCAGGATCAGGGAGGTCTCAGCGCACCGTGGCGGATGCAGCTGTAAGTCGAAGTGAAGTCAGGAGTGGAAAGCCCAGAGCAGGGCCCACGGTGCTGAGGGACAGCAGGGAGAAACCCCTCACCCAGAAGCATCAGGACAGGCTGCCTGGAAGAGGAGGACCACTGGGAAGAAAAAGAGGTGGCCATTCGCCCCGACACGCTGTCGGAGCTGGTGCTGCTGGACGCGCAGGGAGACAGAGAAGCCTCCTGGGGCAGGAGAGAGCACACCCAGGAGCACTCTCTTCCAGGGCTGGTGCGGGAGGGCTGGTGTGGGAGGCTGTGAGGAGGGATCTGGGGTAGGACATCACTCGGACGCGGCAAGGAGATGGTGAGGTGGCCGGCGCTCACGGGTCCGAGTTTGCTTAGGCGAGTCACCTGAGCTGGGCCGTGATGGCGGAGCCGTTCACTGAGCAGTGGACGGACAGGTTTCTCACTGCAGTTCACATCCTGTGGATCACTCGATCCCGAGGTTCGTACGGAGCTCAATTCCCACTGCGGATTCCCCTCCCCCCTGCAGTTCACATCCTGTGGATCACTCGATCCCGAGCTCAATTCCCACTGCGGATTCCCCTCCCCCCTGCAGTTCACATCCTGTGGATCACTCGATCCCGAGGTTCGTACGGAGCTCAATTCCCACTGCGGATTCCCCTCCCCCCTGCAGTTCACATCCTGTGGATCACTCGATCCCGAGCTCAATTCCCACTGCGGATTCCCCTCCCCCCTGCAGTTCACATCCTGGGGATCACTCGATCCCGAGGTTCGTACGGAGCTCAATTCCCACTGCGGATTCCCCTCCCCCCTGCAGTTCACATCCTGGGGATCACTCGATCCCGAGGTTCGTTCGGAGCTCAATTCCCACAGCGGATTCCCCTCCCCCCTGCAGTTCACATCCTGGGGATCACTCGATCCCGAGGTTCGTACGGAGCTCAATTCCCACTGCGGATTCCCCTCCCCCCTGCAGTTCACATCCTGGGGATCACTCGATCCCGAGGTTCCTATGGAGCTCAATTCCCACTGCGGATTCCCCTCCCCCCTGCAGTTCACATCCTGGGGATCACTCGATCCCGAGGTTCCTATGGAGCTCAATTCCCACTGCGGATTCCCCTCCCCCCTGCAGTTCACATCCTGGGGATCACTCGATCCCGAGGTTCGTTCGGAGCTCAATTCCCACAGCGGATTCCCCTCCCCCCTGCAGTTCACATCCTGGGGATCACTCGATCCCGAGGTTCGTTCGGAGCTCAATTCCCACTGCGGATTCCCCTCCCCCCTGCAGTTCACATCCTGTGGATCACTCGATCCCGAGGTTCGTACGGAGCTCAATTCCCACTGCGGATTCCCCTCCCCCCTGCAGTTCACATCCTGGGGATCACTCGATCCCGAGGTTCGTTCGGAGCTCAATTCCCACTGCGGATTCCCCTCCCCCCTGCAGTTCACATCCTGGGGATCACTCGATCCCGAGGTTCGTACGGAGCTCAATTCCCACTGCGGATTCCCCTCCCCCCTGCAGTTCACATCCTGTGGATCACTCGATCCCGAGGTTCGTACGGAGCTCAATTCCCACTGAGGATTCCCCTCCCCCCTGCAGTTCACATCCTGTGGATCACTCGATCCCGAGGTTCGTACGGAGCTCAATTCCCACAGCGGATTCCCCTCCCCCCTGCAGTTCACATCCTGTGGATCACTCGATCCCGAGGTTCGTACGGAGCTCAATTCCCACTGCGGATTCCCCTCCCCCCTGCAGTTCACATCCTGTGGATCACTCGATCCCGAGGTTCGTACGGAGCTCAATTCCCACTGCGGATTCCCCTCCCCCCTGCAGTTCACATCCTGTGGATCACTCGATCCCGAGGTTCGTACGGAGCTCAATTCCCACAGCGGATTCCCCTCCCCCCTGCAGTTCACATCCTGTGGATCACTCGATCCCGAGGTTCGTTCGGAGCTCAATTCCCACTGCGGATTCCCCTCCCCCCTGCAGTTCACATCCTGTGGATCACTCGATCCCGAGGTTCGTTCGGAGCTCAATTCCCACAGCGGATTCCCCTCCCCCCTGCAGTTCACATCCTGTGGATCACTCGATCCCGAGGTTCGTACGGAGCTCAATTCCCACTGCGGATTCCCCTCCCCCCTGCAGTTCACATCCTGGGGATCACTCGATCCCGAGGTTCGTACGGAGCTCAATTCCCACAGCGGATTCCCCTCCCCCGAGCTCGGTGAGCTGCAGAACCGCAAGGAACGGCGACGGCATAGGACGCGTGTACTTAGTTGTTTTTGTTTTTAATTTTTTTTCTTTATTGATATATTAGAGAGACAAAGGAAGAGAGAGGGAGAGAGAGATGGAAACATCGATGAGATAGATCATTAATTGGCCGCCTCCTGCATGCCCCCCACTGGGGATCAGGCCCACAACCTGGGCATGTGCCCTGACCAGGAATCGAACCGGCGACCTCTTGGTGCAGGGCCGATGATCACCACTGAGCCACACCAGACGGGCATGATGAGTGTACTTAGTTTATAGCCGGGAAGGACCCTAGTGCTATAAACTAAGCATTGTGTGGGTGCCGAGAAGCAGGCTGAACAGCAAGGGGTACGCACAGGCGTGGGACCCGAAGGGATTTCTTCCTGCCTCTCGCTACCCGAGCTGAGGTCAGTCTTTAGTCTCAAGTGTTTAGAGACAGGAAGCGGGAGAGGGGAGGGAGCACGTACTTCGTTTGTGGAACTTCAGTTTCCTCATAGGCATGGTGAGGGGACAGTGCCCAGCTCTTGTATCTGCTCTCCAGGTGCACTGTGAGGAGGCCCGTCCGACGCCTGGTGTGTCAGACTCAAGGCCGTCGTGTAAGAACTGGTGGCCTCCTTCCTCCGCCCTCCGCCGTGGTTGTCAGTGGTGATGATGAAGTGTCTGAAGTAACAATAAGACCGCTTACCCGTCCATCGGTAGAAGGTCTTTTCTTATCACTTCTTATCATTACATCTCCGAGGATCGAGTTGTATCCAAATACGTCGGGACAGTGGATTGGAGGTTGAGTCCACGGTAGCAGTCTTGTGTCTTCGCGGGGACTCTGCGAACTGTGTCGGTGGCATGTGGGGTCTTCCTCACCCTTCCTGGGTTGACTTCCCGTTAGCCACATCTGGATGAATCTGCGCGGTGATGAAAAGCCCAGGGACGGCCTTCCAAGGGCGTGGTCTTACCACATCTCACGCCGTGGGCCGGGCTCCACCTGCCACGTCCCATTTGTGGGTCACAATGATCGATTTTTTGTTCGATGGCCCAAGGTCCCGCACCCCCCACAAGTGGCAAAGCTGCTGTTTTGCGCCTGCAGGGAGAGCCATGGCGCGGGCGTCCGTGGCGTCTCCTGTGGCCCTGTGTTCCCTCTGCGGGAAAGGCCGTGGTCCTGCCTGCCTCCGCAGCCTGTCCTCGCCCTGGGGCTGCTGGGGCTGGCTGCCGTCTGCTCTCTGCAGGGCCCTGTCGGCGGGATGCCCCGCAGGTTCCGGGTCTGAGGTTCTAAGTGGCCCGTGTTCTTTCCAGCTGTGCGGGAAGCTTGAAAGCCGGTCTCCACGCAGCCTCATTTAATCCAGCTACAGGCACGCAGGGAGAATCAAAGTCCCACCATCGAGGACGCCAGCTGCCGCCTGTTGAGCGTCGCGGGGCCCAGGCAGCGGTGACCAGGCAGCGGTGACGATCCCGTTCTGCCGGCTCTCGAGAAGGAGCCTTTGTCTCCCCTGCAAATGGAGCTGTTGGGGTGACAGAGAGAGGAGCATTGGCGGCTTCTCCGAGAACGACATGCACCCCGCTCCCCGGGTGGTTGACTCATGGGCAGGAACGGGCCCAGCGGCCACGTGAGCCAGGGAGGGATGGGGCTCCTTGCGGAGGCCCCGCTGCTCAGCCCCCTTGGTTTGGTGTATGGCACCTCCAGCGAGGCTGCTTGGGTGTCTGGCTCGAGTTCGAAAGAGGCTGTTTGTACGAATGTGTGTCTGTGAACGACTTTGGGTCGAAAGGGAGGAATAACAACAGCGACGATGCTACCCATCCTCTATCAAAGCCCATTTCTGTGCAGACAACTCCGGAAAGCAACCGGTGTCCCCGCCGACAAGGAGGAAAGGGGGTTCAGAGAGTTTGAATAGTCTGAAGTTGCCCGGAAGGCGCCGTGGTTCCGTGGCTGCTGCTGTAGTTGAGTTTGGGTTCTTGAGAGGGGGAAACAGGAGGATGGGCATTTTGTTCAGGTTTGCACATGTGTGTGAGAAGGGCACGCGCCTCGTAAAGGTCACTCTTCCCTTCGGGTCTCAGGAGCGTTATCCCAGGAGCCTAATTAGTGTCGTCGTTCATGAGTTGTCTCTGCGAAATCAAATAGCTGTTTGCGGAAGGCCCGACCCTCACAGTCCCTCCCCACAGTGACTTCTTAGAACGACTCCAGTTCACCCGCTTATTTCTTCCGCTCAGGTTTCATGGTCCTTTTGGTTGAACAAAGGGGGAGATGGTGGTCGTGAGGGGAAAAGGAGGGTGGCATGCTGGGACCTGTAAAACTGGTTCAGATAGAGCATCGCAGCCTCTGTTGACTTTCGTGAAGTACGTTCTCCCGCCGTGGTCACGTTCAAGCTGCCGACTTGGAGTCAGAACAGCAGCCAGCCCAAAGAACACGTGGCCCGTGAGCAGCCCAAAGAACACGTGGCCCGCGAGCAGCCCAAAGAACACGTGGCCCGCGAGCAGCCCAGAGAACACGTGGCCCGCGAGCAGCCCAGAGGACGCGTGGCCCGCGAGCAGCCCAGAGGACGCGTGGCCCGCGAGCAGCCCAGAGGACGCGTGGCCCGCGAGCAGCGCAGAGGACGCGTGGCCCGCGAGCAGCGCAGAGGACGCGTGGCCCGCGAGCAGCGCAGAGGACGCGTGGCCCGCCGAGCAGCCAGAGGACGCGTGGCCCGCTAGCAGCCCCAAGGAACGCGTGGCCCGCTAGCAGCGCAGAGGACGCGTGCCCGCGAGCAGCGCAGAGGACGCGTGCCCGCGAGCAGCGGCAGAGGACGCGTGCCCGCGAGCAGCGCAGAGGACGCGTGGCCGCGAGCAGCGCAGAGGACGCGTGGCCCGCGAGCAGCGCAGAGGACGCGTGGCCCGCGAGCAGCCCAGAGGACGCGTGGCCCGCGAGCAGCCCAGAGGACGCGTGGCCCGCGAGCAGCGCAGAGGACGCGTGGCCCGCGAGCAGCGCAGAGGACGCGTGGCCCGCGAGCAGCGCAGAGGACGCGTGGCCCGCGAGCAGCGCAGAGGACGCGTGGCCCGCGAGCAGCCCAGAGGACGCGTGGCCCGCGAGCAGCCCAGAGGACGCGTGGCCCGCGAGCAGCCCAGAGGACGCGTGGCCCGCGAGCAGCCCAGAGGACGCGTGGCCCGCGAGCAGCGCAGTGGACGCGTGGCCCGCGAGCAGCGCAGTGGACGCGTGGCCCGCGAGCAGCCCAGAGGACGCGTGGCCCGCGAGCAGCCCAGAGGACGCGTGCCCGCGAGCAGCGCAGAGGACGCGTGGCCCGCGAGCAGCGCAGAGGACGCGTGGCCCGCGAGCAGCCCAGAGGACGCGTGGCCCGCGAGCAGCCCAGAGGACGCGTGGCCCGCGAGCAGCGCAGTGGACGCGTGGCCCGCGAGCAGCGCAGTGGACGCGTGGCCCGCGAGCAGCCCAGAGGACGCGTGGCCCGCGAGCAGCCCAGAGGACGCGTGGCCCGCGAGCAGCGCAGTGGACGCGTGGCCCGCGAGCAGCGCAGAGGACGCGTGGCCCGCGAGCAGCCCAGAGGACGCGTGGCCCGCGAGCAGCCCAGAGGACGCGTGGCCCGCGAGCAGACCGCTGCACGGTGGGGAGGACCCTTACCTGCAGAAGCCCTGTAAGTGGGCGTCACACAGCCAGGACGTGCTCACTCAGCACCGAGGGCTGGGGCGGGGGGGAGCATGTTCGTGACGGGACACGATCTTTCTGTTTCGTGAGGAAGGAGGAGGGGATCACAGCTTCTCGGTAGACAGGTCACAGTGCGCCACGCAGACTCCTCCAGGTCAGCACGGAGAAGGGGCAAAGGGACATCACGGTGACCATCAGTGGAGTCTGCGTGCATGATTATAATCAGGATGTTTTGACCATATCGAAATATCCAGACTCATGTTATCCAACGGTCGGAGTGGCCTTCTCTTGAAAAAGTATCTTATCTGCTCTCGAGGCCAATGAAGTTTAACACAACGTTTTGTTGTCTTGTCGTGGTGGTTACTGTCGGAACAGGGGAATCAGTCTGTGAGTGGATAGTAAACGTGTTGGTCATTTCCTGGGTTTCCTTTTTGTGGTTTTTCGGAATAGCGAGACCTCTCTCAGTGGCTGGACACCCCAGGCTTTCCTACTGGACCGGAGAGTTTCACCCCAGGGTCACTGGTCGCCCACGGTCAAGGTGGGTCAGATGGCAGTAACAGGCGGAATTTCGCAGTGCACACTGGGGGACCACTCTGCTGTGCTGCCTCGGGGGACTCGAGGAAAGAGAATGACTCCCTGCATGGTACTCCCAGGTCACAGCAGAGCACTTGCTGCATGTCACGTCTGCCACTTTGTGTCGTCCAGGATGACATGCCACGGCAGCCCCGGCCCGCGCCCTGCCCAGCCCCCACCTGTGGGGCTGCAGGGAAGATCGGGGTCACGGGTGGGGACTCAGTGAGTGGATAGTAAACGTGTTGGTCATTCGTTCACTCATCCATTCATTCACTCATCCCCCTGGCTCTTGCTGAGTGCCAGCCCCTGTCAGTTGCTGGAAACACAGAGTTGAACAGGACATGTCTGGTCTCCTCTGACAGCTGCTGAGGACAGAGATTTCGATCATCAACGGAGAACAAATGTTTCTTCGACTTTTTTCTTTTCTCTCCTTCGCATGGTGGTAAGAACTCGAAGGAATACAGAAGAAGAAGAAGAAGGTGGCATTCATAATCTCACAGTGGTTTTGAGAAAACGGAATTATGTGAGTGATCAGGGGGCGTGTGGTTGAGCTTTTGGGGGTACAGGTGTGAGGGGACATTGAGTTGAGCCCATGAAGCTCAAAGCCCAGGCTTTGCCTCCCCAAATAAGAGCTTGGCTTTAGTCACATGACCTTCCATTTTACTCCCTAAACGTTCACTCACTCGCTGTGTGACGAAAGGAATGTCACCTAACCTCTCTGAGTCATCGTCTGCATATCGTGGACCTGGGGATGGTCATTCCTGCCTGTCAGTTTTGTCACGAGGAGGAAGTTGAAAGCCTGTACACGTTAGTTTACCATCACTGGTGCAATCAGCTGTCTCAACCTAGGGGCTTAAATCAGCGTGCATTTATGACCTAGCCAGTCCGAGGGCGAAGGCGGAAGTCTGAAATGAGCTCGCCAGGCTAAAGCACAGCTTTGTCCCCACTGCCTTCCTTTGTGGGGCTCTGGAGGGGCATCTATTTCTCACTGCTTCTGGCTCCTAGGGCAGCCCATCCCGTGGACGGGGCCCTGCCCGCTGCAAAGCCAGCGGGAGCCGGTGCGTTCTCAGACTGCGTCATGCCATGATGTCTTCTGGCTTCTTTCACTCTCGACCCTTGTGATGACCTTGGGCACGCCCAGGTCACTCAGACAGTCGCTGACGTCAAGGCCAGCTGGTTCGTGACCTCACTTCCATCGGCAGCGTCATTCTTTCTCACAGGTCCTGAGGCTGAGGACGAAGACGTCTTGGAAGAACCACACTGACAGCCACCGTGAGACACAGCTCATGGCCACTCTGACAGAAGGAAGTCAGTAGGGGGTGACCGTTTTCATTATTGTGTCCCCAAAGGACTGGTGTGCCAGCCCAGATGACTCAAACGTCACAGCACGCCGTCTGAAGCTCTCCACCCTGGTCTTAGCCTCTTTGTTTCCTCGGATTGGGATTCACCCCCCACCGGCTCGTCCGCCAAGGCCCGGAGCCAGGCTCCTTCCTCCATAGACGTCTCAGTGACCAGCTGGCAGGAGGTGTCTCTGAGGTGGTTAGAAGCATGTTCGTGAATGAAATAATGAGGTCGTGCTTGGAGATCGGCTTATGCTCCTTACTGAATATGTACTGAATACTTACCCATGTCTTCTTCCCAGAGGTTAGTTTCTCATCCTTAAGAAGGAAGTTGTGGTAGATGCATCAGTGATTTCTGGAAAGAGTTCAGCAATTCCGTGGGTGTCAGGAATGAATTGATGGATGGATCCATGACCTGGCAGGAGGTTCATGCCAACGAGAGAATCACCGAAAGGGCATTCCGTTCAACCAGGACAGAGCCCGAGTGGACCAACCTAACCGAACCTCATTTCCTTCAGCAGATGTCTGCAGACGCATCTGAAGTTCAGACTGACGAGAAATTCCTTGACGTGTAACTCAGCATCCGGTGTTCTGCAGGAGCACGAGTTCAGGCAGTGCTTTGGGGTCGGTTTTAAGAGGGTTTTGAGATCTGTGACCAAATGTGACCCCTGTAAGGTGTCGACACGAAACCCGCCTCTGGAGTTCGAGTCCCGGTTGCCCTTTGCTGGCCTCCCTGCTCTGGATAAGTCGTTCGATATCAGCGAGAGCCCAAAGATGTAGTTGGTCGGCACTTGAGATACGGTGCTTTCTTCCACCGAGAATTTACAGAGGAGCCAACAAGATGTTATGCATGGGAGTTCCTAATGCAGGTCTCGGAGCGGTGGCGCCCAATCAATCCCGCGCGGAACTGTAAGTGCTCCAGGCACAGTCTGATAGAAAAGTGACGCATAGCCTCTGGCCACGACTGACCCACTTTCTGTTCCGAGAAGGGGCCATTGGGATCTCGCAGCCGGAGGTGGTGATGGGGTCGTGGTGGTAGCACTGGGCTGGCTGTGTGTCTCCTCCTAGAATGATGACATTTCTGAAACGCACAGGGATTCCATCAAAGACATACTAAAAGTGTCATTTTGTATGCCTATAAATGGGGGTTGGCAGTTATGGGGGCCCCGAAATTCAGCCTGCGCGCCTTTCGTTCTGCCGACAGACACGGTGCTTTCTCGTTATGCGGCGGCCACGCAGCTCACTGTTTTCCCGATGGCTGTTATTGCTGTTGTCGTGGTCATTGATTTAGGAACCGACGTGTAAATTTTTAAAGTTGTTCTGCTAAAGCACACGTTTCTGTCTTTCCCTGGAACACGGACGCAGCTCGCACACAGCCAGCGTTTCTGCACTCGGCCGTCAGCTGCCGCTCAGACGCAGCCGTGCCCGACAGACCGGGCAGGCACCTGCCATTGTGCCTCAGTCTCCCCCCACAGGGGACGGTTCCGTGGCTGTGAGTTAGGGTGCTTCCCCTGTGCATTTCATGATGGTTTTGCTGTCTCTGTGTAATGAGCAACCATTGGTCCTAGGGGGCAGGCAGGGTCAGGTCCCCGGGAGCCTCGGGCCACAGCATTTCGTCAACTGATCAATACGTAACCTTGTTTTAGGTTTGTTTCTGTTTAGGTGCGTTTCTGCATTTTATATACAAATGACTCATTAACACTGTCCTGGCCGGTCACACTATAACTCATACCTGAACGAAGCAGGGAAATTCCCAAATCCGAACAGAACCCTTAAATAAGGAGGACTTGCGTGTGATCTGCAAATATTCTCTCTTACCCTGTGGTTTGTCTTTTCATCCTGTTAAGCATGCATTTTTCAGAGGGTCAGTTTTTAATTCTGATGAAGTTCATTTGATCCATTTTTAAACCTCCGCACCAAGCTTTTCTGTGAAGTTGAAGAACTCTCTGCTTAGCCCTAGATTTCAAAGCTCTCTTCTGTTTTTTTCCTAGAAGTTGTGCGGTTTACCTTCTGCGTTGGAGTCTGATCCTCTCTGAGGCCATTCCTATCGGTGTGAGCGCCAGGCTGAGTGTTTCGCTTGGGGTGGGGTTTTGCCAGTGGGTGTCCAGGTCCTTCCGGAGCACTTAAGGAGAGGCTAGCTTTCCTTCACTGAAGTGCTTTTGCCACTTTGTCAAAATCGCTTGGGCATATTTGAGCTCTTGTTTCTGCTGGGTGGGGGTGGAGATCCAGGCTGCCCACAGGGTCGCCAGTGAAACCAGGGTGGTGGGGTCCTCACCACCCTCCATGAGCACCGAGCATCTACCTGGCCCGTTGTGCACACCCTCTCTTGCCAGGTGGGGGAGTCTGGCCCCCGTGGACATCTTGGCTTTCACTTGGTCTTTGCTGGTGTGAGTGGAGGTGTTGAACTACTACTGTGTGAAAACGTCTGTGTTGCCAGACTGCCCCTTTTCTCAGTCCGTTATCTACCGAGAGCAGGATTTTGTTGGGGGTGTTTTCCCTTTGCCTGTAGCCGTACACATTTCCGGGCGGTTGGCCTCTCCCCGGAATGCATGAGGCAGCAAACATACGTACACAGTCACCATCATTGTCTTTCCTCGGACCTGGAAGTCCCTGGACTGTGTGCTCTTTTCCACCTTGAAGAAGCTTCTGTTTGTTTTCTCGACACTGCCTTGCAGTTCTTAGCTGTGCTCAGGGGGAGGACGGGAAACGGTGTGCGCTCAGTCTTTCCTGTGGCGGCCGCCTTAGAAGAATGCTCGTCCTGCAGACACAGACACAGACACAGGTTCAGAGAAGGGGTGCGATGCACTCAAAGTCACACAGCTCCCCGATGACGTGGCCCAAGCCGGCGTTCTCGGCTCCACACGTCCTCCGTCCGCCTTGCGCCCGTGACCGCGAGATGTCGGCAGAAACGCTCCACGTGTGTCTTCTCAGCGCAGCGGAGTCCGTGGCAGAGGGCCCCAGCCAGGAGCTGCGTGGCCCGTTTCACTCCCGGTCCATCTGTGCTGCTCACATTCTATTTGCTAGTCAGCGAGGGGGGGGGCGGTCATGGAGCCAGAAATGCCCCCAAGCGCGTGCGAGGACGAGGGTCGTCAGCTGCGGGCCTGAGCTTCGGAAGGTGCTCCCGCCCCAGGCCCAGAGGACCACCCAGGGCTCCCGGGCGGTGTCGCGAAGGTGGGTTTTGGAGAGGGGGTGCCAGACGGCAGTGGGGCCGACACGCTGGGAGCCGAGCTTGGCGAGAACCCAGAGTGAGCATCTCAGCAGCTGGGCCTCGGGGAAGTGTTGGTCTGTGTTGACACAAGACAGCGACTCCCATCGTGTGTGTTTTCTGTGATGCAGAACAGCTTCGTGCAAAATAGTGGACTTCTCAGACCCAGGGAAAATCACACCCTCCCGGGCCCGTGCCGTGTGACTGTTCCTTTTCCTGCTGCTGTACCGCGGACCTCGCGGGTGCCTCCTCTGACCCCAAGTGAACTGCCTTCCCCTCCGCGTTGCCCGTCCCGCTCCCACTATTCATGCAGATAGAACGAACCTCTTTTTAAAATCAAATTTCTTTCTTTCTTTATTGATGTTAGAGAGGGAGGGAGAGAGAGAAACATCGATGAGAGAGAACATCGATTGGCTGCCCACAGCCTGGGCACGTGCCCTGACCGGGACACGAACCGGCGACCTCTTGGTGCAGGGGTCGATGCTCAACCACTGAGCCACATGGGCCGGGCTAGAACGAACCCCTTTGATGCCATGGTGACCAAGCATGCTGCCTGGAAACATCCCTGGCTCCCTGCGACCTCAGGAGTAAGTCTAGGCATTGGCCGAAGAAGCCAACAACAAGGCGTGTGACCTTCAGCAGCCTGTCCTCTGCTCTTTTCTTAGGTATTACCAGATCCGAGTGACCTTGAAGGTGTCCTCCAGGGTCCCCCACAGACTGAGCGCCTCCGTCGTTGGGCAGACAGGTGAGCAGGGAGATGGTGGTGGGGTCTTCCTCTCGCTGGTGGGTCTTCGCTGACCACCGTGTGCCAGGGCATAGCTGAGGGCCAGGTACAGTGCACACCCGGCAAGTCACGGTGGGATTTGGAGACCCGCTGTGGGCGTGGCCGTGCGTCCACTGTTGCCAGGGAGGCCTGCGGGAAGGAAACAGTCCCAGGGGCACCTGGGCCTGGGGGGTGAACTGGCCGGGGAGGGTGTGGGCTAAACCCAAGCCAGGGGGAGGACGGGAAGAGCGCCCATCGGTGAGTAAGCGGAAGCCGGTCAACAGAGAGAAAGTGCTGCTCAGCCCGGTCAGTGAATTCGGGAAAATGTGAACATCAGCCAGACCTGAAGAAGGAGACACACTGAAGGGTGGAGGAGAGGAACGTACGGAGATAAACCACAGGACGCCAGAAAATCTGTGTCGCTCGAGCTGCACAAGCGAAGTTGGCTGAGTGTCACAGGAGCCAGATCCGGGAGAGATAAGCATCAGGTCGTAGCTGCCCTTCTGATTCACTGGGCGTTGGCTGGGCGTCGAGACCATTCCAGCACTGTTGGTGAGAGCAGGTGCCCGCCTTGATGGAATACCCACAGCTGGGAGTGTCCAGGCCCTGTCTGCTCAGCCCCGCCTTGGAGGAGGTGTGCTAGGTGTGGGGGAGGGGCTGGGTGACTCTCGTCACTCAGAGGACATCAAGGGGACAATGATGGTTTAGGGTGGCGCCAGTGATCTGGAGAAAGATACTGGACACCGCCTGCCCCTCCCCCGCCTTGGGGCCGAGCTGACTGTTGGGTAGTAGTCAGGCTGCCACACTTCCAAGGAGCATCTCCTCCTCCGCCCGCTCCTCGCCGGCGGAAGAAGTCGGAACCTGAGACGCTGGTCACCCTGCTGCCCCGCTGGGCACATCCAGGAAGCCGGCAGCCACCCCTGCTGGTGCCTGTGCCGGGCAGGGCCCCTCCCAACCCAGCTTCTGCCAGAAGAAGGTCCGTGAACTTGAGCGAGAGCAGGGGCTCTGACCTCGGACCTTGCGTGAACTCGTGGTGTGGCCTCGGGCACTGGCAACTTTGTCCAACACCGCCCCGCAGTTCTCCGGCCCCGGCTGGGCGGCACATCGGTCTGACACTGTCCACCTGGACAGCGCCCGAGCCCACAGGGGAAGGCTCGGCCCGACGCGTCACCTCGCTGACGAGCCGAGACACCTCAGTCCTCTCTTGGGACATTCCGAGGGTTTCAGCAGCTCTGTGTTAGCAAAGCGACAGAGCCTGAGTCTGGATCATTGACCGCAAATCACAGTACCGCACAGGCCCCAGATACAAAGGTGCGTGACGTCAGTGACAATGCGAGGGCTAAGGTGTGTCAGGAAGAGACACTGCGGTGGGAAGTTTACAACGTGAGCCGCCGGCCGCCTTGCTTGCGTCCCGTGGGTCTCAGGGCTGGGAGCTCTTTCTTCTCGGTTCAGGGTTACAAATGGTGGCCGTGTCCGTCTGTGGGTAAATGTTAAGTACTTAGCCTTGGCTGCTTCCTTCCCCGAAACAGTGCTGTTTCACAGATGTTTTTCAGTCTCTTCCTCCGAGGGGTGAGTGAAGTCAGACTTGGGGGAGAGAATCGGCCGAGCTTATCGCAACCACGGCGACTGGTCAGGCACAGAGCAGGCGTGCGCTGGCCACCGCGTGGAAGCCGGGGAAGGGCGCGGGCAGCTGTGGACATGTGTGCAAATGACCACGGCCCTTCCGTCATGTTTTGGGAAGCACCTTGCATTTCTACTAAGTGGGAGCATCTGGGAGTTTCGCGGCATAGGGGCGGGAGAGACATCTCTTCTTCGAATGAATCAGTCTGATTTCTTTTCAGGTCCGTTAAAGTGCACCTAGATAAACAAAGACGCGTGTTTTCATGGGGACCGGGAAGCAGGTTGAACCCCCAGCTCCCAGGCTGCGGGTACCTGCCAGGCCAGAGCCCAGCGGAGCTCACGCTGTCAGGAGGGAGCTGAACAAGCAGAGAGCCAGGTTGCGCTGCCCCCTGCTGGGCTTCCCAGCCCGGCCAGCATCTGCTTCTGAGTCTGGCTTTTCCCACTGGTCTGCAGGGGCTGCTGTGGCTTCAGTCCAATATCAGTGCTAATAACCTTAAAAATGCTCGTTTTCATCCTTAGACCGGCAGCTCCCCCGCCCCAGATTCAGTGTTCTATACTTTCCTTTCCTTCAGTTTTTATTTTCTAAAAAAACCTTTTTTTCTTTATTGATTTTAGAGAGAGAGGAAGGGAGAGGGAGACAGAGATAGAAACATCGGTGAAAGGGAACATCCACTGTCCGCCTCCTGCAGGCCCCCCACTGGGGATTGGCCCACAACCTGGGCATGTGCCCTGCCCGGGACTCGAACCGGCGACCTCTTGGTGCAGGGTCGACGCTCAACCACTGAGCCACACCGGCCGGGCCCTTTCCTTCAGTTTTTATTTTTCTAGTGTTTATGACATTACAACTGAATGATCACTTGAGGGTTTCTTTTTTTTTTTTTTTCCTTCTTTTTCTCTTTTTCTCCTCTTACTATGGTGTGAATCCTAAGAGGAAAGAAACTACAGCCCATCGCCTGGCATCAAGCCGCTCAGGGCCTAGGTGTTGAGTCGGAGGCTGGATGGGGGCCGGAAGGATGAGCAGACGAGTGGCAGGACATTCCCTTCCCTTCCGGACCTCGTGCAAAGACCTCTGCCCGCCACCCCCGTCCTGCTCGGGCCGCCACGCTCCCAGCGTTGACCGCTTTCGCGTAGAGCAGTGCAGGTCGGTCTTGCTCAAGTATAGAGCCCAGAGTCCTGACAATGAACATTCTTGTTCATCTTTCCTGATGTCAACGTACTTTGCTTCGGCTTCGAAAGTCGGTGTTACTGGCAGACCCGTGTTCTCCCGGAGTGGTACTCATGGCGCTGAGGGATGTCTGTGGATCACGCGAGGGCACATCTGGCGCTGAGGGATGTGTGGACCGTGCAAGGGGCACGCCTGGTCCCGTTGCTGGGAGAAGCGTGTCTCTGTTTGTGTTTTCCAACCTCAGAGAGTTTATGAAGGAGGAGACCCGAGGAGCTGGGTGTTTGTGGATCGTGGCTGCGGTTTGGTGGTTCGTTTTGTTTCATTAGGTGGGTAACCTGACTTCTCTACATTTTTGTGATTTTTTTTTTTTTTTGTAATGGTCAAGTAAAAAGGAATAATTTTTAATATATTTGTATTGATTTTAGAGAGAAAGAAGGGAGAGGTTGAGAGAGAGAGAAACATCTATGGAGAGAAACATGGATCGACCGCCTCCTGCACGCCCCCCACTGGGGATCGGGCCCACAGCCTGGGCATGTGCCCTCACCGGAATTGAACCGGTGACCTCTTGGTGCAGGGTCGACGCTCAACCACTGAGCCACACTGGCTGAGCAGGACATTATTTTTAAAATATCTTAAAAGGTCATTGGGTTAGTGGCTCTATACTTTTTCCCAAACTAATAATACATCTATTTTTAACCCACATTCAGCAACTATCTGGCAAGCGGCTACGTGCCGTGCGGTGCACTCGGTCTGCTCCAGCACCGAGGACGGGGCTCCCACAGACTCCCTCCCATGCGGGAGGCAGTCATTCAACCATACGTGACATCATGTTTTCCTCCACCAGCATCACAGACGGTCAGAGAGAGGCCGTGTGTGAAGAGCCTGCAGTCTCGGGTTTGACCACGTAGGGAGATTCAAGAACATTCTCTGGGGAAGAGGCGTCTGAGCTGGGAGCTGAGGGTGAGCCGCAGTCACTGGGCCCCGGGGAAGGAAGGAGCAGTCAGGGAGGGGACAGTACCAGCGAAGAGTGACAAGGAGGGACAGGCAGCCGGCGTGGCAGGGACACCGTGAGAAGGAGGCTGGGGAGACGGGTTAGGGTGGACGGAGGAGGGCAAGGCAGCTTTGAGGACGACCATAGGGCTCTTTCTGACCTTTGTCTTGAGAAAAGTGGACGGATACTGAAGGATTTTGACCAGGGGGCAGCTTGATCCTTGTGTGCATTGAAAAGATGCTTCTCCAGACAGAGTGAGGAGAGACCGAGCGGGGTGGGCCAGCGGCACCAAGACCGGCGGAGGTGAGAGGCGGGCCCGTGTGTGAGTGGTGGGCGGAGGGGTGCTGCTGGGGTGCACACGGAGGTGACGCTCATCAGGTGTGACGGAGGTTTCGGCTTACACGAGGGGCGAGGGCTCCCGGCCACGCACTAAAGCAGGGCTGGGAGAGACGTCCTTGCGGCTGCAGGTTTCCTCGGGGCAGGACGAAGCGTGGACTTCAGACACGTTCACCCTGCGTCCTTCCACGCCCGAGCGAAGGTTTCGGGCAGTCAGCGATGTGCGGGTCTCGAACTGGGAGGACAGCTGTGCGTTGGAGACACGCATCCCAGCGAGTGGCTGTGAGCGACGTTCCGGTTTCTACACGGGGCGGGAGAATGCACGGAACGGGCCCATCGATGCTCTCAGAGGAGGGTCTCCATTCTGGATGGAGGCAGAGACCATCCACAGGCCCCCAGTGGTCGGAGGAACCCGGGAGACGGGGAGGGTGTGGGGCACACGGCGTGCTCACCTACAGAGAGGTGGCTGCCAACAAGAGACAGAAAAGCCACTGAGCCAAGAGGAAAACGAGGGGAGCTCTGCCTCCCAGCCGAGGGGGCGGGGGAAGGGTACTTCCGGGAAGAAGGCTGGACCCGTGTGGCAGGCCCACGTGGCTGCTGGGAGTTCAAGCCGTGGGACGAAGGTGGTCCTGGGAACCACCATGACACGAGTGGCGGGAAGTCAGTGGGACATGGAGAAACGGGGATAGCCAGTAGGGACGCTCTTTGGCTAGTTCTGTTGTCTAGTTCTGTGTTTTGTTTTGTTTTTAATCCAAGACATTTTTGCATTTACCTTCAGATAGAGCGAGAGGGAGAAAGAGAGGGAGAGAGAGAGAGAAACATCGATGTGTGAGAGACACATCGAGTGGCTGCCACCCACACGACCCCACCTGGGGCCGGGACAGACCGCAACCGAGGCAGGTGCCCTTGGCGGGAGCTGAACCCGGGACCCTGCGGTCTGTGGGCCGCCGCTCTCACCGCTGAGCCACGCCGGCCGGGCCGGTTCCGCTGTGAAGGGAGGAGAGAAAGGCATTGCTGGAAGGACTAAGCTTTGGCTTCCACACATTTTAGTTCCAACGAGAGAAAGCGACCAGGTTTAATAGCCGCTGGGAAGGAGCTGGTTTAGGAGACGCTGACGATGTGGAATAAGGAAGGGAAGTGAGGAAACACCGCCGTCATTAGGCTGCCTGTTTCTCGGGGCTGCTGGGAGGAAGGCGGGTGTCTGCCCCGAGGCACTCAGGCAGGGGGTGAAGGGATGATGAAGGGTGTGTGAGCTGGGGCAGCCCAGCCCCGGTGGACTGACTCTGCCCGGGACACCCAGGGGGTGAGCTGCCCCCATTCCTGACCCCAGCAGTGTGCACTGGCCGGCACATCGAGGCCGTGGTGTGTAAGCAGTGAGCTTATGCTTGCCTGGCGCTGAGTGGTGAGGAGAAGCAAACCCAGGTGGTGAGGACGGGCCGCCCGGTGATGGAGTCAAAGCTGGGATGACTGGTTCTGGGGATGGACGGCCAGGTGAGCCTCGGTTGCAGAGCCAATGGGCTAACCCTTGGCTGGCCCCAGGCAGGCGGCCCTGCTCAGGTGCCCTGGCCGGCGTGGCTCAGTTGGATGGAGCGCCGTCCAACGCACTGGAAGGCTGCGGGTTGGATCCGTGTTCAGGGCATATACCCGGGTTGTGTGTGCAGGAGGCAACCGATGAGTGTCTCTCACATCAATGTTTCTCTCTTTCTCTCTCTCCCCTTTCTGCCTCTCTAAAAGCAATTTTTAAAGAAGAATTTGCTCAGACACAAGGGCATTGAGAAACCATCCTTGGACATGGCCCCTCAGTACCCCTGGGAGCAAAGGGAGGGACAGGCGGAAGGACCCAGGACAGGGAGGTTGGGTTCTGGAATTCAGTGTTGATTCCGCCCTCGGCCTGGGTTCTTATCACCCTGAGCCTCCGGGTTGCTATCTGTGAAATGGGCTCATAGAGCTACGTGATCCCCTTTCAGCTGTCCGCCCCCAATTAATGAGGACATTAGAGCATCGAACCATAGTGTTCATTTAGAGCGAACATTCGTTTTCATTGTCTGATTAGATACTCAGCGACAACCCAGAAATTAGGGATTTTAGCTCCACTTACAGAAAGCAAAGTGATGAAAAGAATATCATGTCCCTGTAATAGGAGAAAATCTAGACACCAGCCCAAGCCTCTCCGTGCCCCCTGGTGTCCCTGGGGCCCACGTCATCTGGACGTGTCTCCCTAATTGACCAAACACAGACTGATCACCGACGGTGGGTTAGGAGTGAAAACCCAACGCATGAGGCTATTGAATTCGCTGATTCACGGGAAGAGAAACATAACGGGGCTTTTCCAGAAGCAGGGACGATCTTGATGCAGCCCTGCCCAGGCCCTGGGGTTATTGATATTTTTGGTGAACGGAGTGTGGGTGTGTTGGGGGTGGCGGTGTCCAGGAGTAAGTGTGCAGGGTCCAGAGGCGAGGACGCTCACCCTAAGCCGCGACAGTCAGAGGCAGCTGCTGCAGGGAGGTTGGAGATGGGCCGGCTGGAGCAGCATCGGGTCCTGACTAGATTCCTTGGGGTCCTACTGCCTGAAGTGTGAGCGCCCTAAGGGGGTGGTCACTGCACACTCCCGCTGTGCCCAGCACCGGTCCAGTTGTAGGCTGGAGCTCGGTGCCCGTGCAGAAGTGCAGATCAGGAAGTTCCCGGAGCTCGCTCAGGGCGTGCGGGAGAAACCCTCATCCCTTTGCTGAGTGAGGAGCCCCAGGTCAGTGACTGGGAGCAGGGCAGGGTGACCCATCCTAGCCCTCGAGGGATCTGGACTTTGAGGCTTGCAGGCCAGCTGCGGGAGCCTGGGAGCACGGACGGGGGAGGTTCGAGTTGGAGGGAGGAGAGCCGTGCCAAGGCTGTGCCCGGACGGACTGCGCCGCAGGGACGGTCGGCAGGATGTGCAGCAGAAGGGAAAGGGGCTGAGGCGGGGAGGGGAGGTGTCGGCTGCCGGCTCTCCCTGTCCGGGAGGACAGGAGCTCAGGCCACTCCGGGTGGAAGCGGAGGACGCAGAGCCTCCCTGGCTGAGGCTGGCTGGGCTGACCGCAGGTGGAATAAACACCTTGTTTATTTCCATCCACGCATTGCCTCTGCTGTGGGCAGCCGGCCCCTGCCTTGAACTTTCCCTGCCTCCCCTCCCCTGGCCAGTGAGCCTGGCCCCTCGCCTGGCCTCACATCCCCGCAGTCCACAGTCAAGGATGTGTGCCTGTCGTAGCAGGCTGCCGATGGGATGCCCCGCGTCCCTGTGCCTGGCGGGCGTTGTGATGGGGCGTCCGGGGCTAACCCGTTTGGAATACCCTGTCCCTGTCCTGACTACAGGGATGGCCCAGGCATATGCCCTACGGCCAAGCGGAGGAGTCCAGCAGGGAGGGGCAGTGTAGGAGGACAGGGCTGCTGAGACTGGGAGTGGGGACTCTCTCAGGACCCGACCCTGCTCCAGCCGGCCCATCTCCTACCTCCCTGCAGCAGCTGCCTCTGACTGTCGCGGCTTAGGGTGAGCGTCCTCGCCTCTGGATCCTGCACACTTACTCCTGGACACCGCCACCCCCAACACACCCACACTCTGTTCGTCAAAAAAATCCATAACCCCAGGGCCTGGGCAGGGCTGCACTCAGGATCGTCCCTGCTTCTGGAAAAGCCCCGTTACGTTTCTCTTCCCGTGAATCAGCGTCACGCGTTGGGTTCTCACTCCTCCCCACCGTCGGTGACCAGTCTGTTTGGTCAATTAGGGAGACATGTCCAGATGACGTGGGCCCCAGGGACACCAGGGGGCACGGAGAGGCTTGGGCTGGTGTCTAGGTTTTCTCCTATTACAGGGACATGATATTCTTTTTAATCACTTTGCTTTTTGTAAAGCGGAGAGAAAATCCCCAATTTTAGTTTGGCCCAACCCCGGGCAGCGGGACTGGGCCTCAGGAGGTACCTTCCGTCTCCGTAAAGATGGCGCAGTGACCACCTGGGCTCACCCCCTCGGCTCGGTACTATTTCTGTAGCAGGTCACAGCTGCCCCTACGTTCCGTGGTCTCCCACTAAGGCCAGAGTCGCCGTGGGCTGGAGAACGGGGCTGCGCTCCTTGGGCATATCAGGGCCGTGGCTGGGAGGGGCCTCTGGGCTGTCACAGATGCTTCGTTAGCTGCCGTCCTGGCTGTACTTAGCTTGCGGGAGGCCTGTGGCCAAGGCAGATGTCTCAGGAACGTCCGAATCACAGAACAGGGCTCTGGCCTCTCATGGATTGTGCCTCCTACCGGCTGATGAACGGAACGGGTTTCAGGGTGAGAAGGTGGCGCTCTGTCAGAGAGCCCAGGGCCTGCGTGTTAGGTGTGTCCTGTGTGTTTGCAGAGGGGCAGGGCCCGGCGTGGAGGCGGGTCACCGTGAGGACACAGCAGGAGACAGCCAGCCTCCGCCAGCTTGCTGCGTGAGCCGCGGTCCAGTCCGCTCCCACAGTGTTGATTAAACCCTCTGCCAAATTCCCAGGCCAGGTCGCTCGGCGCTTGGGACAGTCGATTGTCCTATAAATAGTTGCGCAGCCTGGACAGCCCGCGAGGCCCAGCTCTGTGCGGAGCCCTGGCCTGGACTGTGGCTTCCACACCCATCACGTCGGGCCGATGAAACCACAGTACGGAATCCGAACTGTAGCCTCAGAGTCGGGTGTGGGCACGGTCGATGACATCTAGTTTACATTTCATAGTGCTGTGCTAAAGAGTGGCCAGAGCAGGAGCGGAAAGGACAGTGTCCGCTGTGCCCTATTGAGAGGAGATCATGACAGGACACAGACAGGATGAGTTAGAAGCGCATCTGAGTGTCATTCCCCAGGGCCTGCCGCTGGTTGGCCGAGGCGGGGAGGGGGAACAGGAGTCCCCGTCGACCGGCAAGAGGCTTCCTGTTTGGGGCGAGAGATTGTGGGAGGAACACATTTGGGAGGCACGGCGGAAGAGTCTGTCTCGGGGATGTAAGTTTACGGCGTGTGTTTGACACCGAAGGGTGGTGTCGCGTGGGTGAGAGATCTGCACTCGGGGTAGATGGGGCTGCAGTCGTGCATTTGCAAATCCTCAGCTTTCACAGGCTCTCGGGAGCCCTGGTTGGGGCGAGGCTTCCCAGAGAGAGCGACAAGCTTACCGGGAGGAGACCTGGGACCCTGACCCGGACGGAGGGTCCGGCACAGAGGGGCGGGAGGCACAGGAGGCGCTGTCCCAGGGAATGAGGGGAGGCAGGGACCTACTTTCCTTCGCCCGCAGGGGTGTAAGGAGTCATCTTGTTACGGACATTGTTGCCTGAGAACGAACTGACGCAGCCGAGTTGAGTTCCCACTCAGTCTCCTGGGCGTAGGAGGGAGATGCTTCATGCCCTGATCCTTCAGGCACTGCCCTGGCCCTGGCCCACACCTGCGTTTCCCAGCATGGCCGAGCAGTGGACAGCTCCCCTCCCGCTTTCCTGGGGGTTCGATGCCAGCGGGCAGCCCTCTGCTGTGGGTCCTCTTGAATGACCGCTCCCAGCCCAGCACCATGCTCATTCACGGTGATTTCTCCGAGCACCTGCCAGGTATGAGACCCTGTGCCGGGTGCTCTCCTAGGTCACCCCATTTGGCCCTCCCGGCCCTTGACCAGGTACCCTTGCCCATCCCCAGTTCCCAGGTCAGCAACCCGGGGCTCGGCTCCGATGAGCTCCTAGTCACAGGTGCACAGCGTACAGATGACAGGGTCCACAGCAAATCCTCGTCCCTGAACGCAAGTCTGTCTCTTGTTCTTACAAAACCACGAGGCGCAACACACCACGGTGCTCTGTGGCTGAAACCCCTGGGATGGCAGAGTGGCTGGACCCGAAGGCGCCCCGTCAGGAGACTGGGGTGCTTTAGAGACCGCACGCTGGCCTTTGACGTCCGAGATTACCGAGCAACGCCGAGGATTGGCTAATCCAGTGTTATCCAGTGCCCGCCTTACGGGGCCGCTTAATAGGCTGGCCACACGGGGTTATAATTAAGTCATTGATCCCACTCGGTGTTGATGGGGGCTTGCTGGCCAGTACATGACAGCAACAGTCCTCGTCATTTTCAACAGGTTAAGTGCGTTTTGTCCTGTGTCCTTAGGTTTAGCTTCAGTCAGTAGGGATTTCCGCCAGACCCAGGAGTCCGCTCTGCACTTGAGTTTTCCCACAGATGAGGAGTCAGACACCCCGGGTGCTCCCACGGACGAGGAGTCGGACACCCCGGGTGCTCCCATGGACGAGGAGTCAGACACCCCGGGTGCTCCCACGGACGAGGAGTCAGACACCCCAGGTGCTCCCACGGACGAGGAGTCGGACACCCCGGGTGCTCCCACGGACGAGGAGTCAGACACCCCGGGTGCTCCCACGGACGAGGAGTCAGACACCCCGGGTGCTCCCACGGACGAGGAGTCAGACACCCCGGGTGCTCCCACGGACGAGGAGTCAGACACCCCGGGTGCTCCCATGGACGAGGAGTCAGATACCCCTAAGCCCTCCCCCTCGTCCCGGAACTCACTGATAATGAATGAGTGGGTTGGTTCCGTGAAATCTGAGTGACCAGAATATGCAAAACCTGCTGTGCCACCCTTCCAGGACTTGGGTTCTTTCCCGTGGGACCCAAGTGATGGAGCCATGTGTGTGCAGGGAGGAGGGAACCGAGTCGGGAGGCGCTGGGCGGAGCACGCAGTGTTCCTTGTCATTGCCCGTCGCCACCGGGCTGGCCTTATGTCTGACACGTCGCCTGTGCTGTGTAGTGATATAATAAGTGAGTGGACAGCCCTGGCCGGTTTGAGCGGTTAGAGCGTCGGCCTGTGGTCCGGAGAGACCTGGGTTCGGTTCCCACTAAGGGCATGTACCTCGGTTGCAGTTTGTCCCCGGCCCTGGTTGGGTCGTGTGGGTGGCAACCACTCGATGTGTCCCTTTCACGTCGATGTTTGTCTCTCTCCCTCCCACTCTATCTGAACAAAATATCGAAGAATGTCCTCGGTGAGGATAAAAAAAAAAAAAAGTGAGTGGACATATACACTAAGGGATGAAAGAATGAAAAAAAAAAAGTTACAAGGGTTGAAGTCACTGTTCTGTGAGCTCCTGTATCTGACTCCGATGCTACTTAACCTCAGAGGTCCCGAGTGTCCAAAACTATTAACTGGAAAACTCTAGAAATAGACAACGCCGATGTTTTAAAAAGCACAGTGTTCTGAGTATCGTGATGCCATCTGGAGCCGTCCGGCCTGGGGTGGGACTCATCCCTTCGCCCAGGGCTTTGCCCGTCGGTCACCCAGCAGCGTCTGGGTGGTCGGATGGACGTGGCAGCATCACAGGGCTCCTGCTCAGGTTGCCCTTATCTGACTGAGAAACGCCACAGTCGGGTACCTTTCATCCGTGTATCGTTATTATCCTGTCGTTAGCTACTGTTGCTAATCCCTTCCGTGCCTCATTCACGGATTAAACTTTTTCATATGTATGGACGTATAGAAAAAAACAGTAGCCCTGGCCGGTTTGGCTCAGCGGTTAGAGTGTCGGCCCGTGGACCAGAGAGACCTGGGTTCGGTTCCCGCTAAGGGCACGTACCTCGGTTGCAGTTTGTCCCCCGCCCCGGTTGGGGTCGTGTGGGTGGCAGCCACTCGATGTGTCCCTTTCATCGATGTTTCTCTCTCTCTTCCTCTTTCCCTCTCGCTCTGTCTGAGGATGAATGCAAAAATGTCCTCGGGTGAGGATAAAAAAAAAGAAAGAAAGAAACAGTACATACAGGCATGGGTAAATGGATTTGCAGTTGTGAATGACGTTCTTCTGAGTTCATAAAGCTGTCGCAATCATCATAACCTGCGTGTCTTTTCCATAAAAGAGCCGTAAGCCTACCTCTGCGCACCCCCGTGTAGGGTCAGGTACTGGCTGAGGGTTCAGGCACCACCAGGGGTCTTGGAGCACATTCCCCACAGGTTAGGGAGACTGCTGTACCTCTGTGGTGATCCTGGCTGGACCAGGTGTCTGCAGGGGCTCGAGGGCGCACACCTTGGGACCCGGGATGGCCCCCGCAGGGACACTCACGTGCTCTGCCGTCGCACGTCGAAGCCCAGCCTCTGTGCGGGGTCGATGCCCACGGAACCGCCCAAGTCTCAGTGCAGCCCAGCCAGCCCCCGAGGCACGAACCCTTGGCCTTCGTGAGCCCCGGAGTCATCGCCCTGGGCCCCAGCTTCTGTGGAGGTGACACTGCTTCTGGCACCAGAGGCCTGTCTGCCCCCACACCCCCAGGATGTAACTTCCTCCTTCGCTGGCAGGTCTGCCCCAGAGCGGCAGGTCCCCCCAAGCTCCCAACGCCAGAAACCGTCGTCAGGACCGTGGTGCCTTCTCTCCCAGGGACTGTCCCACTGGCACTGTGGGGGCCGGGTCCCCAGGAAGAGTGGCAGCTCCGTGGCGTCACAGGTCATCATCCCTCTTTGCGCCGGCAGTGAGCGTCCAGGGGCCACCAGTCAGACACACGCAGACGAGAGGGGGATCCTGGAGAAACGGTGAGCACCTGCCGCAAGGTGGCTTCCCGGCGGCCTGTTCTCCGAAACGGTGAGAAAAGACGGTAAAGCTTGAGCCCAGGTGGCGTTCTGCCGGCCCTGCTCCCCGAGCCGGCGGAGCCGTGTGGTGTAGGCCCCCACGGCGTCTTCCGCCCACCGGGAGGTCGGCGCAGGTCTGGAGAGCGATGCAGCTGAACACACGCTTCTCACTCCGCGTTTCATCGGGGCCTCACGTTCGCCGTGAAAACTAGGCATGGTTCTCCCTCCCGCGAGCTCGGATCGCATGGCCAGCTCAAGGCCACACGGTGGGGAGGTGGGGACACGTGGAGTGTGTGCTGGCCTTGCCAGAAGGAGGTCCTGGTCCAAGCCATGCAAAGCCACGGCGCTGACTTTGAATTGCTTACAGTCGAACTTGGCCCTCCCGCTTCCCTGGGCGCTAACGTGTCGGGGGATTGATTCTCCGTATCAATATAGCCTGGGTTTGAAGAAGCTCAGGGATTGCCTCTCGGCATCTTCTTTGTGACACCCCAGACCTCACCCAGCCGTCATCAGACCTGGCGGCTTTGGAGGGGGCCTCCCAGAGTTCTGACCGTTCAGCTCAGGCCTGACCCTCTGGGAGCACCTCTGGGCAGGCGTGCTCACGGTCTCAGAGTGGGAGAGGGCTCGCCGCACAGTCAAGAGTCCAGGGGCGCGCTGTGGGCTTTGACTCTGGGCACCCGAAGTGTGCACTCCGCACGCCCTTCCCAGAGACCTCCAGGGCCGCAGAGGGCACTCAGCGGAGGGAGGGTCATCATCCGCGTGCTGAACATCAGCAGTGCGTGGATATGCAGAGCATGCATGGCGCACATTTCGATGTGAAGAGAACATGGAGCCCGTGGTACCTGGTCACCTAGCAAGTAGCCGGATGCCGTCCCCTTTCCCGTCTGTGGTTAAATTCGTGCCGGCGAATTTCTGTGAGGACTAAGGGCAGTCACACCTTTGAAAGCACGTTGGAAGCCATGATAACACGTAGTCGGTCATTACATGAGAAGGTGATCATTGTCTTCTATACAGATGACTGTGTTACTTCAGAATAGTCCTGTGCCTTCCCGAGTGTGTGGTTTATGTGTCCAGTGATTTGAAGGAACTCCCCATGACAACCCTGGTCAGTGGTCCAGGTCGCCCAGCCTCATGGTTAGGTGCGTCACCCTGAAGTTCAACCTGACTTGGAAATGGTCTGGAGGGGTTAGGGGAGATCCGGAATATATGGGGGACACGGAGGTGAGCAAGTCCCTTTAAAGAACTTCATACCAACGGCAATTAGAATGAGCACCTTCATCTGAACCTCAAGACAGGGTGTCCTTCAGGTCCTGCCGCACAGGGCGATTCTGTGGGCGTGAGGCTGGCCTTGTGGGCAAAGGGCAGCTTCTGTCCTCAGCTCCCTGTTCTCATCGTTTCCAGGGGAGGGGATCATGGAGGGCTCCATGGAGGAGGGGGCATGTCCGCAGGTGAGGAACTCTGTGGCCGACACTGTGACGAGTGCTTTGGCCGAGATCGTGCAGCTTGTGAGGGGTTGAACCAGGTTCTGGGATGCCAGCCCCACTCAGTGAACAGAGTCTTTCTGTGATGGGATCACCTTCTCCTGTGATTTTCATCTTCGGGCACGGAATGCAGTCTGGGGCCACTGTCCCTGGTCTGGGCAGACCTCTGAGGGGGCTGCAGGTCCAGATGGTCCTGGATTCTTGTTTTGCAGAGGACAGCAGCCTGCACTCGGCCTCTGCCCACGAGACCACCGTGCACAGCCGCGTCTTCCAGATCTTGTACCGGAACGAGGAGGTGCCCATAAGCGACGCGGCCGTCTTCCGAGCACACCTGCTCCTGGATGGTGAACGGGTAAGTTGTGGGATCCGCCGCAGCCACGCTCCTCCGGGTGCTGTTCATCTCCACCGGGGCTGAATGGCCAGCGAAGCTACGGATGGGCTCTGGGATCGGACAGAGGGGGACGCATGGTCCTAGGACCTTCCTGCACGTACTCACCGCATGGCTTTCTGTCCTCCTCTCTTCTGGTCTAAGCAGTGACCGCATTCCCCTGCGCGACCAGAAGTACAATGTTCTCGCTCATTCTTCATTCAGTAATCCATCCATCCATCCGAGATTTACTGAGCACTCTAGCACCCCTGTGATGGGCTAAAGATAAAATAGCAAACGAGAAACTATCCCCGGTGTCTTGGGGCTTATGTGTTCACGTTAGATCAATGTATCACCACGCAGTCAGATAAATAAATCATGCACGTTCTGTCTGAGCCCTCCCACGCTGTATGCTCGGCTCACTGGTTCGTGAGGTCAGCTTACCAGGGCGTTAGGAGTGGACGCTGCTCCCTCGTTGGCGGTCCCGTGACGCTCCACTGGACCCACCCACAGAGGGAGAGAAGTCCTGGCGGGCCCACTGTGCAGGACCTGCTGCTGCCTCAGGAGACCCTCTGATCATGAGGTTGCCCAGAGCTCAGCTTCTGCGCAGCCTGCACAGAGATGGAGATCGTCCCCTGGACGGCAGGTGACAGACAGGAGAGGCTGCCCTGAGAAGCCCGCTCTGAGCTGAGACCAGATGCTGGGAGGAGCCTGGCATCCCTGGGGGAGGCACAGCAGGGTCAAAGGCCCGAGGTGGGAATGAGGTTGGTGGTTCCAGGAAAAGCAGCAGGGCCGAGGGGACCTGCCCAGTGTGCGGGGCAGGAGTGGGAGATGAAGGCGGAGCGGTAGGTGGGGCCCGGCCCGGGAAGGAGCGCGCAGCTGACTCTCGGACAGTCGGACAGTCTGAAGGGTGCAGCGGCGGTTTTCATCATTTCCGACTGTTGCTGCTCTCCTGCCGGTCACAGGCTTGTCAGGGCTGGGGTCCCCGTCCCTCTGCGTCCCCAGAGCTTGCCGCAGGACTACCCTGGGCATTCTCAGCAATAACGAGTGGACGGCTTAGCTGGCAAATGCCTGGATGGAATTTTGAGTTCCCCTTGTTTTACACCCTTTAAAGCTCTTCTTTGCAAACAGAAAGGAATATCCCAGTGTACCCCGTTACCCTGCCCCCCACCTGCCTTTGCCAGAACAGTGACTGCAGACATTTGGTCTGCAAGGGAAATCAGAAAGCCGGGATTCGCCCTCGTAGGGGTGCTGCCTGTCTTTTGACTGCTCTTCTGTCCCCTCTGTGCCGTCCCCGCCTGCTTGGGGCCCTGGGGGCTGGCTGCAAGCACCAGTCAGTAGCGTCCTTACCTTTCTGTTTTTCCTTGGGTTCAGCCCAGGAGCGGTTCTGTGGGTGCCTGGAGGGAGAGGGGAGAGCGGGACCAGAATGCTCCCTCCCTGGGGTCCTCAAGTGCTGGGCCGTAGGCTGGGGTCTGTGTCCACTGGTGTGCTGAGGCCTGTGTGTACCAGAGAGCCACCGATACACAGCTCTTCCCGCCTCCACGTTCGGTGACTTTGTTAGTCGCTGGAAGGCGATTGTGATGGAAATGTTTACACCACAGGAATTGGCAGTGCTCCACATCAGGGTTCTTCTCCCTCCAGAGGGGCGGTGTTACCAGCACCCCACTGCCTGTGTCCTGCTACCAGAGGCCTCTGTGGGGCCCACTCCGTGTAGCTCCCTCTTCAGGTCTGATCTCCACTCCCCTGCCTGACCCTTCCGGCCCCGGGTGCTCAGGAAGCCTGTGGTCACCAGCCTCGAGGGACTGATGGGTGGTTGCTCTCCAGAGTCTGCCCCACACCATAAATCACCCCTTTCCCGGACGGCCCTTGGAGTGTGCCATCCACCTCCGTCCTGACCCTGCTGGAGGGACTTGGTTTAGGAAAAGGCACCTGGGGTGGGGCGTGAAGGATCTCCCGGTGAGGGCTGTGCACGCGCTCGGTTTCCCGAACTCCAGCGAGAACGCCACGTGCTCCCCAGAGGGCCGTTGTCATTGAGCAGAGAGACCTTCCCGCACAGCAGCCGCCCTGGAGGCGGCGTGGCCATTCCTCAGGCGGCTTGGGCGTCACTTCATCTGCATGCCATCTGAGCCTCAGTCCTGCCCAAGAGTTCAGAGCCTCTGTGATTTAGTCTTCCTGACACCCAGGGTGAGCTCAGGCCAGGCTGCCACAGCCTCGGGCCTGAGGCTGAGCAGGCCACCTGCTGGGCTGCAGGCATTGCTTCCGTCTGCAGATCGAGTCACCTGTCTCTGCAAGCGAAGGGTGCACTCCTGTGGGGTGTGTGGGGGGGGGTAGCGCGTACGCAGCAGTGCTGCAGCCAGTCATTACATACAAATCAGGGGCAATTAAGGCTAATTGGATATGCCCATACAACTGTATCTGGATCGGTGAGCTCTTTTCCAGTATCTACCTGCTTATCGCAGGACGGCCCAGTTCCTGCTCACACACGCTCGCAGCGTTGCGGTCGCAGACCTGTAGGCGCTGCCCATGTGTGAAGCGTGCTGTTCCGCATGCTACGGAAACCCTGGCGTGAGCAGGTTCAGTCCCCACGGTGAGGGCACAGCCGTGAGGGCAGAGGTCCTCATAGGATGGGATGTTCTAACGACGGTCGCAGAGAATAGGAGTGTGGACGGAGATAGGTATTTAATATAAACAGTCTGCACAATGTCCCAGAGCTTGGGGAGAGCTCACAAAATACATGGAACAGTAAAAGGAAATGAAAGAGCCTTCGGATGAGCCAGAGCACAGGAAAACAGGGCAAGGGGCTAGGAGCTCGGCGTAAGCGAAGCAGACCAGAGTGCACAAACCACCTGGATGTGCTCGAGCCCTCGGGCCCCGTGGAGGGCTGAGGGCACAGACGGCCTGGACGTCCCTCGGGCCCCGTGGGAGGGCTGAGGGCACAAACCACCTGCACGTGTGCTCGGGCCCCCGTGGGAGGGCTGAGGGCACAGATGGCCTGGACGTCCCTCGGGCCCCGTGGAGGGCTGAGGGCACAGACGGCCGGGAGTCCCTTGGGCCCCGTGGGAGGGCTGAGGGCACAGATGGCCTAGACATCCCTCGGGCCCCGTGGAGGGCTGAGGGCACAGACGGCCGGGAGTCCCTCGGGCCCCGTGGGAGGGCTGAGGGCACAGATGGCCTGGACGTCCCTCGGGCCCCGTGGAGGGCTGAGGGCACAGACGGCCTGGACGTCCCTCGGGCCCCGTGGAGGGCTGAGGGCACAGACGGCCTGGACGTGTGCTCGGGCCCCGTGGAGGGCTGAGGGCACAGACGGCCTGGACGTGTGCTCGGGCCCCGTGGAGGGCTGAGGGCACAGACGGCCTGGATGTGTGCTCGGGCCCCGTGGGAGGGCTGAGGGCACAGACGGCCTGGACGTCCCTCGGGCCCCGTGGAGGGCTGAGGGCACAGATGGCCTGGACGTCCCTTGGGCCCCGAGGGAGGGCTGAGCTTCCCAGCAGCCCAGGTGAAGATCGTTGTCAACGAGATGCTGGGGGACAGGAGCAGATCACAGCTTAGCTGCAAAGTGTCTCACCACACCCGGCCCCCATTTTCTCACTGGAAAAGGGGGGCAACGCTGCTTTTTTCATTGTTGACATTTTTGCAGAGTCCCCCACATCCCCCCACTTTGCTGCCTCCATTCCACCCCACCCCAGGCCTGGCCGCACCATTGTCTGTGTCCACGGGCTACACATCTGTGCAGATCTGTTCTCAGGTTAGTCCCCTCCAGCCCCCTCGCCCCCGAGCGCTGTCATCGGCTCCGGGCCTCCCTGCCTCTGGGCCCATTTTGTTTGCTGGTTTATTTCGTTCATTACATTCCACATGGAAGTGAGGTCCTGGGATCTTTGTCTTTCTGTCACTGGCTTATTTCACTGAGCATTATATATATATATATATATATATATATATATATATATATATATATATATATATATTTTTAAATTCTCACCCAAGGATATTTTTCCATTTATCTTCAGATAGAGTGCGAAGGGGGGAGAGAGAGAGAGATGGGAGAGCGACTCGGCCATTGGTTGCCTCCTGAATGACCCAGACCAGGGTCGGGGTTGGAACCACAACCGAGGTACATGCCCTTGACCGGAATCGAACCTGTGACTCTGGTCCGCGGGCTGATGCTCTAACCGCTGAGCCAAACTGGCCAGGCCGAGCGTAGTAGTTTTATCCACATTAAATGAGGTAGTGCATGGAGGGGGACTACATGCTGGCTGCATCATGAGTTTGTAGTAAATACTAGCTGCTGTTACTTTCACTACTATACACAAAACTGCTTCCTGGTGCTAGAGAGAGAGCAAAAGAGAGAGAGAAAGCGAGGGGGGGGGACCCTTGAAGGGAGGTGATGTCCTTAACCAAGATAAGACAGCATCGGAAGGACCCGTGTATACATGCATGTGCATGTGTGTGCATGTGTATGTGTGTGAGTGTGTGTGTGCTGGGGGGGCAGGGCAGGAGGCCAACAGCCAAAGAGGAAACGAACGGTTAGAGAAGCCAGTGACTTCATGCTGGGACACCTTGCAGTGACATATTTTCGACATCAGCAACGTCATAAACGGGCCTCACGAGGCCAGCTCCTCCTGGCCCGGGCTTCTCCTAGTTCCACAGGGACCGCGGCGAGTTTGGACGCGGGCTGCACCGTGAATTCGCACTCACGGGCACGTGCCGGCCGAGCAGGTGGTTGGAGCGCGCCCGGCTCACTTCCCAGGAGCCGGCTGTGTGTACACCGCGAGGTTCCTGAGTATGCAAAACGGAGCCGGGAGATGGGGTTCCTCGCTGGGATCCAGCGGGGGGTGAACTTCTCAGTGCTTTTTTTTAACAACAAATTTTAAAGCACTGGAAAGCTAAAGATAAACCGCATCCATATGTCTCTGCCTGAGTGACACCCACCAGAAACCTCTCTCCAAAGAGGCCTTGGGTGAGAGATTTCCTGCTCTGCAGGGTGAGAACATTCCGGCAGAGACGGAACCCAGGGCGGTGGGGGTGGCGAGTGGCCCTATTTATTCCTCAAGACAAACTGATGTTTCCTGTGTGGCAGGCTCTGTTCCTGGACACGAGGATCCGAAAGGGATTAGGACAGCCTCTCCCTAATGACACCGGAGGGCTGGGGACACCGGGCAGGGAGCAGCAGGGGGGTTAGCCAGGGCTGCGGGATTGATTGCCCGTGACGGCCGTGAGCGCGACCCAGGGGGATCTTCCAAATGCAGGCCAGATCCAGGGATTTCTTTCTTTCTTTCTTTCTTTTTTTTTTTTTTCCCTTTACACGCTGAAATGAGTCAGAAACGTGAAATTGCCTGGTTTTGAAATGTTTGCCACTTCACGAGAACGAAACCAAATGTGTCTGCAGCTGAAATCCGCTCCAGGCTCCCAGGCTGTGCACCTGAGGCAGACCCATGTCACAGGACACCTTGAGACAGACACAGAGCAGGGCTGCGGGTCCCCAGGGAGAAGGACTCCGCGCGGCCTGGGGGCCAGGGTGTCCCCACCGCCTGGGCAGGGCGAGTGCTGGCATTGAGGGGTGCTGGTGTCTCCTGTGGGAACAGGAGAAAGGGGTGCATCTGTGAGATGCCCGAGAGAATCAGACAGGTATGACACACAGACTCCTGTGCTTATGAATGAAAACAGACTTTTTGAAAACTTCAGTATGGACGTGGCCATGAGGGGACCCAAAACGCTCAGTGTCTTCCAGTGCAAATGGAGACGCAGAACGGCTCTCGAGCAAGGATGGGCTTGCACAGGACGCCGGGCCACCTTGGGAAGTGCCTTCGCTTTCCTGAGCGTCAGCTTCTCTGTCCACCTGGACAGCAGTGCCCGCCAGGCGACCGCACCTCCAGTGTTACCTGTCACTGGCTGGGCGGCCTCCTCTGCACAGGCCCTGAGACGCTCTGTGGCGGAACACGGAGCCCCCCCTGAAAGCCACCCCACGTCAGATCTGTCTGGGGACGAGGCTCGCCGAAGTTCTGCAACATAGAAACCTTATTTAACTAGGATTTTTTTAACGCATTGGATCTCCTCCAAATTTAACCACGTAAACCCCCTGTTTTCCACGTCACACCCAGCACGTCCCGTTCAGCCAGAATGCCAGGGCGCGCGTGGCCGTTCCACAGTGGTCCTGCGCCGCCGAGGTCCGGGGCAGAGCCGGCCTCTGCGCTCCGGGGACACCAGCTGAGGTTTTCACGTGGACCAGACATGACCCCTGACTTCCCCGGGCTTTGTTTCTCTCCCAGGTGGAAGAGGCACTGAGCGAAGTCGATTTTCAGCTCAAGGTGGACCTGCACTTTACGGACAGTGAGCAACAGTGAGTGTCCCAGCATCCTGAGCTGGTCCTGCATCCGCCCGCCCCTCCCCGGGGCCTCCGCGCCCTCCATCCGCAGGACGTCCTCAGTGCCCCAGCTGCCGCGCCCTCCGTCCCTGCCCACGCGGGCCTGTGGGCTGAGCGTGTCTGCACGGTCCGGGCAAAGCCCTGCCCGTTAGGCTCAGCGCACCCCTGACTTCCCGGCTCGAGTGCCCGGCACCTTCCCCATCTGACCCCTCCATACATCCCCATGCCCTGGTCCTGGGTTAGTCATGGCTCTGAGGTGGCAGACTGGTGCGGGATCCCCCGGTTGGGTGAGCTCTCAGGGATCGGCCCTGTCCCAGTGAGGGCGTGAGCGGCACCCGTGGGGGACCTAGAAACCGGGCGACTCAACCGTGTGCTCGCGAGCCTTTCCTCCCTCCATTCCGTCGGCCGTCCTTTCTTCATTTCCGTTTTCGGTTACAGCTGACGTGCAGCATTGCTCTGTATGGGTCTCAGGCGTACAGCAGGTTCGATACTCAGACACTTTACACGGGTTCCCCCGGTAGGTCTGGTGCCCACCTGGTCATTACCACGTTATGGACCCTGTTTCCTTTGCCGCACTTTACAGCCTGTGACTGTTTCGTAGCTGCCAATGAGCACTTCCAATGAGCACTTCTGATCCCTTCACCTTTCCCCCAGCCCCAACCCCCCCAGCAACCGTCAGTCTCCGAATCTACGCGTCTTCCTCTGCCTTGTCCGTTTATTCTGTTCTTTAGATTCACATGTAGGTGAGGTCCTAGGGTGTTAGTCTTTCTCTGACTGACTTCTTCACTTAGCGGAATACCTTCTAGGTTTATCCATGTTGTCACAAATGGTGAGACTTTGTTCCTTCTTATGGCCGAGTAATGTTTCATTGTCTATAGGTGCCACCTCTTTTTAGTCCATTCGTCTATGGATTTGCGTTGCTTGCAGGTCTTGGCTGTTGTCAATAACGCTGCCGTGAACCAGGGGTGTATATAGTCTTTCTGTTGCCCCTTTTCACGAGCGCACCTTTGGCCAGCCCGTGCGGTGTGCCCCGACCTGTGCTGGTGTGGGCGACACGGAGACGGCTTGGGCACGTTTCCTGGTCTTACGAGGGAGGAGTCAGGTAGAAAATGGACTCGGGAAGGCAGAGCAGCGGGCGTCGGTGAGGACATCAAGCGAGGTGGCAGGTGGCAGGCGGGTTCCCTGTGGAGATGAGCCTGGGAGAGGGTCCGGGTGTCCTTCCCCCATGACTGATGGTGGCCGGCGTCGGTGACCAGGGCGAGAGCCCTGACCCGCCGTAGCAGCGGTGATGTCTCTCTCCCCTGCTCCGTGCCTCAGTTTCTTCATCTGCCTGTCCCGGGAAAACAGTTTCTACCGGACAGTCCCGGCAAGGGGGGGACGAGAGGAGGCGAGGCTGGTGGGTGGCCGGGCTGTCGCGGAGACCTGCCCGGCCGCACGAGGCCCCAGCATCCCTCACGCGCTTGCCTTCCAGGCTGCGGGGCGTGGCAGGGGCCCCCGTGATCAGCAGCCGGACGCTCGGCCTGCACTTCCATCCCTGCAGAGGCTTGCACCACCAGGTCCCCGTCATGTTCGACTACTTCCACCTGTCGGTGATCTCCGTGACCGTCCACGCCGCCCTGGTGGCTCTGCAGCAGCCCCTGATCAGGTAAGGGGTCAACGGGCCCCGCGGCACCGGCGGGCACTTTCTGGTCCCTCCGCCGTGGAGGGTGCGTGGGAGACATGGAGGTGGCCGGTGACGATCGGCACAGACCAGAGAAGCTGCCCCCAGGCTGAGGGTCAGGCTGAGCCGCCCCACAGGGCAGGGGAGAGGCGGTGGGGGCAGCGAAGGGCACCGGGAGCTGAGGGACACAGGCACGGAGCCGGGACTGGTAACCTGCAGACCAGACCTGAAGACTTGGCTTCTCCACCCGGCTTGGCATTTTTTCCACTGAGCGTATTTGAGAAGTCGTGTAACATCCCGAGACACCTGATCTTCCTCCAACGCAGGGATGCCAATGGGTCCTGTCCCTGAAGACTGAGTGACTCCCACGTGGGGACAGAGGCCAGGCAGCGGGGAGGGCCCTGTTCCGGCCCCCTCGCCGGAGAGGAGCAGAGACCTTCGCCGTCAGCGCTCAGACTCCTCCAGGGATGGGGTGGAAACGGAACTGTCTCTGCTCTCTGCGGACGGATTTCTGTTCCTTAGCTCTCAGCGGCTGGGGACAGAGGCACCTTGGGAGTGACGGAAAATACCTGCCAAGTAGAGCAGGCTCCTGTGCTCTCCAGAAAAGCCATTTCCAAAACACGAATCAAATTCGGTCAGAAGGAAGCAGGTGTGAAATTAACACGTAACCTCAAAAGACCCCTTAGCCTGGCCGGTGTGGCTCGGTGGACTGAGCATCAGCTCACGGACTGAGAGGTCCCGGTTCAAGTCCCGGTCGGGGCACATGCCCAGGCTGTGGGCTCGATCCCCAGGACGGGGCGTGCAGGAGGCGGCCGATCGATGTTTTTCTCTCTCTCCCTTCCCCTCTCTCTAAAAAGAGATCAATAAAAACATATTTTTAAAAAAGCAAGCAACCCCTTCCCTGAAGCAGACTGAAGGAGAGAACCCCGTACGGACCCCTCACGGACGCAGCTGGGTTTCAGCTGAGGGACTTCGATCCGCTGGAGGGATCAGGACTGCACTTTGGTCAAATCACCCGCCACGTTCACGGTCACTCGCAGTCTGTCCCCCGAAGGTGCCAGGGGCACCGCTGCCCCGATACATCTCCCTCCTCTGGAATGGTCCTCCCTGCTGTGCTGGGCACTGGCTTCGGATCTCAGTTAGAGACAAGCCAGAGGGTGGTGCTGTCACACCTGGTTGTGTTTGTGGACTGGCAGCCATGGCCACGTGACTGTGTAAGGCCTCGTTCGATGTGGTATGACCCACAAGAGCCGCACGCCTCCGTGAAGTCACGGCTATTTGCCGGACACAGTACCGAGGGCTGTGCCCGGCTGGCCTCCTGAAGTCCTCACAATGACCCCGGGGAAACGGGGGCACCGGGACATTGGAAAACTATGCCCGTGTCACACAGCTGCCCGGGTCGCACCCTGGCCGCCTCCCAGCCGCTTGGCCACACTCTACTCGAACGACCTCTGGCTATTCATCCTTCTCCCCCAGTTTGGCGTATAAACGGCTCCGTGCTCACTGGCCTGAGTGTCCCTCCCTCATGTTACATCTGCCTCTCTCTAGACCAGAACGTCCTTACAGGGAGGGTGTGCCTTCACCATCTTGCACCGTGACCGCTACCCACTGCCCGGCATGAGGCAGGAGCCTCGGGGATATTTGAACACATGAATTAAGCAGAAATATAGCGTTAGCCTCATTCCCCTGTCCGTAGTTTAAGCAGACGCGGTCTCTTGGATTAAAACCTTCCTGGAGTATTTCCTGAGCACCTAGGCCGGAGGTGCTGCCGTCCGGGGCTATTTATCACCAAGGCCTCTTCGCCATTCGAAACTGCGCATCTCACCGGGGAAGAAGGCACGCCTACAAAATGGTATTACAGTGCAAGTCAGCCGACCGTTAGCATGTTGACGGGAGAGGTCGGGTACAAAGGGGAAATGGGTATAAGTAGACTTTGTCAATTGATCAGTGGATGGCAATCAGAAAGTTCAAGGAGGTGATCATGGACCCGAGTAAAATAAACGTAAGTCATCACACTACTTCCCGGATCTCCTGCGAGCCTGCCTTGAGGGTTGCTGGCACGCCAGGCTGGGCAGGGCCTGCCCGCTGGTCTGTGAGCAGGTGCCGTGTTCCCAACTGGCGTTAACACTGGTGCTTCATTCACAGCAGCCTCTGACGTCCGCGATCCGATCAGAACCACCCCTTCCAAAGGGCTTCTCGTGTGGGCTCCCCGCCACCGCCCCAAGGGGCTGGCGTGGTGGAATCTTCGCTTCCTCCACATTCCTCTCCCTCTTTACTTCTCTCCGGTCCAGTTTCACTCGTCCGGGAAGAGGCTCCTGGCTTGGGAAGGGCAGCTCCGACTCGGGACCGGAACAGTCCAGCCTGTCCCTGGAGAGCCTGGTCTTCGGCGCTGGATACTGCAAGCCCACGTCCTCAGAGGTAAGGTCAGCGTGGGGGCGGGGCTGGCCCCCAGACTGGCAGACTTCGCTTGCGGGGTGCGTGTTCTGGGAGGTGCCCGCTGGTTTCAACGGTGTCCTTCGGAGACCCTTTGCTCTGTGTGTCCCTCCTGTGGTCTGCCCACCCATCCGCTCTTTTGATCGCTGCTGCATGCACCAGACGTGTTCCAGATGCTGGGCCCCGGGGCAGATGCAGGGATCGGGGTTGGGTGTGGCACCTCTTCTACCTGGTCCCTCAAAAGATGTGGGTCTCTGGACGCCACGGGACCTGTGTGCGGGGCTCCCCCAGACCACGTGGGAACCCTGCAAGCTGGCTATCACTGAGCTGGCTTCAAAAGCTGGCTTCGTGTCTCGTCTGCTCGCTTCTCTGAGCCTCAGCTTCCCCATCTGTAGAGTCTCATGGGGTCGTGTGTGTGCCCTGGGCTGTCGTGGATGCAAACTCCAGTGCTTGGTACTCAGCAGGTGCTCGGTGACTTCCTACCCTTCCCTGGTTCCTCCTTCCACAGAAACACCTGCAGTTACTCTCTGATGCCCGGGGCGTTGGCCACACACAGAACTTCCTGTCCATGTTTCTCCTGAGCCGGTCGGGTTATTTTTATTAGGGACCTGCTCAGAAATAACCAGCCTGTGTCATTCTGGGTTCTTTAGAGAAATAGAACCAATAAGACATGGACAGATAGATGGTAGACAGATGGAAAGATAGACAGACAGATAGATAGATTGGTAGACAGACAGACAGATCGGTGGACGTAGAATCTATTTGGGATACGCATAGCATCTCTCTATAGGAACAGACTTTAGAGCCCAGGAGAACTGCTTTGAAAGTGGACTCCATGCCTTGTAGATGCCGGACCTCGGGCAGGCACCGAGCCTTCAGGAACCGGTGTCCCCAGCATGGACCCAGCCCCTGGCTGAAGTGACAGGGAGTGGGAGGCGGAGCCAGCTGGCGCGGTGGACTTGGCGGCGCCACCTGGTGCGTGGCTGGCTCCGGGGCTCCAGTGCGAAGGCGGGCTCTCTGTTTCCTCTGCCTTCCCAGAGCCAAGCACAGGCCCTGCGTCGTGACTGGGGCCTGTGTGTCCCCTAGATCAGTCCTGACTCCCCGCTGCAGACCCAGCCCTGCTCCAGACTCCCCGTGGGCCCCCTAAGCTTCTGCACGACTGCATCACAGCCCGGCCTCACCCCTGCCCGGCCTGCTTCTCACATCGCACCTGTGCGGCGGGGAGCCTCCGGGCAGACCTGCTCCCCGGGGGCATGGGGCACCAGGGCATGCCGAAGGCCCTAGACCAGTTCAAAGCATTTTCAAGACAAGGGCCTTTGCTGGGGCCACGGGAACATTTGGGGATGAGAATGTTCTGCCCTGAAGGAACTCAGTGCTCAGCTCCCTGCACATCCCCCAGTGGCTTGTTCAGAGGCCACCCCCTCCGGGAAGCACTCTCTGATTTCCTGAGCAGACGTTCTCTCTCCCGGGGCTCCCTCCACAGTCAGCATCTCTGTCCCTGCTGCGTTGGGCGCTGCGTGGCTGGGAGCAGAAGTCCCCCCATTTGGCTCCTTAGGCCGGGGCCCAGCCCGTGCCTGGCACGCGTGGGTGTTGCTGCAGGAGTGTGTCGCAGTGACTGACACCAGCGCATGGACAGTGCTCATGGAGAAGGCGGTGGTGACTGAGCTGACGTCCGCTCTGTCCTCGCAGACAGAAGGGGATGGAGGGACAGGACAGGGATTGTCCAGAAGCCCGGGGCCTGGCGTGGGCGGCGGGCTGGGGGTCGCTGCTGCTCATCCAGCCCGTCTGGTTCTGCTGCAGCAGGACCTGGCGCATCTCTGAGGCTGCTGTGACTGGGAGAGAAGGTTCTGGTCTCAGACGCCTGCTGTGCTGGGGGGGGTGGGGGGTCTCCATCTTCGTGGGCTCTCAGGTTCCTCGACTCTAAAACGGGCTAACTCCTGTGTTTTCAAGACGATTTGAGGCGTTAATACGTGTAAAAGCAGGACGGGAATAGACTCATAGCAGACATGGAGTATGGTATCTTTAAAAATGTTTTCTCTTGGCTTTTTGGGGGATGTGTGTCAAAGAAGAAAGACTCCCTGGCGTCTCCCCGAGTCAGATAAAGTAGCCGACTTGTGGGTGCCGAGCTATGAACTCGTCCCCGGGGCACAACTCGCTGATTTCTTCTCGAGACCGGTTCTCCTTCATGCGCCATCCATCTGGGCCCCTCCAATTCCGCGGGCTCAATGCGGCCCAGCCTGCCTTCCCACCTGGCAAGGCAAAGAATTAAACCCACCCCCTGCCTCCCCTGGGGGCTGCTCCTCCAAATCCCCGGGAGGCTGCGCATTAGCAAATCCCCCTGGATCCGCAGAGGGGGTGCCCGGGAGCAGGCGTTCCCTCCCCGGGGCTCCCTGTGCGGAGGCTCCTGCAGCAAGGAGGGGCTCAGAGCAGAGGGCTGAGTGGGGAGACCAAGCACGGAGGGGAGTGTGGCTGTGTCCCTCGGTCATGATTAGCCTCTCTCACCTGTACCCCTTTCCCAGAGCTCAGATGTACGGAGGGAGCGAGGGCAAGCTCCCCCCCCCCAGCACAGGCCAGCAGCTCTGCCCTGGAGGAATTGTTTTCCCTCTCTGCCTCCTGGCTTATCTGTCGAAAGGGATAGTAATGCCTCCCGCGGGGTTGCTGAGATTAAATGAATAAGCGTACGAAAGCCGTGAGCTTAGAGCCTGGCATACAAGTGCTTCACGAAACCCCTGCTGGTGTTATCTTTCTTTCCGTTTACCACATAATTAAATTGCATGCTGCTCCCGAGGCCTCAGTGTGGCCCGGCGGGCAGGGCACTGAATGAGAGGGCGTGGGTGAGTTCAGTTCTGGGCTTCAGCACCACCCTGCTGTGTGACCCTGAGTCAGAGGCTTGCCCTCTCTGGGTCTCAGTTTCCCATAGAAAGGGGATCGGATGAGATGGCCCTGGGGCCTCCGTGCTGTTTTTACGGTGACATTTCCGTCTCTGCCTGGCACCGCAGGGGTGCTTGACACACGCTTGACCTGTTGGTCCAGCCTTCCCAGAGAAGCAGAACCGGTAGCATGTGTGTGCGCACACACGTGTCCACCCACGTAGCTCAGAGAGGGGTTTATTTCAGGGAACTGTCTCGTGGTCGCGGAGGCTGGCAGTGCAGGGTCAGCAGGCTGGAGACCTAAGACAGAGTGGGAGTTTGGGTCCAAAGACCATCTGCTGCCTGAATGATCAACTTCCTTCGATGTGTCCTTGGCCGGAGGTGAGGGCGGGCAGCTTTTTCTATTCAGGTCTTCAACCGATCAGATGAGGCCCACCCGTTACGGAGGGCAATCTGCGTGGCTCAAAGTCTAATCGTTTAAATGCGAATCTAATCTAAAACAAACCTTTGCAGAAATGTCTAGAAAACTGTTGGACGATATGTATCTGAGTACCCTGGCGTGACCACGTTGATGCAGAAAGTAAGCATCAGAAGTAATATCGTGGCAGATCGGGAATAATTACTCAGAATCAGCAGGACCCTTTTCCCTCTAAGAGGTGGCACACCGCCTTTCTGCACCGCGCGGGGAGCGGAGAGGGGGCAGAGTGGAACCTTCTGGTCCCGGGCTCTGCCTCCTTGGGCAGAACATCCGTGTGTCCAGGAGGGTTGGAGCTGCAGGTGGGGCTGGCGAGAACCGGCAGCGGGGCCTCCAGAGGCAATGCCGGTCCAGCTGGTCTCTCCTCTTCTTCCTCTTCCCGGCTCACCCTGGCCTGGGGGCACAGTGACATCTCCGAGGAAGGGGGGAATTCAGAGACAACCGCAAGGTGGCGCACCGCCCCCCATAAGCTGGCTCAGGGGAGTCTGTTGTCAGCTCAGCCTGTTAAACTGTCCCCGTCACACACAGGTCACCCACGGCCACCATATGCCTGTCCTGCTTCACAGCGTGTCTGCTCTCGGCGTATTTGTTAGCACAGATGCAGACGTCAGAAGTCCAACCAGTCCGCACCTTTCAGAAGCTCGGCGGCGGTGACGCGAAAGGCAGAGAGGGCCTTTTCCGGGAGGGGCCCTGCTGTTGGTGACAGCGCCGCTGTTAGCCGGGAGAGCCCGCCAGCACCTCTGCAGCCTTTGTGGGGTACTGTGCGTGTCCAAGCCCCATTCCGAGATCCGGGGTCAGCCCAGCTAGAGCGCGGGTGGAAAGCAGTACTAGAGAAATCGCCCAGGGGTTCTGATGTGCCCCCTCCAGGCGACGGCTCTGAGGATGGACCAGGAGTCCGGCCTTGGGAGCTGGGCACACCCAGGTCTTTGAGCGCATCACCTTTCTGAGTTGGTGATAACACCCACATAAAACTCGGGGTGCAGAGTCAGCGCTCAGCCCCGCGGATGTTCACCCTGGGCTTCGTTCCGTGTCTGTTTCTCCTCATGTCCTGCGGGCGTCCTTGCTGATGGCAGGGTGCCCCACCCACTTCCCCGCTGACCCCAGGCTGCTGGGGAAGCCGGCTCTGGGCCTCAGCCCCTCACTCATTCTTACCAACGCGCCTCCGTATGTCATTGCTATTGCCTGTTTGCTAACCACTCACATACTGTACCTCCACGTCTCCTGCGCACCCTCCACTGGTGGTGGGACCAGGAAGGGCCTGCCCTGTGCCTCGGGGCCATGGACCCCATGTCTGGCTTCGGATCTCAGTTAAAGACAAGCCAGAGGGTGGTGCTGTCACACCTGGTTGTGTTTGTGGACTGGCAGCCATGGCCACGTGACCATATAAGGCCTCCGTTCGACGTGGCGATGTCTGCGGTATGACCCACAAGAGCCGCACGCCTCCGTGAAGTCCTGGCTGTTTGCCAGTCACAGTACTGTGGGCAGTGCCTGGCTGACCTCACGAAGTCCTCACAGAGCAGTCGGGCCCCAGAAACGGGCCCCAGGTGGAGCCATCGCCCGTGGCTCCCGGCGCTCTGTGCTGTGTCCTGCTTCTGTCCATGGCCACCCTCTGAGCTTCGCATCACCTGTGTTTGGGACGGAAAGAAACTGAGGCTCAGAGAGCTGGAGGGGTGGCCCCATGTCACACAGTGGAGAGCGGAGTGGAGAACCCAGTGCGGCAGACTTGCATCCTGGGTGCCTGACCCTGGGGTCTGCAGGGGGCAGGACAGAGCCCGAGTCCCCACCGCCCCCTCCCACACTGTACGCCCTCCGCGTCCCTGGCTCCCCCTCCCCCGCACCCTGTGGAGAAGGCTTCCAGCTCCTGAACATGGCAGCAGTGCTCTGAGTCATCTGTACTCACAGTTGCTCCTACAAACCAATTTGAGCCTCTCTGTTCATTGAGTAGTTCGAGACTTGGCGTGGGTTCGTGAAAAGAACAATTTTATCTCCTGCCTGGCCTTGGAGCAAAGGGATCCATATTCAAATTGGAATCTGCCATTTACTAGCTCTTGTCCTTGCGTATAAGTCAGAGACACACTTTTCCTCCCCTGGTCAGTAAAGGGACAGTAACACTTGCCGTCACTGACGGGCAGGACGCCGTGTCACCCCCGTGAGGAAGGATGCCGGGGGCAGCTTCCGGGGTTAGCAATTCCAGAAATGACAGGAGAACTAGCTCTTTGATCCTGCCCCCCAATACCAGCCTGTTCTCCTGCCTCGCGTCCTTTCTCCCTGAAACATGAGCAGGACCAAAGGCGTATTCCAAAGCCCCCCACTCCCTATCTCCGGTGTTATGCATAATTGAATATGTTTGATGGTTTCTATCATCCTGAAAAATCACTTTACAAATATTGAAATAATAAAGGATCCATCAAACCACAGTGGTGTAATAGTACCTTCTGTTCCCATGGCAACCGTGCCACTAGTGTTCAGCTGGGGGATTATCCATGGCATTCGTCCGCGGACGCACGTCGGTGGGCTCGGCGAGTTCGCGCGTGTTTATCATCACCTGCCGTGCGTTCTGCTTATTGTGGGGATTTTGGAAATGGTTTTATTGTCTGCTTTGATTCAATTTAATTTTTTTCAAAGGGCAGAGTTGCCAGTGTTCAGTAAGCAGCTGCGTGGTTGTGTTGCTTCGTCTGTTGTGTGTGTGCGTGTGTGTGTGTGTGTGGAGATAGGTCGAACAGGGTCTCTGGAGTGGAGACTTGGTGGCGCAGGACAGTTCAGGAGGCAGGACGTCCAGTCCTCCGGAAGCAGAGGGGGAGGGGCATCTGCTGAGCAGCTCCCACCGCGGGGCCCAGTGCTCACTGTTTGCAAGCACCGCCTCTTCCGAGCCGTCTGACATCCACGGACATCGCTGAGTACGAGAGCCGTCCTACCGGGGAGGAATAGGAGAATCTGCGAGGCCAGGCCTCGTTCCCAGTGACAGTGACTCAAACTGAAATTCTGACCCAGCCCTAGACGATTCCGAAGTGACTGTTCTCTTCTGTGTGTTTGCGTGAAGGTAGATCATGGTGCTGAGCCCGTCCCGCGGGTGATGTGTTCAGAGTGATCAGCACATGGTCAATACCGAGCTCATCACCTTCTCCTGCTGCTGTTGGTCTCATTAATTTTCGCACAGTTCCCCCGAGAAGTCGTAGAAGTAGAATGATCACCAGTTTGGGTCGTGTGAACACAGAACTCGGTTAGCTCGAGGACTGAGTCTACACGGACTCGGTCTGCGTTTCCCGGAACGTCTCCTTGTCCACAGCTCTGGAAGGAACCGCAGTGACCATGTTTCCTTAAACACTCCGTTTGCACCTGTTTGGGTCTGTGAGCCATTCTTATAAGAGGGCTGGGGGTGAAAGCTTCCTTCAGCGACTGTCATGCTGCTGTTTGGAAGGGACAGGTCATTGTCCTGGAAGCAAGCATCTCCGCAACGTCAAAGCCTCAGAGTTCTTCACGTCCTGCCTGTTCCATAGTAACATCTACTTCTTACCTGCCCCCCACTGGCGCCCCACTGCAAAGCGCTCAGGAAGACACCACGATGGCCTTGAACACTGTTGCATCCAGTGCCTGGGACATGGGGGACCCCACTAACTGTTGTGTAGAGAAATGGGGGCCAGACGAGTGACCTCGTGAGGAAGCCCAGACCCTAGCTTTCCCCATTTTCTAGAGGAATCCAGTCTTTCTTCCAACTCAGAAGCTGAGAGCTGTTCAGCTCTACCTCCTGTTGTAAGTCAGAGGGTCTGGGGATGCCTGCATCCTTGTAGCCAAACAGCACATGCTCTCATCCACCATTTATGTAAAGGTAGGTGGAGGGCACATTTCCAAATGCTTGGCCTGGGCGAACCTGTTCGTCAGGTGCCGTTCGGCGGTGACCGTGTTGACGATGTTGTCGCCAGCCGACGCTGACATAGATGGTCTCACGTAACCCTCGCAACAATTGTGAGGCCATCGTTATTATAACCCCGGCCTGCCTCGGGGAACTGAGGCGCAGAGAGGTCGTTTGCCCGAGTTCCCGTGGCCTGGACCTGAAGAAGGTGCTCAACTCCAGGGCCAGGGGTCGGAGCAGGCTCTGCAGCCTCCTGCCCGAGTGGCCCATGCCCCAGGGTCCCTCCTGTGCATCGTCACTCCCTTCCACCGCCGTGGTGTGTGTTATGTGGACGTGCTGATTGAAGGGGCTGCCGGGTCGGAGGTTCCCATGAACGAATCCGAATGGAGGGAGCTGTTTCTCACTCCCCAGCGTCGGCTCCGCCCCCGGCTGTGCGGCTCACTGTGGAAGCGGCTGTGGTTCTCCGGTGCCCTCTCGTTCACACTCATGCCCGGCCCCCGAGTCCTTTGGTCTCCAATGGGTAACAAGAGCCGCACGTCAGAGGGTTTTGCTCGCAGCGTCCCCCTGGCCCATCTTCCAGGACCTGGAGTGCATGTGACCTGCCCAAGGAGGCTCTGCCTACCACCCAGGCTGGTCACGGAGCCTCACGCCTCCCTCTGCCTGCTCCGTGCAAGGTCCACCCATCTCCCCGGAAACCATCGTCCATCCTCCTGTTAGACCAACGGCCTCTCAGGGGCAAACAGTGTCGTCCATGCTGGAGCCCTCGTGTGTGTGTGTGTGTGTGTGTGTGTGTGTGTGTGAGCATTTGACGCTCAATAAATACCACACGTGCAAGTGTGATCATTCAGAATTATTCTGAAAAGCCCTCTCCCTGAAGTGGTTAGACGTGTGTGTGTGTGTGTGTGTGTGTGGAGAGAACACAAGCCTGTGCTCGATACTTGCTGGTCTGCTGCGGCCCCCGTCTCGGGTTCCCTGCAGAACTGACCCTATACTGAAAGCCCACTAGAAGGTCTAAGGGGAGAGACAAGGACCAGATTTGCAGGAGAGACTTCAGAATTCACAACAGGAGAGTCATTGGAGATGCTGCCTCTACACCTTCCTCTGTATCTGTTGAAAGAACTCAATACCTTTCAGCATTAAGATCACAAAAGCTTAGAACTCTGCCTCTTTAACACACCGTAGAGAACCTCTCCAGCTTCAAAAGTAGGCCCTGTTGGAATGGTCACAGCACCCCAGGGCAGTGTCGGTCGGCCCCAGAGACAGACATCTCACTTAACTCTGCCGATACGTCTGAGTTTATGATCTCGAACGGGCCTCTCGGGGCTGGGGGTGATTATCACCCGGTCCTTCACACGCTGCACAATTAATCCCGTTATCCGATGGCCAGTCCGCCTCCCCCCGTCCTGTCCATTATCCCTGCCCTCAGCTGAGAAGACGTTGATGTCAGTGGATTCAGAAAAGCGCCCTGTGGGACAGCAGAGCAAGGCCCTGCTCTGGGATTCTGGGTTGTCTCTTAGTCGCCATGGCACCAAGAGCCACTCACTTCCCCTCTCAGGGCCCGGTCCGCTTTTGTAAATTTATATCAGGGATTTCAATTTCCCTGAAGGTTTGGGGGACCGGATGTGAGGACTAGCCAGACACTGGAGTCGGGACACGCGCCTTCCCCGCTTCCACGAGAGGGTCACTGCTGTGTGTTTTGTTCATTTCTTACGTGTCCCTGGGTGCCTGCCCATCGGTTCTTGATCACCGTGACATGTCAGACCATCGCGACAGGAGTCCAGCCTGTCTGCCTGGCCTCATCTGTCTCTCTCTCTCCTGGCTCGTTTACCTTCGATGGGCAGAGTGATTGTTTCCCTGCACTTGATTTATTTGTTCACTCTGAGTCTTTGTTTATGAAAGGTCCCGTGCTTGGCCTGCCCGCTCTCCATCCCTTCTTCAAATATTCACCTGTGGCGCCGCCTCTTCCAAGAAGCCTTCCTTGCCTACACCACCACACATGCCAAGCATCCTAAGGCTTCTTCCAATGTATCACCACATTTCAGCACAATTACGTGTTTGTGTCTCTGGTTCCTTCAACTTCAAAATATTTTCCTCCGGGGAATGGGGGTTGGGGATGGGGAGAGTGTATGTTAATCTCTGGAGCTCACATGTTTAGCAAATAGGAAGCCCCAAATACAGAGCAGTTAGGAGCATGATAAATGGAACTCCACTGGCCCCATGCCTTGCTGAAGAACATAAAGAAGCCCCATGGGACTCCCAATCATACTTGTCACGTGAAAATCTCGCTCTCTAAAGTCAAACTGATCAGCAGTGACAATGCATGCATTTACCCAAAATGCATCATAGGCATTAAGGTAACTCAGAGGATAGTGATGAATCGTTCAGAGTTAACATGTCATAACGAGTTATTGCTTTTTAAGGTTTAAATAGGTCCGAGTCTGTCGGGGATGTAGGGATTGACCGATCCGCTAAAGAAAATGCGACCACTTAGGTGTATCAGTGGAAGGATTCACAGGAAATTCCTACTGATCATAAACACAAGACTGAAGGACTGCGTGTTTATTGTGCTAATGCAAAGTTTTACTCTTTTTTTTTTTACTCTCTTCCTTGCCCAGTGAGGGCCGTTCAGGCCTTGTCCATGGTGCTGAAGCTGGTGAGCAGCACAGGCTGAACTTGACCCCCAGACCCCAGGTTACTCCTGTAATTCCAAGCCCACAGAAGTTTTAGGGGACTCTCTTGCTTTGCTCCACAGACTTGAAGTTAGTCAGATGAGTCTTGCAGTGGTTTTTGAGCAGCTGAATCATACTGAGTAAGCTTTACGAAGACGCCCTAACATTTTCTTTGTCTCTTGAAAAATCCATGATGTCTGGTCTTGACAGTGAAACATGACCACAGACGTCGTAGGTCCTGGGCCTCTCCGGTGGGTCCTGGAGCACTTCCTGAAGGAGACAGTGGCGGCAAGAAGATGCAGGTGTGAGCAGGGCCAGAAACAGGAGGTCCGGGGATGCTGCAAGCCAACGGACTAGGGACCCGTAGCTAGTGGAGCTGAAGGCTTCATTAATCCGATGTCTGCTTTGATTTCTGCTTAGTCACAGCTCACGGAGGCGCTGCAGGACTTAGATTAATGCCTCCCTCCAAGCCTGCAGACCTAGCTGAGCAGCTGTCTGGTGCCGGGCTCGGTTTCCAGAGGCCCACGCCGCGTACTGAGCACCTCGGCTTGGGAACCATCTCTGCTGTGGACGGAGCCCAGTGACCTTGCCAGAGTCATTCGATTCTCAGAGCCACCGTCTTCTTATCTGGGAGATGGGGATAGCGTTCCTATCATTCATTGTTTCGTCTGATGAGGAAGAACTTCAAGGCATGATAAGTGATAAAAAGCAAGGAACAGAGCAATGTCCAGAGCATTAGCTGACATGTCTGTGTGTTTTCAGGACATACCTGCATATTGTTAAGTACATGTACACACATATGTGTGCATATGCATAGGGACATATTCTAGAAGGCTCTACAAGAAAGTGTTGATTCTGGGGGATGAGGACTCTGTGTTGCATTTCCTTGGTAATGTGGAGGTTTCTGCCTATTCCTATTTCATTCTGAAGATGAGAACTGGCGTCTCCGCCTTACATGGTGCTTGTTGATGATCAGATGGGATAGAGCCTCACAAACAGGCAATTCCTCCTTCTCCTTAGACCCGGGGCCAGCTCGCACCCTGCGTTGCACATGCTCTGTTAGTTTTTCTGCAACTGTGCTGACTTTGTTCCTAACACATCGGGAAGATGGGAAGTCGGAATGTGTGGCTCACCCGTGCCTGGTGAACTCACGTCCTCGCGACGGAATCTGGTGCTTGTGAAATGGGAAAGTCTTTTGATGCGAGACCCTGTTGAATGTGTCTCTTAGGTACCAGCCAGAAGGGACCTCAGACCACAGAGCCGGGTTCATGTGAGGCCCTGTGTTCACGCTCAGAGCCGCCTCCAGAATGCCCTCCCAACAGGACGCCGTCCCCTCAGGGTCTCTTCCTAACTTACCAGATGCGTTTTTCTCCTTTTCAGCACGAGGTACTATCCACCCACATGCTAGGAGGCTCTTGCTAAGTTCCTCAGCTCCCTGTGAACAGGAACGCACCTCTGTCTGTCCCCATGGTGTCTTCTTACAGGGACACCTGTGAGTGGCTTCCATGAACCTGTGAGGTCGGTGCTGTCGTCATCGTCATCATCCTCTGTTATTAGCAGTATGACTATGATTGTTACTGCTTTATGGGAGCGTGGTAAACGGAGGCTTGGCTCATCTCGGTGTTTCTCGCACACAGGGAGAGGGAAAAGACTCACCCCCTTTCCGCTTTCCTCAGGACCAGGCTGCGGGCACAGGCACTCACTGTGGCTTCTGTCCCCAGCAGGGGAACTTCTACGCACCCTCCGAGAACTGCATGCAGCGCGCTTACAAGTGGCACCGGGGGCTGTGCCTCCTGCTGCTCCGTGCCTACCGGGGACTCCGCGCCTACTTCCTGCTCATCATGAGGGATGTCCCCGAGCTGCCGCACCTGGAGCTGGGTAAGGGCCGCACAGGCACACTCACCCGCAGGCCCCGCCTCTGAGGACGGGCGTAAGCATGCTTCTAACCTCCAAGCAGAGAGCCCTCCCAGGTCGGTATTTCGGTACCGCATGTCGTTCCGGCAGGAGAGTGCTGGACGTGCCAGAGCAGGAAGAAAAGACACAAGCAACTCAAGGAGCATCCATCCCTCCATCCCTCCATCCATCCATCCATCCATCCATCCATCCAACAAGCATAGATCACCTACTCCGTACCTGACACTTCTGGGCCCTAATGTTAAGTTGCTCCCTAAGGAAAAGGGCTGGTCTCCACTAGGCGGTACCTGCAGCTTACAGAGTTTAGAAGAACCCTAAGAAATACCTCCATAACCAGAAGGTGTGTACCTTCTTTTAAAAAAATTGTCTTTATTGATTTTAGAGAGGAAATGGGAGAGAGAGATAGAGACATCGATGAGAGAGAACATCGACTGGCCGCCTCCTGCATGCCCCCCACTGGGGATGTGCCCTGACCGGGAACCACACCGGCGACCTCTTGGTGCAGGGGTTGACGCTCAACCACTGAGCCACACCAGCCGGGCAATATACACCTTCTAATCTGGAGGATCGTGGAGACCTCTTAGTGATCATCACAGCTTCTTGCCCATCATCAGACATGGTGGAGACCACTGGATCTGAATCCTCTTGATTGACAGGTAGAGGGACTGAAGCTCAGAGAGGTAAAACGACCGCATAGGGTCACACAGCATCATGTGGCAGAATCGTGGCAGGACCAGGGGTCCTACAGTGACCCCCAGGGTAGGATCCTCATTTCAGGTCACACTCACTGACAGCAGGTGAAATGTCGAGGTTTTCTCCAAAGTCCTCTAACGAGGCCCCTTTGCCCCAAGACCAGAAGCCAGTCCTTAGCCTGGGATTCAACGACAGAAACCTGCTCGGCCTCTCATGTCTCCCCCCGCACCTCTGGGCCTCACCGGCTGGGACGAGCCAGGCTCTGGCAGCATCTGTGCCCTTGTACTTTACCCACCGTTGCGCCAAACTGGTCACAAAACGATGACTGATTCGCGTGACCCTCCCCCACTGGACACAGACGCCCCTGGTTCCTCGTACATGGTGCCCAGTGACAGGCTGGGGCAGCACGTGGGGGACTGAACTCTGCTGACATCTCAGCGATGAGCTTGACCAGCTCTAACACGTGGACAGCGCAGGCGCCACGCAGCCACGCAGCATGGCGTGGATGTCCTCTGCAGATTCCAATGCAGTGCACGCAGGAGAGACAGGAGCAGATCCGAGCGGTGTGCTCGGCTCAGAGGGGACGTGGGGTAGTGCAGCAGCTGCTCAGGTCTGATTTCACATCTTTGTCCAAAGGAACTCGGGGTTTTACTCGTTTGTTCGTTGTCTTTGGTTCACGCATTCATCATCTTATTTCTACTGGGCACATGCTATGTGCCAGGCTTGGTGCCAGACAGCAAGGACGCAGCTGGGATTAGTGTGACGAAGGCCATCCTGTCAGGTGGGGTGCACAGCCCCGAGGACGGCCGCCTCGTGGACAGGTGTGCTCTTACCTGGGACAGGGCTGTTCTCTCATCCGCCTGGGCCACCCACACCACACCACAGCCACTGGCCATGCACAGTGGAGCTAGGGGAGAGTTCAAACACAAGCCAAACAGAACATGAAATCACAAAGGGCTGGTGGCCCCTGGGTTGCTGCTGATGAGGTGGCGGGATGCCAGGCTCCCCTCCTGGTGGCGGGGAAGGTTGTGGTGACCATCATGCCAGAGTCCGCAGAGCTGGACAGCAGGCTGGGCTCCGCGGCTCCACCTCCCTGGACTGCCAATCATGCGTCTGTACGATGGAGATGCAAACCCACCCCACAGGTGTGCCACGCACGTGTGCCGGCAAAGGCTCACAAGATGTGCAGTCGGAACCTGCACCAAGAGTCCTCGTGGACCTCGTGGGGTGTGAAGTCTCGGGGCCCCGGGTCAGGTGTGTCTGCCTTTCCAGCAGACCCTTGTGGGCAGGAGGGACAGGAAGGAGCGTCCCAGGCACTGAGCTCCTTGCTGTGACTGGAGGGCTCCTCTCCTGCCGTGAGCAGTGGCTGCGTGTCGGGGCGAGTCCGTCTCATGGCTGCTGTTTCTTTTCCCAGAGTCCCTCGCTGTGGAGGCAACGCTGGCCCGGCTGTGCTCGGAGCTGCAGGTACGTGGAGAGCTGAGCCCTCAGGTCGGGTGGCTGGAGTCATGCATACCTGGATGTCGGCTCCCGGCCCTGATGAAGGCTCTGCTCCCTCAGCAGCCTCCCAGGACGGGGGGAGGCAGGAGAGGTCCCCACTGGTTTGCCACAAGCAGACACAGAGGAGTGTGGCTGCCTTAAAGTCCCTGAACCCCTAGGCTGTGGGCCCAGGCCTGAACCCCAGGCCACGGGCGGGCCACGGTCATACTGTGTCGCCTCCGGTCCCTGCAGCGGTTCAGGTGATAACCGTCAGATACATCTCGTGTGGGCCCCAAGGTGCACGGGCACCACCCCGCTCTGAGTGCAAGTGCTGCCCAGGTTCTATTTGGTGCAAAGCAGCTGAACTCGCTGACTGCTGCAGGGCTGTGGCTGGAGACAGGAGGGGAGGGAAGTGGGGTGGGTGTCGGCCTGCTTCATGGCTGCTGAAGGGCAGGCCTGGTGCTCCGAGTGGAAGAAAGAGCCCCTCCCCAACACCCCTGGGTGTGCTCACAGCCCTGAGAGCCGTTAGAGGAGGAACGTCGCCACCTCGTGGTCACGCACGGAACTGACTGCATCGTCTGGGGCTGCATGGGCTGGGGTGGAAAAGGTTCCGGGGGTTTCCGTCTGCAAACGCAGGGCTGTGCATTGACGGGCGATGGGTGTGCTTCCTCCACGTGACCCTTGTACACAGTTATTAAGTGTCCACTTCATGCCAGCCACTGCCTTGGGTAGGGATAAAAGATGGAAGAGACTTTCCCAGCACTAGAAGCCTCTGGAATGGACGGTTCACATGCCGGCAGACGCTGCCAGAAGGGCCAGGGCCAGGCCAGGGGCTCTGAGATGGGGGGCAGTCAGAGTGGGGTGTCCAGAAGGGCCAGGGTGAGGCCAGGGGCTCTGAGATGGGGGGCGGTCAGAGTGGGGTGTCCAGAAGGGCCAGGGCGAGGCCAGGGGCTCTGAGATGGGGGGCGGTCGGAGTGGGGGTGTCCAGACGGGCCAGGGCGAGGCCAGGGGCTCTGAGATGGGGGGCGGTCGGAGTGGGGGTGTCCAGACGGGCCAGGGCGAGGCCAGGGGCTCTGAGATGGGGGGCGGTCGGGGTGGGGTGTCCAGACGGAGGAGAGGGTGTGCGGACACCTGCCATGGGAAGGCTGCGGGGGTGTGGCTTCGGCTCCCCCTGCCGCTGAATCGCAGCCGTGTGTCTGGCCATGCGTCTCCTTGGCCGTGCTCCTCAGTCCCTGGTGTCAGCTAGTTCTCCTGTGTGACGATGATCAAAGTCCACGGAATCGTAACTGCAAGGACGGAACGGGCGTGCCCGCGGAACACGGGGTGCTCCATGGCCCGGTAGTGAATATTGACGAGTGGAAGCCATGATGATTGCAGGACACTGCGCCCGGGACGTAACGGGAGAGAGTCAAAGCTACGGAAGGAGAGAGGCAGGGAGAAGACTGGGGTCGCTCCCGGAGGAGGGGCCTTGACCGCCCCTGGCTGCCTCCCCAGGTGCTGAACACTCCGGAGAGGGTGGCCGAGCAGATAAGTAAGGACCTCGCCTGGCTGGCTTCCCACCTGATGGCACTGTGGACCCAGTTCCTGGACACGGTGACTCTGCACTCCCAGGTGACCTCCTACCTCACGCAGGAGCACCACACCCTGAGGGTAAGGCCAGGGACCTGGGGGGGGGGGCTCTCCAGCAGTTGGTTCCTGGGGCAGGAAGAGTTGGGGTTGGTCCTGGCTCCCCGTGAACCAGACTGAGTTTTGTCTGGACATGGCCTCTCAAAGCGGGCTCTCCCGCCCGTAGACCACCTCCCTCAGCTCCACACGGCAGCAGAGCCCATCGCAAGCATGACAAGCGCTTTGAGAAGTATTTTCAAATGTCACACACCCTTCGTGGGGTGCTTGTGTGCTCCCAGTGGGTGTGTGTGGACAAGTCCCGATACGTAATAGAAGGCGCAGGCTCCTCCAGCCAAAGGACCACACACCTGGGTGCACAGAGGCTCGGGATGTGCCGCAGGGCCGGCTTTGCAAATTCTCTGTCATCTGCATTTGTGTATGGCCCCTGTGTTCAAGGGTCTTACGTCCTAGCAGGAGAAATCAGACCTCAGTATAAAAATGACAGAAAGCGATGCGAGAACGGATTCATAAACACGTTAAACTATCCATGAAAGAGGGAGGGCCCTGTGGAGGGAGAGGAAGACTGTTGTCTGGGGAGCGGGCTCGGCTCCTCCATTAGGACTTACCTCCGGGGATCTCACTTTCCCCATAAATTCGAGGTGCTGCCCATGCCGAGCCCACGAGTGAAACTGTGCGTGGTTTTATCCCTCAGGTCCGAAGGTTCTCCGAGGCTTTCTTTTACATGGAACACCAAAAACTTGCGGTCCTGACCTTCCAGGAAAATCTGTGAGTAACCATTACATGCCCGTGTCACCCCTCAAAGTTGGCACCCGAGACGTTGTTCAAAGTGACAACTCCCCTTCATCTGTGACTGCGGGGCCGAGGTCACCTGCCTCCGCCCGCCGGCACAGGGGGCAGACAGAGCGCAGAGGGGGCGCTGGCCGGGGCGGAGGGCCGCAGCCAAGTCATCTCCATCGGGTGTCATTATGGCTCCGCCGACAGAGTCGCGCCCTCCGAGGCCCCCGCGGACCTCGGTGGCAGGTCCTCCTTGCAGAAATGAAGTGAAGCAGATGGTGTGGGCACGGGCTACGTCAGGGGAAACCACGGAATTCGCCGGGGACTTTGCAGTGCCTGTGGGATGCGTGTCGCTGATTTAGGACTAAACTCCCTCATGAGTGGGGCTGATGAAGTTTTAAGTTCACCTTCATCCAAAAATAAAGAAACAAAATTAAAATATAGCCCAGAAGGTCAGAGTGTTGGCACGAGGTGAGGTCCTCCTCGCTCAGGTGTCCCTGGGCAGCAGAGACGTGGCCGCAGGACGGGCTGGCCCTCGCCACGCCGGCCCGAGGGTTCCTGTCGGCCTGCACGAGACTCGCCGGAGACCTGAGTGTGGATGAGGAATGTCTGCGAGGCGGCCGCCAGCCCGCAGGGGCACGCGAGGTTCACCCACCGCTCGGCACACCCCGGAGGGTCTTTCACCCTCGTCTGCTACGACCTCGCCCCCCACATCCGTGTCTGGGACGCTCACCGCCACGGAAAGCCGGCCTCGTGGCCCATGAACGTGAGCGGCCCGCGGACACCGCGTCGTGTGTCGGAACAGTTGGTTCGCAGATGTCCAGAGTCTGTCTGTCCTTCATTTACTCAGGCGTCCGTTGCAGCCCTGGCTAGAACTGCCTGAATGCGTTTCCTCAGACTGAAACCAGAACAGGTAAAAATACGGAAAAGCAGGAAACTCGGTCCCGACTCACCCCAGCAATAGGCAAACCTCCTCTGGCTGGGCCACGGGTGTGTTCCCAGGAGTGTGAGCAGCCACGGAGGTGACGAGACACACAGGCGACTGTTGTCCTGGAAGAGTTTTGTTGGAATGCCGGCCACTCGGGAGAGGACAGGTGATCTAGCATCCGGCGGACCTGGGTCCAAAACCCTGATCCTCCAGGGGGCCCATGAGAAAGTAATTTTATGTCCCTCTTGGTTTTTACTTTTATTACATTATTATAGTTCTTGCTAAACCTTACCTAATCTCCTTGAAACGGGCCGGATGGTCGCTGTGAGGACCGAGTGAGAACCCGCGTGCCGTGGCGCGGGCGGTGCCAGCCATCGGGCGCTCGGGGCGTGTCGGATGATGCGCGACGCGTCCACAGATGTGTATCGCGACCCGGGCACCGCAGGGGCAGCGTGGAGACACCGTTCTCGGGGGTCACCCATCTCAGTGGAGAAACATGATGTCAGTTTAGGCAGGGGCGAGTGAAGGGAAGCAAATCAAAGCAAAGACACAGAGAAGGAAGAGAAGGGGACCAGCCAGCGTCCTTGCCAATGCGGAGTCACTAGCTCTCAGAAGGGCAAAAGCAGTCGACTCTGGTCTGCGGTGTTTGCGGACCCCGTGGGAATGCTCCCTGGGGCTCAGCTCCCAGCTCCAGACGGGCTGTCCCCGAGCGTGGGCTGGGAAGCGGTGTGGGCAGTGCGCGGGTCCCGCAGCGCCCCGGAGAGGGGAAGACTGTTGTAGCAGCAGTGATGGGGGAAGGTGTCGCTGAGGACGGGCTCACAGCGAGCTGCCTCAGCGGTGATGTAGGGGTACCCCGGGGGGAAGGTCTCCTGTGGGAACAAATGCTGAAGTGCAGACAGAAGACACGGGCAGGCACGGAGCAGCCCGTGGGACCCTGCTGACCAGGGTGAAGGCTTTGGACTTCATACCATGACAATTATGATCAATGTCATCTTTTATTGTCGAATGAGTTTGGTGGAGAGACCTGGACTTTCAGATCTCCCAGACATGGTTTGTCATCTTGGTTCTGTTGACTGGTCCTACTTGTGACGTCAAACCAGCTTCTGGACTTCCCTCGGGTCGCTTGGGTGTCAAGGGGAGAGCCCTTCATGCAGCAAATATCTATTACCGTTGACTGTGATCCAGACACGATTCGGGCTGTTGGATATCCACCGTGAACAAATCAAATTTCCTGGGTCGTGGGGATTTTATGTAAGGAGTAGGAGTAAATAAAACACGACATGCCAAATGTGGTCAGCGCTGTGGGAAAAAATACCAGTGTGAAAAGAGACCGTAATGTTTGTCCCCTAGTATAACTTTGGAGATGAGAGAAATGTATACTCATTCAATTAATAGTGGCCATCAACCTATAACTTAAAACATAGACTAGGATAGAAACAAAACTGTTCAAGAAGAAATGAACATTTAATTAAATCATTAAGAATAAGAGCTATTGCCCAGCTGGTGTGGCTCAGTGGCTGAGCATCGTCCCATGCACCAAGAGGTCCCCAGTTTGATTCCCAGTCAGAGAACATGCCCAGGTTGTGGACCTGGTCCTCAGTGAGGGGCATGCAGGAGGCGGCCAATCAGTGTTCTCTCTCATCGATGTTTCTCTCTCTCTCTCCCTCTCCTTTCCTCTCTCTCTAAAATCAATAAAGGAAAAAAATTTTTTTAAAAAAAGAATAAGAACTATTGAGAAAGAGGGGCGTTTCATTTCTGGCCAAATATCACCAGGTGAAGGTACAAAGTTCTGTGAATAGGACTGAAACTGAAGCTAGTGGTCAGGCTGTGCAGCTCTGGCCACCGTGTGAACAAGGGTCTGCCCGTGGAGGTCAGAGCTGGACAGAGAGACAGCTGCTGCAGGTCCTCCCACTTACATAAGAGGCAAGAACCTCCTTCCCACATGAGGGGGGACAAGTGGACCGACGAGGTGGCCCAGGTGTTGATCTATCTGTCGAGATGCATCTTGTTTACGTTCAGACTGGATTGCGTTTCTCAAATAACAGGTCAGGATCATGGAGTGGACTGTGAGATCGACCTGGTGGACGTGGGGCGGCACTTTCTCCATGAAAAGGCTGGGTAGGGTAGGGTTGGCTAGAACAGTATCGGGGAGGATGGAATAGATCGTGAGAGCGCGAAGTGTTTCTGAAACTTCGGTGGCTGTGTGTGTGTCTCTGGGAGTCTGTTGATCGTCCGAGATGCCACATAAAATGACGACTGTTTCCTGCCACGGTTGTGGTATTTAAGAGTGTTCAAAAGTCATGTAGAACTGGCTAGCAGCAAGGGTGTCTTATGGTTCCTCTGTGTTTAGCCAATGTCTAGCCAGCGCTCTTCACATGGTAGAAGTGCTCAATGAAAGTTTGTGTAATTCATGAAAGTGCAAGTGTCCATGTGCATAAAGACCTGTACTGATGACTTCACTTCCACTGTGTGAGTTTACAACTCATTTGTGTTACAAGATGCTGCGTGTATGGGATTGGAAAGGAGACACTTTCCCTGCCTTCCTGAAGCTTAGTCTGTTGAGATGACTCTGGCAAGAAACTGTGCCGAGTGCTTTGTACGCACTGGCTCGTGTAATGTCCACACTACCTCCTGCAAGTAGGAACTGTTTTTATTCCCACGGTTCAGAAGAAGAAAAACCACCACCACCACCACCTGGGGACACCTGGGTGGCTTACAGAGGTGAAGTGATTTATCTTAGACCACACAGTGAGCAAGTGACCTATCCACGGATCTGTCGCAATCCAGATCCCACGTCCTAGCCCACATGCTCTGGCTCCTATATGTAGCGTTGAGTCATTCTTCTAAAGAATACACCTGAAAAATGAAATGTGGATTTTTCAGCCTCTAAAATAGAAGGATCTGTAGGCTGTTGGGCTGTGCTGGAGTCAGGGCAAAGGTGGCATTGAAATAAGTAGGTAATAAACAGAGTAATGGTATTAAAGCAAGCACTGTGGTCAATGTTACATGTTGCATGAAAAGGAACAATGCTGTTAGAGTTCCAAATGTAGCTACACGGTGTGAGCAGTGTTACATGTATCAAAAGTGGAAGTTCTGACAGTGGAGCACTGACTGCTCCATACAGCAGTCCCCTGGGAGATTCTCATCTTTCTTCATTGAAACTTTATGCCCACTGATAGAAGCTCCCCGCCCCCACTCCCTCCAGCCCCTGCCACCAACGCTCCACTCCCCGATCCCATGGACTGGACAGTTTAGCCACCTCATATAAGTGGAATCCTGCAGTATTTGTCCTGTGACTGGCTTCTTTCATTTAGCGTAATGCCCTCAAAGTTCACCCGTGTTGTCGCATGTTGCAGAATTTCCTTCTTTTGAAAGGTTGAATGGCATTCCATTGCACCACATTTTCTTCTTTTTTTTTTTTTTTTTATTTTTTTTTATCCTCACCCGAGGATATTTTTCCATTTTTTGTACAGATAGAGTGGGAGGGAGAGAGAGGAAGGGAGAGAGAGAGAGAAACATCGACGTGAAGGGACACATCGAGTGGCTGCCACCCGCACAACCAACCAGGGCCGGGGACAAACTGCAACCGAAGTACGTGCCCTTAGCGGGAACCGAACCCGGGTCTCTCTGGACCGCAGGCCGACGCTCTCACCGCTGAGCCAAACTGGCCAGGGCACACCACCACATTTTCTTTATCCATTCCTCTGTCCACGGACACTCAGCTTGTCTGCGTGTCTCGGCTGTTGTGGGTCATACTGTTAGGCTTGTGGGAGTGTTACTGTCCCTGAAGGTCCTGATTCGGTTCTCTGGGGGGTTACCCAGAAGTGGGATTGCCGGGTGATATGCGATTTCTAGTTTTAAACTTTTGAGGAATTTCTGGACAGCGCTCCATTGCGGGCGCACCAGTTTTCATTCCCACAAAGGTTCCACCGTGTCCACATCCTACCACACTTGTTTGTTGTCGTTACTTTAATAATAGCCACCTGACAGGTGTGAAGTGATATCTCATCATGTGTATGCCCCTAGAATATTTAATCATTTTTTAAATACATACGAAGCCCTGTTTTAGGCACTTGATCACGTTCACAAAGTCCCTATGCTAAAGAAGCTACATCCCAGCAGGAGGTAACTCCCTGCGTTAAATAACTTAGACCTGATTCTGCTAGACCTACCCTGCTGTATTATAATTACTTCATCAATCACCTGATTTACTAGTGATGCCATAGGCTCTTTAGGTCTAGAATTGAGTTTCAGCCCTCTGGGTATACACCCTAGCCTGTCTACACAGTCATGCATGTTGCTGTTTAATCAATATACTTTAAAAACTATATTTTTTTATTGAATGCTTTAGAGAGAGGTAAGGAGAGGGAGAGAGAGAAGAACATCAATGAGAGAGAAACATCAATCGGCTGCCTCCTGCACACCCCCTACTGGGGATGGAGCCTGAAACCCAGGCCTGTGCCCTGACTGGGAATCCAACCGGCAACCCAACCAGCACCCCTTTGGTGCACAGGATGATGACGCCCGATCAACTGAGCCAAACCTGCCAGGGCCATCATCAATATACATTTTTTTTTTAAACTCATCTTTATTGTTGAATGTATTATAGATGTCCCTCCTTTTCTCCCCTCCTCCCCAGTCCCACCCCCCTCCAGTCTTCCCCACACTATTGTCAGTGTCCATTGTTTATGATATATGCATAGAAGTTGTTTGATTTATCTCATCCCACCCTCCCTCCCCCCTCCCTTTGAGGTTCATCAGTCTAACAATTAATTTGTACTTCTTAATTCCTTCGTCTTTTTCACCCATCGCCCAAGCCCCCCCCCACCCCCCAATCTGGCAAGCAACAAAAAGTTCTCAGTATCTATGAGTGTTTCTGTTCTACTTGCTCATTTTGTTTGTAGATTCAATTGATAGATATGTATTAATTGCCATTTTATTGTTCATGTTTTTGTACTTTTTCTCCTTTGAGAAAACCCCTCAACATTTCATATAATACTGGTTTGGTGGTGATGAACACCTTTAGCTTTTTGTTGTCTGGGAAACTCGATATGTCCATCGATTCTAAATGATAACTTTGTAGGCTAGAGTAGTCTCGATTGTAGGTCGTTGCTTTTCATCACCTTGAATATCTCTTGCCACTTCTTTCTGGCCTGCAAAGTTTCTTTTGAGAAATCAGCTGACAGTCTTATGGGAGCTCCTTTGTAGGTTATAGACTACTTTTCTCTTGCTGCTTTTAAGATTCTCTCTTTGTATTTAACCTTTGGAATTTTGATAATGATATGTCTTGGTGTGGTCCTTTTTGGGTTCATCTTATTTATTTATTTATTTTTATCCTCACCCGAGGACATTTTTCCATTTTTCACTCAGATAGAGCGGGAAGGAGAGAGAGGAAGAGAGAGAAACATTGATGTGAAAGGGACACATCGAGTGGCCGCCACCCGCACGACCAACCAGGGCCGGGGACAAACTGCAGCCAAGGTACATGCCCTTAGCGGGAACCGAACCCAGGTCTCTGTGGACCACAGGCTGACGCTCTAACCGCTGAGCCAAACCGGCCAGGGCCGGGTTCATCTTGTTTGGGACTCTGTATGCTTCCTGGACTTGTATGTCTGTTTCCTTCACCAAGTTAGTAAAGTTTTTGTCATTATTGTTTCAAATAGGTTTTAAATTTCTTGTTCTTTCTCTTCTCCTTCTGGCACCCGTAGGATGTGAAGTTGGCACGCCTGAAGTTGTCCCAGAGGCTCCTTACACTATCCTTATTTTTTTTTTTCTTTTTTTTCTTTTTGCTGTTTTGATTGGGTGTTTGTTGCTTCCTTATATTCCAAATTGATGGTTTGTTTCTTGGCTTTACCTACTCTACTATTGATTCCCTGTAAATTATTCTTTATTTCAGTTAGTGCATCTTTCATTTCTCACTGGTCCTTTTTTATGTTATTGATGTTCTCACTAAGTTCCTTGGAGGTCTCACTAAGTTCCTTGCATGTCTTGCCAAGTTCCCTGAGCAGCCTTATAGCCTGTGTTCTGAATTCTGCATCTGTTAGATTGCTTATCTCCATTTTGTTTAATTCTTCTCCTGGAGTTTTGTTCTTTTCCTTCATTTGGGACATGATTTTTGTCTCTTCATTTTGACTGCTTCCCTGTGATTGTTTCTATGTATTAGGTAGAGTTGCTATGTCTCCTAGGCTTCGTAGGGTGGCCTATTGTAGGTGTCCTGTAGGATCCAATGGCATAGCCTCCCTGTTCGCCCCAGATGGGCCCTCGAGGTGCACCCCAAGTGTGGACTATACACCCTTCTGTTGTAATTGAGTCTTGATTGCTGTTGGCACCTCAATGGGAGGGATTTACTCAGGCTGATCAGCTGCAAGGACTGGCTGTGCCCACTGACCACTGGCCTCTGACTCCCTTGGAGGATCAGCTGTGCAGGGCCCACCACACAGAGCAAGTCTTACTTCAGCAGGGCTCTGGGACCCACTGAGTCCACTCACTGAGTGTGTCACCTGTGGAGGTGGTTGGGTGGTGGTGTTTCGACGTGGTCTGAAGCTGTCCACTGGGTGTGCTGGCTCTGGGGCCAGGTCAGCCTCTGCCTGTGTTCTATCCATGGCCACCAGGCATAAGCTACAGAGTGATCTGCAGATGCGGCTTCTTGTGCTGGGCCTGGAGGAGCCCAGGAGAAGCCAAGTTGTGAAGCAAGGCTGGCTGCTTCTAGTGCTGGGCCTGGGGCCTTATCGAGAGGTATGGGGCTGCTTGTTTGAGAGATTTTAGGAAACTGTGAGGCAGGATCCAAGACAAGCCAGTCCTATGGTAAAGCCTTTGGAAACAGCTTGGGTGGGCCTGAAAGTTGGGTGGGGCGGGGCCTCAGGGAATCACGGGGTGTGTATGTGTGTGTGTTGGGGGTGGTGGTGGGGAGGAGCAAACAGTGTGACCAGGTTGCTGGAGTCCCAGATATGGCGGCTGTCTGCTGCCCCAGGGAAGGGCTCACCGAAGGAACATCAGCCTCCGCCAGCACGCTGTCCAAGAGAAAGCTCCCTCTCCAGCTCTCATCCAAACAGCTCAGTTCTTCCCTGTATGTCTCTGGTCCCCCTTAAGCCGCCTCCCCTCTGAGCTCAGAGGGAGCAAATCTAAGTAAGTTCGTGCACGGGCCCTTTAAGAGGAGCTGCCTGGGGCTCCAGCCGCCTCAGCCTCCCCGAGACTCAGTTCCTGCTGGTTTTCCAGCCAGAAGTGATGGGGATTCTCTTCCTGGCACTGGGACCCTGAGCTAGGCCTGGTGTGGGACGGGGACCCCTCAGTGCTCAGGGAGGACCTTCCCAGCCGAGGGTGTGGGACCAGCCCATCCGCCTCCGCCCCTCCTACCAGTCTCATGGGGCTGCTTCTGCTTCTTTGATCTCGCGGTTGTAGGCCTTCCATTCAGCTGGATGTCAGGTGGTTCTGAACGATGGTTGTGTTGTAGTTTAGTTGTAATTTTGATGTGGTTGTGGGGGAGGCAAGACCGCGTTTACTTACCCCCCATCTTGACTGGGAGTCATCAATATACTTTTGTAAGACACTGAAAACTGGACCAAAGGTACCAGGCTCCGATGACCGCTACGAAGTACGGAATTGACTGCACAAAATTCTGGGTTTGGGTCCTTAGAGAAGGGTCGAAGAACGATGGCGTGGCAGCTGCCTCGGGGCTCTGAGGAGGAGAAGGCACGGTTAGGTTTCAACTGGGAAATAAGGACATAAAACGTACACAGTCCTGTGCATGTGAAAATTCATGCACACGGGATCGTACATGCATACGTGTTCATCTTCATGGCCTGAGAGTGCTTTGGGCCATGTGGAGTTCCACAGCTGGAGACCTGTTCTGCAGGGGCTGATGATTGACAGGCCTGGGGACAGGGGTGGGGCCAGGCTACTCCCAAATGCGCGACAGACAGACAGACAGACATGAGCTGTGCACGCTCGAGTCTTCTCCCTCTTTTCCCTGTGAAAGCGCGCGGGCATCGAGGGAAAAGAGGGAGTGTCCGTATTTTTCCTTCCAGGAGAGGAGGCAGAAATAAACTCGCTCCCTTTTGCGGGAAGTTGAGGAGAAGGGAAGGAACGGTCTCTACCGCCCCAGCCTTTGAATTAGAAATTCCGATTATTTTAAACTCAGGAACCAGATTTCTGCTGGGGGAGGGCATTTGAGTCATGGAGGAAGAAGATGGGGCGCTGTTGAAACGCTGTGTTGGGGAACTAGAAAACGTGGTTCGTGAAATAAGGGAACCTACACCCAACTGAGGGTGCCAGGGTCTGCGCAGTAAGCAGGAAAAAAGCCGTTTTAGATAACGTTTAACTGAAGTGCCACAAATGTGAGTCAGACCCCAAGTGCTGTGAGTGGTTAGAGAGGTGAGAGTATAAATACACAGATTTCAGTGTTCCCTCCCACGTGTAAGCTTCCTAGCCATTTGGAGATTCAGCCCACGTGCCACTGGAACGGCATGTATGACATCCCGCCGAATGGGCGATAGATGCCCTGTGTTTCGCCTCATCACACGATCTGGGACCTCCAAGCTCTGCCCAGACCAGTTCCAGCACAAGGCAGACAGACGGCGGCGGTGGGGCTGGGGGAGAGGGAGGGCGGACAGACAGCCAGTTTAAGAGTCTGTTGGGCATTTTCTGAATGTTTTCTGGGGATCAGGGGATGGGGCAGCAGTTTGAAAGCACTGACCCTTCCCGGACGCTCACTGTGCCCACCCGGCCCGTGTGTTCCCAGGACCCAGTCCCACAGCCAGCTGTCCTTGGACATCCGGAGCTCGGAGTACCTGAGCACCATGCCCCCGCTGCCCGCCGAGTGCCTGGACATCGACGGCGACGGCAGCACCCTGCCCGTCATCTTCGAGGACAGATACGTGGACTGCCCTGCCACAGGTGCGTCTGCTTCAGAGACTCAAGCGTGAGGCTTAGCAGGGAGTTCCGGCCGGTAGCGCTAGTCACGTCCTAGCTGCAGAGGGACCCGGTGGGCGCAGGAGTTTCTTAGTTCACCGAGGAGAGGCAAGAAAGTAAGATCAAGTTAGTTGCTGGAAATTACTTCTTCCAGTGAGGTTGACAAATCAGTGTCACCACAGGACGATTGTAGTAGGGAGCCCCGTCCCCACTCCTTCTGGCGTGGAATTGGACCACGTGCCGAAGCGTTTTTACCTGCAAAACAACCAAATTCTCCGTTATCGGAGCACCGGGAAGAGAGCCTTTCTTTTTTAAAAATTTTTTCCCCCTTTATTGATTTTAGAGAGAGAGGAAGGGAGAGGGAGAGAGAGGTAGAAATATTGACGAGAGAGAACATCGATTGGCCACTTCCTACATGCCCCCCACTGGGGATCGGGCCCACAACCTGGGCATGTGCCCTGACCGGGACTCGAACCGGCGACCTCCTGATGCAGGGTCGATGCTCAACCAGTGAGCCACACCGGCCAGACGGAGATCCTTTCTTACCTGCAATGTGCATTCAGATAGAAATCCTTTCTACTGGAACCTGGTGGCCTCCAGTCAGGCTGCTGTGCAGGGCTGGCTCCATGCCGGGACCCAGGCAGGGGTTCGAGAACATGGGCTGCTGGAGCACACGGAAGAGTGGGTGAGTGACTCGTTCCTGGGAGGGGAGAATGTGTCTGCGAGTGTGTGTTCACACACGTGGGTTTTGCTGGTGTTGCCCAGTTCCTGACTGAGCTGACAGGTCACCGGGAGCGAGCCTGGTGCAAACCGACTGGGCAGCTCTACATGGGGTCCCAGCGAGCACTTCAGACGGCAGTTCAGTACCCCCTCAACCCTCCAGGGACCAGAAAATGCCCAGCCCTGTGCCAGTCACAGTGCACAGTTTTCATTATATCAACCTGCTTCACCTCAGCAGAGCCCCACTGGGCGGTGGTATGTGTTTTAGCACTTTACTCCTATGACAAAAACCTTGCAGGCCCTATTTCACAGGGGAAACTGAGGCACGAGGCGTCTGCGGGTGAATTAAGGAGCACACAGCTTATAGAAGCCGACAGGCAAAGCCAGTTCACCCTGGTCCCGGAGCCCACGCTGCCTGCCTCGCCACCTTTGTGAGGCATCATGCTCGTGTGCCCATCACCGGAAAGGGGGCCCTGATGTCAGAGCACCTGCCATCTGAATGCGTAGGGTGTTTTAGAGTCTAGGTGACTTCCAAGGACAGTGCCGCCTTGCAGAGGAATGGGGCTATTTGGGTCTCAGCTGTACCCTGACATCTAGTGGCCACACGGCATATGACGGCTAAAATGTCCTTGCAGCCAAGCCAGTGGGTGGAAAGGGCTTAACACTTTGCATTGAGACCCTGTGTGCATGCACATAGACATGCTCCTCTTCAGCAGAGTTTTATAAGTTAGCTACTAAAATTTTCAGACCTTCTAATATTATCATTATTAGGCTTGGTTGCAGGGGGCCTTCTAGTCTTTTTTTCTAGACAAATGACTAGCTACCCCATCAACTTGTGGGGACAGTCACAGTGCACAGTTTTCATTGTATCAACCTGCTTCACCTCAGCAGAGCCCCACTGGGCAGCATTGGCTGGAGAGTCAACCTCTGTCCATCGGGTACCCCCTGCGCCCTTCCCTACTGCCCTCCAAGTCAGTGCCCTGGGGTCATCCCTCTGCCCAAGCATCGTTCCGTCTCTACACAGTGGTTCACCACCACGTCTCTTCGCAGCGTCTGTAATGTGGTTGGGACGTGGGACGGAGCTGAGATGGGGACCCCGGTGCTGACAGGCCCATCATCTTCCCCAAGGCTCGGGGACGCCTGCCTGGCTCCCCGACACCTTTGCCCAGACCATCCTCACCCCCATCCCAACCAGGTTCCCACAGCGATCCATGTCCCCTGGCAAACTCCAAGGCTGTATATGACCTGATTCTTATGCAATGTCATTTTTTGTAAAGTTATTGTTATTGTTGAAAATATTGTAAATGTCCCCCATTTTCTCAATGACTAAACACCTGCGCCCTGATTCTTTAATCCCAGAACAAAAGTATTAGTAAATCAGGAACTATTTTCTACTTCTTCAAGGACTGGGCTGCTTTAATACTTAAAAATCAAAGGGAAGTGATCAGATTTGTATTTCTTTCCTTCAGTGGAGTGAAAAGGGGAATAAAAGAGCTGCATTTGCATATTAAACAAAAACATCTGCTCATCAGCTATCTCCATGGCTGGCACCCGGACTCCCAGGTTACCTTGCACACCTTCACCAACGACCTTCACTCCGCTGCTCCCCCTCGCACCCCTCCTCAACCCTGTCCAAAGGCAATCGAGCCTTTTACTAACCTAATCCAACCCTAACCTAACCCTAACCCTAACCCTAACCCTCCTCACTACCCTGTCCAAAGGCAATCGAGCCTTTTACTAACCTAATCCAACCCTAACCTAACCCTAACCCTAACCCTAACCTTAACCCTAACCCTAACCCTCCTCACTACCCTGTCCAAAGGCAATCAAGCCTTTTACTAACCTAATGCAACCCTAACCTAACCCTAACCCTAACCTAACCTCAACCCTAACCCGAACTGAATAACCTTAACCTAACCCCAACCCTAACTCTAGAACTAAACCCAATCCTAACCCTAACCCTAACCCTAACCTTAACCCTAACCCTAACCCTAACCCTAACCCTACCCTAACCCTAACCCTCCTCACTACCCTGTCCAAAGGCAATCAAGCCTTTTACTAACCTAATCCAACCCTAACCTAGCCCTAACCCTAACCCTAACCTAACCTCAACCCTAACCCGAACCTAATAACCTTAACCTAACCCCAACCCTAACTCTAGAACTAAACCCAATCCTAACCCTAACACTAACCCTAACCTTAACTCTAACCCTACCTTAACCCCAACCCTAACCCTAGCACTAACCCCAATCCTAACCCTAACCTTAACCCTAACCCTACCCTAATCCTATCCCCAACCCTAACTCTGACCCCAACCCTAACCCCCACCCTGGCCAGACTCCCTGGATGTGAATCTGTTCCCACAATTAGCAACTGCATGGAATTGGGCCACAGGGCTGTGCTTTCTCCCCCAGAGCCGCTGCGAGTCCTGGGGAATCCTCCCTGGAACACGTCCAGGCGACTGGCCCCGAAGAAGCTAGGAACGGATGTCCAGTAGCCTACTGTCGGTGTCCGGCCACATCCGTTCTCTGAGTGAGGTCCTCCGCTGCTCTCCTCTTGGCTTCTTGTCCGAGTGACAGCAGACTTAACCTCTGACAGCACTGGGCCCCCTCACGGGGCTCCCTAGGTCTTGTCTCAGCTGTCCAGGATAAATCTGATAAACCCTTGACTTCTGTCCCAAGAGTCCACCCATCCGTCCGCTCCCTGTGACATAAAGACCAGACTCCACACTGATGTGGCATCCAGGTCCTCCACGCTGTGGGCTTTCCCGACCTCGCCTCCTACTTCCTCCGGCCACTCCTGCTTCGTCCACGTGGGGTCTAACTGGTGCCGGCCCAGATGCGCACCCCAGACCGTGGCCCTGCCCACGCCTTCCCCTTCCTAGTGCTCACTGTCCTCGGAGGAAGGTTCGTTTGTATTCTCCAGGACACAGGCCACATTCTTGTGGCGGGAGAACCAACCCTACTATTGCTGCATATATTTTTCAATAAGTTTTAAATCCTTTAAAAGCAGAGACTGGCTCACTATCGTAACTAATCCCTACGTTCCCTGTGCCCAGTACACTGCCTGGCACAGGGCTTTGCTCGTAGGGTATGTGAGTGCACCATGCACGGACTGAATGGCGCTGCAGGGTGTGAGTGCATTGTGCACGGACTGAATGGCTCTGCAGGGTGTGAGTGCACCACGCACGGACTGAATGGCGCTGCAGGGTGTGAGTGCACCGTGCACGGACTGAATGGCTCTGCAGGGTGTGAGTGCACCACGCACGGACTGAATGGCGCTGCAGGGTGTGAGTGCACCGTGCACGGACTGAATGGCTCTGCAGGGTGTGAGTGCACCGTGCACGGACTGAATGGCACTGCAGGGTGTGAGTGCATTATGCACGGACTGAATGGCACTGCAGGGTGTGAGTGCACCGTGCACGGACTGAATGGCACTGCAGGGTGTGAGTGCACCACACATGGACTGAATGGCACTGCAGGGTGTGAGTGCACCGTGCACGGACTGAATGGCACTGCAGGGTGTGAGTGCACCACACATGGACTGAATGGCGCTGCAGGGTGTGAGTGCACCGCGCACGGACTGGATGGCGCTGCAGGGTGTGAGTGCACCGTGCACGGACTGGATGGCGCTGCAGGGTGTGAGTGCACCGTGCACGGACTGGATGGCGCTGCAGGGTGTGAGTGCACCGCGCACGGACTGGATGGCGCTGCAGGGTGTGAGTGCACCGTGCACGGACTGAATGGCGCTGCAGGGTGTGAGTGTACCGCGACATGGACTGGATGGCGCTGCAGGGTGTGAGTGCAACGTGCACGGACTGAATGGCGCTGCAGGGTGTGAGTGCACCGTGCACGGACTGAATGGCACTGCAGGGTGTGAGTGTACCACACATGGACTGAATGGCACTGCAGGGTGTGAGTGCACCACACATGGACTGAATGGCGCTGCAGGGTGTGAGTGCACCGTGCACGGACTGAATGGCACTGCAGGGTGTGAGTGCACCGTGCACGGACTGAATGGCGCTGCAGGGTGTGAGTGCACCGTGCACGGACTGGATGGAGCTGCAGGGTGTGAGTGCACCGTGCACGGACTGGATGGAGCTGCAGGGTGTGAGTGCACCATGCACGGACTGAATGGCGCTGCAGGGTGTGAGTGCACCGTGCACGGACTGAATGGCGCTGCAGGGTGTGAGTGCACCGTGCACGGACTGGATGGAGCTGCAGGGTGTGAGTGCACCGTGCACGGACTGGATGGCACTGCAGGGTGTGAGTGCACCATGCACGGACTGAATGGTACTGCAGGGTGTGAGTGCACCGTGCACTGGAACTGAATGGACACTGCAGGGTTGTGAGTGCACCACACATGACTGAATGGATGCTGGCAGGGGGTGAGTGCACTGTGCACGGACTGGATGGCACTGCAGGGTGTGAGTGCACCGTGCACGGACTGAATGGCGCTGCAGGGTGTGAGTGCACCGTGCACGGACTGGATGGAGCTGCAGGGTGTGAGTGCACCGTGCACGGACTGGATGGCACTGCAGGGTGTGAGTGCACCACACATGGACTGAATGGTGCTGCAGGGTGTGAGTGCACTGTGCACGGACTGAGTGGTATTGCAGGGTGTGAGTGCACTGTCCTTGGACTGAATTATGCTGCAGGGTGTGAGTGCACCGTGCACGGACTGAATAGCGCTGCAGGGTGTTAGTGCACCGTGCACGGACTGAATGGCACTGCAGGGTGTGAGTGCACCGTGCACGGACTGAATGGCGCTGCAGTGTGTGAGTGCACCGTGCACGGACTAAATGGCGCTGCAGGGTGTGAGTGCACCGTGCACGGACTGAATGGCACTGCAGGGTGTGAGTGCACCGTGCACGGACTGAATGGCACTGCAGGGTGTGAGTGCACCGTGCACGGACTGAATGGCGCTGCAGGGTGTGAGTGCACCGTGCACGGACTGAATGGCACTGCAGGGTGTGAGTGCACCGTGCACGTACTGAATGGTGCTGCAGGGTGTGAGTGCACCGTGCACGGACTGAGTGGTATTACAGTTACATTTTTTCAAACTGGTACAGTTGATGCGACTCATTGCCTTGGCTCTGTTGTGTTTCTGTTCTACTCTTCATTCATTTATGAACACAGTGAGTTACGACGAGGCAGCCTTGGGATATAGGTATTCCTAACACACAACTCCTCTCTCCAGTGGGGACAAGCAGGGCACCGTGGATTGTAGCCTGGTGTGAGGAGGGCAAGCTGGGAATTTACCACAGAGGATGTGTAATCTGCTGCAGAGTGTGGGAACCCCCACCCCAGGAAGGGAAATTAGCGTAGTCTCTCAAGACGCAAAGAGCATGTCCAGGTAAAGGAAGGTACACCTCTCTGTTCTCATTCTCGGTGCTACATTTCACTGAAAGGCAGGAGGTGACGGTACCTCAACGTCCCATGTCATTTTGAAGGAAGTGTCTCAGTGGTTTACCTCATGTTCACGTTTCATGGTGATTATCACCCTCTAACTTCTATTAAAACCATAAGGAGGATTTAGGCTTTTTAAGGAAAATAAAAGGCCAGCGCCTCTCCCTTTTCTGTTTGGTGTGTGTGGGAATTGAACCCTCAGTGCCCAGAGATTTTTATTGGGGTTCCGTTTTGCCGGCGTGGGTGATGTCGCTGGCAGCATTGCTGGACTCAGCCCCAGCCCGCCTCCCCCCTCGGAGGCTGTGCGGGGTGGCCTGGCCCAGAGCCCGGCCCAGGAATCACATGGCTGGTCTTCCTGGCGCCGACAGCCCCTCCCTGAGCCCTCTCCAGCACCAGCCGTCAAGGGACTCGCCAGGAGCCGTGTGGCCACCGTGAGCTCGCGGGGCTCAGGACTGGAAGACCCTCCTGCCACTGGGAAGTTGTGGGAATGCAGAGGCCCCTCCCAGGAACGGCAGGGCGCCTGCCGAGTTCTCTATGATACAAGCAGGCATCTGGGCAATTTGTGAACATAGATTCTTCCCCTCAGCATGTTCTTTCTCTTTTTCTTTCTTTTCCGTAGGGCACGGTTTGAGTGTCTACTCTAATTTCGATGTTCCAGCAGTGAGTCCCACAGAAATGAGTCTAAATGACAGCGAAGGGAGCCAGACCGTCGGCAGGATGCCACCTCTGAGGAGACGCCTCCTCGTGCCCGCCCTGCAACCAGCCCGGAGGGACTCTGAGGAGCAGGGCACGGGCCCTCCGGCGCCAGGAGGGGACGGGGCCGCCCTAGGCCAGGCAGACGTGCGCTCGGAATCTCAGGTGCATCTGATGGTCGGTGAGTCCCGGAGCCGAGCAGCCTCGCCTGACGATGCGTGTTGGACGGGCCACAGGCCTGATGCCGGAATGCGGTCACGGGCCGATGGCGACCTGCCCGGGGGGAGTCCCAACCCAGAAGACGGCCAGGGCCCCGCGCCGGCCTGCACTGACGTGGCGTCTAGCGATAAGCTCCCCTGCACAGCCGAGCCCACGGTGGTCCTTAGTGGGAGTGGGCGCGTCCCAGATCACCCTGAATCCGACAGAACTCTGCCGAGCAAAGGGGCAGCACGGGGGAGTCGTCCAAACTCTCCAGACAAAGCAGCGCTCCACGAGTCAAGAGCTCTAGGGAGGGGAGCAGACCCAGAGGGTAAGACGGGGCTGCCGAGTCTGAAGCTCTTCCCCAGTGACCCTTGTGAGCCCCGGAACCCTACTTGGAGGGATCCCCTGGAGGTCAGGGGTTCCCCGAAGGCCTCCCACGCCGAGGAGCAGGAGGGAGCGTCGGTGCTGTCGGGCGTCATCAAGAGATCTTCCTCCATCATCTCCGACTCCGGCATTGAGAGTGAACCAAGCTCCGTGGTCTGGTCCGAGGCCCGAAGCAGGGCCCTGGAGCTGCCCGGCGACCGGGAGGTCCTGCACCTGCTGGTCCGCAGACACGCCCAGCACAGGGACTCCCTGGAGGGACACACGGAGAGCAACACCAGCTTGCCCAGCGGGACCCAGGCCTCCCTCACCTCCATCAGCTCTTTGCCCTTTGAGGAGGAGGAGCGGGAGTTGGCGCTCACCAAACTGACCAAGTCGGTGTCAGCACCCCAGATCAGCAGCCCAGAGGAGTCTGCCGAGGACGCGGGCACCACGCGGCGAGAGGGCGGCCCCGCTGGAGCTCCAGCCGGGCACCCCCAGAGCACGGAACCCCCGGGACACTGCAGCCGGCCCAGGAGTGGGGGCTCTGGAGCCCAGGACACTGGGGCCAACCGTGCCCTCGTGGGGCTGACTTCAGGTGCTGACAGCCAGCAGGGCCCTGGTTACACAGACGTCCCCAAAGACAAAGAGCTTCACCTGGATCCTCCAGGACCCTGTTGTCTTGACAGCAGGGCTGAGAGCCCTCCGGGCGTTGAAACCAAAGGTCTTAATTTAAAAACACCACTTGGCACAGCGCTGGACAGCCCTGGGAGCAGAGCCTTTCCCGGGGCAGGGATGGAGACCCCCGAGGGCACGGCCCAGGCCCTGACTGTGGGGGGAGGGGCTCTTTCCAACAGCCACAGCTCAGCGGTCGAGAGCCTTGCTGGCCAGAAGGTGCTGGACCTGAGCGGTACGTCAGCGGGTGAGACCATGGACCTGGATGCCACAGGGGAGGGGAGCAGCCCTCCTTGCGTGGCGGAGGAGACGGCACCAGGCAGAGGGGCGGACGCCCTCCGGGACGTGGGACCTCAGGCAGGCACGGTGGGCTCCGCTGTGCCTCACGCCACTCACTCCCAGGTTCTGGGACCCCAAGAGCCCAGGGCAGGCGCTTCCATCACGGGGTCCCCCCTGAGTCCTGCAGAGACCTTCTCTTCGGACAGTCTGAAGGCCGTGGAGGTCGTCAACTTATCCGTGTCCTGTACGGCCACGTGCCTCCCGTTCTCGTCTGTGCCCAAAGAGACCCCTGCCAGGGCTGGCTTCTCCTCCAGACAGACCCCCTTCCCCATCACGCATCAACCGCTGGGTTCCTTTGGGGTTGTCTCCACCCATTCCAGCCAGCTGGAGGACGAGGTCAGCGAGAGGATGTTCAGGTGAGCTCGCTGGCGCCACCGGCCCCGCCCCACCTGTTAGTTGTCTTCTCATTGAAATAAGTGATGTATTCACGTCACAGAAGTCCCGTGTAGAACAGTATAACGAAGTAGGAATCATCAAGTTCATTTCTTACATGTGACCACGACGTAAGTTCCCCCACACTGCTTTCTATTTGCACCTACATCTAGATATTCTTTTTATGCAAAAATAGGATAATTCTGTACACACTATGTTTTGTTTTTCCCCAGCCCAATATATTGGAAACAAGCTTTCTGTGTTTATGTCTATTTTTGCCTTATCACTTACTGTTTCAACAATACACCATGGGAGAGATGTATTGTGATTAATTAACAAAATCCTTTAGAGATGGGCATTGAAGTTTCTTGTTTCGTTTTTATTGTGATAAACAGCTCTCTCACGAGCATCATCGCAACTGCTGCCCACTTCGCGTGGACGGTTCTCAGCCTTCAGGGAACAGATGCCTTCCCCGGGGGGGGTGCCTCCTGGGCCCCTTTTGTGTGGTTCCTAAGTTGATCATTCCTTTGACAGCATCCAAATCCATCCCTCATTCTTGTGTGGGGCTGGTGTGCCAATGGCTGCCTCACCTCCAAACCGTACGTTTGATTAAGTATATTATAGAATCATTTTTTTTTTATCCTCACCCGAGGACATTTTTCCATTTTTTGTTCAGATAGAGCGGGAGGGAGAGAGAGGAAGAGAGAGAGAGAGAAACATCGATGTGAAAGGGACACATCGAGTGGCCGCCACCCGCACGACCAACCAGGGCCGGGGACAAACTGCAACTGAGGTACGTGCCCTTAGCGGGAACCGAACCCGGGTCTCTCTGGACCGCAGGCCGACACTCCAACCACTGAGCCAAACTGGCCAGGGCAGAATCATTTTTTTTTAAAGCAACCCATCTTACTCTCTTGCAAAAATGCTGAAGAGTTACCTGTTATGATATTTTCAACACAAATCGCACAGATGAGCACACTTCCGATTGCTGTTTGATAAAGATCATTAAATGTCGATTAAGGGCTCATGTCACCAAGTTCACGAACAGTCCTGGCTGTGATGGTATCCGCAGTCTAACGGGAGATGCGAGGAGAGAGATGCCCCTGAGGGCCGTTGGCCAAATGGGGTGGTTTCAGTATGCACAGCGGAGCCAGGGCAGGAGGAAGGACCTTACTGGGCTGGGACAGTGAGAGTGGATAGAGGTGGTGGCCAGGAGAAGCTTTCTGAAGATGCCACCTAAGCTGATGATGATGGGGTGGGGGGGTGACGATATGGCTAGTGACAGATACGTTTTTCTTTTCTTAATCCGTTTCAAGTGTGGTCTGAGCATTTTGCATAGATTATGTCTGAGCATATTGCATAGATAATATACAACGCAGCTTTATTAATTAGAGGAGGGAGTCATTCCCCTTTTACACATGGAGACATGGAATGCAGAGAGGTCACATGGTTGGCTCCCCACCAGTAAGGTCAACGCTAAGATTCTGACCTTGTCAGAGAACCAGGCACAGAACGCGATCACCAGGTAGGAAGGGCATTTCAGACAGGAAGACCTGTCACGGAACCAGGCGGCATGACTCATGCAGGGAACCGTGAGCAACGTGCTCTTTTGGGGGCTGGGAGATGCTGGTGGAGAAGGAGGTGGGAGCCCAGCCGTGACGGCCTTGTGGGCAGAGTCAGGAAGCTTTCACCCCGGGGAGGGCTTTTCAAAGGTCGTGTGACTCCTTGGAGCTGGGTGGACCCTTCCAAGTCCTGCTCGATGCAGGAGCCACATAGAGGTGTGCAGAACCCACACAATGTCTCTGGTTTCCCCAGGGTGCTCTCCTGCCTCCTTGTTCAGGACACAGCTCCTCCCACTGCATCTCCCCCAAGGGGGCACCCCCAGCCTCTGCCGCTCGGCAGATCCTGCCTTGTAGATGTTCGTCCTCCTACGTCCCAGCCCAGCTCGTCTCCTGTTCAGCGTGCGTCGCACAGCGTGGCTTGTGATTAACTAGTGTATTCTCCAGTTTCTATCAGGCCAAAGAAAAATTTAAAAAAGAACTGAAGATTGACGGATTTCTGTACAGTGACCTGTCTGTACTCGCCTCTGACACACCGTATTTCCCACCAGAGGAAGAGGAGGAGAATTTGGAAGACGGGATTCACCTGGTGGTCTGTGTCCATGGCCTGGACGGTGAGTTCCACTGTGGGCTCCTCCTCAGAATCCTGTGCCGTGAGCAGTTTGTGACATTTATGAATTAATTTGGGTCAGGCGTTCCTTCGACAAATGGCCAGCGAGCCCTTGTGGGATGGCAGTGAGTAGGTGGGGTTTGGGGAAATGGCATGGCCTTGACCCCAAGAATTGTGCGTGGCCCCCCAATCCATTCAGATAGTGAAGTACATGAATGAGTGAATGAATGAAGGCATGAATGAATGAATGAAGGCATGAATGAATAAATGAATGAATGAAGGCATGAATGAATGAATGGCATGAATGAATGAATGAAGGCATGAATGAGGGCATGAGTGGGGTGATGAATGGATGAATGGAACGGAGGCAGGAGGACATGGAACGTGCCCGGGCTGTGACCAGCAGCCTTCAGTTCAGTCCTCATTCCCCTGCTCCGGACGGTCCTGTGGAGCCGGTGGCACCCCGGCCCGCACACCTTCATGACTCCTGTTCCCAAAGGCGACTGTTACTCTATAGTAGATGACAACACCCTGCATGGCCTGTTTGGGGGACTCGTTGACTATATAAAGGTGGCAGAACTAGACAGACTTTGTATTAAACAGGAAATTTAAGAGGGGACCGGTAGAGGTCATGTTGTGTGTGTCATCCATTGAGTGGCGCCACCTGCAGAGTCCTGAGTGGACAGAACTGGCTGTGGAAGGGGAGGAGGAGGTGCGCCTCCCACCACCCTGTGTAGAAGGTTCTGTATGTCAGGGGGTCATTCTTCTGTGTCTACAGGTCAGGGGGTCATTCTACTGTGTCTACAGGTCAGGGGATCATTCTTGTGTGTCTACAGGTCAGGGGGTCATTCTTGTGTGTCTACGGGTCAGGGGATCATTCTTCTGTGTCTACAGGTCAGGGGTCATTCTTGTGTGTCTACAGGTCAGGGGGTCATTCTTGTGTGTCTACAGGTCAGGGGGTCATTCTTCTGTGTCTACAGGTCAGGGGGTCATTCTTGTGTGTCTACGGGTCAGGGTGTCATTCTTCTGTGTCTACGGGTCAGGGGGTCATTCTTCTGTGTCTACGGGTCAGGGGGTCATTCTACTGTGTCTACAGGTCAGGGGGTCATTCTTGTGTGTCTACGGGTCAGGGGGTCATTCTTGTGTGTCTACGGGTCAGGGTGTCATTCTTCTGTGTCTACGGGTCAGGGGGTCATTCTTCTGTGTCTACAGGTCAGGGGGTCATTCTACTGTGTCTACGGGTCAGGGGGTCATTCTACTGTGTCTACAGGTCAGGGGGTCATTCTACTGTGTCTACAGGTCAGGGGGTCATTCTTCTGTGTCTACGGGTCAGGGGGTCATTCTGTGTCTACAGGTCAGGGGGTCATTCTTGTGTGTCTACAGGTCAGGGGGTCATTCTACTGAGGTAGGGCTTGCAGAAAGGCCCTGACCCTGTGTGTGGGGGCTGGGGCGGCTGCCCGGGACCAGTTGTTTAGTTGTTTGTATCATCCGCTGAACACAACCACGGTCAGTGTGGAGACTTACATCCCTCGGCTGTCGGCTTCGAGAGGACTGACCAGGTGGGTTTCTCCATCGTTTTCAGGCAACAGTGCAGACCTCAGGCTGGTGAAGACTTTCATAGAACTGGGGCTCCCTGGCGGCAAACTGGACTTCCTCATGTCCGAGAAGAATCAGGTACGATGACAAAATGCGTCCGAGCTGAGACTCCCCGCATCAGGTCTTCCACGAACCTCCTGAGTTACCAGGACGGAGTGTGGCCGCGCCGATGAGAAGGATCTTGCCACACGCACTGGCCGGCCATGTAGAGGAAGTTACTCTCTCCTGGGAGGGTCAGGAAAGAGGAAGACGCGGGGACATGGGAATCGGGTGACGGACCTTTTGACCACGGCGGGCATCGGGGTGGGTGACAGCTCGGAGCACACATGCCTGGGGTGTTTGTGGGTCTGCCCTTGGGGCTGTCACTGGTGTCTGTGTGACCAGTGGAGCTGGGTACTGACCCTCTTACAGTCACCGATAAACTGGGGGGCCTTTGCCATTTCAAGGTCGGTGGAGTCTGGAGCCCTAGTGAGGGGTCAAAGTAGGTGAGAATTTAGAGGTTCAACGGCCAAGAGGTGGGGCTGGGTGGAGGGCTGTTGGTTCCCACCCGCGGGATCGGAGACGGAGGAAGGACACGTATTCTGTGGAGGCCCAGACTGCAGGGAACTAACGGGTCCCATGACCACTGACAGTGGGAACTGTCCAGAGTGGTCAACACGCCGACCTGGAAGGCCAGGTCCCATACCTCCCTGAGAGCGCTCAGTCTGCTGCCTTTTTTTGACACCTGCTACGTCCAAGGTCATGTCCATGCGGTGGGAAGAGGCGTGGAGGGCAGGAGAGGGAAGAGAGTCACCTGAGCACTGAACATGTGCTGCGCACTCTCTACCTGTCTCTGTTTGATCTTCACAAGCCTTCTATTAAGTGCTGACACCATTCTCTCCTTCGGTGGTCAGTCACCCCCTAACTGGGGAATCTTCAGGGTGTCAGTTTCTTCATCAGGGCCCCAATCTGTGAGTCCTGATTTCTTTCTTTCTCTTTCTTTCTTTCTCTTTCTTTCTTTCTTTCTTTCTTTCTTTCTTTCTTTCTTTCTTTCTTTCTTTCTTTCTTTCTTTCTTTCTGTCTCTCTCTCTCTCTCCTTTCTTTATTGATTTTAGTGAGACAGGAAGGGAGAGGGAGAGAGAGAGAGAAACATTGATGAGAGAGAACATCGATTGCCCGCCTCCTGCACGCCCCCCACTGGGGATGGGGCCCACAACCTGGGCATGTGCCCTGACTGGGAATGGAACCAGCGACCTCTTGGTGCAGGGTCGACGCTCAACCACTGAGCCACATCGGCCGAGCAAGCCGTTTTCTTGATGTTGAGTCCAATCCCCGACCCTAGCGTCAGGCTGAGACACACTCCCCGAAGGCACCAGGCGTGGGATGGAAGCAGCCAGCTTCATGGAAGAGCCTGGCTTTGCTATGACCCGCCTGCCCCCGTCTCCTCTCCCCTCTCGCAGATGGACACGTTTGCAGATTTCGACACCATGACGGATCGGTTGTTGGATGAGATCATTCAGCACATTCAACTCTACAACCTCTCCATATCCCGCATCAGGTAACGGGGAGACAGGCAGTCGGCGCCGGGAGGAGGGGATGCTGTGGGGCACTTGCCGTGTACAAGGTCACCCGGTCAGCGTGGTGCCTTCTGCACCCACTGGGACCAGCGGGCTTGTGACTTCGTGGCGTAGATGACGTTCAGAGTGGAAATGACACACCCTTGTCTGTCATAGTGTGTCTGCAGGAGAACAAGCCTTTGTAGCCCAGTAGAAAGAGACCTGGACTTGGTCAAATATCCCTCGGTTTGGATTTTTCTTCCTCTAACACCCACAAGTCCGAATCCCGACTCCTACCAGGGAAGCTCTCAAGCTCTTCCACCTCTGAGCCTGTGTGTTGTGGAGCCGGGCGGGGGGCACTGAGGTGGTGTGTTACGGAGCAGTGGTGGGCGGCCTGCCCCAGAAGGGGGTTCTGGTGGCTGCTAGTTGGCTCCCTGCACTGGTCCGATGACTTGCTTTAGCCGCACACACGACCCAGGTGGTAGGGAACAGCTGGCACCGGCGCTGCGGGCAGAGCGGTGCCCCCTGCGTCGCCACCTCGTCCTCGTTCCCAGAGGCCCCCGGAGGTTAGGAGGGAACCACAGGCTGCAATGGGAAGGTTGGAGGGGTCCCTTTGATATAACAGGGTTTCCATCATAATTACTTGACTGGAAAATGATGCTGTGTTGGATCCATAGATCTGTGAGCACAGGAGGACCAGAGCGGAGTCTGGGGGAGGGGCGTACCCCTGTGTGGGCGGACAGCAGGCAGTGGATGAGGGCAGAAGGGGGGTGCATAATGAAGGAACGAAACCAGAGGGGGTCACACGTCAGGTCGGAATGGCCGCAGAAGGAGATGGGATTGTGTCCTGTGGATGACCAGGAGGATGAACTGCTCAGAGAGGACTCCCAGGTGGACCAAGAGAAGACATGGAGACCGGGCGGGGGAGGGAGCTGCTCTCATAATATAAGGCTGAGCAGGGCGCCCCCAAGTCTCTTCTGACCACACGGGCACAGGAGCTCCCGTTCACGGAGACCTGTCTCAAGCCTGCCACCACCAGACTTTGGATCCTGCCGGGGATGCAAACCCGTTCTCTCGGCCAGGGCCCCTCAGTCTGGTGGGGGGTGGGGGCGCTGACCCCGGCCCGCAGCGCGGCTGCTCGGGCCGCTGGCCTGCCGACACCGTGTCGTGTCTCCAAACAGCTTCATCGGCCATTCTCTCGGCAACATCATCATCCGATCGGTCCTGACGAGGCCCCGGTTCCGGTATTACCTCAGCAAACTTCACACGTTCCTGTCGCTGTCCGGGCCTCACCTGGGGACCCTGTACAACAGCAGCACCCTGGTCAGCACAGGTGAGACATGCCCGAGCCTGCCACTCGGTTCATGGGGCAGAGGGGAGGGGAGCCGGTGGAGCGGGGTCCTGACTGTGCCCTCTCCCGGCCTGGAGGGTGGACAGACCCCTGGGCTTAGCTGTGTGCCGGGGGGGGGGGGGGGTCAGATGTTTCCCTGCTTCTGGGAACAGGACAGTGACGTCCTGGGTGCCGCCAGGGGAGGCTGCGGGGCTGACAGTGTGGACAGAGCAGGGGTCTGTGTCTGGGCTGCTGTAGCCGCTGCCACAGACCTTGTAAACGGCAGACGCTTGTCTCTCATAGTCCAGAGGCTAGGAGTCCGCGGTCCAGTCCCCCCGATACACTTCCAGTGAGGTTCCGGGCTCACAGATGGCCATCCTCTTGCCATGCGGCAGGGGAAGGGGGCTCTCTGAAGGCGCTAATCCCACTCAGGAGGGCCCCACCCTCACGACCTGACCTCCTCCAAATACCACCGCGTGGAGGGCTCGTGTCCGGCCTGGGAGCGTCGGCGATGCAAACATCCGTCGGTAGCTCTCGGCCAGGCCTCTGACGGCCTCGGCTCCGAGCCTTCGCTCTCGTGAGATGCCTGCGGGAAGCTGTGCCCAGACTGTGTGACTCCGGCTGGGACTCCCGTCTCTGTGCTCCTTAGTCTCCTTACTTTTAAGATGACGCTAATGTGTGTGTCTATATGTACGTCTGTGTATCTGCGTGGCTACATGTCTGACGTACACGTGTGTGTATATGCAGTGTGTGTGTGTGCAGTGTGCGGTGCGTGTGTGTGTATGCGGTGTGCATGTGTGTGCGTGCAGTGTGTGTGTATGTGTGTGCAGTGTGTGTGTATATGCGGTGTGTGTATATGCAGTGTGAGTGTGCAGTGTGTGTGTGTATGCGAGGTGTGTGTGTGCGTGTGTGTGTATGCGGGGTGTGTGTGTATGCGGGGTGCAGTGTGTGTGTATGCGGTGTGTGTGTGCGTGCAGTGTGTGTATGCAGTGTGCATGTATGTATGTGGTGTGCGTGTGTGTACAGTGTGTGCATGTGTGTGCTGTGTGTGTGTGCGGTGTGTGTGTATGTGGTGTGTGTGTGTGCATGTATATGCAGTGTGTGTATATGCGGTGTGCTTATGTGTGGTGCATGTGTGCAGTGTGTGTGTGTGTGCGATGTGCGCGTATATGCGGTGTGCGTGTGTGTGTGTGTGGTGCGTGTGTGTATGCGGTGTACGTGTGTGTGTGAAGTCGCTAAGGATGGGAGGGGAAGGATTCGGACGTTAACTGGCCCGTACGGAAGGTCAGCTGTGGGACTTCCTTCCTTCTTGCCCGAGTGTGAGGACCCAGCTCCCAGCTCTGAGGTTCTGACAGGTCCTCCAGCTGCCAGGGACTGTCACAATCACGGACAGAGAAGCAAGGCTCAGGGAGTCTCGGGAGATGAGCCACATGCCCAGGACAGCGAGTGGCAGGACAGACTTTCTGCACATGACCCAGCCTGTGCAGTGACACAGAGGCGTCAGGTGACCAGCTGCAGGTGGTTCTTTGAGACAGAAGTGCCATGGGGTGGCCTGGCGGGCAGGAGATGCCGTGGAGCTCGAACCCGGAGCCTGGTGATGTGACGGGTGTCCGACAAATCCTGAGGACACACGCACACCCCCATGGGCGGCAGCCCTGGAAGTGGGGGGTCTGGTGTGCACCAGCCCGAGCCGGCAGCTGGCCTGTGCAGAATCCTAAGTAGTTTATTAAATCGCATTCCCATGAAGGCTCAGCAGCCCCCAGGGGCACAGCCCACTCCCCGACATCTGGGGTCACGTCTCACACACCGACCCTCGGGGCCCAGCCGCCAGCCCGGCCTGTGTCCGAGGCTGCCCCGCGGTCAGGGAAGCGGGGCCGCGGGCTCTGCTCCCAGGAGGCAGGGTGGGTGGTCTAGTATGTTATTTTCAGGACCTTTTTTGTGAACGTGAGTTATTCGGAAGTCTTTCCCTCTGTCCCTTGGTCTGTCCTCACAAATCAGGGATGCCGTCTCTGGACTAAAACAAATGACTCCAACGGCATTGACTGTTCTTGCGCAGTTACAGCGTCATCTTGCAACACCCTGGAGCGTTTGAAAGGAGACACATGTAACGCTTCCGGGCAGCGCCTGAGTCGTTCCGTGTGGTTCATTGTACTGGGTGCACGCGCGCATTTACGCGGCAGCGGTGAACACACGTGCGCACATCGCGTCTTGCTTGTTTCCTTCCGTGTTCATAGAAGCGTGTGGTTGTGACAGTACTCGTCGGCTAGTGTGGGCGTCCCCACAGGGAAACGGATGGGCTCGAGGCGAGAGGTCCGCTCTCCCTGCCCCACACCCTCACCGATGTGCGAGCAGCGCTCTTGATGCGTGTTTGCGTGCGGATGTTTCTGGCCGGGACTGTGGAAGCAGACGGAGCAGGCAGGAGAGCACAGTGGAGGTCGGGCTCCTGACGCCTGCGGCCACATCCCTTGCGGCACCATCTGTTTCTGCCCCCAGTGCGGAAGGAACAGATGTGCCCAGCTGGTCAGTGCCCACGAACACGCCTGCCACCCTCTTCTTGTGAAGTGAACCCAAACTCACGGTTGGAGTTGCTCCCCCGTTATTTTCTGCTTCCTTCGTTTTACGGGCTTGGTTTCGGTTTCGGTTCGGTTTTCCCAGGCCTGTGGCTCATGCAGAAATTGAAGAAGTCTGGCTCCCTCCTGCAGCTGACCTTCAGGGATAACACTGACCTTCGCAAGTGTTTCCTCTACCAACTCAGCCAGAAGACGGGTGAGTGGCTTCCCCTGCGTGGGGCATCCTGCGTGGGAGCTGCAGATCCGCGCTGTGGCCCAAACTGGCGTCAACGCTGCGTGGATTCACTCACGGAGGGTTTGGTCGGGAGGATCCGCCTTTAACTCACTGGAGGCCCACAGCTACCCCAGAACCCAGCCGCCCCGGCCTGCTCCCCAGTGGCGTGGGGAACGCAGCACAGAGGGGAGCCAGAGTGTGTGGGGGGGAATCTCTACAGGAGATCTGGAGCCTCTGATGCCCTCCACTCCTTCAGTCTCCTGATACACAGGCTGGAAGTCCAGGGGCCAACCCACAGCTCCTTCACCCAGGTGCAGAGCCCCGTCCAAAAGGGGGACTAGCAGCTGTCTGTGCTGACAGTGCAGGGGGGCTGGGTCCTCTCCAGGCGGCCCGAGACCTCCCCCTCCCCCAGGCTGCACTGAGGAAGGGCGCAGAGGTGCAGAAGCCTCCCCCTCCCCCGTCTGGGAGGAGCAGAGGGCCGCAGAGGTGAGGAGGAGGAGGAGGAGAGAAACAGGGCCTGCCTTCCCGGGGGACGCCCCAGGGCTCCCGGCCTCCTGGCCCAGGAAAGCGTTGCTGTCCTGTTCGTTCGCCTTGCTTGTCCCCTGCCCAGAGTAGTGCCCTGTGTCACCTCGGCTTCCCTGCCCGATGTGCACACAAGGCCCAGAGTGGCACATTCCTTTCTGGGCCCCCAGCCGAGGGTCCTTCCGCACCGCCCTCTGGGCCGGGTGAGCAGCGTGCACAGCAGAGGGCGCTCGCGGGCCGCCCCGGTAACAAGCGCCCCGGGCTTGTTGCAGGTCTGCAGTATTTCAAAAACGTCGTGCTGGTGGCCTCGCCCCAAGACCGCTACGTGCCGTTTCACTCCGCCAGGATCGAGATGTGCAAGACCGCCCTCAAGGACAGGCACACGGGTGAGCCGACTTCCACCGCCGGGTTTGAGAGCGAGGCCTCGTCGGGCACCGCCCACGATCGGCCCAGGGGAGGGACCCGCGCCCCGGGCTCCTCTCCAGGTTCCTCCGCTGAGTTGGGTTACGTCCCCCCCTCCCTGCCCCCGCAGGGCCCGTGTACGCGGAGATGATCAACAACCTGCTGAGCCCGCTGCTGGGCGCCAAGGACTGCACGCTCGTCCGCCACAACGTGTTCCACGCGCTGCCCAACACGGCCAACGCGCTCATCGGCCGCGCCGCCCACATCGCCGTGCTGGACTCCGAGCTCTTCCTGGAGAAGTTCTTCCTGGTGGTGGGGCTCAACTACTTCAAGTAGTGGCCGTGGGGCTCGCCAGGCACCCCGAAGCCCCGGAGAGCTAGCGGAGTCACCCTTTGTCCTCCGCCGGGCCAGGGTGGAGCGCAGAGGGGAAGGCGGGAGGGACGCGGGGCGGGGCCAGACATTCGAGGGGTTCCCCTTTCGGAAGTTGGGGAAGCCCCACCCCCAGCGTTAAGGACATCAGACTTTGCCTGGACCTGTCTAGCCCCCTGGAGTCTCATCCAAGATGCTCTCTAGGGAAAATACGAGAAAAATAAAGCAACAGCACTTGGAGACCCCACCTTTGTAACCTGCAGTGGGTGACGGAGAGCCCTCCAATTCAACTCGGTGTGTCCAGTGTGTTGCTAGCTCATGGCTTTACCATCTGGATGAAATCAAGTGCACACAAGCGTCTCAGAACTCAGGTTAACCTCCGTGCAGAGGGAACATGTCGGTGTAAATAGAATCCATAGACTCCCGTTCTCATCCCCCCTCGTATTTTCTCCGCAAGGGGCCTCGGAGTGCTTGGGAAACTCCACGTGCAGTGGGCGGGGCGGGGAAGGTGTGCAGGGCGCAGGGGGACGCCACAGAGGAAACTGGAGAGACCGTGAACGGGTCCCCTCCCCTGCTGCTCCGGCTCCTTCTCTGCCGAGCTCTGGCCCGTAGGTTCCCTCTGCGATTGCTCAGCTCTGTCTGTGGTGGGCACACTGACTCCGACTAGTGCCAGCAGGAGGGGGCACTTCCGTTCGTGCACACCTGTGTGACACCCCCACCCGTCTACTTCCAAAGAAACGCTGTGTTAGCTTCTGATGCACCTGGGAACCATGGAAACCGTGGCCAGCTGCCCTCCTGTCCGTGGAGGGGAGGGCGTCCAGGTGGAGAGAGAGCTGGGCTGAAATCTCAGGGGAGTTCTAAGAAGGGTGCTGGGTATCTTCAATAGAAATGTCATCTTGCCTTAGGGAAATAAAGGGCTAGGAAGGACACCATCGATTGAAAAAAACATGGGAGCAGGAACAAAAGGAGGTCAGAGAGACCACAGTTAGGTGGAGGACTCACCGTAAGTCGTTGGTAAGTGGCTTAAGAAGTTTAGAAACGTATCAGGATGTTGAAGGTGACCTCCAAGGCTGAGGACACTATGGGCTCAAGGAAGCCTGGAGCATCATTCGGTGGCAGGAGGGACACATGGATCGGCAGGGACAAGTAACGCTAGAGACCCTTGTTCTGAGGTGTGAGAGCAGATAGGGAACCTTGAGAATGTCATCATCTCCTTTCTGGCTTCTGCAAAACTCCCTCACAAAGTGTGGAAACAGGTCCCTCCTCAGCCCCTGGACCGTGACCTTAGGTCACCAACGCCATCTTGGCTCATCTGAGAATTTTAATTCCTCACGTTAGCCACGTGGCTTTGGGAAATGCAGATGTCCAGGGAGGCGACTTTGCAGGAGAGTAGACATGGATTTCTGAAGAAAGCGAAGGGGCAGGAGTCTGATGGTCCGCAGAAGCCACATCCATGGGGGAATGTGCGGCTTCTCTGTGGGTCTGGTTCCAGCTCTCACTGTCCCAGTTCCTCACATGTCGGGGCTCAGGAAGCCCTTTGGGCACTTTCCCACTGAAGATTTTTCCAAGTTCCCGGTGGGCATGGACTCCGTACCCATGGACAGTGCCAGTCCACAGGGTCCGAGGAGGACTGGTCCCTGCAGAGCCGCTCATGGCGCTGTGTGTCTGGCGGAGGAGCCCTGCCCCCGATGTGTGTGGTTCATTGTGAGTTTCCACTTCCCGTCGGAGAGGTGGTCCTTCCCTGGTCATTGGAAAGACAGTGGTGGAGCAGGTGGTTACGGAGCCAGGGTGAGTCCGGTGACCATTGTCTTTTCCAAAAACCAGATGCCATTTTTAACTTCAATATGCTGTCTGGACATAGTGTGAACTCACGGCAATAAACGTCCAGCTGCATGGTGCACCTCTTTTTTATGGGGGTGCTCTGCTGTCTTTGTAAACCCCCTCTGGCCTCTGGGCATCTGTTATCACTGTCGAAAGTACATCTCTATATTGTAAATAAGCGCGTCAAGTGGTACGTGTCATGCCTCATTTGAAAAGGATTTTTTATGTCTCTTTCTATTGAAGTATAGATATCTAATATATATATACACACACACATATATAATATATATATAAATATATAATGTAAAGCAGGGACATTCTATTATTTATGATAAAAATTATAAACAAAATGCCTGCCAAGATAATGGTCTAGTATGTCTTCATTCTCAGTATTGTTTTTGTTTTTTTGTTTGTTTGTTTGTGTGATGTTACGTTTCTCAGAATTGCTTAGAAATAAAAATTGCTGATACTGAGATGAATTGAAATGTGCTGTTCAGGAGCCAAATACATTCAGAGAAGCGGGCGTGGACCTGAAGTCACCTTGGGCAAACCAAGTCCCTTAGCGGCAGGTTGGACGCAGCTGGAGAGCTGTGTGCCTGGGGAGGAGGAGGGACCCGTCCTCTAATTCCACACCACAGTGTCTTCCTCTGCGTGCCTGCAGGTCCCCCTCTCGTGAATATGTCTCCTCGAGAGCAGGACCGTGTTGAGTGTATCGGTATGTCCCTGCGGGGCTCAGCAGGTATTTGCTGAGCACAGCCAGTCCTTTGAAATCTGCTGGTTTCTTCTCCAGCTGCCCAGCCAAACCCCAGCAACTGCTTCTGTTGCAGAAAAGGTGCCCGTGGTCCCTGCTCACCCTCCAGGCCTCCAGTTGGCAGGCGGAGAGCAGTGTTGAGGGAGAAGATAATCCCAGTGGCGAGTGTCTGTAACGGGCCGGGCCCTCTGTCTGGGGGGCTTGCTTTCAAGTCATGGCGTTGGGCCAGGTTCCCTCATCTATACAACAGGTTTGAAAATACCTACTTTGAAAGGGCAGCTGGGGCACATGGCCGAGAAGGGGAAGCAGAGTCTGGGCCATTGCCTGCAGAGAGGAGGTGTTCTAAAATTTGGGGAGGCACCCTAGGAATATCTTATCGTGAGAGGTTGGCTATAGGAACATTTCTTTATAATGAATTAAGAAAAATTTCAATAAATCCCATGAAAAATACATACATACATATTAACCCTTGAAAAGGACAGTTTGCATGGCCTCGAGGTGATTGCTACGCGATGGCCTTGAGGAGGTCACCTCTTTGGGACTTTAGGCTTGAGCTTCCAGAACTCGGAACACCTTATTATGAATCCAGGAGGCTGTGCACTCGAACCATGTGGTGGAACAATCTCCTGCTCAGGGTACAGTGGCTGTCATCTGGCTGAGAGGTGAGGACCGGCTGACACCGCACAGCGGCCGAGAGCAATGGGACATCTGATTTCAGGGGGCTGGAAGTCTGAACTCTATATCTCAAAGCATCGTTTGACTGCAACACACTGAAAACACTTTTTCAACTAGGGCTGAGAAGGTTAAACACATTGCCTATGACAAAATACCCTGCTTCATAGTTCCTGGCTCCGAGGAAGCTGAATAATAATCCGGGTACGTCCAATAGCCTATGTGTAAGTCTTGGCTAGGTTTGCATTTGTTATTATTACTATTATTTCCTTCAAAGGCAGCACTTCCTTCTGTCCCGTACTGTCTGGAACAGAAGCAGGGTGACATCTTCTCTGCCGGAACGCAGGACGAGAGCCTGGGACTTTGCCATCCCGATGTCCCCACACCCTGCACTTGAAAGCATGTCTCTTCAAACCCTTTATTTCCTCTCTGCCTGGTTCTGGGCTAAGCTCCAGCGGCTATAGAAATCCATCGATGGGGGACCCTGCGCTTCAGGAATGTGTCCTCTAGGGGGAGCAGGCGCTCATCAGACTAGGAGAAGGTTCACATGATAGAAGCATGAGACAAGGGAACAGTGGGAAACAATGAGAATGTCATCATGTCATCATCCCAGAACCCTTTCAGGCAAACCACCCTCCTGCTATGGGGGTTCTGCACCCCTCAGGGTCTGGAAGCAAAAAACTGCCCAGATGAGATGCCACATGGACAACAGCTGTGCCACTCACGTTGGACTTCAGAGCTTCTTTGAATCTACCACCCGGATCAGCGTCGATTAGGAAAGTGGCCAAAGGAGAAGCTGGGCAGGGCAGATTCCAGCCCAGTGGCTCAGGGAGCAGCTGTCCTCCTGGGCGGCACAGCGCTTGCTCGTGGTACAAAGGCTCAGGGCGCTCTGTGACTTCCCTACGTCCCTTCCAATGAAGGGGCAGAAGTAGGCGGTGGAGGAAGGACTTCAGGGTGTCCGTTAGCCACACTCGGGCTTGACCGGGAGACCTAGGCTGTGGCTTCTGTCGATTGATCCCGCAGTGCAGAGCTCTGGGATTTATTTCATTTTATTGCTTTATTTTATTTTATATTACTTCTTGTTTTCAGATGTGACCTGCTACCTTGTAGAAGGGAAAGTGAGGCAGGGTCTTTGGCCCGGGCCCTTTCTCTGAAAAGGAACCTGGGTGTATAGCTGACGCCACTGGGAATCCCTAGCCTGTCTTCATTCGGTGACCACATCTGTGTACGATAACTACAGTCTCCCACACACCCTTGCACACCGTCTGCACCGCGAAAGCCACAGCCAAGGCGTTAGTGCGAGCATCATTCCTATTTTCCTGATTGGCTCTTGGGTTGGCGTTTTTTGTAGCTCCTGATGTGTATGAGTGATAAACAGCAACGCGCATAATAAGAAAACATTTTGACTTTCTTTTTCCAGGACTTTGTGTTTGTGGAATGCACAGTAAACGCTCTCTAGGAACGCGGGTAGGGCTGAGGCCTCCCTTCTGCGTTTGCGGTGGTGATTTCTGGGGCACTCACTGTGGGAAGGGCCTAGGGCATCCTGGCTGGCTGAGCAGAGGAGAGAGGGAACTCAAACTGGACTCTAGGAGGGCACTGCCTGTGCCCTAATGCATGTGGGACTTAAATACCAACGTGATGAATGAATGACTATTTGACTCACAGCAGGTGCTAAATGGACATCCTTATCAACACATTCTAAAGCCAGAAGCCTTTCTGCTGCAGCAAGCTTTCTCCCTGGGGCGTCTTCTACAGCTCTGCCCAGGGATAGGGGTTTCTTCCACGGGGAAACAGACAATGCAGCCTGTGGCTGACATAGTGAGCTGTGGGGAGACCCCTCCCCAGTGGCCAGCCTGAGGCAGCGCCAGTGGCAGAAATTCCCGTGGCCTGCAGAGGGCGCCCAAAGCCCGGCAAATAGCAAAGTGCTAGCTGAAGCTGGGAGGTTCCCTTCCTGCCTCCAAAATGGGCTTGGAATCTGAGCAGGAGGAAGTGAAGATGCAATTGGCTTTTGGAAACGAGAGAAATGAGGACGTCAAGAAGGTAGAAGTAGGGAGGGTAGCGTGAAGTTTCTGGATTTCATGCTGGCATTAACTTGATGAATGAATCTATTCCAATCCAACCCTCAAGCCCCAAGCGAGGTGCCGTGTGCAGACCACAGGGCTGGGAAAAGGAACCGTGCAAGAAAAGGCTGCTCTCCTTAGCCCAGGCCCCCTGACTGCTCAGACAGCAGCTGGAAAGTCGCTTTCTCGAGAAGAGCTGCTCAGACCCCCCTCGGAGGACGTACTTGCTAGTTTTCTTTCAAAGGAACAAACTCTCTTGCTGCCCGCGGAACAAAGGGAATCCTTGGAGGCTGGCCCAACCACTTCATTTTCAAAATGTAATAGAATCTACAGACACCCTGTATACATTTTGGGGGAATATATATATATATAAAATCTCACATTTTCTTTATTCGTCCATCTCTCGGGGGACACAGGTTGCTTCGATACCTTAGCTACAGTGAATAATGCTGCCATGAAACAGTCCAGGTGTCTCTTTCAGACCATCGTTTTGTTTCCTTTGGATATATTCCTAGAAGTGGAATTGCTGGATCATATGGTACTGGTATTTTTAATTTCTTAGCCACATTTAAAATATTTTAAGGACCCTCCATCGTTTTTTGTTGTTGTTTTGTGTTTTGTTTTTTGTTTTTCCCATAGTGGCCGCACTAATTTGCAATCCCACCAACAGTGCATGAGGGTTCCCTGTTCTCTCCCCCCACCCCGCTCCCTTAAATAACAGCTGTAAATAAATCCAAAAGGCCCTGGCTGGTTTGGCTCAGCGGTTAGAGCGTCGGCCTGCAGTCCGGAGAGACCCGGGTTCGGTTCCCGCTAAGGGCATGTACCTCGGTTGCAGTTTGTCCCCGGCCCTGGTTGGTCGTGCGGGTGGCAGCCACTCAATGTGTCCCTTTCACGTCAATATTTCTCTCTCTCTCTCTCTTCCTCTCTCTCCCTCCCACTCTATCTGTACAAAAAAAAATGGAAAAATGTCCTCAGGTGAGGATGAAAAAAAAAAAAATCCAAAAGGCTGGAAAGAAAAAGGAGAGACTTGATTGAGGCCAACAGTGTGCAAAGCCAGGAGAAGCCGTTTGCAGCAAAACACAGCAACCGAAAGTGTGCTTCATGGAGCCCTGGCCGGTTTGGCTCAGCGGTAGAGCGTAGGCCTGCGGTCCAGAGAGACCCAGGTTCGGTTCCCGCTAAGGGCACGTACCTTGGTTGCAGTTTGTCCCCGGCCCTGCGGGTGGCAACCACTTGATGTGTCCCTTTCTCGTCAATGCTTCTCTCTCTCTCCCTCTCTCCCACTCTATCTGAACAAAATATTGAAAAATGTCCTCGGGTGAGGATAAAAAAAGAAAAAAGAAAAAAAAAAAGTGTGCTTCATGGAGATACAAAAAGTTCCCTCCCAGGTTCCTAATTAGGTACTTTTATGTAAATGAGGTGTCCCAGTTCCCACAGTTCTGATTTGTGATTGGTCCAAATCACACAGTTCTGATTGGTTGGTATGACCGCTTCTGGGTTGGTTGTCATGGGGCAATTCTGATTGGTCGGGGCAGGTCTCAGCCCCTCGGCAGGCGAAGTGGGGAACTGCAGGGCCCAGGGAAGGAACCGAGAGGCCCCTGCAGCCAGTGGCTGCCAGTCTCACTGTTTTCAAAATTGGGGGCTCTCGGTGGGCCACGGGGAGTCTATCTCCGCAGGTGAATTCTTTCTCGGCGCTCTCGTCCCAGGGCCCACATAGCCATTCTGACAGGTGTGAGGTGGTATGTCTGAGTTCTGACACCTCTGCATGTGCCTCGTGCCATTCCCCTTGGGAAAAATGTCTCTTCTGGGTTTGGCCCATTTTTTAATAGGGGCTTTTTAAATTTTTTATTTTGTTCACTGTCTCTCTCGTCCAAGTAGAATATAAAATTTCCCGAAAGCCAGGATGGTGTCTGCCTTGTTCATCTCTCCCCAAGGCATTTAGGACAGGACACAGCATGGGGCGGACCCACAGTAAGCCCTTGGAGGTGCCAAGTCCTTCACTCATTTTCTGCTTGAAGGAGGCTCTGGGAGTTTCTGCAACTAGAATTTGCCCCAGTAGAGGGCAGAGTTCGCTGCTTATTTTCCTCTGTCATCCGCGGGCCTACCACAGCAGCCGGGACAGAAGGGCAGCTCTTGAGTCTGTGCGCAATAACACGCAGGGGCGCCCAGCCGGTGGGGCTCACTGGTGCAGCGTCCACCCATGCATCAGGAAGTCGCGGGTTCGATTCCCAACCAGGGCACATGCCCATGTTGTGGGCCGGATCCCCAGTGGAGGGTGTGCAGGAAACAGCTGATCAATGTTCTCTCTCATTCATGTTTCTCTCTCTCTCTCCCTCTCCCTTCCTCTCTCTCTAAAATCAATACAGAAAAGTATTTTAAAAAATAATAATACACGGGACTGTCAACCTCCACAGAATACATCATTGAACCTAACTCGGGACTGTCAACCTCCACAGAATACATCATCGAACCTAACTCGATGTCATGTCTGCCAAAGTTGGAAATGAAACTGATTCAAAGAAAACAAAACAAAAAAAACAAAAAAACTAACCCACTCTGTTGAACGATTTTTCTTCTTACAAAATGCTGTCACAGCAATAAAATGTGCAAACCAAATAAACACATTGCTGCGCCCACATTTCACATTAGTAGCAAATCAATCACCCCAAGACCCCATTAAATAAATGTTAAACAAACATTTAAAGACTGTCGGTTTGAAGAATACCAAGTGATTAGCCTGTCTGTAAAGACTCAAGAGCCCTCTCCTTGACCCCAGCCCAGTGGTTCCCTCGCCCACCACTAGGTGGGGCCATCAGGCTCTTACCTCTTCGGACCCTCTTGCAACATCAGGCCTCCCAGGCCCAGTCCTAACCCCAAGGCGGGAGATAAGAAGCTGCTGCCTCCCCTGTAGCACAAGGGGCGCCCAAACTCGCTACCAGACGAGATCACCTGGTAGGGATGTTAAAAACCCCTTCTCGCCCCCAGCAGAAGCCCAAGGCTTTGTCTCCTTCATCAAGCAGCGAGGCCCCGTGAAAAGTGTCCTTTCCCTACCAGGTGGGGATCAACCCTGCGGGTACGTTAGTATTACCTAGGAGCTAAAAAACACCCCAGTGCCCTCCTTGCACCCCAACTCCGCCATAATCTCTGGGGCGGAGCTCACGTAACATGTTTAAAATCTCCAGGGCGGCTCCAATGTGCAGCCCAGCGGAGAATCGCTGTCTGGCCCTGGTGTGATACACAAGCCCCATAACCGGGCCGTTCACGTGCTCACTCACCTGGTCACGATCACCACGCACTCGACTCTCCATCCACCTCGAGTGCTTTGGAGTCAGGCAGGTTTGGTCATGCAGCCGTGAGGCCTCACACGGGACTCCACCTCGGTAAGCTTTCGTTTCGTCGTGTGTGCTTTGGCCACAAAGACACCCACATTGCTAGATTTCTGTCGGGGTTGATTGAGGTACTATATGAAAAGCCATTGGTAAATAAGGTGTTCGATAAGAGGTGGGTATTCAGTTAGTCGCGTATCCTGTAGGACATGTGCTGTCGGGCACTGTGCTGGCTCCGTGCTCACGGCAGACCTGACGTTCATAGGGAATGTGTCTCACCATCTTTGGAATCCCCAAATACGCAAACCTCAAGACAGTATGTCATGTCCCCCCAGAATGGTGGACAGTACAACTGAAAATGCGTCATCTATTCGAACCTCCGATGATCCTATTGATTGTGATAATAACCCTGCTGGTGCCTGGAGACGCCTTCTTCTCCTCAGTTTTTTATTTTTTTATCCTCACTCGAGGACATTTTTGCATTTGTCTTCAGATAGAGCAGGAGGAAGAGAGAGAGAGACATAGATGTGAGAGAGACACATCGAGTGGCTGCCACCCACACGACCCCAACCAGGGCCGGGGACAAACTGCAACCGAGGTACGTGCCCTTAGCGGGAACCGAACCCGGGACTCCCCGGTCCACAGGCTGACGCTCTAACCGCTGAGCCAAACCGGCCAGGGCTGGAGATTACCTTCTCGATGGGCAGGGTCTGTGGGCACCACGGTGGGATTTAATTGGACTGAGAGACTATTGAAAGAATATGACTTGGGGAAGCCGGACTCTCAAGGCAAGAACATAGCCCCCCCAAATCATCCAGTAGAGAGAACTGGGCCAAGTTGGGGAGAAGGCCATGAGGTGGCAGTCAGAGTCCTCAAGACCCCCAAAAGCTTCACAGTGTGAAGTGAGAAGGGGTCTGGGAGAGGGGCCACTCTGGCCAACTGTTGCTGTAGGGAAAATACAGTCCAATGTAGCCAAATCTTCAGATTTTATCTACAAATTGAATAAGTACACATTTTTATGAGGATGCCTTGCTAGTTGCTTCTCCTTTGAAAGTCATACCATTTGTTGAGGTGCGAGGTGTTCTAGGCCAGAGGGAGCCCTGACTGAGACCCACATCCGGGGCCTACGTAGGTCCAGGCCAGAGAACCTTGTCCCATAATGCCTTTGGGTGGCATTTCATGAGCAAAACAAAATACAAGAGCGACGCCAAGCAGAAAGTCTTTGCGGGAACATTCACGGGGCTTTCAAAGCCTCACCTCTGTCATGATGCTTTCAAAGGTCTTGAAAAGCCACAGCAGTCACTCATCATGGGCTTTCTCTCCACAAAAGGGCAAAGTAGAACATCAGTCTGCAGGGCTGAAAAGGAGATGTTTTTAAAATGGTGCAAAATTACTCCTGGCTTTCAAGTTCCCTTAAGTGACGTGATTAGTGATGAATTGGAATTTCTGGGGGGCTTTTTTCTCCCTGAGATCAGCGAATGCCCATCAGCTTACCTGTTCCATTTAACGTCCCCGGACTTTCTGTTTGTGGCCCACATGGTGTTCGTGTCCTTAGTAACCGGGGCAGTTGGCTCCAGGTGGGAAGCAGGCATTTCAAGCTCAACCACCAACACTTGGTTATTCAGCTTAGAACATCCTTCCTCTGGGAACTCGCTCCTTATGGCTGACACAGCTGCCCAGGGAAGTCACTCCAGGCAGGGGAGACCACGGGGAAGCTTCTGCTGAGGTCACCGACCACTGGTTGGGCAGGGTTCTCGGCCTCGGCACCGATGACATCTGGGGCTAGGTCATTCTTTGCTGCACAGGACTGCCCCACGCGTTGGAAGATGTCTGGCAGAAGCAGTGACCTCTACCCACAAGATAATATGCTCTCGGTGTGACAACCAGACTGTCTCCAGATATTGCTAAATGTCCCCTGGAGAAGAGCTGGGGAATCACTCCAGGTTGAGAATCACTGGACTCAGATGAGGCTAATTGTAACTGAGATAGACAGATGGATTTGGACTTGACCTAGAGAGCCTTGTGTGATTCCCATGGGCACATGTGTGGAGCAAAGGCCTGGAGGCTAGAGACGGGAGGTATCCTGGAGTCGGGGGAGGGGCGGGATGGGGGCGGTATTTTAGAGGCGGAAATTTCTACTTCCATGAAGATGTAGAAATGCAAAGATGACGATGACTGCACATTCCATTCAGTCCTCAGAGCTTGGGAGGGCTCCTGACTGCCCCAGAAAGTGAGGGACGCCGTACGAGCCAAGTCACTTATGACAGAAGATGGCAATACCGACCATGATTTTGCTCACACATCAGCTGAGAGAAAGACATTTTGTGGGATGGCTCAGATGTGGGGTGTCTCTGTCCCCATGCACTCCTTGGCCACCCCCAGCATCTGCAGAACAGACACTTTTGGAGCCGGAAAGGTTGGCGGGGAGGAGGAGGGCCCTTTTTACAGAGCCGTTTTCCAAATGTCTCCATCGGATACACATGCTGCTAAGCCATCTAATGAGGCACAGATTGAAAATGGCTAAAGACTCTTGTAGGGAAACCAAGGTGATGGTACCCAGAGGCCCTGTGAGGAAATCCCTCCAACTGCAGTTTTTAGTGATCATCAGCATGGTCCCCCACACTTTGGGGACACTGCCAGGACGCTATTTCCACTTTTCTCTTCCATCGCCAGGTCTTTTAGGGAATTAGGGGATCCGGAGTGATAACCGATGAACCGCTGAGGATAATAAGCCTGCGTGTCTTTAGAATTTTCGTGTTGTTCTTGAGAATTCGTACACAGACCTTTCAGCGTTTTCTGTCTGATGAGGTTGTTTTTCTTCTATTGATCTTTCCTTTTGCCCATTTTCTTTGGGTTTTACCTGTTCTTTTTACTAGATTCTGCGAACAGATATGGACATGATTGATTTTTAATATTTCTTCCCTCATTCTGTATGGACCCATTTACCTATGAAATCAATTATTGTAGGAGATGAATCTGTAATCTATTTCTTTTTTTTGATTGAGCTTCTGTGTTTACATCTTTTAAGCAAATAGTCTATTTCAACAAGATTGTTTACTGTATGAACAGGTGAAACTGTTACTGATTCTTATCCTGTCAATGTCTGAAGGATGGAGAATAAAGCCCTCTTTCATTTAATATTGGCAATCTGTGTCTTCTCTGTTCTCATCCTGTCTGGCTAGCGCTTTATCATTTTTATCGACCTTTTCAAAGGACCGTTTTTTTCATTGATTTTCTTTCTTTCTTTTTTTTTCCCTGTTTGCAATTTCATTGATTTTTGCTTTTCATTTTTTCTTTCTCTGGATTTTGTTTCATTGGCTTTTTATGAAGTTTCTTAAGGTGTAAACTTAGATCACTGACACGATGACTTTCTTCCTTTGTAATATAAACATTTGACGACATCAGTATCTCTTTAAGCCCTGTGGTAGCTCCATCCACGTGGGTTACTATGTCATGTTTTTCTCTCCTTCCACTTAAAATCCTTCTGACTCTGTATTTGTTCCTTGAATTATTTGTGGGTATCATTCAATTTCCAAATATTTGAGGGTTTTTCTCCCAAACATATTTTGGTAATCAGTTTTTTGTTTAAATCCATGTGGCCCAAACATACACAGTTTATCTCTCTGCCCCTGTCCTCCCAACATCCCTAACCTCCCATAACATGGTCTATTTGGTGAATGTGTTCCGTAGGTGAGAAAAAAAATTCTGTTTTTTTTCCTGGATGTTCTAGGAATCTCTGATAGATCAAGTTGGTTGGCAACGTGTAGTGCCTTGCTTTGTACTCAGGGAAAGTCTTTGTTCTCAAGTCTTCTATGTATGACATTAATGCTGGTACACCAGCTTGCTTCTTTGTCTTTGTGGCTTTGACTGAGCATTTTATGAGATTCTCTTTTCTCTCATTCTTAGCATATCACTTATACTCTTTTTAGTCTTTGCCCTGGAGTTTGCAAAATACATTGACAACTAATCCAAGTCCACTTTCAGGAAACACTTGTCCACTTCCTGAGTACTGTGAGTACCTTATAATAAGAAAATAATCCCAGCTCACCTCTCGCTCCAGGTGTTATCGCTGTCATTCATTTCCTTGTGAAGAAGCAGGTAACCCAACACACTGTTGTTATTATTGTGAACAGCAACACCAAAAAAACCCCACAACTTTTGTCTGTTACACCAACTAACAATAACAAAAATACAAATTATTTCACCTTAATCTTCCTTCTTTGATATTCTAACTTTCTCTATGTAGGTCCGAGGTTCTGATCTATATTCGTTTTCTTTTTCTGTAAAAAACTTCTTTTAAGATTTCTTGCAAGACAAATCTATCAGAGACAGATTCTCTCAATTTTTTGTTTGTCTGAGAAAGTCTTTGTTTCTCTTCACGTTTGAAGAATGATTTTGCGGGGTACAGAATTCTAAGTTCATGGGTTTTTTTCCTCTCAGCTCTTTAAATATTTTGCTTTACTTTCTTCTTGGTTACACAATATCTGAGAAGTTGGATGTACATTGTATCTTTGTTTCTCTACAGCTAAGTTGTTTATGAAAATTGTAAGTGATATGCCTAGGTGTAGGGTTGGTTTTTTGTTTTTGTTTTTGTTTAGCATTTATACTGTTTAGTATTTGCTGAGTTTCCTGGATCTATAGTTCTGTGTCTGATGTTCATTATTAGTTTGAGAAAGTTCTTAGTCATTATTGTTGGAAATATTTATGCTGTTTCTTTCTTCTTTCTCCTGATATTCCCATTATGCGTGTATTATACCTTTTGTAGTTGACCCACAGTCCTTAGATACTCTGTTCTATTCTTGTAGTTCTTATTATTCCCTTTGCTTTTCAGGTTGGGAGGTTTCTACTGAGATTTCCTGAGGCTCAAAGATTCTTTCCTCCGCTGTGTCCAGTCTACTAAGCCCATCAATGACTTTCTGTTCCAGCACTTTTAACTCTAGCATCTCTTTCTGTCCCTTTCTCAGGATGTCCATCCCTCTGCTTACATTGCCCATCTGCTCTTGCATGCTGTCTACTTTATCCATGAGAGCCCTTAGCATATTAGTTACAATTGTTTTACATTTCTGGTCTGATACTTCCAACATTCCTGTCATGCCTGGTTCTGATTTTTCCCTGTTTCTTCATAGAGTGTTTGTGCCTTTTAGTCTCTCTTGCAATTTTTTGTTGATAGCCAGACATGATGTCCTGGGTGGTTGAATTTGCCGGAAATAGGTCTTTGGAAATGTGGTGGTATGGTGTGGGGGAGGGGAAGGTTCTCTGGTCCTAGGATTAGGTCTCAGTTCCTTAGTGAGCCTGAGGCTCGGGACTATGAACCTCACCAATGTTTCTTGCTATTTTTTCCTTCCCCCTCAGGTGGGGCAGAAGGTCTGGAGTGGGAAGTGGGTATTTTCCTTTTCTCACCTGAAAAGCTTAGAGCAGACTGGAGCTGGGTATTCCCCTCCCCCACACCAGTTAGGCTCTGGTTAATTAGCTTTTCCTGAAGGCAGGCTTGTTTGGAGACTACAGTGCTCGGCCCTTTTTCAGAATTATTCTTCATCCCATCCACTCTGAAAAGCACTAGGGATTTCTCTCTGATGTTTACCTGGGAACCCAGTCACATCCCTGGAGGTAAGTCTCTCAATACATGTCCCTCCACCAAATCCCATCAGGAATCCTCTTGGGGATTTTACCTCTCGGTGTTGTTGTCCCTCTGAGCCTCCAGCAATTTTTGTTGTTATTTATCCTCACCCGAGGATATTTTTCCCATTGATTTCGAGATAGAGTGAAAGGGGGGAGGGGGAGAGAGAGAGAGAAACATAGATGTGAGGGAGACACATCAATTGGTTGCCTCCTGTATGACCCCAACAAGAGTCAGGGATCGATCCTGCAACCCAGGTATGTGCCCTTGACCAGGAACTGAACCTGAGACCCTTCAGACCTCGGGCTGATGCTCCAACCACGGAGCCAAAACCAGCTAGGGGGAGCCCCCTAGGGGGCGTGCCTGTGTGTTGCATATGCTCTTCTCCTGTCTCTTACGAGGACACCAGGGAGATCTCATTAGGAGAGCCTTAACTTAATTACATCCAGCAATTTGCCATTTACTGTTCAGGTTTCTCCCTCTGAGTGCTGGTTCCCACTGTGATTTCTGCTTGAGTCTCTGCTCTGGAAAACGTATTCCCCATATTTGCCTGCCTGTCTCCCTGTATTTGCCTGCCTGTCTCCCCGTATTTGCCTGCCTGTCTCCCCGTCCTTGGAGGTAGCACTTGGTGCTGTGTTCTCCCCTCTCCTAAGGCTCCAAGAAGAGTTGTTGATTTTTCAGTCTGTTCAGCTTTTTATTTGATGTTAGGACACAGTTGTTCAGCTGCGACTTCCATGCTTCTTCCATGTGGAACTGGAAACTGGAAGTCAGATAGATACAATTTGTCATACATTATTAGATTGATAAAAATTCAATGAATGTAATGGTTCTGGGAATATCATGGTTCCCCATTTCATCTCGGTTGAATTTTGGTTGCTTGTGGTCTATGAGGAATTACTCTGTGTTCTTTCTACATGTCAAATTTATGAGCACGCATTTGTTCATCATTATATGAGGTGTCCTAGATATGACATGACAAATTACCACACACGTGTTGACCTGAAACAACAGAAATGGATTTTCTGAGAGTTCCGGGGACAGAAGGCCAATGTCAAGGTGTTGGCAGGGTTGGTATTTTTCTGAAGGCTCTGAGGGAATATCTGTTCCCTGCTTTTTCCTCCGATTCCGGGGCCTGCAGGCAGAGTTAGCCTTCATTGGCCTGTAGCTGCCTAACATCGTCGCTGTCTCTGTCTTCACATGCTCCCTCCTGCGTACCTGTGTGTCTCATATGCTCTTCTCCTGTCCCTTACGAGGACACCAGGGAGATCTCATTAGGAGAGCCTTAACTTAATTACATCTGCAAAGACCCCTTGTTTAAATAAGATTGTGGTTACAGAGACCGGAGGTTAGGACTTGGACATACCTCCTTGGCGGGCAGAGAGTGGGTCATTATTTAACCCACTACTGTAGTATTTCAACATCTTTCTAGTAGCAGAGGATCTGAAGTGAGGTACCCCGTGTCTCTGGTGATCTGTGCCTCTTTATTTTTTGTTAGTCTTGATAGAGATCGGTCATTGTTACTTATTCCTCGAAGAAGCAGCTTTTCATTTCATTGCTTTCCTAGGGTCCCGACCTTGTTCACGATCCCTCGACCACCTGTCACAATCCTCCCTTGGTTGCTTCTTCGTGACTTGCACTTAGCAGGGAGAAACGGGACAATGGGGTCTGTGCCATCTCGTTTGGACTAGGAAAAAGGTAGTTCTCATTGTAAAGGTGAGAAACCAGTTTAGCATGTTCAAGTGCCCAGTTCTCCCCAGAGGTCAGGTGGAGCCACAGACTTGGGTGGGGACTTCTGAGTCCAAGTCTCTCTCTTCCACATCATCGCAAGTGTTCCCCTGGTGGCCAGGCTAACGTTCCACGCATTTGCGTAATTTTCCTTCACGGTTTGCTGAATGAACACGTTCCCACAGCCCTTCACGCAATGTGATTCCTGCGTGACACCGAGCCAAGAGAAGATTCCAAGGCTGAGTTCCTGGCAGCCGCTGGCCTGGGACCTCTCCTAAGGCTGCCGAGTCGAGATGCGAATGTCACCTGCCAAATGTCACACCTGTGCCCTTTTCATCCCAGTGACCTCCCTCCCCAGAGAGCGTCATGAGCTTGGATGATGACTCCTCCAGATACCCACGGAGTGGTCCTGTCCACACAAAGGGGCCTTGCTCCGACGGGTGGCCCATCATGGACTAGCCAGAGCTTCTGCAAATAGCCATCATGTACACCTTCGATCGCATGGATTGCTGGGGTGAAATCACTAGTTTACTTTCCAAGTAATCTGTGCTGTGTGAAGAGGTCGGCCTGCCTTCTGCCAGTTTAATGGATTTTCCGGGTTTTCTGGCAGGCTGGTGCAATGCACATACAGAAGGGTGAAGGGGTTGTGTGGGAGGAAACCAATCCATGTGTCTCTCTCACATCAATGTCTCTCTCTCTCTCTCCCTCCCTCCCCCCTCCCTTCCACTCTCTAAACATCTATGGGAAAAATATCCTCAGGTGAGGATTAACAACAACACAATGTCATCACATTTCACGGAGTGAGTGCCTGTGTGCACTGACTACGGAGGACAATGGTGGACTGGTCACTTCTCAGTGCTTTCTCACGGAAACTGTGACGATGCGGCCGAGGTTCCGGTGAGATGTCTTGAGGATGAACCCAGGTTCTGGCCTGGCCACTTGTTCCCGACAAGTGATTCCGTCGGGATTGCTGTGAGTCCGTGCGTGTCACCGTCACTCTGACAAAGGGTGCCACAGGCCTCTCTCACATCCGCTCCCCGCAGCCGACCGAAGCTAGTGTGCGCTGGGGAGCCTGCCGACTCTGGGATCACACGTGGCAGCGGGGTCTGGAGCCCACTGTCCCAGATGGGAGCCGGAGCTGCATGGGGCTATTTAAGCTTACATTTCAGTTCTTCAAAAGCAATAACAGTGCCAGTGTCACTGGTCACATTTCAAGGGCTCAGTCATCTTGAAGAGCTAGAGGTTTCTGCTCTGGGCAGTGTAGACTTAGAGCCTGTTGGTGGTCACGGAGTTCTGCAGGACAAGGTCTTCTGGGACTGGGCAGGCGGGCTGGGTGTGCTTCTGTGGCTTTGTAAGCAGCGGGCATCAGAACAGGAGGGACAGAGGGACCAGGCTCTATTTCTCCCTGCTGTGCTCAGGGACCTGGATTTAGCCTTCAGCCACCAGCTTCTTTGGGGAATTCTTTTCTGACTCGGTCTAGGTCGACACTTTCATTATAATTCCTTCTAAGATGGTCTCTCTTTTCCCATTGTGTGCGCGAATTTAGTTATATTCCTAAATCATTGTCTAGCTCTCCCAGTGAGCTGTAAGCCCAATGAGGTCATGACCTGGGTCTCATTGTCCTTAATATTTTGCCTTGCTTGGCTCAGAGTACATGCACTTAACCATTTGTGGGACATTTTAATGAAATAGCGAGCATTTGCCATCACAAGGCACTGTGGTATCCATTTTATTAAAGTTATTTCGCATTTTTACTATAATCGTAGGAGGGTGTCAGTAACTTTATTTCAGAGATGAGGAATCTGGAACCCCGAGAGGTCCAAGGCCTTGCCTTCCCTACCGATAGATGACAGAGAGCAGGATTCAGAGAACACGGGCAGTAAGGGAGGCGTCTGTGATCCAAACAACAGTCGCTGGTACCATGGAAGTGGCAGAGGACATACGAGATAACAAGGGAAGCTAAGATGTCCCCAGAGAGCTCACAGCCCCCTGACGGTGCAGGAGAACCAGCCAAGGGCACGTCCCATCAGAGAGGCCACGCAGCGAGCGTGATCGCGGAGGAGTCTGTAGGCTCGGTGAACACGGCGCCCTTTCCCCCGGGCAGCGTAAGACAGGCATCTCCCCGAGGCTGCTCGGTTGCCGCAAAAGACGAACAGAAATCTGGCAGGTAGAGAGTCACCGTGCAGGCCTCCCACTCAAGAAATCAGCAGACCAGATGCGGAGCGGTGCGGGGACGGGCACCGCAGGACTGTCCAGTGTGACTTCTGGGTCAGCGGGGGATGGGGCGGAGCGGGAGAAGGTTGGCTGACCCCTGGTTCTGGGGATCGGTGAGTCATGACACTGCCACCGTGTTGACACGAGGAAGCCTCTGACCTGTTTTCAATCGCTGAGATTTGGGGAGAAAGTAGAATGAGTGAGGATCCGGAACGGCTTAGGCTGAATACCAGCCAGAAGGAAACGGTCCAGGGAAAGGAGACGTGGTGTGGATTTGGGGGGACAGATGACGAGTGGAGTCTTGAACATCCAGAAACAGACATGGCCCAGAACCAAGATCACACTGCCTCCGGGCTCCGCGCCCAGAGGGCGGCCCTCCCCGTCTCCCACCCTCCCTCGCGCCGGACGCACAGAGCGGTTCTGTAGCTGAACTCACGGGGGAGAAAATTCGCTGTCCTCCAACCACTGTTGGAGATGTGCCCTCCAGCTTACCACGAGACACTGTGTTTGCAGTTCTGAGACCCCACTCAGAAAGAGGCTGCCTTTCAATTTAATTTGATTCAATCAATATTTACCAAAGGTTAGCCAGGTTAATGCATTTAATAGAGTAGGTTCCACAGAGAAGAATGCTGAAAATGAAAGGCTGAGCCTCTGGCTTTGAGTAGTTTGTAATCTAATTGGAGCGAGAAAGAAATAGAAGCAGAGACTGTATCCTTCAGTAGAACGTGCTGGCTGTCTAGGAGACACGGTTAAAGGAACACCGTGCTTTTTGGGTTTCAAAGGTCCTAGCACATTTCAATAAGTAGATCGGCTTTACTGTGGATTTCCACTATAAAAGGACAGACAGGGACCATGGGTAGGGGTGGTTTTTGTTGGACAGAGTCAAGAGCTTCCCAGGAGATGGGCACAGAGAGGTTGCTGTCTGAGTGCCCAGCCGGAGGCAGCTGTCTTGTCCAGCAGGTGATCACCCGCCTCCTCCAGGGCATCTCGGGAATCATGACCAGTTGCACCAGATGTGTGCTCCTCTGTGGGCTGCAGAAGTTTGAGGGGTCAGCCATGAACACGCGTAAAAGAGCCTTAATTTTCAGTCCCTCGGGGAACTCACTTAGGAAATGCAAATAATACCTAATTCAGAAAAAATGTCATAATCAATGAATGAAACAATCCAGTTGAACCATCGGCTATACCCCTGGCTTTGGGTTTCTTTTTGTGCCTTCTTATTGTAGTAAAGATTGTTGTCATGATTGTAAAGGTAATCGTTGCTCACCTTATTAATTACGCTTGTGGTGGCCAAGAATGATCAGCTAATGCAAAAGAGCTGGGAAAAAATTGTATGCAGAGCTTACCTGCACTGTAGCTCCCGGGGGCCAAGATGAAGTCTCCACTTCATCGAAATTGATGCATTTTCTCTTTGTTGCCAATTACTTGCCTAGAATATCGGGGTGATGTGCTGTGGATAACACACTCTGTATCTCGGGGTGTAATGAACTTCATTTTCCGTGCACATTACCGACGAGGGCAAGTCCCCCACTGTGCCTCTAAAGTTTATTTTTACATGATTTTAGCTCCAGGAAATGTGCTCAGTCTGTTTGATGGGGACCACGTACCTCAACGTTTCTTCATTCCAGTTTAAGGATGCAGTCGGAGGACACAGCGTGGAAGTGTCGTGCAGAATATAACCCGGACAACATCAGAACGGAAACTCCAGGACGTGCTGTGCTCTGTGGGGGTGTGTCCAGAAGAGAACTCATGGTGATCGAGTACCGACCATTTGGGGAATAACTGATGCGTGCACTACAGTTAGACTTTAACAACAAAATTATGAAAAGCTACCACAATACCAACTGTGCGACTGTAGAAACCAAGGCTCAGAGGGGCGTACGATGTTCACATCAATGATAGTGGTTTGTTCTGGGCGCCCTAGTGGACGAAAACACAGCCACCAATGTATTTCCTTCCCAACATCGAAAGGCCAGAGTGGCTGAAGGGTTCCTTGGCCGAGCCCTTCAGAGAGGAGGAACCGCTTAATTAGCGTGCGCTCGGTCAGGAAATGCACGGTCACTCAAGCTACGTCAGCATGACGCGTTCGGTAGCCTTTCCACTCGTCCTCGCCAAGGGGGACCGTGAACTGACTCATCAAGGCGCTGTCCTGTGTCTCTGTGGTGTGACTCTCGCTGTGGCCCTGAAAGTCAGCTGGACGGTAGCTCCATTTTGCAAGGCAGGTAACTGAGGTTTTGTTGAAGAAGGGGTCCCCGACTCCAGGTGCAGATGCTGCTCCCCCCCCCCCCCAGGACCTGCACATACCTCCTCCTGGGAGCTGGGGTTACATCCGTGTTTCCCTTTCAGGCCATAATGAGATGAGTCTGGAGGGAGGTTTCCTAAAGGGTTTGCTGACTCCCTGCTACCGTAGCTCTTAAATCTTAAATCCTTTAAAACAGTCCAGCTCTGGGTAGTCGGTGGTCACAGCATTCACCCTGATTTTTTTTTCCTGCTTCCTTTTCCGCTATCATTCTCCCAAAATTCATATTCTATTCATGGAAAATGTCCAGGTAACACTACATTCAGAACTTCTGAAACACTTTTTTAAATGTCCTCATTGGATCCCAATAATGCCTAGAGACAGCTTTATTAAGGATGGCTGCACACGGTTCTGGAAGAAGAATAACAAACGGCGCAGACCCTGTGTGGTTCGGACCTTGCACAGAGATCTGAGATGTGTAGTTAACAACACACGACTAGGTCGATGTGGTTATAAATATGCACAGGTTGCCGGTATGATACCTGTTAAATAGTCACAGTCAGAATATTCAGAGTGAGTCCCGTCGCTGCTACTGGATACCTCTCGTGCTGCCCCGGTGTCCGATGTGACTGCTGGCGTGCGGCGCACAGTGAATGCTGTCCGCTGGGAGCTCGGCTTCCGATCTGTGAAATGGGGGTGCGGAGACTGCAGAGCGTTAAAGAGACAAAGGCAGAGAATGAAAACGTAAACAACTTCCACTCCGAGGGTTGCTCAGTACTGCTCTCCATATAACAGGGTCTGAGGTTAAAACGAAGCAGGAAGAAGTAAAAAGCTCATTGGAAACAATAAGGCAGATACTGCTTTCCTACCTGGTGTAGGGATACAGGGCACCAGGGCCCGAAGTTATGACCACATAGGAACGAGATCTAAGGTCAAGGAAGCCTCCAGGAACATTGGTGGGCTGGCTCATGGCACTGAAATTAGGCGTGCTCTTGCTCACCACTCATGCACAGGATACAGGATCTTTTAGAAGATATGTTGCAGGTGCCTTTTCGGGATCAGTGTCCTTGGTTTTGGGGTGGACTGTTGGGAGAACAGGTCGATGAGGTTGGTTGGGAGTTTGGAGTGATTGTAGTTAAAGGAGAATTGAGGAAAGATTACGAGCAGAAGGGTAATCGCCTGTTTTGCTGTCTAAAATAAAGGAGACAGCCCAACCCACGTGGCTCCGTGGATTGAACGTCATCCCATGGACTGAGAGGTCCCAGTTCAATTCCCGTCAGGGCACATGCCTGGGCTTCGGGCTCCATCCCCAGTAGGGGGCATGCAGGAGGCAGCCGATCCTTGTTTCTCTCTCACATCGATGTTTCTATCTCTCTCTCCCTTCCTCTCTCTCTAAAAAATCAAATAAAAATATATTTAAAAAAATAAAATAAAATAAAAAATAAACAGAGGAGACAGTCTCTTTAGTATACAGATACACCCACAGTACACTTCCCCCAAATCAGACTTTATTTCTAAACATGGGAGGGTGTAAAAGGAGAGAATGTCGAACATACCCTGTTGTCATGAGAACCTGGAGTAGGTCATAGCACGAGGGCCTGGGGCAGGGAGAGTGGACTCCAGAGTGAGAGGCGTTGGAAGATGGGGGGCAGACTCTTTCCAGGAAGATCAAGTCCCAAGAGATGTCCTACAACATGAGTTCCCTCGATGAACTGCTGTCATGGGTGTCCTGAAGACGCTGGGAGTCCTGAGGTCACCTCCGACTCAGCACTTCTGGGGGTGCTTAGAATCCAGCGACAGATGACTGTAAGGGAGAGGCTCGTCCCACGCGGAGAAGGCAATTGCTCATTTCGGGGGCACGGTGAGACGGGCACGCGGGTTACTGGGAAACGTTTTCCTTCACGGTCACTCTCCAAACTCATCTGTCTCGCAGATGGCTCTGGCCGTCGGGGGCATGCCCAGCAGTGCAGGGCTGTGCTGGGTGACAGGGTGCATGTGACATGACTACGCCGAGGGGAGCCAACGGGACGCATCCAGATGGGTGGGGGGGCAGCTCCACCGGTGCGGCCGAGACAGACACACTGTTGAGCTGCAAATGGACCAGGTGTTCCCGGCTCACTGAGAACATCCCTTCCCATCATTGAAGGACACCAAGCTCAGAAGGACACTTTCCTCTTGTCCAGACGAACCCCACTGCCCATTTGTGGGCCGTGAGCGATCGTTCTTCCCAAAGAATTACCTGGACGAAAGACCGTTTCTTTCAGCACGTGGCCCAGTGCGCACAGATGGTGTTGAAGAAACGCTAGCGCCCAGATCTCTCTGCGGATATAAAGCATGTTGACGTCCATCTCTTTGAGAATGAATCCACGAAGCTTACACACTGTCCACTGTTCCAAGCCCAGGACGGCACCGTGTCTGTACCCCAGGAGACTTGATGGGCCCCGAGTCATCTGCCTCTCATATCAGAGTGTTGCTGAGTGTTTAGAATTCTGTTGTATTTAAGTTATTTTTTATCATAGTCTGTTTAATAGTTAAGATTCCATCAGTCAGCCAGCATTTCCATGTGTGTGTGTTTTTGGGGATCAGTTTCTCCTCTCACTGTCTTAAATTCTCTTGGCTCACTTCAAACGTCTCACCTCCCTTCACCTTTCTCTGCACTTTGGGCAACTAATCTCCTCTCCAATTTTGCAAAATGAAAGTATCTGCTAAGGGCACATCCCTGACCCCATCCCTACAGACGAGACTCCACGTTTTCTGCATCAAAGAGCTCTGGGGAGGCATACTGTGCACGAGAAACCACACGTGTTTAGTGTGGCATCTGACGTGCTTTGGCGAGTGTGCACATCGGTGACACAAACACCGCCATCAAGAGAGCGAGCATGCCCATCACTTCCAGACATTTGCACGCGCTTCTTTCTGGTTCCTATTTCCAATTCCCAGCCCCAGCTTCCGCCACAAGGTGAGGCTTGATCTGCTTTCTACACGGGGAGTTGGCTTTCCTCTGCTAGCGTCTCGCCAGTGAAATCCTACCGGAGGCATTCGCGCGGGGCAGTCTGGCTTCTTGGACTCAGCAGGATTATTTTGGGGTTCACACATACCGGAGCATGTGGTAATCATCTCCATCTTTCTGTCGACGAGCAGAATCCCACTGGATGGGCACACGTGCTTTGTGGAACTGTCCCGCCGCTGATGGACCTTTGGGGTGTTTGCCGTGTTGACAAGTACAAATAAAGCAACTGTGAACATTTCCTTCAACTGCACGGAGCTGGATATGACGGAAGTCTTCGCGGGAATGGGCACCCTCGACACTGCTGCAGCTGAGGACAGACAGGGTCCTCTGCTCAGTTCCTGGCAGGTGACATGCGGAGCAGACAGACAGAGGCTTCCTGAGCGGGAGCCATGCACTATTTAAAGCGATTTACGTCGATTAACCCATTCCCCCTCACAGCAATCCTAGGGCACAGATGCTACTATGATCTCTGCTCCTCTGCAGCGGGAGAAACCAGTGGACAGAGGAACTCGGCAACGCGCCTCCTTAGAACCGGAATTAGACCGGAGGTCTGGCTCCAGGGCCCAGATGCCCTTCATGACTGTGCCCTTCTTTTTATGTGTAAATATTTGTTTGTTGACTGTTCCCATTTTCCTTGTTCGTGTCAGTGTCCCTCTTGCTTTACCTAATTTTGGGGACAGGGAGGTGGGCGGGCGGGGGCAGATGACGGGTGATGTGGCAGCTACACTGTGGCCCAGAGCGGTGCGAACCGCAGCCACGGGAAATGTGGTCTTTGCGTTCAGATTCCAAAGCTTCCTCCGCGGTTCAGTCTCCTTCCCGTCATTTCCGCCTGTCCGCCTGGTGTTTCCGGAAACCATTCGTGCTCTGGTAAACGGCGTTTTGTCTGCGAGGCTTCGGGTGTTCTCTTGTCATCTCAGATTTCCGTCGTGTCCACTGCTACCTTGATTCATCAAGACAGATCCGACTGGAAAATGTTCACTCAGGGAAAATGCTGACTCTGACCTGCTGTCTTGGCCAGTTTGTGGGGACGAGCCAGACGGGGAGGCCGTGGAGGGGCCGAGGAGAGCAAGGCAGGGTTCTCCCCAAACAGGAGCACCCGCTGGGCAGGTGCCCGCCCTGCCATCCAGAGCGTGGCTGGCCATGTGGGTGTCGTCTCCCCCCATGTCTAGGTCAGCAGTTCCAAGTCCTGCCGGTGTCTTATATGCAACTTCCTCCACAGCTGCCCCGGGCCTTGAACCTGCAAAGGACTTCTTTGCCTGTCTTTCCAAAATCACATTCACAGCGTCCACCTCTGACCAGGCACCGTGGTGCCCACGTCTTGTTTTCCGCAGGTTTTCACAGTAAGTGAAGGCGGAGCCTGAGCCGAGACCCAGAGTGGTCGGACGACACCCTGCAGGCCGAACCCCTCCGGCGGCTGCCAGCTTGGCCTGGCCAGGCGGTAAGGCTTTCACATTTTGCGTGGCTGGAGGATGCATCAGAAGGAGCCTGCTATTTTATGACCTGTGAAGACGGTATGAAATGGATGGCTCAGCGTCAGGAAATAGAGTTTTGGGGGTGCTGCCACATACATCTATTCAGATAGCGTCCATGGCTGCCTGCAGGCTGGGACAGAGAGCGTGCGGCTCACAGTGCCTTAAGTATTTGCTATGTGATGCTTTACAGGAGAAACAATCGTCACCCTTGGTCTAAATGGCTGTTTTGTTCGGGGAGACCCCCAGTTCTGCAGCGTCCGCAAAGCGGGGGGCGTGGCCGCGTCTGGTGTGTTTCTCGTTGGCAGACAGAGGCTTCCTCTCCACGGGCCGCCCCGGCAGGACGCCCCCTGATGCTCACAGGACAGCTCCGGGCTCACTATGCCCATTCGATGTGGATTCCGTACCCACCAGCTGGCCCCTCTGCTACCCCGGTCAGCAGCACTTGTTCGCCTCTGGTCCTCTACCTCGTCCCAGCCACCCACTGCCATCACCCAGCTCCACCGAGGCTGGAAGGGAGGCTGTTAAAGGGGAAAGGTCACTTCCTATTCGCTTTCTTTTCCTGCGTTTCCCTGGGTCCCAGCAGCATGAGCCCAGCGATGTTTCCGCGTTCAGGCTGCGGCATCTCCTCCGCGGAGCAGCGTGTGATTGCACGTCCCACGGGTCCAGCCAGCAGCTGTCTCTCGTCTCCACGGAGACACGGCGGCAGCTGGCCACGGTCACGGAAGTCAGGGCCCCAGCCCCACAGACCTTCCCTGAGTTTAGACACCAGCATCTGCTCAGCCGCGGCCCCTCTGGAATACTTGAGTTTCACTCCCTCTCCCCAGCGTCTGTATTGATTGATTCCACTCTCTCTCCTCTCTTCCCCCCGCCCTGGGGTGGTGGCCACTTCTAGAAGTTCTGACCCTCGTAATTCCTTAGTGTTTTCCCTTTTTTCCCTTTTAGGTCTTGAATGTGTAGTTAATGACTCTTTATATCAAACTTGTTCTGTGTAACTAGTTGGCGTGTTTTCTGTCTCCTCACTGGACTTTGAATGATGTAAGTATTGGACAAGCTCATCAATCCTGCTGCCTCAAAGTCATTGTCAGCTTGGTGTCAAGGACACCCGAGGTCTATGCGTTCAGCATTTCATTGTAGTCTTTTATGCTGGGTGTTCCTTGTCTCCTCACCCACCAAACCCTCGATATGTCTCAGATGCCACATCCCAAGGTATTTGTTTCATCTGCAGTCATCCTGTCGGGGATTTCACCTCATGTTACGGCCTTACATGCCAGCTATTTGGCTGATAATTCAGAAGTTACTGTCTCAGGGAGGACCTCACCCCTGAACTCCAGGCTCACATGTCCAGCTGCCTACTTAGAGACAAACATCTCGAACAGATACACCAAACTTAACATGTCCAACTGTTGTGGGTGGAAAGTGGGCTCTTCCACGGGATGGCGAGAAATGCGTTGCAAGGATCCATGCGTGGGAGGTTGTGGTGCGGCTAGGTGTATTTGTGATACAACATCAAAGGAGTTCCCCTCGGGGTCCCATCGTCCCATCTCCCTCGGTCCGGCCAGGGAGAAAGTCCAACCTTATCTTCATTAAAGCCCAAGACAGAGGCCAGTGTCCAGAGTTGCTGCTTCATCTTAAGACCTTATGGAGCGAATACGGTCTCCCGTGGCCCTGTAGCTGCCAGACCCGCACGGTCTTGTGTTCCCAGGTGGGAGGGACCGCAAATGAATAAGGTGAGTGTGGGTCACCGAGCAAGAGATAGATCTCTCTATATCTCTATCTACCATCTATCTATCTATCATCTATCTATCTATCATCTATCATCTATTTATCTATCTATATCTATCATCTATCATCTATCTATCTATCATCTATCTATCTTTCTATCTATCATCTATCTATCTATCTATCTATCTATTATCTATCTATCTATTTTCTATCATCTATCTATCTATCTATCTATCTATCATCTATCATCTATCTATCTATCTATCTATCTATCTATCTATCTATCTATCATCTATCATCTATCTATCTATCTATCTATCTATCTATCTATCTATCATCTATATCTATCGATAGATAGAGAGAGGGGGTACTCTTTGTCCCCCTAGGGTTTTAACCAAGAGTTTTTCAAAATAACCAGTCATCTTCCCAAGCTTTGGCAGGCTTGCTTTGGGTCCACCCCCTAGCCAATGATCCCTTTCCGAGCTTAGACTGACAGGTTTCTATGGACCGCCCCCTGCACAGGTGCTTACTTCCTCCTTCTGTTCTATCCCTTCCCGCAGTGGTCTGCAGGGAGCGGGGTGGATAGGAGGCTGTAGCTTCCTGGTGAAGCAAACGGGCTCAGTGTCCCAGCCCATTAGGCTCTGCAATGTCTGACTGGCCCTGCTCTCCTCCTTTGCATCAATGACTAGCTACCTATCTCCTGAGATTTCTTCCCATCTGTCCCTCCCACACCCTCATGTCAGTCAATGGCTACTCCACTGTCCTGGTGATGACCTGGTGTGATAAGCCCAAGTAGATCAAGGTGCTCCATCCTGGGAAGACTTCCTGTTGTTCAGGCTACGTGGGTTTTGCTCACACTTGGGGCAAGATGACTTTTTTCTTGTGTCTTCTTTGCCCCCATCCTCTGCCTCTCTTTGCAGTGGGAGTGTTCAGCACCAGAGGGCTGCTAACTGACGGGGTCACTGTCACCTCAGTATTTCCCTTTGCGGGTATCTGGTCTTTTAACATGTATTCGACCAGTTTCTAACAATTATTCCTATTACTCTTGCTAGTGCAATTTCTGTTTGTTTGCCTGACCTGTTCTTTACTGTCTCACCGATTGTTGGGAAATATTCTCTGTATGTCTTTTTTACCTGCCACAGTACACTTTTCCTGAAGGCAGACCCCACATTTACATTCTCTTCCGTGTTCATAGCATTGCTCAATTATTATTAGTTCATTTAACAAACTAAGAAGTGACTTGTCCTCCAAAAGTGTATTACATTAATTAACATCTATGGCCAAGTCCCAGGCTTTTCTGCTGTGTGTGCAAGTGTGTGTGTGTGTTGTGTGTGTGTGTTGAGTGGGTGTAAGTGTGTGTGGCTGTTGTGTGTGTTGAGTGGATGTTGGGGTATGTGGCTATTGTGAGTATGTTGAGTGGGTATCAGTGTGTGTGACTGTTGTATGTGTTGAGTGGGTATAGGTGTGTGTGGCTGTTGTGTGTGTTAAGTGGATGTAGGTGTGTGGTTGTTGTCTGTAAAGTGGGTGTGGGTGCGTGTGACTGTTGTGTGTGTTGAATGGGTATCAGTGTGTGTGCAACTGTTGTGTGTGCAGAGTGAGTGTAGGTGTGTGTGGTTGTTGTCTGTGTGCCGAGTGGGTATAGGTATGTGTGGTTATTGTCTGTGTGTCAAGTGGGTGTAGGTGTGCGACTGTTGTGTGTGTTGAGTGGGTATAGGTGTGTGTGGCTGTATGCCTCAAAGAGCAAAGCATAGGAGCCACCTGAACTTGGTACCCTGAAATTTCTGCTTTCATAATTTACTCCAGGTTCACAGTAAAACTGCTCCAAATGGGCAGTAGGAACTGAACCCTATTTTTAAATGTATAATTGAATGAAGCATGTTGTTTACTGAGACTAATGGGATACTGAGGTGGCTGAGAACAGGGTCTGATTGCGGGGTGTGTGGGGGAAGGTCAGCTTGCAAGTAGGAATGAAGACAAGCAGGGTTGGTGGCAGGTGCAGTCAATGTAGGGTGAATAATGAGACAATGGAGCATGTAATTGGATGACGCACGTTCTCGCCGCTGTGGTGATGGCTGCAGGCCCGCGTGCGCCGAGCTGAGCCGCCTGCCGTGAGGGGGGCCAGGCTGCGGCAGCACGGAGAAGTGTCTCGGGCTCTGAAAGGCCTTTCCCTTCTCCCAGCACATCTGATGCCACCTCACTGCCGGAGTCCGAAGGGTTTGTTCTTGTAATCTTTCTATTGTATGATTTTAAAAAGATGGTAAAGGGAGAGGCGTTCCTGATTTGAAATAATTGTAAGGGGTAAACATGTATTTGTTGATACCCTTGTTTTTTAGCATCAAACGCAACATAAACCAACTTAAGCCAAAGTGAATCTGAAAAGCATTCAGGGTTTGCACAGGCCCCGGCAACGGAAATGCAGGTAGATTTCAGGATTGGTTGGAATTGGGGACGTGACTCTTTCCAAAGCTTTCTCTTCCTCCCTTCTCCCCGCTCTTTCTCTCTTTGCATATTCTGTGCCATCTCTCCTGAGCAGCTTCCTCCAAGTTTCCAGCCCATGTGGACAACCCTGCTAAGGAGCATGGGGATGTGGTCAACAGGACGGACAGGGATCCTGCCGTCTGAGGACCGATGGGTGATAGGCGGGCAGCGAGTGAAGGGCCGCAGACACCCACAAGACGTGGCCGGCTGTGGTTGGGGGAAAACAAGCCGTGCATTTGGGATCAAGATTTATTAAACATATGGTGTGATGGACAGACATGGAAGGAGCCCCTGGGATCCCCCTTCCTGGTCTTCATGACTTAGTATAATCCCCTCCTAGAAAAGGAGGGAGACTTGTGACTTGCTTCTTTTTTTTTCTTTTTAACTTTTTTTTTCTTTATTGATTTGAGAGAGGGATTTGGCCCACAACTTGGGCATGTGCCCTGACCAGGAATTGAACCAGTGACCTCTTCATGCATGGGTCAACGCTCAACCACTGAGCCACACTGACAGGGCGTGACTTGCTTCTAACCAGAGGGATGCACGGAGGTGACAGAACCCCGCTGTGTGGTTCTGTTGTGTCCCATGAGACTCCGACCCATTAGCAGTCTGTCACTGGAGTCTTGTCCCCTCTGAGAGAGAAATCTTCACGTGTCCTACAGCTGCAGGGAAGACAGTTCTGCCAACAGCCTGAGGGGCTTGGATGCAGGTCCTTCCCCAGTTGAGCCTCTGATGAGACCCAGCCCCAGGTGATCCTTGGGGAGTCTCCAAGCAGAGGACCCAGCTAGCCCTGGCTGGATCCCTGACCCACACAAGCTGTGTGACGATGGGCATCACTTTAATCTGCAATGCTTGTGGTGACTGGTTAGGCAGCAATAGAAAACAAAGACACAAAAACTATGGTGCACGTCTAACTCTGTGCTGGGAGCCCTTAGGGTCCAGGAAGCAGTGAGGAAGAATTCAAGGGTCCCCACCCACCACCCCAGCCCCGGGGCTCGGAGCCCAGCAGGGGGCCACTGCTGGTAAATGCAATGGCAAAGCCAGAGAAGTCTGTGGTTCTACGGTGGCTCAGAGAAGGGAGCTCCAGCTCGCCCTGCGGGGCTCAGGCAGGCTCAGGCTCTGGCAAACACGTGCGCTGATCTTGAAAAGCAAGAAGACGCCGTCTCCACAAACTCCGGGACGGGGAGGCCATTCGGCAGATGGCACCGTATTTGCAGAAGCCCAGAGCTGACAGGGGCCTTACATCCATGAGAACCTCTCGGCCGCACTAGCGCGATGAGCAACCCTAGAAGCCGCTGAGAAGGGAAAGACAGTCTGTGCATTGAATGTCTCTGCGTGGACCTTAAACACCCATAGACACACCGGATTATCCTTCCCCCTCGTCTCTCCCCGGCCCTGAGTTACAGGCCTTTTGCCAGGTGATGACGGTGTAGACAGAGTTATTATCTCGCTGACATTACCACCACCCTCGATGGGACTTTCTGCTGCTATAAAACAAAGCGAACGCCAAGGGCGGGGAGAAGGAACCTGTGTGGGAGAGAAGACCAGGAGAGGCGCTTTTTATGCTAATACCTCCCAGCCTCCAGCCCTAACGGCCCGTTAAATGCCACAAGCGCGTCCGCAGGAGAAAAGTGGCACCTGGAGATGAAGTCGTCAAGTTACTAAACGCATTTTGAGGAGCAGGGAAGATTTCTCAGCAAAGGAGTTAATGTTGCAAAGAAAGCTTTGTTTTTCCGACAGACTTTACGACTGTGCTGTTTCCTTCACTCGGCACCTTAATTCTCAACCACCATAAGGCTGTCCAGATGTTGGAAATAAAAAGCCCATTTGGGTATTATCAGAGATTACCGGGAAGAGATCGACAGACACGATGTTTAGCTATGCAACATAAATTTCCCGAGTAGGTGCTCTCCAGAACACTCCATCTCCTCACCCCGCTGGAAGACCGGATTAATAAATCATAACAACGAGACGCGGGCCCTGCGCACCGTTGCCAGCCAGCTGCTCTCGCCGGCAGGAGGGGCGGCGGGAAGAGGGACGTGGGCCCTGCTCTCGCCCCTCCCGCGCCCTGGCCGCCCGGGCTTCCCCTCCAATTACCTTTGAGCCTCTCTTCTGTCCCTGCCCTTCCTCTCCGGACTCAGCATCCGCCTTAGGAGAGGCACATCATCCCGTTGGAATCGGCTTTGTCAATGTGTCAGCGCCTTGCCGGCTGCCTGTCCCCACCCCTGGGCCTTGATTTATGTCATCCCGGTGGCCTGCTGAGCCTCCCTCTGCCGGCTCACGTTTGCTAACCCTCCCGGTCTGGCCGGAGACCCAGAGCTGCGGGAAGCCCTTGGGAACGGTCCGTCCTCCCGACTGAGGTCCACTTGCTCTGGCAGCGGGCTGCCCGCTCTGCTGGCCTTTCCCTGGACGTGCCCGGGGGACCGGCATCTGTTTGGACCCTGGGGAAGCAATGGTTCCAGCCCAGGCTCGCTGCTGCCTGGCCTGTGGGTTTGCCGTCTGGGCGCATCGCTTTCTCCCGTCGGCGGGGGTGCCCTTCAGCGCGGAAGGTCTGCCCAGCGGGGCTCGCGGAGCTTCCCGGGGAATTCCGTCCGCGCTTGCGCCGCTTCGTAAACAGATGGCCGGTAACGAGAATGTGCCTGTCCCTTACCTGTAATTCCTAATTATACAGCATAAATACAAATTTAGCTTTAATTCAATTACATGGTAATGAGGTGAGGAGGTAACACTGGAACGTATCACTGCTGTCCGGGTGGTAAGCGATGGACAATAATATTTGTGTTCCATTAGATGCTATGTGGTGATTTTAAAGTCTTTTGTTACAGTGCCCTCAATGCTCCGGCTGTGACTGTCTCCTGGAAGCAGAGAAAACACGTGTGTGTGGGAGACCCAGGCGTTACTTTTAGAGCCTCTGTGAACAGTAAGGCGCCAAAGAGAGAGAGGGAGAGAGAGAGGAAGAGGGGAGGAGAAGGAGGAGGAGGAGGAGGAGGAAGAAGAAGGAGGAGGAGGAGGAGAAAGAGTCATCTAAGTGCCAACTGTTTAGTTTTTCTATTTTTATTTTATTTTTTTTTTGCCAACTTGAGGCAATGCCATGACGAAAGCCCGGGCTTCATGCATCCTTGGGTTTAGCATAGAAACCCAGCCTGTCCTAGGTGCCCAGGTCAGGAGCAGTCAAGGTAGCAGAATCATACAAACCCAGCCTGTCCTAGGTGCCCGGGTCAGGAGCGGTCAAGGTAGCAGGGTCATACAAACCCAGCCCGTCCTAGGTGCCCAGGTCAGGAGCGGTCAAGGTAGCAGAATCATACAAACCCAGCCCATCCTAGGTGCCTAGGTAAGGAGCGGTCAAGGTAGCAAGGTCATACAAACCCAGCCTGTCCTAGGTGCCCAGGTCAGGAGCGGTCAAGGTAGCAGGGTCATACAAACCCAGCCTGTCCTAGGTGCCCAGGTAAGGAGCGGTCAAGGTAGCAGGGTCATACAAACCCAGCCTGTTCTAGGTGCCCAGGTAAGGAGTGGTCAAGGTAGCAGGGTCATACAAACCCAGCCTGTTCTAGGTGCCCAGGTAAGGAGCGGTCAAGGTAGCAGGGTCATACAAACCCAGCCTGTTCTAGGTGCCCAGGTAAGGAGCGGTCAAGGTAGCAGGGTCATACAAACCCAGCCTGTCCTAGGTGCCCAGGTCAGGAGCGGTCAAGGTAGCAATTACCCTAAACTCACGCTGCTCCCACTCTTCGTCTTCCTCACCCAGGTGGCGTTCCTTGGGAACGTCCTCTTTTTATGGGACATTGGGCGTTTAAAAACCACCCAGGTAGGCCGCTCCCTGCCCCATGGAGTCCCTTCATTAGCTGTTAGTCTCCGCCGATGACATGCCACTTGGCTTGTTTGTGCAGGGATGCTATTGAGCTGGCCGTCATTGGAATAAATCACTATTGACCTTTTTACTTTTAAGAGTGTAATGAACTTAAGAATGGAAATTACTCTGGAAGTAACAAGTGTAACCTTGGCTTCTATAATTACAAGCCATTGTCATTCATGTTCACTCTTTGTCACGCCAGGGGTCACCGCTGTTAGTGCTACTGAAACTGACCACGGTGGCAGAACTGGTGGCAAGAAGTCTCAGTGACCCCCGTTCAAAGTCAAACAGAAAATGGCAAATGAGAATTCTGGGTAGACAGGACATGCAGAGAGACAGACGGCGTGGGAGGTAACGGGCTGGCAGGCAGGGAACTCGCGTGTATCAGGTCCTGTGCACACTGCATGCACAGTTCACGTGAAACCCTTCGCCCTTGGAAATCGGTGTGGCCGCAGCGTCACCCTGACGTCCCCTGTAATTGTGCTCTTGAGCTGAATGAACACAAAAACATGTAAGAGGATAGAAATAAAAGGGTTAGAAGTGTTGATACCCAGGCGCATAATTGCTTTTTTTTTACCGTGCGCATAGATGAAATGAATCGGAGAAACCCTGGAGACGGATGTTAACCTTATCCGTGCACGATCCTATAGGATAGCATTTACATCTGTATAAATGATAAACACCCTCGGAGTTTTATTTCAGATCACTGCAGTTCTATAAGGAGATGTGTTTCAGTAGCTTGACTTTCTGAGGCCACATAGCCGTGCCGAAATGTAATGATTTCCAGGGACAGCCATTTCATTTGCCCACTGTCAGTTTAGCCATGGGGGCTGGGCGCACCCGGCCTGGCCTGGGGTCACTCATTGACTGGAGAAGAAGAAATGGGGACCATGGGGTCCACGATGTTCTCACGTCCGTGTCAAGGGGTTTGTGCAGGTGTTGGGTGGGGCGCCTCTGTTCCCTTCCATCCGCCCCTCCAGCAGGCTAGCGCAGACGCGTTCACAGGACAGTCCCGGGACAGCAGAGTCGCTAACCGAGAGGCCCCGGCTGAGAGCGCCCATCACGAGGCTGCAGTTCCATGAGCGCAGGTGACACGGCCAGAGCTGGGTCAACGGCAGGAAGATACAGACCCTGTGTCCTGACTGAAGAAGTCACAGTGCCGCACTTCAAGGGGACGGCACATTGAAATGGGAGGCATTTCTGGTTGTTTTTTGCAATCTATCCTAAGGTTACAAAATGCTCACAACGTCCCCTCAATCACGTTAAACTCTTCTCAACCTCAGGACCCTAAAACCTCTCCTCCCACTTAGACCCAGTCCAGGCTTGAAGCCAGTCCCCGAGCTGCATCGGATCTGGACGAGGGCGGGGTTCACCTGCTTAGGCGAGGGTGGAGTGGCCCGTCCTTCTGAGAGTCTCATGTCCCCTGCCCTTCTCCAGCAGAGCGACCCTCTGGGGAGCCCTCTGTGACCCAGGCCCCGCTGCATAAAAGGCGGTCTCTGCCCCTCCCCCCCCGACGTAGAACGGTGAGAAGGGATACGGTAGAAACACTTTTATTCAAACAGGGAGAAGCAGGAGGCACATAGAAGTCAAATCCACCGCAGTCTGAGGTCCAGATGGGCCCGCGGGTCACAGCTCCGGGCTCTGCGACCAGGGACAGACCCCTACGGGAGCCGATGCGCTGCTGCGGAGCCGTTCTTGGCGTCCCCCGTGCTTCTGGCTCCCACTCTCCGGGCTCGGGTTCCACCTTCCAGGCCACCGGCTCTTCCCGCTCGTATCTCCTTTCTTGTCCAGAAGAAATACCCCGTTTTGCAGCCTAGAAACGTCTCGGCCTGCTTCCCACCCACAGACGGTTGACAACTCATTTTTCACTGCATCTGTCTCTTCGTTACAAGCTGCCGGTGTTTCCGCCTCTGAAACCCTCTTTAAAACTGTTGTGGAAACCCTGGCCGGTTTGGCTCAGCGGTTAGAGCGTCGGCCTGCGGTCCAGAGAGACCCGGGTTCGGTTCCCGCTGAGGGCACGTACCTCGGTTGCAGTCTGTCCCCGGCCCTGGTTGGGTCGTGCGGGTGGCAGCCACTCGATGTGTCCCTTTCACGTCGATGTTTCTCTCTCTCCTTCCCACTCTATCCAAACAAAATATCGAAAAATGTCCTCGGGTGAGGATTGAAAATAAATAAAATGAAACCGTTGTGGGTTGCCTCGCGACAATGTGGAATTACTCTTGCCCTGCTGGGTTTCGGATTTGCTTGGACCCGTGACTCAATTATTCCTTCCAGACTGGAATTCCTCCTGTGTCTGTTCCACCCGTGTGCTTGGAAGCAGGTGCCTTGCTCCCCGGGTCTACAGACGGGCAGTAACCTTGCCCACGGACGGGTCACTCTGCGGGGTGCTGTGTCTCTGGCCAACCCTGCTGTGGGCAGGGCTTAGAGGGCATCATTGGTGAGAACAGCATGGTTATTGAATGCCTTGCTGGAGGGAAGTTAGGGTGCCAGTCTCATTCATACCCTATTTGCGTGATTCAGATAATGAGATTTGATGATATGCAGATGAGATTTTGGATTTAGCGTTAATTGTGGGATGTGTTGCGTTTTGACGGTTGGGATGAGGTGAATGTATTTTGCACGTGGGGTGGACAAGACTTTCGGAGGGTCAGATGGTGAAGGGCAGTAGGTTGATTGGTGTCTTTGAAAAATGTTCTACCGGCCCTTCAAAATGGGACCCTATTTGGAAACGGGATCTTTGCAGATATAACTGGCTAAGGTCCGGTTATGCTGGATTCGGGCTGGCCTAAATCCTGTGGCTGGAGTCCTCTCAGGAAGGGGAAGGGCACAGACCTCGCACGGGGAAGAAGCCCGGGTGGAGGAGGAGGCAGAGACGGGAGTGACGTGTCTATCAGCCCGGGACCGCCAGGGACTGCCAGGGCCATCGGGCGCCAGGCCGAAACATGAAAGGATTCTCCTTCCAGGACCTTCGGAGGGTGCGAAGGTGCAGCTGCACCCACTGGCCTCCTGCTCACTAGGTCTGAGAGAGAATCGTTTTGTTGTTGAAGCCACCGGGTCTGTGGTGGTTTGTTGTGGCAGCTGTAGGGGACTAACACAGCGGTAGCTGCCATGAAGGTTCTCACCATCTTGCTGGGCTTCTGATGACAATGACGGTGCCTCTCCCCTGTCGCTGGTCCGGCCAAGCTCCCGCTGCCCAGCCTCAGCCCAGCCTCACCTGGGCAGGGAGGGTCCCATCTGGCCTGCAGGCCCCTGTTCTCACATGCGTCTCTGAATCCCAAACCAGCTCTCTGAGCCCACGTCCCGCGAGGTGCTGGTCACGGTGGTCCCAGCAACGGGGCCCTTGGGTTAATCAGCCCCGAGCACATCAGAGTTGGCTGAAGCGAAGTCTCCCGCAGGGTGATCGCGCACGTGGTCTCTGGAGCCGGGCTGGCCGCCTTCAATTCAGGGCAGGAAGCGTCTTCGCCATGAGGGAAACCCTCATCGCCCCAGTGCATCAGCACCCCCTCCCTTTCCTTTATAAAAACTAGAGTTTATTTTTTAGAGTAGTTTTAGGCTCACAGCAACATTGAGAGGGAGGGTTAGAGATTTCTCCTGTGTCTCCTGACCCCCCAATACACACAGCCCTGTCTACTGTCAAACCCCACACAAGAGCGGTACCTTTGTGACAATCAACGAACCTACACACACACCTGTGACATACAAGCATGTATTCAAGAAGGATGAGAGGAGGAGGAGGACTCGTAAGAATGAGAGAAAAGGGTGTGAGAGAGAAAAACGGGACAGAAATAACCTGAAAGGAAAGAAATGTAAAAGTAAAGGAATGACTGAAGGTAGTGACAGCTTCTGCCTCACAGCACCCTCGTGAGGATTAATAACTCACCATATGTAAAGCAGTTCGCGCCACGCCTGGCAGCTGGCGAGCACTCTATAAATGTCAGCTATTTTTATAACGAACGGGGGCATTGTTCAATGAACAATTCTGGAAGGGCCGAGAACGCGGAGCAGAGCGTCCGTATTGCAGACTATTTTGAGGCAAATTTGGAGAGTCGAGGTGAGTGAGCTGAGGTAGGTCCCCAGCCCCTTGGGGTACGTTGCCTGGGATGGACGCCCGTCGAGCATCTGAACAGCGGTCAGTTGAGGGGCTCGGGGTGCTGGAAATGATCCTGAGCATGCCCGGCACCTGCAGGGTGGCCCGTCCAGATGTGAAGGTGCCGCTGACGAGTTCCCGACGCTGAGACTCTGAAGGACACTTGCCTACCGTGCCCGTGTCTGGGTCCTCCCTTCCACAAAGGAGGAGCTGTGCATTCGGCCGGCTGACAAGCGTTTGGCTCCAGCTCTGGAGCAGGGAGAACAGCCCAGGTCCGCTCTGGCAGAGCCTCAGGGCCTCCCACCTTCCCCACCTGGGCTCGGGTGGGCGGAGTCTCCAGAGGCTGTTCTCTGGCCCCTCCCTCTCACCTGGGCAAAGTTTGCTTTGACTCAGCAAACTTCTCTGAGCATCTATGTGGCAGGTAGAGGGCTGGGGGCTGGGCTGCAAACTACATGAGATAAGTCGTTGCTGCCCTTAGCATGCTCGGAGGCAGAGTGGGGGCAGACAACTCGGAGGCAGAGTGGGGGCAGACAACTCGGGGTAGCCTTCATGCATCGGCAGGCCCAGGGGGGTTCCTGCAGGAGCCTGGGGACGGCCAGCCCAGGGGAGCTGGCGCGCAGTCGTCCTCGGGACCGCGGGGTCCGTGATCGCCGGAGTGAGCTACACGAGACCACTGAGCCCTCTGTCGAAGCTCTGCCCAGGGCACACATGCCCGCTGCAGGGTCCCCGACGAAGCTTCCTTCCAGATGGGGTGACGTCCCTGCAGCATGGAGTCTGACTGCCTCAGCCCATCCCTTGCTTTGCTGGACAGCTCTGGTGTTCAGAGGGTTTCTTTATCCTGAGCTGCGTCCCAAGAACTCATGGGCTGTCCTATTCCCCCGGATTTCTCCCGCCGGGTCCCCTCTCGTGCCGCCCTTTGAACTAAGTGAGGGACGCAGGGAGAAGGGGAGGGAAGTGTGCGGGAGGAGATGAGACACACGGTGTAAGCTGGCGCCGTGCTCGGAGGGCACGTGGTTCGCTAGTGCTGGCAAAAACACCTGCTAACTCCAAGGACACACATGAAGGCTCTCAGGGGGGCGGGGAAATGGGCATCAACCCATTCTGGGGGCCCCGGGTACCTGTGTTCATTTTGAACGAGGATGTTGTTAGCTGGTGATGTGCTGGCCTTGAGCGGCCGTCCCCTGCACCCCGTTAAGGGCGGGGTGTGCCCCTCCATCAGATGGAGGGGGCTCATTACAGCCAGACGGTGCCAGCCCAGGTGGGGTCTGGGCGGGAGGACGGCGGGGTGCCAAGTGCAGACACGGTCCTGTAATGAGTGTTAGCACCGCCAGCCCCTACCTGCGGCCAGCTTCCTGGCTTCCTGGGGCATGTTGGGTGACATCCAGTTGACAGAGAACACGCTTGTCAGAGGCCATGGTTAGGTGTCTTCCAGCGGGTGTGCAAAGATGTCTTCAGCTCACGGCCCTCACACGGGTCCTGTACCATCCCCCGGGGAGTCGCCGTCAGACGGGGTGGCACCTTTTCCGGAGGGTGTGTTATTCTGCTCAGAGAAACTTTGTCCTTGGAAGTACGTCGAGGGTCTCAGTCAGTCACACTGGATCCTGACGCCACCCCTTCCCGCTTGTCAATCTTAGTCCAGTTCCTGGGTGTGTTTGTCCCCGTTTCTTCACGCACACAATGGGGCGCATGACGGTGGTCAAATGAAGCAGCCATTCCCGCCTCGTGTGGACGGAGGCCGACACACAGTGTCCATTTCAGTGCCACCCAGCCGGCTGCACGGCCCGGTCCCCTCAGCTCCTGCACCGGGCTCCGCACACCCGCACACCCTCCTTCCTGCCCCTGCCAGGGCCCCCGTCAGTCCTTCCCCTGATTCTTTGCAAGTCATTCTGCAAAACCCCGTCCAAAGGCCATTTGGCCAGAAGCAAGAATAAGTATGTGGCAAGTTCAAGGAGCACGTTGTACCTACACCCCCGTGGGAGCTCGTCAGTGGGCTTTTTCCCGGTCGTTCTCTCGAATTTAACTCGCTGGTGCCAGAGATGTGTTTGCTTCTCTACCTCCAGCACTTTGCGTTGCTTCCAACACGTGGTGCAAACGCCCTCCCTTTCCTTTGACTCGACTGATACGTAGCAGGTGCTGTTTGCGTGTCCGCCAGCCAGGAAAGTGGACAGACCACTGTCCTTCATTGCTAATAACTATGTTTCTAGTCCAATCACAGCGAGGTGGGTTTCCAATGTTTGACCTCTGTTTGGTAACATAGTTACTTTTTACAATAAAAGGTCATTTACACAGGCATAAAAATACCTTGCTGGTGCAAAATGCTTTCACTTTTTCAAGAATGCTTCTTTGTTTCAGTTCCTCTGCCCAGTGACTCGGCACACATCCGTTGACTGACAGTCATCTAGAGGATTGAAAAGAGCAGACACAGAACTGAGGACCGCCCCAGGCACCGCCTGGCGCGTAATAGATTCCAACAAACACCTGCTGAATGACTGACTGGGTGGATGAATGAATGATGGGGCGCCCTCTTTCAACGCTCAAGTCCGGTGGAATGAAATAACGTGTCCGATGTCTGATTCATGGGAGAGCTGGGTGAGATGCCACAGCTCCTAAGAAGATGCTCGTTTTTCTTCCCACACCGTGATGCTGCCTGCTCACGTAAATATAAGCAAGAGGAGACTCTATAAATATTATTTACCAGAGCTAGGAAACAATGGGAGGGCTTTGGCGACAGATGGCCGTCTGGGTGCAGATATTTCAAGCAGACCTCTGGTGGGAATGGGGTCAGCGACGCTGAGGCAAAGAACCACGTGACGTCCATCAACCGTCAATGTTGCAGATTTCCTGGTCTTCAGATTCCACGGGCAAGCTACCCGTGTGAAAGGGGACATACGTGTGCGAAAGTCCCTGGCGAGAGTGGGTTCTGATGGGATCAGGAGGGTGTCTGGGCAGCATCTCAGCAGGTCTGGGGCCAAATTTACCTGAGTTCAAATCTCAGGTCTGCTACTTATTCATAATTAAGACTTGGGGTCCTCTTCTTTCTCTTCTACACTGTTCTGTTTTCCCACTCCATCCCCTTCCGCTCGATGCATGGGTTCGACCTTCGCTCACCCGGCCCTGAGACATCAGTAAGCTCCTCACTAGTCCCAAATGGCCAAACCCAGGTCCGCTGTCCCCCCAGGTCTAATGTTAGAGGATCATGTCACCGCCACCCCTTGACTAACCTGTCTCCTCTTTGGTACTCAGGGTTCTACCTGTCACAGGGATCGCTCTGAACATCTGGTGAATGACATGGAAGGATTTCACTCGAGAGATGTTTATTATGTGCGTAACAGTCGAAACCCAACCTGGGTACAGGACACACAGAGCTGAATAAGTCACGAGCCTCCCCCCAACCCAGGGGCTCAGAGACCGGCTGACCATTGTCATCCTGTTCAAACAAACAGGGTGTTGCTGTCCACCTGCGTTTTCAGACTCAGAACCGTGACTTTTTTGCATTTCTCGTTCTTCTGGTTGAGTTTCCGAACAAGAAGCGGCAGGGCTGGTTGCCATAAACAACTTCACCTGTGAGGCCAGGGATGGCTCTTCCCTGATCTTCCTCAGATGCCAGGTGAGACGTGGCGATGGCAGTTACGGCTCCGGGTGCGGATTCCGAGGACGGAAAGGCTGGCATGGGGCCAGAACCCAGATGCCCCTGTTTCCGGGTAGAGCAGAGGGTGCAGTGGGTCAAGACCAGGACAGCACGGAACGAGGGCCACAGATGTGCAGGACGGAACCCCCCCCCCGCCCCGATATTTTAGAATTCAAGCTTTGAATAGCGGCTGCTCTTTCGAGTGCCTACTGAACAGGTGGGTGTCTGTCCATGTCTGCTTCTCCTTGTTTGATAATGATCGTTAAATAAGAAAACTCAAGCGGAGAGACCAAACAGGGAGAGGGCTTGCCTTCCCTGAATTGAACACAGCTTATCATTGCGGAGTTTAGTAGACAGACGCATTGGAAGAGATGCCCGAGGGCACGGGTTCTGCAGGCTGAGGGTGAGCGCGGCTGGAATGGGGTGCTGGTCTAGGTTTCCTGTGGGTTTACATTTTGTGTGCCCTGCATGGTTGACTTACTGGAGTAGATCAGAAAGAAAAACGATGTCCTTCTCTCCTCCTGCTCGCGTCTCCATGAAGACTATGCGCTCCTTATGCTGAAGGATCTAAGACTTTGGAAGGGAACACCAAGCACAAGTCTGAACTCGAATCCACCAGTCAAGGCTGCCGCCCATGTGCTCAGCCTCCCGCTGGGCCCCCTGTGCCAGGCTCCGTGCTGTTCGGGTTGCGAACCCGCTGCCCTTTTCTCCGTGGCCCTCCTCCTGCGGTGGCCTTTGGACCACGCTCCCCTGACCAAACCCTAACCAGCCTTTCAGACTCGGGCAGGGCTGGGTGCCCGGGTACCGCTGTCGGCATGCACCTTCAGACCCGAGCCCTCGGGTTTCTGCATTGCGGGATGCTAATGCCTCCGTCTCCCCTACAAGACCGGGGCTCTGGAGGTAAAGGTTTTGCCTTATTCCTCCCTGTGTCCCCAGCGTCTGGGACAGAACACATTCAGCAAAGGTGTGCTGAATAGACGAGTGATGAGTGACCTTTCCGCCTTCAGAATCTCATGCCCAAGCCCTTTAGTGACACCCTTGCCAGGGGCTCCCCAGCCTCGCAGACACTCACGCTGATGAGCCCTCCACGGCAGATGATGCGACGTTTCCAAGGTGACGGTGCCGATCCGAGCGCTGCACGGCATCCTGCAAGATCCGACGTTCAGGTCCACTCTCCTCCTCGGACAGCCGGTGAGCTCTGTCAGCCCAGGCGCCCGGGGGGTGACATGGGAATGTCCCCATCGCCTACCTCCCAGGACTGCTTGGGGGTCCACGGTAGAGCATGAAACCCCTCTTGCATGATACGTGAGTCCTCATCACCTTGTTTTAGTCACACTTACGTTGTACAAGGTGGTCGTTGCTTTTTGTTGTTGAGAGATTCTTGAGTATTTTGAATTTTTTTGATATGTTTTTTGAAAATTATGGATGGCAGGGTAATGGAAGGGCAGAGGTTACCAAGGAGTACACAGAAGAGAAAATTTATCCTGATCCACTTGACCCTACCGGCTCTCTGAGCCGGCCCCCGCCTGCCCATGGTCACCCCACCGCCGTGCTGCGCCCCGTGTGGGTGCTTCTGCAAGATGGACGTGACCGGTGAAGGGTTGGCGTGCCGGCTCTGCTCCGCCCGGGCAGCTGGGTGGATGATGCTGTGATTCTCTGAGTGGGGGCCCAGGAGGAGTGTGTCTGGGAAAGAAGTTTGTGGGGCTGCGGCCGGTGCTAACCGAGACCGACCCTTCAGGACTCAGCTCTGTGGGGAGGCTCCCTGGCTCCAAACCCCGGCGCACTGGGGCCCCTTCTCCTGCCAACGCGTCCTTCCGACCTTCCGAGCGTCACGGCTCCCCGTGTACCCAAGCAGTTTGCTTGAGAATCTTTCCCGAGACTGAGTTTTGTTTGGTCTCAGTGCCGACACATACTAAGTGCTCAGAGTGTGTCACTGAGTCCCCCGCCTGGGTCTTCAAGGTCGTTTTACATTTGACTGTAGGGAATCTCTAAATGTTCTCTGACCTGCTGCCCGGCCCCACCTACGTGATAAATTCCACACGGAAACGCTGGGCTCTGTCAGGAGCTGCGGGTGCAGCCACTCATGTGTGTGAGTCAGAGTGCGTGCCGGCTCCTCTGCTCCCCACTGGGTCCTCGCACCCCCCTCTCCTCCTCCCCAATCTGCTCAACTTCTCCGCTCATCCAGGCGCCGGCAGCCTTCCCACTTCATCTCTAAAGCCGGCCCGACAGCCAGAGAATCCCCGAGCCCTTGGCAGTATGTTTCCAGTTACGCTGTCCTGTCTCTAATTTCATTGTGTGATTTCCCACCTCGAGGGAACAACAGGAAGAGCTAATTTTCCCTCCGCCCTGCAGGGGGTGGAGCAGATGCCCAGCGAGAGGAGATGCTCTCGCCAGGGGCTGACGTCATCTCGGGGCTCACCGTCCACCTGTGTGTGTTCAGAGGCTGGGGGGCCGAGCGCTTCTCTTCCCGGCAGAACACTGTCTTGTCGAGGTTCTGCAGGGAAAGACAGACAGACGGAAACCAATAGGAAGTGTCGGAAATGGGGAAGGTTTACACGCACGGATCCCTTCTGGGTCAACACCGAACCCTGACACGTCCCCTCCCAGATCCCTTCTGCATCGGCACCGAACCCTGACACGTCCCCTCCCAGATCTCTTCTGGGTCGGCACCGAATCCTGACACGTCCCCTCCCAGATCCCTTCTGGGTCGGCACCGAACCCTGACACGTCCCCTCCCAGATCGCTTCTGCGTCGGCACTGAACCCTGACACGTCCCCTCCCAGATCCCATCTGCACTGGCACCGAACCCTGACACGTCCCCTCCCAGATCCCTTCTGGGTCGGCACCGAACCCTGACACGTCCCCTCCCAGATCGCTTCTGCGTCGGCACTGAACCCTGACACGTCCCCTCCCAGATCCCATCTGCACTGGCACCGAACCCTGACACGTCCCCCTCCCAGATCCCTTCTGGGTCGGCACCGAACCCTGACACGTCCCCTCCCAGATCGCTTCTGCGTCGGCACTGAACCCTGACACGTCCCCTCCCAGATCCCATCTGCACTGGCACCGAACCCTGACACGTCCCCTCCCAGATCGCTTCTGCGTCGGCACCGAACCCTGACACGTCCCCTCCCAGATCCCTTCTGGGTCAGCACCAAACCCTGACACGTCCCCTCCCAGATCCCTTCTGCGTCGGCACTGAACCCTGACACGTCCCCTCCCAGATCCCTTCTGTGTCGGCACCGAACCCTGACACGTCCCCTCCCAGATCCCTTCTGCGTCGGCACCGAACCCTGACACGTCCCCTCCCAGATCCCTTCTGTGTCGGCACCGAACCCTGACACGTCCCCTCCCAGATCCCTTCTGGGTCAGCACCAAACCCTGACACGTCCCCTCCCAGATCCCTTCTGTGTCGGCACTGAACCCTGACACGTCCCCTCCCAGATCCCATCTGCACTGGCACCGAACCCTGACACGTCCCCTCCCAGATCGCTTCTGCGTCGGCACCGAACCCTGACACGTCCCCTCCCAGATCCCTTCTGCGTCGGCACCAAACCCTGACACGTCCCCTCCCAGATCCCTTCTGCGTCGGCACTGAACCCTGACACGTCCCCTCCCAGATCCCTTCTGGGTCAGCACCAAACCCTGACACGTCCCCTCCCAGATCCCTTCTGCGTCGGCACTGAACCCTGACACGTCCCCTCCCAGATCCCTTCTGGGTCGGCATCGAACCCTGACACGTCCCCTCCCAGATCCCTTCTGCGTCGGCACCGAACCCTGACACGTCCCCTCCCAGATCCCTTCTGGGTCAGCACCAAACCCTGACACGTCCCCTCCCAGATCCCTTCTGGGTCGGCACTGAACCCTGACACGTCCCCTCCCAGATCCCTTCTGGGTCGGCACCGAACCCTGACACGTCCCCTCCCAGATCCCTTCTGGGTCGGCACTGAACCCTGACACGTCCCCTCCCAGATCCCTTCTGGGTCGGCACTGAACCCTGACACGTCCCCTCCCAGATCCCTTCTGGGTCGGCACCGAACCCTGACACGTCCCCTCCCAGATCCCTTCTGCGTCGGCACTGAACCCTGACACGTCCCCTCCCGACCAGAGAGAGCGCGGCTGGGAAAGAATCGGGTGACCGCGCGCGTGTTTCTCTGAGAACAGCCCCGTGCATTCGCGGAGCCCTGCCGAGTCCACACCATGGTGCTGCGGCCACGGTCCTCTTATTCTCTAAGGAACTTGGGGGGATTTACAGGATGGGAGTTACTTCCCAAGTTACCACATGAGGAAAGTGGAGACCGAGCGACCGTGAGCCTTCAGGGTTGCCCACGGCTCTTTGCCAGCAGCCTGGCACCTGGACAGACAGGGGCCCTCCTTTTGCCCAAACTCTGCCCGCTCCTTCTCCCTGCATCACCTGGGCCTTTGGCACCGACGAGCCAGCACCAACGACGCATGTTCGCGTCATTTGTTGGATTATACTAAGAGGGAAAAGATAGAATTAACCGAGTCATGTTTTTATTTCCTGATTTTAAAGTTCACTGTTGTTGCCCAGCTGGTGTGGCTCAGTGGTTGAGCGTCGACCCTGCACCAAGAGGTCGCCGGTTTGATTCCCGGTCAGGGCACATGTCCGTCCAGGTTGTGGGCCTGATCCCCAGTGGGGGGCGTGCAGGAGGCGGCCCATCGATGTTCTCTCCCATCGATGTTTCTATCTCTCTCTCCCTTTCTCTCTAAAATCAAAAAAGAAAAAGTATTTTTCAAGTTCACCGTTGTTTACCATTTAAGTTTTCTTTCCTCGGTGACCACAGTGGAACGTCCCCTGCTGGTGGGAATGATGAGGGGGCGTCTTCCCCCCCGAGGGTTCCCACGCTGCTCCGTCTCCAGCGGGTCGAGCGCGTTGCTCTCTGCAGCTGGACCTGGCGAAGCGCCGCTCACAGGCCGAGTCCTCGCACACCTTCCGGAGCTCGTGCGGCACACCCGCGTGTGCTCGGCGTGCACAGGCCCGTCTGCACGCCAGCTGTCCCGTGCGCACTGTGCGCGCACCGCCAGGCTCACGGCTTGGGGACCACTGTTCCTCCCACTTCACAGATGGGAGGGCCGAGGCACAGAGAGGTGGAAGAACCTGCCCAAGGCCACACAGCAAGGAAACAGCAGAGCGGGCCTCACCACGTGGTCGCGCTCGCAGCCTGTGACCACCCCCTGAAACGTGCCTCCTCTTCTGGAACAGCATCGACGCCCGACACAGAGGGCGGCTGGAGGGCTTGGGGACGGAGGGCTGCTGGGTTAGGAAACACCTCAGTCCTCAAGGATGATAGAAACCAGCGAGACTGATGGTAGGTGGGGCCCTCAGGCGGGGACCCTCGGCTGGGAGCAGAGGGTGTGACCCAGCCGGGGAACCTCACCCCATGATCGCAGCAGCGCGGGAACACTAGAGAGTGGGGGTTGGGACGTGAGCCCAGAGAGTGAGTCCAGACCTGAACGCAAAGATGTGGACGTCACACTCAGGATGCGGGGCATTTCCTGAACACAGCAGGTGGTAGCGGGAATGTTTTAAATAGAGAGGACTGGCTGGGGTTTGTGGCAGTTGGATCCAGGAGTCAACCCCCAGGCAGACAATCCAGTTATCGCTCAGAACTGGCCGTCCAGATGCAGGCCGGGCACCTGTGTGGGGAAGGGACAGTGCCGAGGGGGGAGGGAGCTCAGGGCGTCTGGGAACAGCTGGCGTTGAAGCATGGGGTGGCCGCGGACAGAGTGAGGAGCGGTGGCAGAAACCGGGAGAACCACATTGGCCGGGGCTGTTGTCGGGCTGGAGGGCGGGAGGTAGTTCTAGGCAGTCGAATAGAAGGGCCAGGGTGGGTCCGGCTGCACGTGGAGTCTGACTCCCAGGCCCGCACCCCGACGTCCCGCTGAGGGGGTGCTAGGTGAATGTTGAGGTCCCTTGTATGCGCTCCCTCCCAGCCAGCGGACTGGGTGAGGCCGAGGTAGGCCAGCTTCGTACTGTACGTTCAAGTGGGGGGGGGGGCTTTCCTGTGGGGCCGCGGGCGCACGGGAACCCCGAGTCACTGCACTGGCGAGATGAACAAGAAGGGGAGGCACCGCACCCCACCGATCCCACCACCAAGGCTCAACCAGCGTCGTGGTCCGAGCGGGGCTGCATGCTTCCCGGGAGAGGGTAGGAGGGGGCCGCAGGGCAGCGTGTGCACCTCGGTGAGAGGAGAGCTCTCTCCTTTCTTTCCCTGCTTTCTGGGGCGGAGGGGTGGGGCGGAGGGGTGGGCTCTTGGGTGGGTGAGCCCTGTGAGAGTGTTTCGGTGGGACTGGTGTCACCCCGCCCCCCACGAGGCCTCCCCCGGTGGGGGCTCCTCTGCCTCCCCGTCCTCCACGCCCCGCGGCTGCTCCGGCCTCGCTCGTCCCTCGTCCACGCGCTGGCTTCTCTGGGCGCTGGGTGCCCGTGGGACTCTGCGTGCTGTTCTAGGGTCCAGGGGGGAAACGGACATAACAGAACGTGTCTGTCCTGTTAGAGCTGGTACGAGTTGGGGGTCCACTAAGCACAGGTGTGGAGTCAGGTGTTGAGGGGAGACGAGGAGGGAGGAAATTCGGGGTTCAGAGTGGGGTTGCCTGGCTGCCCGGAGACCCCATGGAGATGACAGCCCAGGAGTGCAGGGTGACCCAGGGGTGCAGGGTGACCCAGGGCCCCAGGAGTGCAGGGTGACCCAGGGGTGCAGGGTGACCCAGGGGTGCAGGGTGACCCAGGGGTGCAGGATGACCCAGGATCCCAGGAGTCGGGCGGGGACTAGGGAGTGCGGTGCAGGGTCTGTGAGGTTGACCCTGTGCTCCCCTGCTGGGCAGTGGGAGGAGGCTCTAAACCTCGGCTGGAGGTGAGGAAGGGGGTAGTCTTCCAGGGCACAGGGTCACATCCGACCTCTGTCCTGGGAGCGGCAGCCCGCGGTTCCTCTGCACTCACGGGAAACAAGAGGGATGCGCGTTGAAGTGCGTTGTCACCGTTACTAACATCCCCACCAGCGTCCTCGTCATTTTTGCCAGCACCAGTGGTTCAAACTCAAGGCGGACTGGCCCCGCCACCCCACCCAGGTCCCTCCCCGGAGATGTACACGTGAGCCCATCCAGGCGGATGAGCACATCCAGGCCGGTAGCCGTGATGCTCCTTGTTCAGCTTCAGGAAGGGCTCAAGTCCTCACATCAAAGAATGTCTTTCAAAGTTAGAACAAATTGTAGAAAATCACACGGTGAAGATCATTTTAACCAAGGAAATCTGGTATTTCCCAGCCACCAGACAGAACTGAATTCGACAGGTACGAGAACGGAGCAGGCCCGCAGGCTCGCGAGGAAAGACCGTGCTGGTGTGGGGTCAGCACCGCAGGGCCTTGCTCTCTGACCACGTAACCGCAGCCCCCTGGCCCCCGGACAGGACTGCTGGGCTGACCCGGCTGCCGCCCCTCGCTCTGAACCCAGGCTCCCCACCAAGCACCCATGAGGCCCGGAGGAGTCCGGCGTAGACTGCTCCGTAGGGAGAACACTCTCGGCAGCCAGGTGAGCATCCCAGGGGCACTGCGATCTCCACTGGCCAGTGTAACCGTTAGTCTAACACCTGCCCTGTCTCGTCTGATCGCCGTGAGTTACTCCCTTTGAGTCCGGTCACCTTAGCTTCAGTGCACAAGGAGCGAAGGGAAAAGTCAAGAGTCCGTAGGCTCAGGCTGAGGTGGTTCTGAGGGACAGCCTTCCCGGGAGGTTGTCATGACCAGAGAGGTGTGGGGTCAGCTGGCAGACAGGTCAGGGGACATGCTGAGTATCCTGCAACATCAGGGCAGTCCCAGAGAAATCATCTGGTGGGAAACGACCGTGGTGCCAAGGTTGAGACACTGTGCTAGAGGGATGCCATCCGTGGGTCCTGGGTGAGCCCGACTGGGCCGTGTCCCCTGAGTTCACCCTGTTCGGTGCAACAAGGGCCCTTGGACGTTCCCAGGTACCCGGTTAGTTTGTCCTCGCTGGCTCCTTGTGCGGAGAAGACGCCGGCCGGCTCGGGGTCCCGAGGGACAGCCGCAGAAGAGGGCGTGTGTACACGTTAATAGCGGCACGTGGGCCAGAACCCCTCTTAGCGCCCCTGATCCGCCAAGTTCTTTCTGTGGCGTGGCACCTGCAGACGTAACCTTGACTTTTCACTCCGGTTCTATCTGGCTGAGCTCTCTGTTTCTGCGATTGACCAGATTATTATTCGTCAAACGTCCGGCGTTACCGTCAGTGCCATTCGGTGCAAAGAACAACGAAGAAGGAAACAGTTCGCTCGGCGTCTGAGGATCCACCGTGGTTCATGTGCTCTGAAGTCCCATTTGCATATCACCTGACACTTCGCTTGGGGTGCAGCTCGTTCGTCTCCTCAATCAGCCCTGCTACAGCTGAGCCATCTGCCGAAACGCCCTTGTTCGCTTCTCTTACCGCTGATTTATTTCTCGTAAAAGAGGCAATGTTGCCATTTGGATGGGGCGGGGGGGACCCTGAGGGGAACGTCAGGTACACCGATCACAGGCAACGCGGATGCTCTTCTCTAGGGTGGAGTGCGGACAGCCTCAGCCCGTGTGGGGGGAGGGGTGCGATTCCGGTCTCCGTAGCGACCCTCCGGAATGCATCCCATTCACTGAGTTGAACTTTTGGAATAAGAGTCAGGAATAGAACAGGAGTCTGTCTACCAGATCCCACCAGCCACAGCGTGATGGAGACAGCGTGGTCTTGACAGGTGGAAGCATCTGCCGACATGATCCACGTTACTTTTTATTATTATTATTATTTTCTTTATTGATTTTAGAGAGAGAGGAAGTGAGAGGGAGAGAGAGATAGAAACAGTGATGAGAGAGAACATCGACTGGCCGCCTCCTGCCTGCCCCCCACTGGGGATCGGGCCCACAACCTGGGCGTGTGCCTGGGCCAGGAATCGAACCGGCGACCTTGTGGTGCATATGTCAGTGCTAAACCACAGAGCCACACCGGCCGGGCTCCACGTTATTTTTTGAATGAAGGAAGGAAGGCAGGAACGTTCTGCGAAACCAGTGTCTGATGCAGGAAGGAATCATAGCCCTGACGTAATGCCCAGAGCAAGGAATAGAACCGAGGTGTGGCCTCAGAGCTGGTGTCGGGCAGGGGCCTGGGGTTGGTGAGGCAGGGGCAGTGGTGCCCAGAGGGTCAAGGTCTAGTTGGAAAGAGTTTTGCATGATAAACGCGAAGGGGGCAGACAGACCGTGAAGAGGAAAATGTACCCGAGCGCTGGAAGCCAGGAGCGTGGCGGGACTGGGCGAGGGCCTGGGCGGGTGGCGCCCCGCATGGGTATTGGCGGAGGGCGGAGGAGGGGTTTCCGAGTTGTGGCTTCCAGCAGCTGTAATGAGCCGAACAGGCGGGCACGTTGTCACGGCCGTCGTGGGTATGGGTCACATGTCCTGCAAAGGAGATAAGAGCCCACACTCAGTCCCTTTCCGAACGGTTTCTGTCTGGGGGAGGGCGGACAGCCCCGCGGAGACGCGGGGGCCTCTCGGCGCCCTTGCTTTCGGCCGTGGAGTGAACGCGCACTGGCGGGGGCGCCGAGTGTTCAGAGGACCGGATGTCATCAGAGGGCCAGGAGCTCTGGGTGGCACACAGGCCCTGCGCACGTCTCTGACCAGTCGCCAGACTTCGTCCCCGTCGCTAGGCCCGGCCCGGTGACCAGACGCCTTCCACTCCGCCTGCCTGTTGGTCCCCTCTCCTGCCACACCCTCCGTGCCCTTTGTCCTGTGGACTCTCTCCTGCCAGGCTTTGGGGATTGAGCTTAAACATTCTCTTCCTTGATGAAAGGTTAGGTGTCCGATCAAAGCACAGGTCACACTGTGTTTGACCAAATCTGTGTCTCACTCCTTGAAAACGGAGTAGCCCGCACGGGTTCAGCTCGCTGTGATGTTCGTTGTGGTTTTTCATAAGCGCCCTCTCTCTGTTACCTCCCTGGATACTCCGTTCAAGGTCAATGCGACAGACTCGATTAAGTTCATTTCCCAAGCAGGCAGCGGAGGTGACGATTGGGTGGCCTGACCGGGATGTCAACACAGCTTTCCCGGAAGTAATTTCTGTGGGGCAGGCAGCAGGGTGTACCCCAACCATCCTTACCTGCACCCCGGAGGTGCCTCGGGTCACCTGGAGAGCTGCTGTCACTCAGAACTCCGGTTCTCACCTTCAGAGCGTCTGTCGGTCAGTCTGAGGCTGGGCTCCAGCATCTGCATTTGTGACAGGTCGCCAAGGGTCACCGAAGCGGCCGTCGTGGAACCACACTCTGAGACCGGCTGGTCTCGCACGGGGATGTCCGGACGCCAGGACAAGACCGCCCGGGTTGGAAGCTGAGCTCCGCCTGTTGAGCTGGGACTCTGGACAGTGTACGGAACAAGTCGGGTCTCTGTGCTCATCTGCAGGACAGAAAATGCCGACACCTGTCTGGTGCGGTTGGTATGGAGATGAAGGAGGAATCCTCGTGTTGATGCCTAGAACAGCGACGAGTCCCTAGTAAGCACTACATGAGCCTTCGTCAAATACATAACTGCTAAAATATTCTGACGGCTATAAAGCACATTTTATTCTTATCCCAAAATGCACTGTGATTCTTGTTCTTAGTAAAGCGATCCCAGGTAAGGTGGCCCCATGACTCTGCCCACAGCCTCTGTGCCCCAGCAGGTGTCTCCGAGTGTCTGCATGTTACCTTTTCCTATACACGGACACTCAGCATTGGGCTTAGACCTTACCCCAACACAGGGTGATCTCATCTCGAGAACCTTACCTTAATGACGTCAACAAAGACCCTTCGTTCCAAATGCAGTCACATTCTGTGGTTCTGGGTGGAGGTGACTTTGGGAGACCATGTCAACTCTCTACAACACTGCACAAGTATAAGGGACAAACCAACGCTGAAAACAAAGGCAACCAGAAATGCAGCAAGGCAGTGCCCGGGAAGTCTGTCTGAATGTGTTCGGGGACCATGAACCCCAGGTCCCCGTTGGGGTTCGCAAGATTTAATTACCTGTGAAAGATGAGAGAAAAGTGTGTCTGTACCACAGTCCTGGGCCAGGAACTCGGATTCAAGCACGGAGAGTTCATTGGACAGGCGACATCAAAAGGACCCCCAGGTGAGTGTGAAGTAAGACAGCCAGAGGAAGGAAGTCCGTGGAGGGCAAGCTACCGGACGAGTAACACTGTGTCCATGTGGGGAACATGCCTCAGGTCACCCTGCTGCGAGTCAGGGAGCTGGGTGTTCATACACCACCTCCCATCAGGCATCGGCTGAGAGCTGCTGGTTGGGGCCGTGCACTTATTCTGACGACTAGGGACAGTCCGTAGGCAAATAAACACAGAAGCTGGCAGTTGGGAGTGGGGTCACTGTGCCCTGAGTGGGATGGAGGCTCCTGCCCCACTCACACCTGCAAATATCATCAGTTGTTACTTGTGTCTGTTACTCAAGCACGAGGGGTGAGGTGAGGCAGAAAATGTCAGGAAGAAAATACGTTTGCCCATTGTAGGAGCCTAAGAAATGCTCGCTTTTATCCTTCCTTGATTCTCCTGTCGACTGTGTATTGAATTATGTCGTAGCTGCCAGTGTTTCCCAGTGTCTTAGGAACGCTTGGGGGTGACATGCAGGAGTCCTCAGAACACGTCCCTCGCACGGCTGGTGCCCGGGATCCTGGCTGTCTTTTCTTACTCCTGCCTCCCTGCCGAGAGCAAAGCAGTAAGTGCGAGACGGTGCAAGGAGGACGAGGGGATTATGACGTCGGCGATGAGCATCTGATGGCTTTCTTGTGGCATGTTTATTATTCAGGCTCATAGGCACCTTCCTGGGGGCTCTGGCTGTAGTTTAATTTCTATTTGAGACTCTCTTGGATGGGGACTCCCAGGGCGAAGTCCAGGCAACAACACCCCCACTAACACCCAGCAGGGCAGACGCTCACAGCCTCTGTGCTGGGCTCCAGAGGGAATCTCCAATCCCAGGATGAGTTCTACTGAGGAGGACACTCTTTCTAGTGTCATTCGGGTAATGGAAATGCAGATTACACTGACATCACTTTCCCCCACCAGGGTGGCTTTTACAAACAGCCAGGGTTCTTAGTTGAAATGTAAATGAACGATAAGTTATGACAAAGGTATTACGAAAAGTAAAACATGCCCCAGATGAAAAAGGATCGCAAATGAAAGGTTTAATGAAGTGGAGAAATGAGTCTGAAATGTTAATTGCTTGTTAGGGGATACTACCCAGGTGGGGGGGTCATGTCCCCCCAGTCCGTGGAACGGGTCCATGCCCATTTGCTCTCTGCTCTGGAAGAAGTGGTGGGTGCAGACACCTGCCAACGTCCTCTCTTGGAGATAGAATTCAAAGGGAAAAAGAAAAAGAAAGAAAAATGAAAATGAAAAGATAATATTGGAGGAACTGGTAGAAATCCTGTTAAGGTGACCAAGACATGGTCGTCTCCTCCTCCTCCTCCTCCTCCTCCTCCTCCTCCTCCTCCTCTTCTTCTTCTTCTTCTTCTTCTTCTTCTTCTTCTTCTTCTTCTTCTTCTTCTCCTCAGTCCTTTGAATGGACTAAAATAATTTCAAGCTGGATAGAGAACAATAGTAGCGACACTGGGAAGTTATATCGACCCGTGGTGTTACCTGCTATTGTTGAAGGCAGGCATTGTCTTTGTCCAAGGGAGCTCGCCATAGTCAGTTGATCACAGCACAGCACTGACCCCCGAAATGCATCTCATTCCCCCAGGCCAGCAGGTGTCCTCAGCGGGCGGGTGCTGGGCTGCGGTCTCTTTTCCTTACAGAGGTGTTGCCTTTTCTATGGAATCCCGTGATCTACAATGCCATCATGAGAGTCAATGGTAGGCTTTGAAAAGGAAGGACAATCCATTCTTATTGTTACTGTGACACAGTATTTCAAACTTAGTGGCTGAGAACAGCCCAAAAAAGTATTATCGTAAAGTATTATCGTCATCCACCCACGTCAGTCTGGGTGGGCTGCAGTCAGGGTGTGGACAGGGCCATCGTTTCTGGGGGCTCTGGGGGAGAACCTCTTTCCTTGACCTTCCACCTTCCAGAGCGAGTCTCAGCTTTGGCTCACGGAGTCATTTCAACTCCTGATCAGCAGTAGCAGACACCTGCAAAGTTATTGATGATAATTTCTAAGAAGTAAAGAGATGAGTTGGAATGGACCCTCCTTCCAGAAGCTTGATGTCAAGCGAAGACAGAGATGAAATAAATGCTCTCAGTGTCAAAGGACAGTGCTAATAAAAGAAAGATCTATGTAGAGGAGAGTGGGGTACCCCCCAAAAGAGAGCAAAGGCTCCATCAACGGAGCCTTCAGGTGGAAGGGTTGGTGGGGTGGCCGAGAAGGAGTCATCGAGAAATGGACGTTTCATGGTGGCGGAAATCTGACAGTTTGCCAGCCAGCAATAAAGGGAAAGAATGCTGACAATTATATACTGTCGACTCCACGAACGTTGTAAACATTTCAAAGGATACACACTTCATTCGGTCTCCACCCATCTGAATAGGAAACTGGTGATATTCACTCAACAGAGTCCAGGGACATAATCGCAGTCTGGTCCGGGACCTCTGGCGGATGCGTGGCTTCTGTCTCACGCCATGTGCCCAGAGAGTCCAGCCTCGTTCCACGGCTCTTTGTCACTGACGGCAGAAATGGTGCTTCCGTTCTAATCTGCCGTGAGGCCCGATCGTTTCATTTCTGCCGAGGTTGTCCCCAGCACACAGGATGCCTTGGGATCGCATACAGAGGACCGTTTGGGAGGCAGATGATTTTTGTCGGAGTGTGGATTTTGCTGCTTGCTGACCATATGACCCTGTGCAAATCGCCCCTGTGCACATATGCCTTCCCGGTTGTGAAATGGAATGATTTTGAGGAGAGCATGATGTTGCCGGTGGAAACACTGATTTCACAGACAGTGAACTGCAAAGCACCCAGTGAATGTTGGTTTGTTGTCCTTACAGTCAACATGTGCTCCTGACGAGAAAGCAAAACAAAGAGCGGTGGCCGTGAGCGGCACTGGAGACGGGCAGCCATCTGCCGGGACCGAGGGACAGCAAATGGACACGGGCCTGGGAGCACGCTGTTTCTGTGGAGAAGGGAGGGTCCAGGGCCAAGGGTCAGAGGCCAAAACCAAACGGTGTTTCTAGACCCGTGGGGCCATTGGGGCATTTGGGTGCCCCAGGAAAGATTATTTTTCTTGAGTAAATGGATTGAGGTTATGGTGCTTGTGTGTGTGTGTGTGTGTGTGTGTGTGTGTAAAAGGTGGAGGAAAAGGAGGTCAGGAAATTAGCCCTCATTCCCACAAAACACGAGAACTTAGGACCTCCAGGTCCGGGCAGGTTGAGCATGGTGCTGGCCTGTGGGTGCTGTATGCGGGCTGGGCCATCGGCTGTTGGCTACAGAGGTAAAGATCTTAAATAGAATCCTCCGGAAAGGGGCAGAAATAGGGTTGGATCAGAAACCAAGTGGATCGCCAACCCACAGAGGTGGAAGATCACATCGGTGCTGAGCCCAGCGATGGTCGAGGCAGACAGCAGAGGATGGATGAGCCCTGCATGCAGAGCACCGTCGGGTGGGCCCCAGCCGTGAAGGAGGGGCACGTGGTCGGGAGGAGGTCGGGCACCTTGGCACCAGGAGCCCTGTCCCGGGTCAGCTTTCTCCAGCAGCGGGCTGCCAACGGCCGAGTGTGGCTGTGTCCACGCAAACGTGGACCAGCTGGCCTCTAGCTGGTGCAGTCGTCGGTGGTCTCCATTCAACCCCACACCTACTCCATCCGCAACGTGGAGTCTGTCTCCAAGGTCACCTGCCGCGTAGAGATCATTGGTGTCCCTGGACCCCACAGAGAAACCCCCCCTCCTGCGGGACGCAGCTGACCGCACTGTCCTCTCCCCAGAGCCCTCCCCCGAGACATCCGTGCACAGGACTTATTTTCTCCCTCGAAGGGTTTACAGCGTCAGCACCGACTCAGCTACTCAACACAGGTCCTCTGCTCAGTGCTGGTCCGTGGACGGTGCACAAACCAGTCTCTTCCGTCCATTTATCAGTAAAGGGTCCCAACGGGGGGGGGGAGTCCCTCGCAGTAAGGAAGTTGACAGAATCTCATTTTCCCTATAGCAACTCAATGCCCAGTTCTCTCCGGGACTTTGTAACACCACAGCGTACTCCAGTACTTAGTCCATGGTGCTGACGTGCCTTCCAAAGCTGACAGGGAGCAGACCTGCCCCGGGTTGACACGGGGACATTCTGCCTTCTGTTTTGCTGGCTTGCAGAGTGTCGTAGCCGCAGACAGACGCCAGACGGGCTCACCTACAGGCCTCTGCTTGTGCCGAGAAAACACCGCTTTAGCCAACAGGCTACTTGATAGTAGAAAAGAGACACAGAGCTGAACCAAGAGAACCTGCTTCCATTCCCTTCACTAAGACCTGGAAAGAGTTGAGCATCACCTGCCATTGGCAGTCAGTATGGGTGCCCATGGGTGATGCCCATCTCGGCGGCATCCATTCAGAAATGAAGACCAAGCGAGATGTCAGCAGTGGGCTGAGCACGTGGGCTTTGAGTCTACACAGGGGCCGACTGGAGCATCAGTGTGGCCGAGTCAGTCAAGCAGCGTAGTCAAGGTTCTTTAAATAGACGACTGGAATTTTGCAGTCAACACGGTCTGTAGAAGCAATCGGACCACATGGCCAAGAAAGAGTGAAATGCTCTCCTTGGGTCACTGGTCCATGAAACCGCAGAAACTTCATCAGCTGCATTTTGTCGATGTTCCCTCGATCTGGTTGGCTGGGAGACTTCTCTTTTCCTTTTAACCTCGTTGACAGAAATGAAGACCCGAGAGAGAGCGAGCAGGCTGAGGACTGTCAGGCTAGGCTGACATTTCCCCTTAGGAAGTGTTACTCTTAACCAGCCGCAGTCCTCGCTCAAGATTTCCTGTCTCACTCGGCGCCCAAGGCATGGGGACACACATGACGGAAACCGAAGGACGTGGCCACAGCCCACCCTTGCGGATTAGAAAAGTGAGATAGAGCCTCAGACCGTGACATGATCTCGAACACTGCGGCCGAGGTCACGGGTGATCCTGAGGAATGAAGGGTCGGAAGACAGTCTTTGAAGGGGGTGGCTGGCCCTGGCCAGTTTGGCTCAGCGGTTGGAGCATCAGCCTGTGGACCAGAGAGACCCGGATTTGGTTCCAGCTAGGGGCATGTAAATAAATAAATAAATAAATAAATAAATAAATAAATAAATGGGGTGGCTTACTCCCTGTTTAGTTTGGCTCAGCGGTTAGAGCGTCGGCCTGCAGTCCAGAAAGACCCGGGTTCGGTTCCCGCTAAGGGCACATACCTCCGTTGCAGATTGTCCCCGGCCCTGGATGGGTTGTGCGGGTGGCAACCACTCGATGTGTCCCTTTCACATCGATGTTTCTCTCTCTCTCTCTCCCTCTCTCTCCCTCCCACACTATCTGAACAAAAAATGGAAAAATGTCAAAAAAAAAAAGGGGGTGGCTTAGAAAGGAGTTCCCTCTGCCTTCCCTTCTGCTCAGGAGGAAGGGGGCCCTGCCGATACCTCCGGCCACCGCGAGAGGCTCCATAGGGCCAGCGAGGAACAAGCGAGGTGCCCTGCAGGTGCGAGATGGAGCAGACCCCGTTCGACCCCGCTCGGCCCCCCGGAAGGATACGAAGAGACGGCCTTGCTGTGTCGGCGGAGGTGCTAACCAGAGTCCCTGCTCTGTCAGGTCAGGTTTTCTTTAGGAAGTTGTCAAAGCAAAAGTGCCGTAGGTCCCTAATGTGAGAGAGCCACCTGGGGTTTCTCGGTCCCAGCCAAAGGGTGGAGGAGGCCGGTGGGAGAGATGCTGGAGTCTGAGCACAAGGTGTGTAGGACGTGGGGAGGGGTGAGCGTCCCCACAGGATGGAATGCGTTTCCCCCGGGGCAGGAAATTCAGCTGAGAGATCCTAGTGAAGGGGGGGTGCAGGGAGAACCCCAAGTCACCCACCGTGGTGCATGATGGGAGAAGGAGCATGAGACCTTCCAGACCTGCCCACTGGGGGTGCCTGTCAGTCGGAAACATCTGCTCTCCTCGGCTCTCCTCCTGGCCCGGTGCCAGCCACCAAGAGTTAGAAACAGGATGAGGAGGAAGAAGTGTGCAAGGGGGAGGGAATCCCACCTGCCCCTCGGTGCGGCGGGTCCTCCCTGCGGCGGGAGCCAGGGGCCTGCTCCTGGACTGACCCAGCCCCATGTGCATCTGCTCCCCACCACTCCGGACACGCTCTGGTCTGTTTCCTGTACCCGAAGGGTTTGGACCGATGTGCCCGCCGTCCCCTGGAGAACGCGGGCCCTGTTGACAAGGTCTGACGTAGTCTTCCTCACGTCACAGGGCAGCCTTGCAGGGCAATTCAGCCCCAGACATGAGAACGCATGGACACGTACTCCGGGATCCGTCTCTGAGCCCATGCAGGTCGCAGGGACAGAAGCTCTTGTCATCCTTCTCCACGATCATCACCCGCACACAGCCACTGACAGGGAAAAGAGGGTGATGCACACTTTACCGTGGTTTTGTCTGTGCTTAGTGACGACGACGTAGACAGTGGGAACAATGTGGCATTTTCTATTTCCGTGAGGGAGGATAAGGACCGGCTGACCTACGTTAGCAGTGCCTGGCAAAGCGTCGGCGCTGCGTAAATTGTTGCTTTCACTGTCGATCGGTCTGCGTTAACGCGGCCGAGAAGTGGCAGAGATCTAACTCAAACCAAGCTGGTTTGATTCCAGAGCCCATTAAACAAACACGCAAACACACAAAGACCCCAACACTTACTGCCTATTGACCTTAGATCAGCAACTCTTCAGAGCCGTGCTGGAAAAGCTGGAATTGTTACTCCCAGAAAACCGCTGGTACACTCCTGTCCCCAGTCCTGTTGCCGACCTGGTGGTGAACCACAGTTCCTCCCCCCGCACTCTGACTGCGAAGCCCAGTCTCTTCCTGCCGACCTCCTCCAGGGCTGGGGTCTGCAAATGAGAGCAGAGGAAGGAGGAGACTAAGGCTGATCACTTCCTGTTCGTTCTTCCGCTGATGCTCATCGGCAGCCCCACGCAGGCTCCTCTCTCTGACTTCCTTTCACACGGCCCACCCACCGCCCGCCGCCGTCTCTGCGTCAGCTCTGCCTTCTCGCACGAATGTCATGGATCTTTGTCATTTTCTCTGGAGTGATGATTATGATTTGTCTTCTCAAAAAAAAAAAAGCTATTAATGTTAGTCTGTAGCAAAAAATAATTACATAGAAACATTTCAGAGAATGTCACAACTGATTATAGTTCTCACTGTTTGTGCCCGGGTTCGGCGCGACACGGCACGTTACTGGGTAGAAACAAACCATCCGTTATTGTATTTGTGACGTGCACGGCGGGACAGAACGGCATGCCAATTCCTTATGACTGGCGGAAAAGAATTATTCATAAATACTGCTCTGGTTGGTGCCAAATTTAGGGGTAACAGATAGCTGTCTAAATTCCTGTACTGCCGCAAATTCCCTTGTGTCCTAGACTTTCACTGATAGCCCCGTGATGGAAATCGAAGAGCGATATATATTTTTAAAATGTTTATTTATTAATTTGAGAGGGAGAGAGACAGACATTGATTCCCTTTGCTGCTTCTTTATGCACTCATTGGTTGATTCCTGTGTTCTTGTATGTGCCCTGGCTGGGGATCAAACCTGCAACCTTGGCGTATCGGGACGACACTAACCGACTGAGGTACCCGGCCAGGGCCTTGAAAAGCATGATTTCCCTATGGGGAACTTGTGACTCCTTCGTTGTACCCTTCACCACAAGAGTCTAGAGATCTAGAGTTTCAGCCCTTGCCAAGACTTGGCCACGCCGCATGGAAACACACGGTCTCTCCGCGTCCGGGAAGGCTCTGAGCATCCAGCATGCTGGCCAGCTCTCCCCACCTGCCCTGGTCAGGGGTGAGGGGAACAACACCAAGCATTTGTGCAAACAGAAAATGGACACTCCGTGTGAGGTGCGCAGCGTCCACGGCAGATGGGATGACGGGGTGTGGGGACAGTGTGGACGGCAGGCAGGCGTGGCCCAGAGCCCGCAGATCTTGGTCCTCCACATCAGTGCCCGCCGGGAGGACATGCCACAGGAGAGGCCCAGACACACCGGGCGGCCGGAGAGGTTCACCACTGCTGCCCTCTCAGCCACCACGCATCTGTAGGAGCCACAGAGAGTGGCCGTGGGCTCGGGTGGGCGCTATTGGAGGGCCCGCCAGCATGGGGGCCCTTGGAGGGCTGCGGCTACAGCTCTGGGGAGACACCCTGCCGATCCCAGACACGCTGACGCGCTGCCTGTGGAGGTCTCAGAGACCCGGCCAAGCGTTCGGGTTTGTACGGAGTGCGCTAGAACACCTTCGGGCGCTTGAGCAGAGGACGGAAGCGTCCGACAGGCGGAACGAGGAAGGCGCGTCGGTTTGTCGAATGCAGAGTCCAGGGAGTGAGCCTGAAGCAAAGCGAACAGGACAGAGGCTGCTGAAACCCTTGGCTGAGAGTTGGACTAGGGTTGCAGCCGTGGAAATAATAAGCAATGCTCCTGTTCTGGACTTTTTGTTTTTAAGGCAAAGAGGACTTGTTGATGGATTAGGCCTGTGGTTTGAGAGATACATTCAGGGTGAGCTGATGTTTTGGTTTCATATCCCAGAACGCCTGAAATGCGGAGGGAAATAAACAACATGTTATTAAGCCGGTAAGTCATGGGGCAGTTGGTCACACAGCAGGAGTCCCCGGAGTCTCTTCCCTCCAGCCCAGTGACCGTCCACGAGCAAATGGGTGTAAAACACCTAGCGTGATACTTGACAGAGAGTGAGTGATTAGTTAACGTTCCGATCGTCCTGTTCAGTCCAGACACGTCTGAAATATAACCGAGGACGACACTGGAAGAACGTGATGTGGCTCATGCCTCTCTCAGTGTCTAGCTATGGCTGCGCCCACACGAAAACCCCCCTTTCCAAGATAACACCGGGCATCAGAACACAGCTGCCCTTCCCCGGTACCACCACCAGCCTGCGGTCCCGCGGTGGGCAGCCGTGCCAGGGTCCTTCCGGAGGTGTTCAGGTAGCGCGCTCTGAGGGACGCTCAGGATACACGGCAAGTGTCCTGCTCAAGGACAAAAGAAACATTAGAAACAAGAAGAAATACTTTGTAACACAAAGGAAACGTTCAGTCCTGGCATCTATTGAAATACACTTAGGAGTTTGGACTGTGTTTTCGTGGTTTAGAATTGAATTTATTGGGGTGACATTGGTTAACAGGATCATACGGGTTCCAAGTGTACACTTCGATGATACGTCATCTGGATAGTGTGTTGTGTCCACCACCCCAAGTCAGATCATCTTCTGTTACCATATACGTGGCCCCTTAACTTCCCCCGAACCCCCTTCCCTCTGGCAACCACCACACTGCTGTCTGTGTCCAGGGGTTTGAGTTTATATCCCACATGAGTGACATCATATGGTTCTCAGTGCTTTTGACTGACATATTTTGCTTAGCGTAATATTCTCAAGGCCCATCCATGTTGTCTCAAAGGTCAAAGTTTCATCTTTTCCATTGCACACATCAGAGTTTATGTATAGAAAGCAAACATGTACCCAACCCTGTGTGGCATTTCAACAGGAATTTCACGTGGGACCCTCTGTCTCCACCTGGGTGGCTCCCTCGGCCCATCGATGCTCCAGGCATTTTCGGGAACAGACACTCAGCTCCTACTCAGCTTACCCTCCACACAATGAGCAGAATAACAGAATTCAGGTTCTGAGAAACAGGAATAGGACGTGTGGTCCTTTCTCTGTCAAGGTCAGAATCAGCCCACGTTCCTTGCAATGAGGTGGGAAGTTACTCAGTCCTCACACCCCTGAGTGAAATGGCAGCGCCTCCTGTTGGGTGATTCGTGCCCTTGGAGAGCCAAGGGACCTGGGGGTGTTTGCACACTCTTGCCGAGTGGACCACCAGAGGGCAGCAGAGGGCCATGTTCCTGAGCAGGGCTGAGTCCCCACCCTCCTGCCTGAGCCTGTTCCCAAGTCGGAGGATTTACTATGGGACCCAGCCCCGAACGCCTGAAACTCCTGTGGGTCCACTTTCTACGGGGTTCATCTGGTTTCACTTGCTTGTTCATTCACTCACGTATCCACTCATCCGTCTTGCACTGGCCTGTATTCCTGCACAGTCCCAGACGGAGTCTGTAGTCCACATTCAGCGGAATCCTCTCCCGAGTCCCTGCCAGCCTAGTGCCCGAGGCGGCGAGACTTACGGGCAAGGACACGTGCAAAGGACGAGTCACCCCTCATGTAGCTGCTCCACCTTGACAGGTACCCCGAGGCTCCTGAAGCTCTGGACACAGCCTGGTACCTCAGGCTCCTCCCTCCCACCGCGTTTCCTCTGATCAGAAGTGGAAACACTGGTCACTAGCGAGCTGCTTCTTTTGTAAACCCGAGGATGTTTTCCCGTTCATCTTCAAATAGAGCGGGAGGGGGAGAGAGAGAAACATCAGTGTGAGAGAGACACATCCATTGGTTGCCTCCTGCATGACCCTGACTAGGGCTGGGGACCGAGCCACAACCGTCACATGTGCCCTTGACCAGAATTGAACCCGAGACTCTTTGGTCTGCGGGCCGACACTCTAACCACTGAGCCACATGGGCCAAGGCTACTATCAAGTTTCCGATGACTTCATGCAGTAAGGGTGTTGGGGCGCTTACTGTACCCCTTAACTACGAGTAGGAGCTCAATTTATGCCTTTAACCAGCGGGCATTTGTTCAGCACCTACTGTGTGCCTGACACAGGCCCTGGAAACGCAGCGGTGACCGAGGCAGGCGGCGGGGAGGAAATCACCACCGCCATCGTCACCGCTGCGTTTATAACTGTAAGAAGTTGCCTGGCGATTGCAATCAATAGGCTGGGCGGGGGTATGGACTCCCCTGTTCCCCTGAAACCACAGAGCAGATGCGGAAGCCCCCGACCAGAGGACGACACGCAGGCGGGGAGGGGTGTAGACGGGACATTGGAACCTGACCTTGAGACGTGGCTCGGAATGAGCTACAGAGGAAATGGGGTGAGAGAGCTCGCGGTCCGAGGGGGCCGGTCACTGGGAGGGCGGGGCTGCCTCGGGAGCAGCAGCAAGTGGCCCGTGATCACTGGGTGCCCGGTGCCCACGGGCGCTTGCTGGGCGGTCGGCAGGATCTCCCTGCAGGCTCCTGGCTGGGCGAGGTAGGTGCAGGGGGTACATGTCTTCCAGTGGTTCGACGTACACTTTATCGACGTTAGGGTGGTGTAAAAGTGTATATATATATAGTGAACTGCATGAGATATTCAGCACTTCATTGTAAAATAGCTAATGTAAGTGCTCCGAGCACCTGTGGGATAGGGGAGGCTTAGCGAGGTGTTCGGGAGGTTAGGTGTATTAGATGCTCCTCCAACTTACATTATTTCAACTTACGGTGGGCTTACTGGGACATAACTCCTTCATATGACAAGGAGCATCCGCATTGTTTCCACATGTTCAGGCAGGTTTGACCTTTAGCCTATACATCATAAATGTAACATCTACACACAGTGTCTCCTTAATAGCAAAGTATATCCGTGTGTGCCCCATCTGACCAAAGCAATCAGGGTGCCCAGCTGGCCGTCCCCCAAGTGGGCTGACAGACCTCCCTGGGGGTTATTTAGGGGCTGGTTGCGATGTGTGTGGAGGGCCTTAGACCAGGCCGGGCACAGCATTGGGACCCCTCGCATCAGGCCCGCTCGCTGGGAGTCTCTGCGGACTCCTCTGGGACGGCCCTGGGCCCTCCCACCTTGCCTGTGCCCAGTCTTCAAAGCTGACTCATGCCCTGACTGCAAAGAGAATTTTAAGCACTGAGTAGGGTTGGTCTTCTCATGTGGGAGTTGGGAGAATGGGTGGTGACAGGGGTGGGGAGGATGCTTTCCTGGGAGCAGCCAGAAGACAGCCCATAGGAGGGAGAGGAGCAGAGTAGAGCCTCTGTGACCTCTCTCGGGGTATGGCTCCCAGTCTCTGAGGGTGTGGCTCCAGGATGTGGCTCCACCTCTCTGAGGGTGTGGCTCCGCCTCTCTCAGGGTATGGCTCCAGTCTCTGAGGGTATGGCTCCACCTCTCTCAGGATGTGGCCCCGCCTCTCTGAGGGTGTGGCCTCGCCTCTCTGAGGGTGTGGCCCCGCCTCTCTGAGGGTGTGGCCCCGCCTCTCTGAGGGTGTGGCCCCGCCTCTCTCAGGGTATGGCCCCGCCTCTCTGAGGATATGGCTCCACCTCTCTGAGGGTGTGGCCCCGCCTCTCTGAGGGTGTGGCTCCGCCTCTCTGAGGGTGTGGCCCCGCCTCTCTGAGGGTGTGGCCCCGCCTCTCTCAGGATATGGCTCCCAGTCTCTGAGGGTGTGGCTCCAGTCTCTGAGGGTATGGCTCCACCTCTCTCAGGATGTGGCTCCGCCTCTCTCAGGGTATGGCTCCGCCTCTCAGGATATGGCTCCACCTCTCTGAGGGTGTGGCTCCGCCTCTCTGAGGGTGTGGCCCCGCCTCTCTGAGGGTGTGGCCCCGCCTCTCTCAGGATATGGCTCCCAGTCTCTGAGGGTGTGGCTCCGCCTCTCTGAGGGTGTGGCTTCGCCTCTCTCAGGATATGGCTCCACCTCTCTGAGGATATGGCTCCGCCTCTCTGAGGGTGTGGCTCCGCCTCTCTCAGGATATGGCTCCGCCTCTCAGGATATGGCCCCGCCTCTCAGGGTATGGCTCCGCCTCTCTGAGGGTGTGGCTCCGCCTCTCTGAGGATGTGGCTCCGCCTCTCTGAGGGTGTGGCTCCGCCTCTCTGAGGATGTGGCTCCGCCTCTCAGGGTATGGCTCCGCCTCTCTCAAGGTATGGCTCTCTGTCTCTCAGGTGTACAGACCAAAGCAAGGGCTGAGTCACAGCACGTCCCATCTGGGAAATCACAATCCAAGTATCAGGGGAAAGAGACTGAAGCCCAGAGGAGCTGGAAGCAGGAGCCAGCTTGTCCTGGTGGGACCTGGGCGCGCGCACATGGGACTGGACGCTGGGTGGCTGGGTCAGGTTGGGGAAACGAAGGGTGTGATCAGGGAGGATGAGGGGATTCTCCTCCGTGCAGAGTCCTCACTGACTGCAAGGAAGCGGGAGACAGTAGGAGGGATGTCAGAGTTGCTTCTGCAGAGACCAGCCTGAAGTCCGCATGGTGCCGAGCGCCGAGGGCTGCAGCCAGCCTCCGCACAGCCGGCGAGGGGACCCTCCACTCTGCAAAGCGCGCTGGGCAGTCTGGGAGCAGATGCTGAGCCGAGTGGAGAGAGCCAAGGGTGTGCAGTGGGAGACTGGGAGGGCGGGCAGCAGCTTTGGGCAGCGACGGCCATCAGACTGCGACACAGGACCAGCTGCTGGGAGGGCTGGCTGCTACCCTGAGGACCGAACTGCCCCGGGCACTTCCTCACTGAGGGGTGCTGCTCCTCCTTCGGGTTCTGCTCTCTTCCGAGACAGATGGCACCCAGAGGCCGGTCACTGGCGCGGAATAAGCCCCCGTCCACTCCTCTCAACTTGGGACAGCTCTGAAGGGTGACCCCCCCCTGGAGCTTCCCTTGGGAGTCGCTGAGGTCTTCTGTGAGCTCAGCTCGGTTGGGTGGGCTTTCCCTTCCCTGCTCCGTCCAGTCCTCTGCACGTGTTGATCTGAGAGCACGTCCTAATTTCCTCCTGTGTGTCAACCTGCACGCAGAAACCCTCACGCAGGAGCGTGGTTCAGCCTGCCGGGGTCCAAGTTCAGTGCTGCCATGGATGAGCTGCATGACCTTGAGCAGTCGCTTAGCCTCTGGACCGTCCCCTTTCCCCATCTGCTAAACGAAGATGGTCACGTCAGAACACCAGGTGGCTAAGAATACGAAACGTCAGATACGTGTGGGAGTTAGAACACGACCTGCTCACCCTGGACAGCAGGGACCTGGTCACCGGTATCACGGGGGGTGGTGCGCTCTAACAGCAGAGTGTACTTGTTTACCGTGGATATGCCATCGGGCTGGATCTGCTCCGCATGACCTTACACAGCCCGACTTAGTCTTCATCGGCCTCAGTGTCAGGCGGAGATAATGGTGCTCAGACAAGAGCTTTGCTACGGTGACAATTCTTTGAGCTGTTTTTTGTTGGAAAAAAGATCACTTAGCTAGTTGCCTGGCCTCACTAAGCTCTCAGTGGTACTGGCTGTGACTAGAGAGAGGTAGGAAAGGAACTAACACGCGTGGCCAGGCCGTGTGCATCCGGCTCACGCCTCAGAGCAGCCCTGCTGGGCCAGTCGTTGCTCCCAGACCTTTAGGTCACACGGATGAGGTGAAAACCCAGCCCCAAACCAGGCAGGTGGGGGGGCTGTGGCACCCAGGAGCCTCTGGGGGACACCTCCCATGGCACAGACGGGAGGTGTCTGTCCTACTTCCCACAATCCCGAGGACTGCCCCGTCACAAGCCTCCTCTCTCGGGTTTTATGACATTTTTACCCGATGGTCTCTGAGGGCAGGGCTGTCGGTCTGACTGCCAAATCCCCAGGTCTGGTCCGGCACTTGGCAGACAAAACGTTCTACAGTTGACTTTCTATGAATTCAGTGGAATTACATTTCATCACCAAACAGAGACTTAGTTCCTGTTTTGTGGGCACTCGAGGATTCTCCTGAGGCCGCGTTGTGAGCTGTGTCCGGGTCCAAGTGACAGGGGCAGGCAGGCGGCACCCTTTGTCCCTGGCCCCCGGAGGAGTTGCTGAGGTTCCTCACCCAGATGCAGAGGCTGGAGCCACTGTCCAGCCCCTCCCCCAGCCAACCTGTCTCAGGAGCTTGTCCTTTGAACTTAGGAGACAGATGTTCTCCTGTGCACCATCCAGAAGGGTTTCCATAGCAACCACCACCACTTCAAAGGTGCTGGAACATCCGACTGTCCCCCCACTTCGCATGCCATTCAGGTGACACAAGGTGGTTGGGGTGAGCCTCAGGTCACCTTACCAAGTGTTCACAGCTGGCAGGAGCAGCTGCATCTATTAAATCAATTACTCAGGCCACATAGAGGGGTGCATTATGTCATCGTGACTGCAGAGAGAGGTCTGCTTGCTTCGCTCTACAGCCCACGAGCATCCCTGAGCCGGTCAGAGGGCTCTCGTCCAGGGGCACTGCCCGTGGGTGCTGTGCCCACGTATGAGGGGATGCAGTGTGTGTACTAGAAAACGATACATAGCAATATTATAGCTTAGTGCTAGAAGTGATAGAGCATGTAACAATATTTTAAATTACATAATATATAATTACATGCTATATAATCATATAAATGATATGTTACATAATATATATTCTATAATTAAATGGATATGATAGACTTTAATGTATAACATAACGTTGTTATTATTATCATTTATTTTCTGTCCTGGTTATTTAGCTCCTCACACTGTAGACCTGGTTTGAAGGCCCTTGAATACCTTTCGGTGCTGAAATGCGAGGCCTGACCCCCGGGGCACAGAGACTCACGTTCTCCCCTTCTGGAGGTTGAGATGACAAGGTCAAGTTTCCTCTCATAAGCTCTCGGAGTTGAAGGAGGGATTTGTTCATCTGTACTTTAAAGATAGCGACTCTTTTATCCTGAAATTCTCCATCGAGTCATACGAAATCCCCCACCCCATCATGACGTCAAACACCGCAGACCCTGAGCTGAGTGGTTTCAGTGTGTCCTGTGGACTGCTGAGGACACACAGGTGGGGATGTGGAGGCTGATTCATGCCCTCAGTCCGTTGTCCTGTGGCTTCGAACTTAATTGCATCAGAGACGGAGAACTTTGTGCGATGCCAGTATTTCAAAGTTGTAGAATCTGGCTTTATGATCCAGAATGGGGGTAAGATTTTTTAAAAAATTTTGTTTAACACAACTGTGATCTCCAGTGGTTGGGGAAGGGTTCCGTGCATCTGTTACATCTAGCTTGTTCAGTTTAAGATGCAAATCTTAGCCATCTACATCATTGTGTGCTTGACATAGTAAATGAGAAATATATGTCAAAATGTTCTATTATAATGGGGATTTTATTTATTTTTTCATCTCTATTCTTATTTGATTTGAGGCTATTTTATTAGGATCTTACAGGTACAGAATTGTATTTAATCACTTGTGTTCATAACTATTCTTTTGGCCTTAAAGTGTATTTTGTATGACATTTAAAAAGTAAGCCAGCGGTTAGAGCATCGGCCCGCGGACCAGAGACTCCTGGGTTCAGTTCCTGCTAAGGGCACGTACCTCGGTTATAGTTCGTCCCCGGCCCCTGCTGGGGTCGTGTGGGTGGCAGCCAGTCAATGTGTCTCTCACATCAATGTTTCTCTCTTTCTCTTTCTCCCTTTCTTTCTCCCACTCTATCTGAAGATAAATGCAGAAATGTCCTTGGGTGAGGATAAAAAAAAAAAAGTAAGCCAGCCCTGGCTGGTTTGGCTCAGCGATTAGACTGTCAGCATGGGGACCAGAGAGTCCTAGGTCGGGTTCCCGCTAGGGGCACGTATCAAAAAACAAAAAACAAAAAACTAAACCAGCCTTATTTGGGTTAATTGTGTGATTACGTATTATATATATGTAAAATATATTATATATTAATATATAAACATATATTTATATTTAGTGTGTCTGGGTTGTATCTCATTAACAAAATATAGCTGTGGATAATTTTTAATCATTTAAAAATATTTTACTTAAAGAGTTTGGTCTGTTTATATTATTTAGAGTGTCTGGACTAATTTTTATAATGTTTATTTTATTTAAAACAATTTTTTTTTTACTTTTAAATTAAGCTTCACCTACCTTTCTTTGGAACTGATTACTTTTGTTTTATTCTCATTTTATTTCTTTATGGTGTTTTATTCTATTTGATTTTAAATTATTCATTTCATTCATGTTCTTTCAAATGTTTCCCTCGGCTTTTTACACTGTGCAGTTAATCTCACTCTTCCTAGCAAGGGAAGATTTTATTACTCCCATCATTATTTACACAGGGTAGTTGCTCTCAGTTTTAGTTCTGACTCATTTTATCAACCACAAATCTAACAGAATTATCATTCCTCTTATTAGTTTGTTCAGACAATGTCTTTATATTTACTCATGTTTACAAAATTCTTTACTTAAAAGCTAAGATCTTGCTTCTTACATCTTCCCTCTGGCTTTCTTTTAATAAAATTTTTCCAAAATAAATAATTTAGTAACACTTTATTAAGGATAAACTCTGTTTTCATGTGTTTGATAGAAAATGCCTTTATTTGTGAGATACCACCCCATGTTTCCTAGCTTCTTCCTTTTCTTCTTCTTTATCCTATCCTCCTCTCTCTCTCTTTTTACTATTGGGAAGTTGCAATTGATCTAATTATTCTTCTTCCATAAATGACATATCTGATCTCTCTGGTTGCCAGTTTGTTTGTGGTGGTCTGTTTTCCATGCGTCCAGGGTTGGATCCCCCTTCGTTTATTCTGCTCGATATGCCTTGTGTTTCTCATACTTACAGGCTCATGTGTTTCAAAGGTCTAAACAATGTATCAACAATAACTTTAAAAGTTCCATTTTCTGTTCCATTTTCTATTTCCAGGATAATGAGTAGAGATGAGCTTTCCTTAGATACTCATATCCTCTTTCACGTATTTGAACTCACATCCGTGTTCCATCTCCTACGTCCTTATGAAGCAGCTGGGGACTTCAGGTCCCTGCGCCGGGAGGCTTGGGGCCACCCCGGACCCAACCCGCTCCCGGTTCCCTTCACCGTGTCCTCTGCTCCTCCGCCTACTTCTCGTCCCGCTGGCTGGAAACAACCGAGAGCAAAAGCCTCTTGAACCGAAACTAGGGTCCAGCACATCTTTGTGGGGATTTTAGAGGAGGGGTGAAGTGGGCCCCGAGGCAGCTGCTGGGCCCGGGGTCCTGGAACAGTCCGCTGTCTCCCGCCCCGCCCCCAGAGGTGAGGCAGCGGTGGGAGGAGCCCCCCGGGGACGCTGGGTTCGAGTCCCTGGTACTGACTGTTTGCTTTCTCTCCAAGGCATGACCTCCCCCCCAGGTCTCTTCTGTAGTGTTTTCCTTCTTTCCCGCTACCCACTTTGTCCCTGCATGGTCCACATGCTTGTTTTGAAAGTCAAACTAGGGGAGGAGAACTTCCTTTGAGAGAACTGTTTCAGATGGGGTGTCCCCCGTGCTTTCCCAGGACCCCCAGATCTCCAGCCCTGGTTGTGAAATGTGGAAGGGGGGAGTTGTGCTCCTGAGGCCCCGAAAGTCGGAGCGCAGCTCTCTCCGCAGGTAGGTGACCCCTCATCACTCACTCGGGTCGCGGGGCCACGCCGCCCCGCCCCTGCTCTGGGACGTAGGAAGCGGTCACCCGTGGCCTTCTGGGCGCGAGGCGCCGCACATCACGATGCGGGACGCTCCGCCCGACGTTCCCGCTCGCTGCCCTGAGCGGCGGGTGCGGCGGTAAACAGGCGCCCCGCCTTACAACCTGCCTACGGAGAGCTTGGCAGCTGTGGAAATGTCCCCAGAGAGGGGTGTATGGTGAGGACACCACCCCGGGAGCGTGAAGGCAGGATGGACCCAGGGCCAGTGAGAACACTCGGCTGACGCCTGTGCGCCCGGTAAAGAGAAAACTCACCCGTTTCACACCATGTCTGTGGGTGAATTTTGGGAACAGACACGTATAAATGCAGAGTGCACACATCCCGTTCCTTGGTAAACGACTGTGTGCGGAGTGTTGGCCACCGTGCCAGTGTGTGCAGAACCGATGGATACAATATACAGTGTTTGCATCCCCTTGGTTCGGTCCCAGGTAAGAATCGCTCATTTGATCCTGACTCTGACCACAATCCTGGAAACCAAGTAACTGACGGCAGTGTGTCAAGGCTGTGGTCTCTGGTGTTGAGGCGCCAGGGATGCCATGTGGTGGTCAGCTGGGATGAAGATGGCATCAAAGTGCTACGTTCTGATAGGAGGCTTCGATTAAAATAAAAATACTATTGAGATGATCCTGTATTTTCATTGTTACCAATCCTAATTCCCACTCAGATAGAGGGCTTGGATAATGTAGAGAAAGGGAAAACAGTATGAATACCTAGACGCCTGTCTCATGAACAATTCTAAGTCACCACTTGATCAAGCTCCAGTTTTCTCCAACTTACCCCTGTGCTGAATCTTGTTACTAGGAGGCGGAGTGCTCTAGCATGTCGAGCCATATAAACCAGGAGTGTGGCCCAGCTGGTGCGGCTCAGTGGTTGAGCGTCGACCCACATACCAAGAGGTCGTCAGTTCAATTCCCGGTCAGGGCACGTGCCCAGGTTGCGGTGTGATCCCCAGTGGGGCATGCAGAAGGTGGCCCATTGATGTTCTCTCTTGACTATGTTTCTGCCTCTGCCTTCATCTCCCTTCTTCTCTCTCTCTCAAATCAATAAAGAAAATAAATAAATAAACCAGGGGTCTACAAAATTAAAGCTACTTTAGTGGACTGATGATCACGTATTAATGGCAAGTCTAAATCTACAAAATAGAGCTTTGTGTCCCTCCGGTCAACTGGATTGCAGGGTGCTTTCTCTTCTCAATCAATGAGTAAATACTATAAAATGATTCTCGAATTGGACTCTGAGAGCTTGGGTGCGAAAACACCTCTGTTTTATTTCTCAGCCTTCCCAGCCTCCGTCCCAAACCCAGGTCCCACCACCTCTCTCCACCTCCGACAACCCAGGATGTCGGTTCTATTCACCAAATGTTTGTTTGTTAGAACAAGGTACAGCTGGTTCGGGGGGAAATGTTTTGAGAAAGTAGCTTGCCTAGAAATCCATTTGCTCCACAATAATTAATTTGAACGAACTCCAAAAATATGCTTTAATAACTTCTCAGATCCCAATTAGGGCCAAATGAATGGCTCCCATTTATGGCAGGGCCAATCTGATTACGTTTCTTGTTTGCTATGCTACGAGCATGCACAATACCCACCCTCAGGGGCACCCAGCGAAATCCAAATCTTCAGATTTATTTAACCACATATGTATATTTATAAACTGCAACAGACTTTTCTAATTAATTTTGCATCACGCTAATGATTTTTCTTTGTAACAGCTGATTACATCAGGAGGATCCGCAGCCAAATGGAGAGCCGTTGCAGCCACTGTTAGTTTGGGGAGAAATGAAAGGAAACAATAAAGAAAACAACTTTCAGGGACATGGCTCCTGAGAGGTAATTACGGATCTCACCAAATGTCTGCTGGAGCAATCCAATCAATAACCGCCGTTTAGTAAGGCCCATGGCACTGGCCATTGAACAGCCGGGTTTACTTGCAACTGAAATGTTTACAGCTGGTGAAAATGGTTACATCAAGGTCTGTTTCAAGGATAGACATCGGAATGTATGACACGGCTCCTAATTTTGAGAAAGAAAAGTTATGAGGGCAGATGATCAGGCAAATAGAAGGTGTCACGCACAGGACATTAGAGTAAGAGGGAGGAGCCCTGCGTCCCGGCTCACTCCGCTTCTTAGTAGGAGTCATTCTGAATTGGCAGCTGGAGGTATTACCAGAAGTCTAAGGAAAACGAGGTGGGGCTGGCTTGAGCGAACAGAATATGTTGGGTGACAGAGGTGACGTCCATCCTGAGCAAAGGGAGACGTGTGCAGTTAGAGAGCTGAATGAGCCCTGGCCTGTGTGGCTCCTCTGGTTGGCGTCATCCTGAGCACTGAAAGTTAGCCTGTTCCATTGGTGGTCGCGGCCCAGGCCCAGGTTGTGGGCCAGATCCCCAGTAGGGGGCACGCAGGAGGCGGCCCATCAATGTTTTTCTCGAGTCTTTTCTTTCAGATCAGTAAAGTCACTGCCCCTGTTTTCCAATCCACGTGGCAGAAAGGAGTCATCAGCTGCCCGTCAGCAGCTGCCCGCGTGCGTTCACGGGCATTCCGCCGGCCAGTCCTGGTTTCTGGGGGTGGGCTCGAAGCCCAGGCCTGGACTATCCACTGTGGGGGTGGGGAGGCAGGGCCACAGTATGCTTCTGTCTTTGTTTTCCGTGGCTCTTTTCACCGTGACCACGTGGACTGGGGCCCGTCAGAGTGAGCACTTCTGGAGGCCCTCAAGGCGGTGGGCAGTGGTGGTCACTGTCCCCAGAATTAATACCACAGAAGAGATGCTCAGGAACCAGGAAAACAGGCAGCGAGACACAGGCATAACCAACACCCTGGGAAGAGAAAACAGTCTGCAGGTTCGCTTGAGCCCTTCTGCAAAGAAGAATGGCAGGCTCTGCACCGAGTCCAACAGAATTCCCACCAGAACCCCTGCACGCCTATGTACCCCTGCATGTCGATGAACCCCTGCATGCCAGACGGAGCCCTGCACGCCAACGAACCCCTGCATGCCCAATGGACCCCTGCATGCCGATGAACCCCTGCATGCCAGATGGACCCCTGCACACCTGATGGACCCCTGCCCACCAGATGGATACATGTGGAATGAACCCCTTAATTACTAGGAAGTGGAGGAAGCTTGAGGCTTCTTGTAAAAGGACTATCTTTTATTTATATTTTTTCTTTATTGATTTTAGAGAGAGAGGAAGGGAGAGGGAGAGAGAGATAGAAACATCGATGAGAGAGAACATGATTGGCCGCCTCCTGCACGCTCCACTGGGGATCGGGCCACAACCTGGGCATGTTCCCTGACTGGGAATCGAACAGGTAACCTCTTGGTGCAGGGTTGACGCTCAACCACTGAGCCACACCAGCTGGGCCAAAGGACTAACTTTTAAAAAGAAGCGTGATTAGTTTGGGTGCGGGAGATGGAAGAGCTCTGGTAAAGATGATGGAAGGAGACTGGACTTGGGGTGCTGAACACAGTGTGATACACAGACAGTGCATTGTAGAATTGTATATAACTTTATTGACCAGTGGGGGACATGAAAACGAACAGAAGGTGGTTGGTGTTCTGAGGAGAAGAGTGTTTCAGTAGGTAACTATGGCGCCGCTGTGGTTACCTTGACCAGACCTGAAGCCGACCAATCACCTGCTTCCCTGGCCGAAGGGGCCTCACGCTACAGTCAGCGCCAACCCCACCGCGGGTGAAGGCATTGCATCTTTAGTTGTCAGAGGAGCCGACCCACCTGGTAACAAGCGCCCTCTTTTCTGAGATGCATCCCCACCATTCAGTTCCTTCTTCATGTAAATGTGTGTTTTCTGCGTCCAGTTTTGCTGGGTCAGATCAGCACGTCACACACCACATCAGTTGCTCAGCCGTTGCCATCTGGTGATTCCTAGAACGCTGTGGCTGAGCTTGCCTGCTGATTTACTTTCTTCTTTATTTATGTTTAGATTTACTGCTTTGTGTGTTTTTACCTTGGTCGGCATTCATGGATATTGTATCTTTAAAAGGACAGTCATCAGTAGGAACCATTCTGATGGCCAAACATACTGCCCAATATCAAGGCGGCGGAACTAGGGGAGGGGAGACAGGGAGAGGGTAACTCTCCTGAAATTCTCCCAGATCCCATTTTTTCAAATTTCAGCTATTCCTTGATTCGTGGTTGAGATGGCACTTCTCACTCCTCTCCTGCGAGCCGTGTTAAACTCTCATTTGAATGTTCAAGCATTCGCAGATGCCCCTTCTGAGGACCTAGTAGATACCAGCCACCATGTGAGACTCACCGTGGGGGGGTGGGGAGGCTAGTAATACCTTCGCTGGGCGGGTGAGCACATGACGACGAGCTGGTGTAAGGGGGCGCTCTCACCCCAAGTTATCAAGGCTTGTGTTGAACTCCACTTGCACACTGTGGACCAGCCGCTTGAGCTGAGCGCACACCTTCCACCGGTGATTCCCAGAGCTAAGCTTATCCTCGAATCTTCTCTTTGGGCCCTCACCTTCTTGCTCTCTCTGTGCTCTCCCCCCAGAACCGGATTTCTGGGTCATCACGTCCGGTCTTCGTTTCCCTTTTCAACGCCATCCGCGGCGCATCTGGGCTCAGAGGGCCGTCTGCTGGCCTTGCTCCCCGTGGCTGCTCTCAGTGACTTCTCTTCTGCTCCCCCTGAAACAGGACAAAGCAGCCAATCACACAAACAAACAAAAAGAGACACTCGTTAGAACAAACAAACAAAAAGAGACACTCGTTAGAGAGATCGTCATGGTGCCTGTCTCACGAACGAGGTTACTAAATTAGCTGTTGTGACCTAAATGCTTACCAGGGATTTCCGTGGTATTCACTGTTGTTAGCAGTATTAGAATGTTTTACATCAACTCTATGTCTTACAAGTGATACAACCTGTAAGTCCAGTCCTATCAAAGAGCCACATGCCTGTTGGAAAGGAAACCAAACAGTCGCTACAATGTACATGGTACGTTTGGAGTAATTCTCATTCAGGCAAGCTGGTGTCATATTCATGACAAGCATTTTCGGCTTTAATGTGTTTGCTTACATGCGACGCAGCCTGTAATTTAATGGCAGGCTGTTTAATTATGCCTTCATTTGTATAAATTGTAATGTTGCTCCTGAATAAATGAAATAAAAATCTCTTTAATTTCCTCCTCCATATTTAATTTAAATCAGTGAGAAACAGCGGCCGTCGCTTTGAAACAATGTTAATTAATATTCAGGAGACTGAATTTGTCTTTGGATGTATGGTGTGTGTGGCATGTTGGTCTCATAATGGACCCGGAAATAAGATCTATGGAGTTAAATAACCGCTAAAGAGAGGGAAACAATACTGTACAATTCGACACGACCCATTTCTACCAATAGAAAAATGTATAATAAGGGGTTTATGATTTCCAACTGTTCCTGTAATTGTTATCCAATATATAACCGAGGGTTTAGCTTTAGAAATATTTTATACCTATACCACATAATTATTCAAATTGTTGAAGCATTTTTTTTCCCCCAAGTCTATCTGGCTCATTTTTACATCCTATTAAAGAATTAATAAGGTCAGGAGCAGGTGAGGGCATTGATTTTGCTGAGACTCTCCTAACACTCTATCTAGTATCAGGGACATAAAAGTGAATAAAACACAATGATGGCCCGTAAGGAATTCATAATGTTATGTAAAGGTCTGGCAAAGGGGACCGTTTTAACACTGACGAGATGGCGAGCGTCTCCCAGAGAATAATGGAATCTTCACGGTAGCGGGAGAGCGTGGGCGCAGACCGCATCATCATCGGTGACATTGGCACGGTCGCCTTTGTCACCACATTGAATAGTGAGCCCCCACTCGATGGCAATGACCTAGGTGATTTATATGAGCTCATTTGATTGCTGTGAGCCCAGAGATGCTCACGGATCTGTCTCCCTAGACAGATCTCGTAAACCACAGCCCAGGGACCCAAACCCAGGGCGCCTGACCTCGACGTCCCCATGGCTGACCCTCCCGTTCTCCGGAAACTTCACCAAGTAAGTGCGTGGGGGTGTCGGGATGGCCAGGACCCGGCAGCTGATGGGTCTGGGATGGGCGTGGATTGCAGGAGCCTGTTCCCAGGGCTCATGCTGCTCACGGCAGCTGGATGCCCTCACCCAGAGACCAGAGGTGGCACTTAGCAGCCTCGTTCAGGCATCATCAGCCCCCCAAAACTGTATTCTGTGGGGACCAGAGCAGAGGAGGAGTCAAGGGCAGCATCCACTATGAAGCCATCGAGTTTAAGGACGCCCAGCATCCCCAGGGCCCTGGGAGAATCTACCCATTTTTATTTATTTATGTTATTTGTCAATTACAGTTGACAGTGAGTATTATCTGTATTCGTTTCAGGTGTACGACACAGTGATTAAAAACTCGTGTGTTTCACAGGGTGGTCCCCCGATATCTCCAGTACCCGCCTGGCCCCAGACGTAGGGAATATGATTGACTCTCCCCTGGGCTGTGACCCGCGTCTCGGAGGCTACTCTGCGGCTACCAGTCTGTCCTGCTTAATCCCTCATCTTTCCACCCAGCCCCCAAGCCCTTCCCCCCGGCACCTGGCAGTCTGTTCTCTGCCCATTTAGAGAGAAACCCTCTGGTACCAGAGCAGAGGAGTCAGAGTCCCGCTTAGTGAGGGGGGCTGCCACCTTCCTGCCACGGAGGGTCCACATCCACACAGATGCAGTGGCAGGGACGTGGGCTGCATGGGGAGGGCCCGGGAAACCCCGTGATGGGCAGACTGCCAGTGCAGGAGGTGGAAAAGGACTGGGGGTGTTTGAGCATCACCCCCACTCGGGAATCAGGGTCTTGTCAGCAGAGGAACCCTAAGTGGGCAGCCCTAGCCAGCGGCAGTGGCCTGGTCCTCCTCAGCCTCCGAGAAGGGGACTATGATTTTAGGTCTAAGCATTTTGCACCACGACCATCTCAGAAGAAGCAGGCTCCTGGGTGGACCTGAGTGCCAGGCCAGGCCTGTCTGTGACCCCAGGACCAAGAAGGGCCTCATCAGGGCACCCGGCAACCTTGCACGTATCTTCACAGACCAGGGGGCACCGGCTCCCTGTAGCCAACCTGAGCTCGTGTTCCTGCTGGGACAGGAGAGGATGGCGGCTGTGTGGAGGAGCCACGGCCCATGACCTCCCTGTCTCCCCTGGAGGCTGCCATGACGGGGCTTCTCATCACCTCCGGGGTTCTCGGGAAGTATGAACTGCCTGCCCCTCAGCAGAGCTTCAGCCTGGAAACCTGCTCAAGCAGAGTCTGGAACCGGCTCCTTAGCGACGTTTGGGTGGTGGCTGGGCACACTCCTTCTGAAAGCCCTTGGGCGAAGCTCTCCTACCTCTTCCAGCTGCGGGGGCCCCTGGCATTGCTTGGCTAACGGCTGCGTCCCTCCCATCTGTCCTCTGTCTTTCTGTGGCTTCCCCTCTGCATCTGCTCCGACCTTCCTTACATCCGGGGTGCTGTCATCTCAAATTACGTTGGCAGAGACCCTATTTCCAAATAAGGGCAACTTCTCAGGTTCTGAATCGACAGGAATTTGGGGGACACCGTTCATCCAATGGCACGGAACACCCCACCACTCACGGCAGCCCTCCGGCCCCTTGCGTTTCGATGTTGTCTTCTTGGATGTGTGGGGGAGGACCCCAAGGAGCTGGCGCCTTTGGCTGATCTTCCCGTCACTGTGAGTGGTCAACTGTCTGCACTGGACAGGAGCTGGTGAGCTCTGACCAGGCCACCCGAGCAGTTCTTGCTCTGACCTTGGCTTGTGTGTCTGCTCAACAATCATCCTTTGGGAATTCAGCCAAACTCAAAGCCCACGGACCCTCTCCCCCCCACCCCCGGCACCCTCAGCTCCTCCTGCGAGTTCTGAGCCTGCTCCCTGGCCCCGGACTCCCCCCGCCCTCCGTCCTTCTCACCTGGCTGACTCTCCTGCGCCCTAGCTGCTTTTTCTGCCCCTTGTCACACCTCCTCCTGATGTGTCACCTAATATATTGCTAGATTGATCGTTCGGAATTTTAAAAAGCATCACTACACTCCTGGGTTTAAATCCTCAATGACTCTGCCTTGCCCGGAGATTAGGGCCAGTTTACTATGACACGGCCACAAGCTAGTGCTGCCTTCAGACCGTGACAGCTCTGCCCCAGCCCACGCACAGACCTGCCCCCAGGTCGCTGACCCCGGGAGAGCCGATTGGGTCTCTGCAGAGTCCGCAGTTGGAGCTGTTCACTTTGTTGCAATTGGACCCTCCCAGAGCACTGACCACAGTAGCTCCCTCCGGCGTTCCCCCTGATGAGAAGTGACAGTGTGGGTGGCACCCCCGAGGCTCCGCGACTTGCCCGCGCAGTGGCCTCTGACCCCGCCGCAGCTCTCGCCCGGGGTTGGTGCTCATTACTGTGTTTGTGGTTCAGTGGTTGAAACCATCGGGACCGCCCTGTCCTTCTGAAGCAATCGCCGTACATTAGATCATGATTCTCAAAACAGCTAAATGACCCCAGGGAGTGGATTCTGTGTTTCCCCCCCTGCCCACCCTGCAGTTCCTCCTCTCACGAGAGCATCCTCTCCCCAGGACACGGGGCAGCCACCGGATTTCCCACAGCTGCCTCGTGGCTCTCCTCCCTCGCCTCCCTTTTCTCCTTCTGAGGAGCAAGTCACTAGTGATGTCACAGGCCACCAAACGCCACCTCCCACCCCGGGCAGGAGCCTCGTGGAAGGCACGTTGCTGCGACCTTCTCCACCGCCTTGTTTCCTGGTACAAGCCTTTGCGTGGTTCCCAGTGGCTGGCACTGGGCTGGGGCCGGCTGTGAACAGACGAGGAGGGGGTTTCAGACACCTTGTGGTCTGGCCCCAGCCGGGGCCGTCGCTTCCATCACTGACGCCGTCGCGTACGCCTCTGTGAATGGCAGAGTGACTCCAGACTCTCCCCTCTTCTTCCTTAAGAATGACATCATCCCCCGCAATTCAGTCACGTGCCAGTCTGCCTGCTACCACGCCGGCAGGATGACGCACCCCTGTGCTGCCCACGCACGCCTGGGGCACGCCTGTCCCATCCCCGCTGAACTGAGTTCGTGCTCACCCCCCGCGCATCGAGCTCGGTCCCGGCGAGCCCCTCGGCGTGTGCCCTGCGTTCGAGGCTGAGCCAGGCTCCCTTCTCCCAGCAGGTGGCTCCAGGGGGAGCCTGGCTCTGGGCACACCGCCCACACCAGGCGACAGACACGGACGGGAACTGCCGGAGAGGCCGCAGGAGCCCCAGGAATGTTCCCAGGAGAGGTCCCCGCCCCCAAAGCGAGCACCACCTGCCTGGGAGCAAACCCTGCCACCTGTCGGGCTTGAGACACTCTCCTGTGGCAGCAGGCTGTGGTCGCTGGAGGCCCGGTCTGAGGGCAGTGTCGGGAGAGGCTGGGGGTGTGGCTGGGGGCTCTCAGGACGGAAAAGAACTCTGCCTCCAACCCCAGCTTCCCCGGGGCGTACCGGGGAGTTCTGGACGAGTCCAGCTGGTGGGTCGTTAGCTTTCCTTCTATATGGACTGCACCTGATAGAGCCAATAAAGTGAATTTTAAAATACAACCCAATTTTGGTCTGCGTGGGTAGGAATGGCAGGCGTCCGGGTAATTTCTGTGCTCATATTCAGGGTCAGGAAGTGGATGACGGCATGGCTCAGGGAGTGTCCACTCAGTGCGAGCAGGGCCCGCTGAGAGAGGAGAGGAAAGAGAGTCCAGACCCGGGAAGGGAAGGGCCGGGTGGGAGCCCAGTAGGTTTGGACCTGTTTCCAGTGCGGACCGGACGGCGCAGCAGCCCCCAGGTCAGATCACAGGGCCAAGGTCAGGCGGGCGGGCCCTCAGCAATCACCGGCCCACAGAGGCAGACTGTCCATGAAAGGCTGGTAGTAAATATGTTTGGTGTCGAGGGTCCCGTGGTCTTAAAGCAACTCCCAGCCGCTGCCCGCCCGCACGGGGAGCGGCGAGAACGGAGAAGGCTCTGCGTGCAGCCCGGGCCTCCCACGCCGCCTGTCTCCTTAGCTTCAGCACGTCTACAACAAGTCAAAAAGAGCCTAAGGTGTGTTATGCTGGCTTCAGTAAAGTCTTCATCTTCGGCCTCCTGTGGAGAAAAGGTTGTCCCGGCGTAAGGGCACAGAATGGGTGCTGCCTGGACCTCTCAGTCTGCGACTGTCCCACAGCGACTGTCCCACACCCCACACTACTTCTCCCTCTGTCTTCTTCTCCTGTTCAAATTGAAGTGTCAGCGTCTGTGTGTTTGAAGCGATGCCGTGCTGTGTCCGGAGGCAGCTGCCGTGAACATACTTGGTCAGGGAGACAGGATTGCTCCTTGCAGCCCGAGACTCAGCACTCCGGAGGTTAGACTTGAACCCAGCACCCAGAATAACTGCGAGAGGAACGGGCCTGACTGGACTCTGGACAGAGCTGGGCCTCCAGCCCTCGCGAAGGGGTCAGTTCTGTTCTGACAGCTCGGATCGCTGCAAAGCAAGCGGCACCTCATCTCTAACGCTCCCGCCCTGTCGCTTTCCGTCGAGGGCAAGAGCAGCCATGAATCGAGGAGTGCCGAGGAGGGCGCGGGCTGGGCAGAAGGGGCTCCCTCGGAAGGCAAATGGCTGGTGAGCTCGGCTGCTGTTAACAGTCTATTGGGAGAATTGCCAGTGGGCAAGTCGTCTCTCTTCCATCCCTTCTGGGCTGTGTCTGTGTGTCTGTGTCTGTGTGTCTGTGGAAGAGGAGAAGAAAGAATAGAAGGAGGAAGCGGGGAAGGAGAGGAGAGGAGAGGAGAGGAGGAAGAATATGTGTGTGAGGGTATGTGAGTGTGTGTGTGAGTGTGAGTGCAAGTGTGAGTGTGCGTGATTGTGTGCATGCATGAGTGTGTGAGTGTTAGTATGTGAGTGAGTGTGTGTGGGTGTGAGTGTTTGCATGAGTGTGCATGAGAGTGTGTGTGAGTGTGTGTATGTGAGTGAGTGAGTGTGTGTGCATGTGTGAGAGTCAGTGAGTGTGCATGTATGAGTGTGAGTGTTCATGTGTGCATGAGTGTGCATGGGTGTATGAGTGTGTGCATGTGTGAGTATGAGTGTGTGAATGAGTGTGTGAGTGAGTGTGAGTGTGTGCATGTGTGAGTGTGCATGTGTGAGAGCCAGTGAGTGTGCATGTATGAGTGAGTGTTCGTGTGTGCGTGGGTGTGTGAGTGTGTGCATGTGTGAGTATGAGTGTGTGAGTGTGTGTGTGTGTGTGTGAGTGTGAGATGAGAGCCCTCACAGCACCTGTCCTCTACAGTGCAAAGAGCCCAGGCATCGGGTTCAGAGCAGGAGCAGGACCCACATCACAGCTGGAAAACACATTTGTTTCCTGAACTGGACTTGAGGCCTTTGATCTGTGGCCCCTGTTTCGCCTCCCACCGCTCCCAGCCCCGCCTGTTCTGGGCCCTTGGGCTTCATTCAGACCCTCATGAAGTGGACTCAGGTGGTATGTGTCCTTCTGTGACTGACTTTTTCCACTCAGTGCAAGTCTTCCTGGTTCCTTCATGTCGCAAATGGTAAGACGTCCTTCTCTTTAAGGGAAATGGAATTCCGTGGAATTTAGGGACCGTGTTTTCTCCATCAGATCATCTGTGCCTGGACATCTGGGGCTGCCTCCGTCTCGGCCATTGTAAACGGTGCTGCAGTGAACACGGGGGTGCAGATAACGCTGGGAAATCCTGTCCCCTGTGGACTTGAACTTCTATGGCTGCTGCTGGTTGTGCCAAGCTTGTTCCTTAGTCCATTTCTCAGTCACCGTGTAGCTGGTCACCTGGAGGGACCAGAGAGCACTGCCCCTGGACAGGTAGCTCGCTGTGCCGGTTCCCGTGTCTCCTCTTCCTCCCCTTCACTTCTCACAGGTTGTTACATAATGTTTAGTTCTATTTCCAGGCTTTATAGACCTTTTTCTTTTCTTCGTTTACCCTTCATTTTTTATGAATGGGCACATTTTTAGCTTACTTTTTCAATTCAACAATCATCTATAGTCCTTACCTTCACACATTCTTATTTTTCCTCTACATAATATAATTTTGCAATTGACCTTGTATTTAATCTTTAATTAGTGTTCTCTACTTCTACTGATTTTATGTGGTTTGTATCCGTGTTGTGATGACATCCAGGCGTCTGGACGAACAAGAGGTCACCCTGGGGCTCAGAGAGCAGAGAGAGCAGTGTGCCCACCTCCTTCTGCACCAGCGCCAGCGGTAACAGCAAGCTGGCTGCAGGTGAGGCTGGGCTGGCAGGCCAGGACGGAAGGACAGCCCCTGGTCCCCAGACCTGGTTGCTCCGCCCCTTCTCCTTCTACATGAAGGTTTCAGGAAAGCTGTCATTCTGCTGGTCCTAAGTAAACAACTCCAGGCTGCTGCTGTGTCGGAAGGACAGGAAATCCTGTGCCGGAAGATGAGTGTGCTATTCCACACTGAACCTGAGGTGTCTAGTGCGATTACCCCGTGACAGGCAGGTGCCCACCACCACAAATGCACCCTCAGGGGTGAGGACATGATTGTCATACCCATTTCTGGGAGCTGGATGTTTGGGGGGAAGGGCAGAAAGCTTAAAAGTCTGGCATTCCAAATCAGAGGGAACCCTGGGGAGAGCAAGGGACAGAACTCAGGTCGAGGAGACATGCCCTGCCCCGGCGGGTTGCAGACACGCCCTGGGACCACGTCCGGTGACCGCTACTTTCCCGAGAGGAGGGCTTCAGCCTGTGCACAGAACATCGACACCCTCTGTGGTTTCATTTATTAACATTGCTGACAACCTCTATCTACCTTGACACCCTGTTCAAGGATGTATCATGCAGAACACGGTAGTATTAGAGGAAAACCCAGCCAAACAAGCAGAACGCAGAGGGGAGGGCCTGCCTTCCCGGCGCCATGGTCCGGTGTGCAGAGGGGAAGCAGAAACAAATGACTGTGCCGTGTTGTCGCAGGGGAAACTGCATAAAATCAATTGTCACATTGTATCCTCTGCTGTCCCGGTGACAATGAGGTGATGTGGAACATGCAGATGGAGTGACATGCCGTAGAGGGGATGAGGCGAGGGGAGCTTTCTGAGAAGGTGACATTTGAGGAGAAAGCTGAAGGGACAGCGATAATGATCCCTGTGTGGGGTGGGGGCAGAGGGGGAGGGTGGGGACTCCCAGGACAGGGGAGCAACACCGAGAGCCCTGTGGCAGAAACCGAAAGCAGACGGGGGTCAGTGTTGCCAGAGGGGAGGACACAGGGCGGTCTGGGGACAGCAGGTGGGCAGGGGCAGACATGCAGGAGAGCCAGCAGGGGGCGGGAAGGAGGTCTGTAGGCGGGACTGCGAGGCTGTGCAGGGAGCAGCCAGGCGAGGTCTGAGTGGAGCAGGGTGTGTCCCGGACAAAGCCAGTGCAGCAGTGTTTCCTCTGCCCACCGGGTCTGCCTTTCATCACCTCCCTAGACATTTGCAGGCACTGGGAGGGCAAGGTGACCTTGGTGCAGCTGGCTCGGCACAATTCCAGCCGGATTCCCAGCAGCTCTGGAACTTGGCGTCTGAGCGAAGTGGTGGATTTGAGCTCAGCCGTGTCCCCGTGAAGCAGGGTGGAGGGGATCGACTTCAGTCCACCCCAGGACTGGTTCGCTTCCATTTGTGGTGTCTTGTTGTTCTTTTTAGCAAGGGGAGGGGAAAGGGATCGTGATAAGAACTAAGCACTTAACCCTAGCTGGGAAGAGGCTGTTAACCGCGGGAGGACGGTTTCGGGTCCCGCTTGGACTCGGGGGTGGCCGTGGGCACGTTCTCAAGTCCACGCCAGGTCCACAGCTCTGGACCGTGAGACGTGGTGTCGGAACAGATGCAGTCGGGGCTCCTTTCTGCCTCGGATATTCTAGGACTGAAGGTGGGCCTGCCCAGATGCCCCTGCGGAGTGCGGACATATGGCTGGGTCAGAACCCGCTGGCACGGGAGCGGCCCCCTCAGTTACAGGCAGGAGGAGCTCATTACCCAGGACTTCACAGATGTCTCGGGTCCTCATTAGGCAAACGGTTTGGATCACAATTTCTTCAAAGCTTTTCAAAATATTTTTTGCATCATCTGTCATTGGCTTCCTCCCATTTTCAGTGGTAGGAGGGAAAATTGAGGGGGGAGGGACAGGAAATTGATCGGCACTGCTTCTTAAGGAAATGACATTACCCGGTGTCGTGTTCTTTGGAGAGTTCTGCAAAGGTATTAAGCTCAAAGAACCATTACGACCGCGAAGTGGTTAGCTCCATGCCAGAAGTTGGGGTAACAAAGGTTAATAGCATATGAGTTTCATCTTCCAGGAGCTTATGATCAGTCATGAAAGAGGGTCCCCAATAGACTGTAACCTGTTCAGTATCAAGACAAAGGAAAATGAAATTCTATGGGGATTTCAAAGGGCCCTTAGCCTGGTTTAGGGGTTAACATGTCTGCTCCAAGAATGTCCCATGGATATTTTGTGGGTCTGATAAGGTCATAGGCAAAGACCTGATATGCAGATGTGGCATGAAGTGCAAGTCTAGATTAATTGTTACAGTATCCATTTTTGCAAATTTTCTGCTTGAACACTTTTCTAAGGCCCTTCCAAAGGCCTGCCCTGCAGTTCAAGCTTTATTATCCTCCCCAAAACTTCACCCAGGGCTGCCTGCATAAGTACAGGGCCCAGTGCAAAACGAAAATGTGGAGCCCCACGTTCCAAAAGCATCAGTAGCGTGCTCCCTGTGAGCGTCAGAGAGAGGCTCCCTGAGGACATTGACCCTGCGTCCATGGGGAACCTCGGACAAGTATGTGTTGAGCTTAAGAGTGAATAGAGTCCCACCTTTCTTAGAGGCTGTCAACTACAACGTTTCCAGGGCAGATCCCAGGGGAGGGTCCAGGAGCCTCAGAGGCAGCTGTCACGAAGGAATGAGAAAGCATGTGTGGTAGGGTAGTCTCTGAGCTAGTTACCTCTGTCTCCTCTGTTACCCAGCTTTGGGCTTCCCTCCCCACCCCGTTCCCTTCCTCCTCACAGCCACTCGGTGCCTGCACTGTGTCAGGCATTATCCAAGTTCAGAAATTGTTCCAAGGAGACTGGGGACCTGCCGAGGCACAAAGCATGATGGGACCTCGGTGACAAAAGCCAGGGGACTTTGGTGATCCTTCAGTCAGTTAGTTGGTGGTGAAAAATTGAGGGAGAATCCAAGGCCAATAAAATGGAGAGCAGGTCAGTTAGCAGCCAGGGGCACAGGACAGGGTCACCTGGTCTCTTCCTTATACACAACTCATGTGGTGTGTGGAGCGTCAGAGATGAATTCTAAGCTTCTGAAACACTTGCCACATCCCCCCTGATTGGATGAGAAGGTTGGTCAGGTAGATGGAAGTCAGTCAGTTGGTTTTGAAGAGCTGGTCAAAGCACCAGGGGAAATGGATGCAGGAACTCCGGGGATCAGGTCAGAGACTACCATGTGGATGACTGAGTCATACTGATTGGCTCCTCCTCCCGTGGGACACGTCAGAACGTGCATCTGGATTTGAATTCAGGTTCAGTGAATTTGGTGCCATGAAATATTTGCTAAGTGAGATAAGTATAAGCTTCAGATTCTTTATCTGTAAATCTGAGACAATTGCATTGGCTTGGCCTGGGTTTCCCAGAAATCAGACCTGAAACAAAGGTTCGATTCTACTTTATTTAGGGAGCAGGAGAAAGTATGGGAGCAAAGCTCTCCGAGAGCAAACATCACAGCAAAGATGTGTTATGGAGTTGAGTGACGGGCTCCTTGATCCCAGGTAACCACCTGAAGACCATTACGGAAAGCATCTCAGGACCCCCACTGAAGAGCAGATGGGAAAACCTTTATCATTAATTACGGTATGAGTCTGCTCAGACTGCTGTAACAGAATACCGTCCATTGGCTGGCTTGAACAACAGACATTCATGTCTCACAGTTCTGGAGGCTGGGAAGTCCAAGATCCAGTTTCAAGCTGATTTGGCTTCTGGCCTTCGTTCTGGTTTGCAGATGGCTTTCTTCTTGCCCTGTCCTCACACGGCAGAGAGAGAAAGCCAGATCTTTTATATATATATGTATATATATATGCACTAATCTCATCATGGGGGCCCCCACCCTCATCTCAATGTAATTAATCCCAGAGGTCTCACCCCTCAGTACCACCACATGGGGGGTCAGGGCTTCCACAAATGAATTGGGGTGGGGGTTGCACAAACATTCAGTTCCTAACAGCTCCCATCCTTCCTGGCTCAGGGGTTTCACGCCTGGGGATGTTACTATCCTGCATTCCCAGCATGCATGTAGATGAGCCCCCTGTGGATGCCTGTGAGGCTGGGAGTCAGCACAGAAGCCCAGGAGATGAGTAGGAGGCAGGGACCAAAGGCGGGGCACTGGTGGACGCCCCTTGCAGGGCGGGTCTCTGCAGCGGACGCTGGACTAAGGGACAGGCAACGCTGGGAGAATTTAAAATGTTCACTGCGGTGTAGTCGATACCAATACAAGCACCTCTTTGCCGGTTTATTCTTAGTGTTAATGTTCAAAACAAAGGTACAAGAATCACCCAGGGCTGAATCAGCACCAGCTTCCTTCCTTCCTTCTCTTATCTCTGTGGACATTTTTCATTTTGTACAATTAAGGTCAAACTCCAGTAGAAGAGGAGCTCCCGGAGCTGATCTTACGCTATTTATTTCTGGGGCCAAAGAGTTCAGCGTAACGGCAAGACCTGTGTAGTTCATCATCTATACAAGGTGTCCTTAATCATCGAAACATTTGCTAAATCTTAAGAACTTTTCAATAACCGCCACCCTAGGAGCCTCAAGCCCTGTGACAGTGCGCTCGCCCGTGAATGCGCCCCACCTCGGGGGGTGCCTTCCATCCAATTAGCCTGCGCTGTTTCATCGGTTCAGTGCAAATCACTGGGGCTTAATTGAATTCAGTCAGACACCGATCAATAGAAATCAATTCCAAGTGATTAGCCTCCACATTCATCAATACAATGAAGTTAAAATGAACTTAGGGAAGATTTACCTAAATGGATGACATGTTTCTGAAATGTACTGCAAAGGACTATAGTACACCACTGTTGGCGGGCGCTGTGGAGATTCAGTACTGACTCCTAATGGGCAGATGTTTATGGGCAGATGTTACCACTGGTGCTGGGGAAGAACCTATGAAAAAGCAAATACAGAATATACTGTGGATCTTTAAAGAATTTCACAAATAGATGGTTCATCTTCCCAGCACGTGGAAAAAGTCGGTCAGGCGAAGTTGACCTTCAAAAGTAAGAGGGATTCTGAGTTTTGTTGGGTGACTTTCCTATAGATCCAATGTCTCTGCTTCCTGTGAACCCTCATCCCTCACCTGCAGCAGCGGAAAATATGTGGAACCCATCTCCCTGCTTCCGCTCTGTCCTTCAGCTGTCTATCCACTTAGAACCCGCAGGGTGGTCTTCTCTGCAACATAGTTGCACTCACAGAATTTACGGGTTACGCGTAATGTGCCACGTGATACAGTGACCTCAGATTCGACATCAGGGAGTTTGGACCAATCTCCCACACACTGTGAGGATTTCCTCTAGGTCATTCTTGCTGGAGTCTAGTAACTCAGCTTCTTTCAGTGATGCTAAGTCAGCTGTCTCATGCCATTGACATCTCCAGCCTTAAACTGTGTGGTGTTGGCTCGGTGCGTCAACTCTGAAATTCCACACCGTGTCTTTTTAGTCTATTATTCTGCTACCTTGAAGCTTAAAAGCATTCCTGCCTGATTTATTTCAGAGTTCTATGGGAGACATGATGGGGATTTAAAATACAGAATGGACACCGGAGTGCAGGGGAGTGGATGAATTCATGGGCCATGAAAAACCACTCAACGTAAGGGTTTGAGAGGCAGGTGTCAAGGGTCGTGCTTGTGAGAACAGTCTATTTTCAATTTGAAAAGGTGTGACTTTTGAAAAATCTTCCTCATTGTTTCATGTGTTCATTCATCAAAGGGATTCAGGAGACAGTGAAATACCAGACTTGACCAAGAGAAGGCGGTGTGGGCTGAAATCAGGTTCCTTGTCCCATACGTCTGCTCTTCTAATTTAGCTTCTGGAGCTATGCACGTAGCTGCAGAATTCTGCAAAAGCTTTTTGCAATACTTGTAGACAAGTTTTGTTTTCTCTCTCATGGATGAAGTATCTGCAGATGCTTACATCACTCCTCATAGGACAGTTCCCATACTCCTGCCCACATGATCACTCTCTGTAGATTTACGTTTAGTAAGTAGCCCCAAACTGAGCTCCCACCCACAGGTAGAAGATGAAATAGGAGGACAGTTTTCCGTCCTAGGGTCGGGACACTGCTTACATTAATCCGATCACCGCTTAACATCAACCATGACATTTTCGTTTAGCACAGAGAAGACAGTTGCAATGGGAATTATGCTCAGACACTAGTAGGACTGGCAGAGGGGAGTGGGGAAAATATTTAACTAGAAAAACACACTCACGTCATCCCTCAGTCTGTGTGGGAAAGGCACACGACCTGCCGTGGTATTTGCACTTGGAGATGGTGACTCATGGTCGCAGTTGCAGCTGAGTGTTGCAGTAGCTATTTTGCAACTTTAAAGGGACATGGGCTGTATACATGTGGGCTGATTTTTAAAAAATGATTATTATTTTGTTAACTTTGAGGCTTCAAAGTATTGAAAGGGAAACATGAAAGATACTAGGCAAAAATGATTGCTGGGTTGGTGTAACATGGAACTTTTTAACCTCTGAAGTCGCGCAGTAACTGGTTAGACTCTCCCACTGAGGTGTGGGCATCTCACCACAGAGGCCGGGTTAGGAGAGCAGAAGAGGTTTGTCCAGATTCACGTTCTGTGATTGTCATTTTGTAGGGTCATAATTTTGCAGTATCTATGGTCAAGTTGGTTTCACACTGGCCGTCCTCCATCCTCCCATTACATGATACATTATGGAGAAGTAGACCATTATGTAGTTAAATTTGGAAATTTGCTTTTCAAAACACGTTAAGTTCAGGATGTTGGGGCAGTAACATGAGGTTTTTCAAATGTGTTCAACTCAAAACGTTGACCTCAGTAGAATGGGGTCCCTGGCACCAAGGACTGCTTAATGGGGGCACCTGATAGCTAGCCGTCAGTTCCCACGTGGAAAATCGGAATTCCATTAGCATTGAAAAGATTGATGCAGTTTATAAGGGTTTATACAGCGTTTAGCTCAGTGCTCGGCATGCAATCAGCCCTCGAAAGCGCGAGCTAAATAGATAACAACGATAATAACAACAGCGACAATGACAACACTAATACAACTGAAACACAGGTAGTGGTATCAACCTCTGAATCTTATTGAAACAAAAACATGTTTCTCTCATCTTTCTGTAAAACTGCCAAACAACAAAAGACGAGCATTTACAGATGAGTTCACAGTCTGTAGAGACGTTTATATCCAGTTCGTTGATCAGAGCAACTTAGTGAGATGTTATTATTCATCTCCTCACTTCAGAAATGAAGTAGCCGAGGCCAAGAGAAAGCCAAGGACCAGCTGAAGGATACCTACGTAACAAAGGACCAGCTGAAGGATACACACGTAACAAAGGACCAGCTGAAGGATACACACGTAACAAAGGACCAGCTGAAGGATACACACGTAACAAAGGACCAGCTGAAGGATACACACGTAACAAAGGACCAGCTGAAGGATACACACGTAACAAAGGACCAGCTGAAGGATACCTACGTAACAAAGGACCAGCTGAAGGATACACACGTAACAAAGGACCAGCTGAAGGATACACACGTAACAAAGGACCAGCTGAAGGATACACACGTAACAAAGGACCAGCTGAAGGATACACACGTAACAAAGGACCAGCTGAAGGATACACACGTAACAAAGGACCAGCTGAAGGATATACATGTAACAAAGGACCAGCTGAAGGATACACACGTAACAAAGGACCAGCTGAAGGATACACACGTAACAAAGGACCAGCTGAAGGATACACACGTAACAAAGGACCAGCTGAAGGATACACACGTAACAAAGGACCAGCTGAAGGATACACACGTAACAAAGGACCAGCTGAAGGATACCTATGTAACAAACAACTGCACAGAGAATTCATACTTGATGTGCCATTTGCCCGAGAAGTAAGAACACAGATGTATATGATAAATACGGGATGTAGATACGGATGCAGATACGACCCATCTCCGCCACTGTCCACTCGGATATTTTCCGCACTCAGACATCCAGTGCCCATGTGCTCTCTCCCTGGACACTCAGCCGTGCAGTGGAGAGTGCGCGCTCCACCAAGGCCTCGCAGTAAGAGTTGATGCAACCCATTTACCGATGGAAACAATTGAAAGACTTTGCGACAGGGACTTCCCTTCTCAGAGGCAACTGTGATTCTTTCCTCCTTTTTGTGACTGTCTTATGCTTCGCTCATCAGAATTATCTGTCTTGATTTTAACTGTGCCCTGCCCCAGTTGTTAGAGGGTAAGCTACATTTAGAAACAAACTATATTTCTTTATTCTTCATAAGCAAGAAGTGACCTCCCTGTAACTCATGAATATGAACACTGAATTTCCGCCTGTCATTCATCTCTGCTCGTGAGCTACTGAGAGCAGGAGGCAAGTTGGAAAGAGCTGAGCTTACCCTTTTATTTGTCCTCTCGCTTGTTGGTTCATTCATTTCACGACGTCTACTGAGTCCCGCCTACTCTGGGCTGGGGATCATCTCAGCAGTGTGGATACAGCCGTAAACAAGTCCGACAGCATCGCTCCTCTCATCAGACTTAGGTGTGGGGCGAGGAGAAGACAGATAAACACGAATTCCCGGTGACACTGAACTTTAAGAAGGACATAGATGTGCGTGAGTGTCTCGTTATACAAAGAAAGTGCCCGTGTCAAGCTGAAATTTGAGTTGATACTTGAAAAAATGAGAGAGACGGCCATTTGATGAAGCAGAACAGAAGGACCTCCGGTCTAGAGGACAGCTACAGGGCCCTGACCGAGGAAGGGCCGTGGTGCGTTCAGGAGCAGGAGGAAGTGAGGTGTCTGGGCCATCGCGGGGAGGGGATGAGTCCTCAGAGCTGAGGTCAGGAGTATCAGGGCTGGATCAGGTGAGGCTCTGGGGCATGGTGAGGAGTCTGGATTTTAGTCTAAGGATAGAAGAAAGTCATTGGAGAGTTTTAATCAAAACAGTACCAAGACACATGTCCTGTTTATTGAAACACATGCTGGGGGTACAGGCATTTTAAGCGGGAGGGTGGGGAGAAGGGCGACCAGTTGGGACACCTGACCCCTCCATGAAGAGAGGACTTCCCCTCGAACAACAGCAGAGCTGGAGAGAAGGCAACAGAGTCAACATCTATTTGAATTCAGAGCCTTCAGAATGTCCCAGGGGTTGGATGCTGGCAGAGAGGAACATGGAGGGATGGAGGGTGATTCTTCGGGTCCCGTTTAATCACTTGGCAGAAAAATGGATCCATTTATGAGGATAAGAAAGACGGGGGGTAGAGCAGGTAGCAGGGGGAGGCTGGGAAGGAGACTTAGTACAAGAGAGGAAATTAAAGCCAGGTTGGAGGGAGTTGGATAGTGTATGGGGATAAGTAGGATTTCGAACCTAAACACCCTTCTAAAAAATTCAGCTGTTACCGATACTCTTCTCGCTATGAGTTAACATTGGATAGTACTGGAGAAAGAGCGGCTTCCCGGGGAAGCTCTGGACAAGGTCAGTGGCTAGAACATAGGGCACCTGCACACAAGCTGACTGAGTGGCCAAGATGAGAGTACTTGTGGATAGCATGTACGCTCTCATCCCTGTGTGTGTTTTTCAGACTCTATCATTTTTACAGCTTTACCTTTATTTTTTAAAGATTTTAAAATGTTTTTATTGATTGTTTTTAGAGAGAAAGAGGAAGGGAGAGAGAGAGAGAAACATCGATGTGAGAGAGAAACATCTATCGGCTGCCTCCTGCACGCCCCCTACTGGGGATCGAGCCCTCAACCCAGGCCTGTGCCCTGACCGGGAATTGGACTGGGCCTCTCAGTGCATGGGACGGCGCTCAGCTACTGAGCCACGCTGGTCAGGCGACAGCGTTCCCTTTAAATTCACACTTGTACTTTTCCTTGTGTCCAACCTGCTGCTAATCCAGTCCAGTGAATTTCAGATTTGTATTTAATCGTGCTATTAATTGGCTGCTTCTTAGTCATTTCTCTTGGTTTTGAGAATGTTCATTTGTTTATCCATCATAACTGTGGCTTTCTGTCCTTAAACATGTCTATTATCAAGGTGTCAGCATCTTGTCTGGTCCTTCCAGCATCTGGGCCATGCCAAGGGGCTTTGCTGACTAACACTCAGAATTCTCACACATGTGCCCCTTGACAACTGGGCTACATTCTGACAGGTACATTGTCAGGCGATTTCATCATCGTGCGAACATCGTGCACTCGACGCGGTCAAGCCTGGGTGGTCCCGCCTACCACACCTCGGCCACACGGCACCGTGTGTGGCTCTGGGCTCCAAGCCTGTGTGCACGTTACTGCAAAACACAACTCAAATTAAACCAAGTGCAGAAGGAAACAACGCCATCCGCAGAGGAGGTGCACACGAGGTGTGAGAATCCGGGCTGGCGGCCACGACCCCCCGTTCTACGGCACGTGCTTTATGAGTAGAAAGAGTACAGTCTACAATAACAGTCAAAAGCACAGTGTGGCAAATACATCAGTGGTTTGCCATCATGATCGAGCATGATGCACCACGTGTCATTATGTGTGTGTACTTTTACACGACTGGCGGTGCGGTAGGTGTGTCGACACCAGCGCCCCCGCAAACACGTGAGTGATGGGGTGTGCTATGAAGTCAAGACACTGCCAGGTCACTAGGTGAAGGGACTTTTTCAGCTCCATTATGACCTGTGGGACCACCATCATATACGTGATCCGTTGTTGGCCAAAGTGTCATGTAACACATGCCTGTGTAAACAGCTTCTATGTTAATGGGGAAACATTTAATAAAATAATTGCTAATGATGGGAGCTGATGATGTCTTGGAATATAAATGGCCAACACTTGGCAGTGGAAAATGTTCTAGAAATCAAGGATATATACATGAGAACGACTGTCCATTAGATGAGGGGTTTAGAAAATAAATAAAAATATTAACACAATCATATTTGGGAGGTGAAATCGGTTCATTAATACATGAAGACAGGAATACAGATTTCAGAACTGCTCATAGAACACAGTGGAGCAGCATGTTTTGAATTCAAAGCCTGCTTTCCTTGTGACCCGCGTGTATATTTCCATAATAGCGGCCTGTGACAACCAGTCGGGTGTTTGTCTCCGCCCTCCACGCCTGTCCCCCAACTCGCATTGGGAGACAAGAGCTAGGAATTCTAGTTTGCTCTGAAGGGGAAGAAAATCATCCCTGTTAAAAATTATAATCCACATTCTGAACGAAAGGGAAAGGCCTCCAGGTCCTTCTCGGTCTTTTCGGTTTCTTTCCATTAGTCTTCGGTGCCCTCACTGGTACGAGATGGTGTCTGTTGTCCCTCCAAAGAATTCTCACCGCCCACAGCCTTGCTCTGATCTGTTGCTGGCACACAGAAGGCCACCTATTAAATGGATTAGCTGTGCTCCTTTGGTGTAATTAATAAGCAATAACCATACTGTTGTTTGAGGATGCTAGAATTTTAATGCCCTCTTGTTATCTGCCTCACTTGAATACTGAGGAACATGATGTCTCCACAGAGTCATAAAATAGCCCGGGCCCTTTTCAGCTTCATGTTATTGCTAGCTCTCGCCTGGTTCTGACTGTGGCGTAAGCCGGTTCAGGTAAGTGAGAGCTGCGGGTCAGGAATGGTGCGGCACGGGTGTGGACACAGGTGCAGCACGGGCGTGGACACAGGTGCGGCAGGGGTGTGGACGCGGGTGTGGCACGGGCGTGGACACGGGTGCGGCAGGGGTGTGGATACAGGTGTGGCACGGGCGTGGATACAGGTGCGGCACGGGCGTGGACACAGGTGCGGCACGGGCGTGGACACAGGTGCGGCACGGGCGTGGACACAGGGGAGCACACTTACTGCTTGTGTCTTCACAATTAGGATAGGACATTTAGGGTGAGGGTTGCCTTCTGTTCCAACGTCTCTGGTGGTTCACACGCTAACTCGGTACCCAGAGGGCTCCAATCATGTCTTGTTGGCGCTCGTTAGTCCACAGGTGAGTTCAGAGGGCTGGTCCCTGTGGTCCGGGAGGAAACGGTCCCATCACCCGTTCGGAGCCCGTGCTGAGTACCCACGGTGTTCTGGCTCTGCCCTGAGGCCGGGGCTCCTAGTGTCCTGCTTGGGGCTCTCAGACACAGTCGAAGTCGGAGTCAATACCGAAGGGCGTCTAGTTACCTCCTCACCGAATACTCCGCCTCCCCGAGCAGCTTCCCAGCCTCGCGGGGGTCTCAGTGCTGGGAGCTCGTGCTCTGTGTCAGTCCCTTCCGTGTTTCGCTCACTGGGATCTTTAAAAACATTTTGTGATCTTTGCTTTATTTTAGCCTGTGGTTTTCTTTGTGGTATTACACGAAGTCCGCTCTCTCTTTCACAGGGAAAGATTTTGTTTTTAGGCCAAAGTGACTTTCCTCTTGCTGTCTGTTCTCTCTCCTGGGCAATGCAGTCCGGACCCCCTTCGAGACGCTTCCTGTGTCAGCCTGCGTGTTCTCGGGCCTGCGTGGCCTCTAGAGCCCAAGGCCTAGAATGGAGCCCGGTCCGCCTGGCAGGGCCCTACCAACAGAGTGACTATGGTCTTCCTCCTCCCCTCCCTCTCTCCCCTTTCTTCTTTCCTGATGATAAAATGGTAAGAAGGAACTAAAGATATTGTATGAAGTATTCCTGCTTAAATTCATATATTTTCTCAATCTGCATGATTCCCAGTGAGCACGGAAGACCCTGTGTAGGGGACTGGAGGTTTTCAGGTCTGGGACACATGATTCTCCCAGCCAAGGTCCAGCAGAGTCGGGAGGGTGACAGGAACCCACGACCACGTCAGCACAGCCAGGGAGGCAAGCTGTTCTAGAACACCAAGACAGAGGTGTCAGACCTCTTGCTCCTGCGAAGCACGTTGGAGGTCGCCCGCTGAAGCCTGCGCCTGGTCGCTGCCGCCTGGCTGGCAGGTGCGGGCGGCTCCGGGCCTGTCTCCGTCCCTCGGGCTGGGGAGCCCAGGGCGAGGACAACACACTGAGCGCTGACTGTGGGCCGGACACGGGGCCACTGCTCTGGAGGAGCAGGTGCACGGTGATCCATCTCCCGGGGCGAAGGACAGACCAGCGCAGAAGGACACGTGGCTAAACGGCTCATACGCCACAGATGTCCGAGGCTGTGACCTGCGGAGGACAGCGGAGCGTGAGTGCGGCGTAGGCACCCCGACACGAGGTGTGTTCACAGCAGGGAGAGGCTTGTTTTGTCCTTCGTGTGGGCAGGGGATTGTGGGATAGCGTTTCCTTTCGTCCACAGCAGGAGAAAAACCGCTCGCAGTCTTTTCTTCCCTGTATCTGTGCATGGCAGGAACACAGAACTCCACCCCGACCAGTCCAATAAAGATCTGGTCTCATGTGATCCCTTGAAGAGTCCCCACAGACGGGCCACCTGCTTCTCGTGGCCCTGTTTCCTCCGCGCTCACAGCAGTCATAATCAGAGCACAACGTTCTTGACTGATTTCTTAGGAGAAATGTCCCCTTACACATTCTAATGACATCATGCACACATGCTTATCGACATTCCTAATGATGTACCTCTCCGTGCATGTTTATGGTTACTGATGATCTTATCACCGCCGCCGTCTGCTCCAACCTAACCTTCACGAGCGCGGGGGTTGGCCCTTTCTGTTTTCTTCGTTCATAATCTTGGTGTTGGCAACAAATAATTGATCAAACAATGTACCACTTTGCAGCCGAGGAAACAGGGCTGATACAACCACAGCACAGGCTGCTTGTCACCGAATTCGTACATAGCAGACTGATCCAGAAGCCGCGGTTGGCGTGGCTCGGAGGGTCCCTGCTTTGACCCCCCCACACAAGTGTGCGCTGCTCGCTGTCAGGGAAGAACAAGCGCACCCTCCAGCAGCACCTGCGTGGCAGGAAAGAAAGAGCCCACCTGTGTCTCTGACCACACAGACACCGGCTCCTCGTTCGCTTGGGGTCTGCGGAGAAGCTTGCTCTCTGGCGGGTGCACAGGGGCCATCTCAGCCCCTTGTGGTGGAGACCGAGTTCGGGCCAGGGTGGTCCAGGGGGACCTCGGTCCTGCACCCCGGTCAGGCCTCCAGCCGGCCCTCGCTGTCTCCATTCTGTCCCGTGTCTACAGCACTGGAGCCATTTGCTGGGAGACGGTGATGCTGCTGGACGGGCAGAGGTCAGATCCTTTGTCACGGGGCACAGCACAGCTTCCTCAGGGTGCGTCAGTGCACTGCATACGGGGACAGAACGCTGACATTCAGAAACCACGGAGCACCGAGTCCGTCACATAGAGAAAAAGTACCAACCGTTAGCATCTGCCCTGGCTTGGCTGTCCTACGTGCAGACGGGAGAGGCACCTGCCTGCCTCACCCGGTGCGAAGTTAATCAATGGGCCGGGAGTACGTGCGGAGACCACCGCGTGGCGGTGAGCCGAAGACTGGCGGCGGGCCTGGATCACCTTGGCGGTCGGCGTCCCGGGGCCTGGCCTCCAGCCTTCACCCCCTGTTGTACTGTGAGTACTTAAGTGACTGGTTTATTTTCTCGAGGCCGTGTGGGTGGGCTCAAGTTCCAGGCCAGCATCGCTTTTCGAGTATTCAGACGCGGACAGTAGTGGGAAGGGCAGGTGGGTGTGAGCGACAGGTAGGACGCGTCAGCAAGGAGCTCTCGGGCTGGCTGGGCGTCTCCCAGGAGGTGCGGGACGAGGCTGGAGGTGAGGTTCTGTCTGCAGTCCGTTTCCCACGTCATCTCCGCTTCTTTTTCCAGGAGTTTCTCGTTTGTAAAATGCTAATCAAGTATTTAACATTTCCAGCCTTAAAAATAAGAGGGAATCGGGTTTCCAAAAGTGCCGTGGAAGGCTCAGGGACTCCCCTGACATCTGGTAAACCCTTGTCTTTCCAGCGTGAACTTCCCGTGGTCGTTAGGAAAGGACTAGAAGGAGCAATTCTCACGAACTTCAGCACACCTGCAGACATGCTTGTGAGCAGCCACCCACCGGGCACAGCGGTGCTGACGGACCCCGGTCTGTGGGCGGGTTTTGTATGGTGTGCTGCCAGGTAGGTCCCACCTGGATTTCAGGTAGATCCCACCTGGATTTCAGGCAGATCCCACCTGGATTCCAGGTAGGTCCCACCTGGATTTCAGGTAGATCCCACCTGGATTTCAGGCAGATCCCACCTGGATTCCAGGTAGGTCCCACCTGGATTTCAAAGGCAGCACAGGAAAGAGTTTTGCAGAGAAAGATGACTTGCTCCCTGAAACTTCTTATTTTGGGAAGATTCTTCCCCATAACACACAAGAGGCCATGTTGGCTTCTTGGTAAATGATAACTTTGTCTTCTTTTCACTTGTGTATATTTTCTATCTACTGCTTTTGCTTTCATTTTATTTATTTATTGTGAGTTGAATTTGTTGGGTTGACATTGTTGAATATGCTTATACAGGTTTCAAGTGTACAAGGCCGTGACACACCCTCTGTATTTTGCACTGTGTCCACCATCCAAAGTCAAGTCACCTTCCATCACCATATGTTTGGCCCCTTTCCCACCCCACCCCCTCCCCATGCTGTTGTCTGTGAGTTTTTTCAGTTTGTTTTTCTCGTTCTTTGCTGCTATTCAGTTTTATATCCCACATATGAGTGAGATCACATGGTTCTTGACTTTGTCCACCTGATTCATTTTGCTTAGCATGATATTCCCCAGATCCATCCACATTTTCTCTTTCTGCGGCGAAAACCGATATTGATGCAGTGAGCAGGGTCCGTGTTTTTGTGAGAGGTTGCTGGCTCACAAGGAGACTGGGCACACGTGCCCTTCACATGTGGGACGCCTGCTCCACTTGGCACACACGTGCCCTTCACATGTGGAACGCCCGCTCCATTTGAGCACACACGTGCCCTTCACATGTGGAACGCCCGCTCCATTTGAGCACACACGTGCCTTTCACATGTGGGACGCCCACTCTGTTTGGGCACACACATGCCTTTCACATGTGGAACACCCACACCGTTTGCCCCAGAACCGCAGCCGTGGTTGGGCCGTCACTGAGGTCCTGTGGCCATGGAGGGAGGGGTGTGGGGCTGAAACAGGACCCCTGGGGCCCGTCCAGGAATCCGGCTCAGCCCTCGGGTCCCTCTCCAAGAAGGGAGAGTCGGCTCAGCCACACACTGCCAGTGTGGGCCTGGCACTGCTCCTCCCGGTGACTCCGGCTGCCCTTGCTGTGACGATCTGATAACCTTCCTCCTCTCCGAGCGCAGAGCGGCGGGGACTGCGGGATCAGATAGGAGCAAATGGGCTCTGACAAGGCGCTTCCCGGTTTTCAAAGGCAGGTCTTCATCCCGGCCCGATGTTTCATCTGGATTTATAATCTTCCCATTATGAGAAAATCAAAAGAGGTCATTTGGAGAGGTTTTATCTTCCTCCTCTCCCGACGAGGCCTATGAAACATTTATGAGTTGCTGACAATATCAAACCAGGCCTCCTTGCGGTCCTGTCGTCCCGAGCTGTGCCCTTCAGAGGGGCCTGCCCGGTCCAGCTGTTCACGGCCGTGCGCAGAGCTGTCTCTGGAGGTTAACTCATAACGGACACGGTTTGCTCGTCTGCAAATCCCCCACGTGCATGACTCCCAGCCTTCTGAAATGATGCGTGCGAACGCAGTCACATCCACTGGCTTAATTGTGGACGGTCCTTTTCTATGGCGTGGCCTCCTTGGAACTTACCCCAAATCTGAGAGAGCAGGTACGCTCTGGGGAACAAATGGAGTTCCAGGACAAACTATCTCTTTTTCTTTTCTCTTCTTTTTCTTTTTCTAGAGAGAAAGGAAGGGAGAGAGATAGAAATATTGATGTGAGAGGAAAACAGGGATCGGCTGCTTCCTGCACGCCCCCTACTGGGGATTGAGCCCAAAACGTGGCATGTGCCTGGACCGGGAATCGAACCAGGACCTCTCAGTCCACGGGACGACGCTCAGTCCACTGAGCCACACAGAGGACTGGCCTGCTATCTCTTACTTGTTGTGTCTGCTGGGCCAGGTGTCCCTTCCTTGACCTCAGTTTCTGTATTTGTACACTCCAGGTAAAATTGGAGCTCTGCCCTGTGCAACAATGTGGGAATAAAACGTCACCATGTAGTTGTTAAATACTTACACGCTACTTAAATATAAACAAATTTATCAGTATTAGTAACTCAATTTTCCAAACTTCTGTTATTTATCACGCATCACGTCCTTTGCATCAGTGATGCTGTAACTAAAAGTACACACGTCCAGCCGGTGTGGCTCAGTGGTTGAGCGTTGACCCTGCCCCAACAGGTCACTGGTTTGATTCCCGGTCAGGGTACATGCTCAGGTTGTGGGCAAATCCCCAGTGGGGACATGCAGGAGGCGGCCAGTGGATGTTCTCTCTCATCGATGTTTCTATCTCTCTCTCTCCCTTCCTCTCTCTCTAAAATCAATAAAGAAAAATAAAATTTTAAAACAAAATATTTACATGCGTTGTAAACTGAGGTTTTGAAGCAGGAATTGTGCTTATGCTGGGAGAATCCCCAGGTTCTCACATCGTGTCCAAAGTGCGTTCAAGGGCTGCCATCCCCCCTCTCGCCAGGGACGTACAGGGAACTTGAGTTCAGGACTGATGGCCAGTTACCGAAGAGCAAGGGCTCAGTTGTCCGCAAGATTCAGGAAGGTTTGGGGATCCAGACCCGTCGGATCTAACGGTAGTCTATGCAAGCCCCGTAGGGCAGGACTTTCTTTCATTACACTTTACTTTTTGCTTAATATTTAAACAAATGTATTTGACCTAAAATGTTGACTTTTCCTACAAGCTTTTAAAACAATAGAACAATAGCATTGCCCTGTCCGGTTTGGCTTGGTGGTTAGAGCGTCGGCCCATGGACCAATGAGTCTTGGGTTTGATTCTGGCCAAGGGCACGTACCTTGGTTGCAGTTTGTCCCCGGCCCTGGTCGGGGTCATGCGGGAGGCAGCCAGTGGATGTGTCTCTCTCACATTGAGGCCCCCCCCCCCATCTATCTGAAGATAAATAGAAAAGTATCCTTGGGTGAGGATTTAAAAATAAATAAATTAATTAATTAATTAATAAAAATAAAACAATAATATGGAGGCATCGTTGATGAACACACCTTGCACATATTTCAATTGTAATTCAGCAAGTTTTATTGTATGTATACACGGGTGAGGCCAACACCACAATTAAGATAATGAACATATCTGTCACCCCCCAAATGCCTCCCGTGTCCTTTCGAATGCCTCCCTCCTGGCTCTGGCCAGACCCCCTTCCACAGGCAGCCACCAATCTGTCACCACGGAACAGAGGGATCCCAGCTGACATCCCCGAGAGCACGACGCACCGAGAGGGGAGGACATTCCCCACGTGCTAATCTTGCAGAAACAGATTCCACAAGGAAATACCCACGCAAAGTCCAGATTGTGGGAATTGCTACAGGACTCTCCAAAAACAGTAATATAGTGAAAAACCAAAAAAAGAGAACATGGCTTCACATTAAAGGAGACTAAAGACTCATGACAGCCAATACCAAACATGACCTTTGGTTGGATTTTGGATGAAAGACAATACAAAGGACATTTTGAAAAACTGAGGAACCTTTGAATATGGACTATTTTTTTTTAGAAAATATCATGGTTTTGATGTTAAAATTTTATTAATGTGAAGGATTATATGGGAGAGTGCACTTGATTTTCTAAGGTGAAGGCTGAGATATTTAGGGGTGAACGTCATGATGTCAATAGCTCCCTTGGTAAACGAAGAGAGAGACCGTAAACACAGCCAAACGTTAAAATGGACAAATCTACATGACATTCTGTGGTTCTATGTTGTATCATTGAGTGCTCTACAGCTCAAAATATTTCAAATATCACAGCTGAAAATATTTCAAGAAGTCGTATTTTTCCAACGATGTTACTTATCAGTAGTAACAACTGAAAGCGACTGAATCCTATGTTCTAATTAAAGCGGAAAGTAACCTCTTGGGAGTTAATGGGTGTTCGCAGAGGTGGAAGAAGGCCAGGCGATCAGGTGGTGGCTGCCACCACCAGAAACCATGCTGGCAAAGGGGCCCCGGGCATCAGCGTACTTTCTGGGTGGTCAGGGTGTCTGAGACCACGGTGTGGACCAGGGACACTGCAGCTCACCCCACCCGCCCAGTTCTGGGGGAAGAACTTGCCTTCTCTCACCAGAAATGCTTCTGCAACCTTCCTAAGTTCTGCGTTGAGGTTCAGCTCAGGTGCGAAGGAAGAGACAGCCTTCCACACAGGGCTGAACCCTAGCTGTCCCGGAGCAGGAGAGACCAACACGCAGGACTTCGCGCGTAGTTAGAGGTGGTCGCTGCCTGGTGCTGAAACGCACGATGTCTGAAATTCAACCCAACGACGGGTGTCGGCATTCTGGACAGATGTCAGCTGACAGAAGCCCAAATGACAAATGTTCAACCACTGCTGTTCATGTGATGTGTCAGGTGGCAGGGGTCTAGTTTAGGGACTGCTCTTTGGGGTTAAACTGTTCTGAAGTTTGTCACGGTTCAGCACAGGTAACTAGGCCAGGTGGCAAGCTAGACCGGAGACCTGGCAGCCTTGCAGTGAATAGGGTGTGTACTGGCCCGGAGGGTGCCTTGGGCATGGGTGACAACTATACCCGACATCAAATAAACCACAGTGGGCTGCTGTCCTTGGATTAGTATCAGGACTGAGAAAGCCAACCCCAGATTCTGGCGTCTCCACGCTTGGCAGATAAGATGGACATGGTAAAACCAGGCAGATCTCCCAGGGCGATCCTCTGTTGGTTGGAATAAACTCCCTTCTCTCTACCCAGCAAGTGGAGTCTGTTGAATTCTCCATCCTCACCGGGGTGGGAGGAATCCTTGTCTCACCACAAAGGGCTCAGCTTCCTGACGTTTTCCCCACTCCTCCTGCTAGACCTGGCTTCCCCTCTGCGCCTGCTCATCGCTTCGTAGAGTCTCCTCTGATGTCTTCCTCCAGAAAGTATACACTTGTTGTCAAAGAGCAAGACATGCCCGTCTTTCTCTCTTCCCATCCCCTGTGCCTATTCCATAGGAAGGCACACAACGTCTGTTTGAAAACAACCAACACACACAAAAAATGTATTTTTAACAGCATTTTCCCATCCTTATTCAAAGGTGAGAATAGATATAAAAAGTCCCAAGGTTTTATACAGAAATCTGAGTGCTGATGCAATTCTAAGAGAGTGTTACTCTCATTCAGCAAGTTGTGTCTTCAGCTTACGGACAAGGCTGGTGCGGTGTCTTGTATGTGCCCTCCTTACTGTATAAACAAAAACGAAGGCTTTTCTTCCAAGGACACAAATCTTATTGAAGGAAAGTATGCTTGTTAAATAAGATATTTATACTTAGCTTTTAATTAATGCCAGGTCCCGCCGCAAGTAATGACACCCACACTCACGCACCCGCTCACTTCAGACCTCACAACAGCCTTATAGAATGATGATATTATCTTAGCATTTTCCTAATAAGGGGAACGATGCAGGGACACGTGGACAGGTAATAATCGAGCCACCCTAATATGAGAACCCAAGCAATCTGGCTTCAAACTGGAATGTAAAAGGCCTTGGGGGGAAATAGAGAATCTGAGTGAGAGAGACCTTAGCTAGTATACTGATGTGGGCTCGTTGGTTTGACAAGTGTGCCCTGTACGCTGTTTAAGTCGTGGGAACCTGAGTCTGCAGACTCTTCTGTGTCATCTTTGAAGGGTTTTCTGTACACCTAAACTCTTCCTACATAAAAACTTTGCTTAAATAAAACGGTGAAAAACAATGGAAAGAACAATATATACAACCTAATTTACATGGTTAAAGTGTTTGTACCTATAATATATATGTACAAATGCATAGACAGTGACCCACAAGTATACACACCCGAGAGTATACACTAAGAGTATCAACAATGTATACACTAAGTATATACATCTAAGGGTTAGCGTTTAACTCAAAGGAGGGAAATGTATGCATTTCCATAGTGTTTACACGTTTTACAAAGACAATAATTTCTGGTGTGTTACAACAGATTTTTAGCTAACGAACGTCAAACGTTAAAGGGGGTCATACTTAAGGATGTGCAGAGAGAATGTGTCAGGCATTGAGAACGTTGTAAGAAAGAAGTCAGAGCGATCATGTAACTTAGTCCAAGTTGTTCTCTAAAGGGCAGTGAGGTACAATGGAAGATACAAAAATAATTGGTTTTGTGCCTGCAAATTGCTCCTGTTCTATTAATGAGTCTCCCCCCACCCACCCCCATCGACTGTTGCCAGAGGGCCTCCGGACCCCGGCCTCCGTCGGAAGCCCTCGCTCTGCCGAAACGCGGGGCGGAGGTGGCTGGGAGCGCGGTGGGCAGCATCCGTCCCGTGGCCACCGCAGGCAGCCTGGGACATTGAGTGAGTGGAAAAGCCTCTTCTAACAGTTGCCTTTTTTCAGAGTCCTCAATTACTCCCGAGATGTCTGGCACTTGAGCAATAACACATCCTTGCAATTTTCTCTTTGGGATGGGAGATTCATGAATTATGCATGTCTATGCAGATTTTTCACCTGTGACAGGTGTAGTATGGGCAATTTCCCTGACATATTAAGAAAACTAGCCATAATACCAGTAAGGGATATAAATGAGGTGTTCGTGTCGGTGTGTTTAACCGTGTCGCCCACCGTGTCGGGGGAGAAGGCCCTGGCGAGGAGCTCAGTGATTGGCGGGAGGTGCAGAGAGCGGCTTTGACAGGTCCTCGGCGCCGAGACGGACAGGTTGCGCCTGTTTCCTGCCTCATGTATTTATTTTTTCTGCTGAATGGTACCACCTGAGTGATGGTATATCCCATCTGAAAAACCAGCAGGCGAGCTCAGCGGAGCGTTTTCCTGAGATGTGACAGATGTCAGAAAAGGGGAGAAATGATGATCGCAAACAGCACCCTCGGGGTGCACCGGCCCGGTGTCACCGCCTGAAATGCGTTGGCTTCCAGGCATCTGGGCCCGTGGTGCGCTGTTCTGAGGCCTGTGTTCTCTGTCACACTTTGACCTGGCAAAGACCTGAGCAAATGAGAGTCAACAAGTGAGACGCTGCTTTGAGTTCCCCACGTAAAAACTGTGCATACGAAGATTAACAAGGTATTTTCCTAGTGACTGGAACTGAGTTCAGGGAGAGACCTCGGGACTGGGGAACCAGAGACTCTGGGCACAGGGGCCTGGAGCTTCCACAGATAGTCAAGGATCCTGTCTCTCTCTGTCTCTCTCCATCTCCCCTTCTCCCTCCCCCTCTCCCCCTCTTCCCCCTCCCTCCCTCTCTCCCCCCTCTCCCTTCTCTCCTTCTCCCTCCCCCTCCCCCTCTCCCCCTCTCTCTCTCCCCCCTCCCTCCCCCTCCCCCTCTCCCCCTCTCTCTCTCCACCCCTCTCCCTCTCCTTCTCCCTCTCCCTCTCCATATATCATTATTTGCACGAGTAGGAGATGACGCAGTTGATTTAGAAGGAAGGCCATTGATTTGCACAATCACACACCTAGAAACAGAAGCGCTGGCCATTGGATGCAGCCGGAGTCTCTTCTTGCTGCCACGCTGACAGGCCTCCGTGGGCACGAGTGCCCGACCGTGTAGGTTGTGCTGGGTCAGGGGACTGGAGGGCAGTTTACCCAAGGTGCAGTGTAATTCAGACAGGAGGGTCAAGGAGCTGGCACAAGCCCGGTCTGTGCTCGCCCCTCCCCCTCGGCCGAAGCGGGTCATGGAGCGCTGGTGTGCCCAGAGGCAGCGCTCACAGAAGAAGGCAGAGTCCAGCAAAGTGCTCTGACCTGGTCTCTTCCTTTCATCCTATGTCAGGAGGTCAGAATACAGTTCAAGCCTGGGGATGTTTCTGTTTGTTTGCTCACTTGTTTGGGGGTCCTCCCTACGTCCTCCAGGACCACGTCCTGGCTTTGCCACATATCAGACACAGGCTTGGGGGGGTCACTTCTCTGCTTCTCAGAATCCACACGAGTTCGTGGGGTTATTTTACTCTCTCCTGGAGTAAGAGTGACAGGTGTGAAGATTCCTAGAGCACCTGGAATAGCACCTGGTCCCCAACAGAGGCTCTGCGTGTGTCCCCGGTCTCGTCCGAGGCGGGACTGGCAGCTCATCTTCTCTGCACCCCTCTCTCCTCTGTGCCCGTCTTCCCTTCCGCGACGAAAGGCGAGAGCTTGTCACGGAAGAGGGCGTGTGGCCAGTCAAACCCAGGTTTTGTCTTTTCTATGAAATCGAAAGGTAAAGTGGTGGAATCAGATGGACACAGAGGAAGGTAATATACCTTCTGGCCTGTGAATATTTGAAGCTTTAGGCATTCCATAGCTATTCATGGAAAACACACACACACACACACGCAGGGAGTGAAAGAGAGGGAGAGAGAGACTCATTTTCTGGCTGTATTTGAGTTCTCCAAAGCAATTCCTAAGACAAGGATTTGAGACAAGAGATTTATTTGGAAGCCAGTCCTGGGAACACAGAGCAGAGTGGGGAAGTGGTACCAGGCAGAGGACAGAGCCATTGGCACCAGGAGAGGACAGAGCCATTGGCACCAGGAGAGGACAGAGCCATTGGCACCAGGAGAGGACAGAGCCCATTGGCACCAGGAGAGGACAGAGCCATTGGCACCAGGAGAGGACAGAGCCCATTGGCACCAGGAGAGGACAGAGCCATTGGCACCAGGAGAGGACAGAGCCCATTGGCACCAGGAGAGGACAGAGCCCATTGGCACCAGGAGAGGACAGAGCCATTGGCACCAGGAGAGGACAGAGCTCATGCAGGTGCTCTGCTGGTGGGCAAGCATTCCCTGCGGGCTACAGAGTCGGTCCTGTGGGGACCTACGAGACACAGGGTGAAGATGCCTCAATAGCACCAGCCTGTTAGGACTTGCTGAGAGCTGTGCCTACAGCCACGCCCTCCAGCACTTGCCTGGTCCAGGGGCAGAGAGAGGAAGTGCCCGGGGGCGTGATGGGCACTTACACCAGGGCATCACGAGAAGGTGTGGGACCTGGGACGGCCCTAGCGGAAGAGACGCCGGCGGGGCATTCACCCACACTCCCACGCAGACACGCAGGTGTCCTGGAGAAACGCAGCCTGACGTGCTGCACGCTTCCCGCTGTGGGCAGATGCGCACCCAGGCCCAGCTGGATGAGTCCAGGTGGTTTGCCGCCCTGGCTGGTCTTTCTTCCACTTCCACGCGGACCACACATGACGGCCGAGAAGCATCTGCCTGGAGTCCCACATACTCGCCCTCACTAAGATTTTAAAGAAACGGGACCTTTCATCCAAGTATCAAAACACCTAAATGACAGAAGCAATGCTTTCTGTTCTATTGACACTGCCCACTGGGTCCGACAATACGCAGCGGTGGGGGACCCCACCGTTCTCCTGTCGTTCCCAACTCTGACCTGAATGACGTGCTGGCGGCCAAGTGTGTGAACCCCCAAATGCCGCGGGAGGGGTCTGATGGCCTTGAGAGGGGACCCCACAGGAAACAGGGGACAGACTCTTCTTTTTTCATTCCTCCCGCCAAGGACAGTGGCTCTGAGCCCCACATAATGACAAAGGCTCCCCCTGAACAAAGCCAGAGAAAACGGGGGTCCTCGAAAGACCCCTGGGAGGGCAGATGAGGACGGAGCCCGCACAGAGCTCGCTCGGAGGGTGTGTGAGTGGTGTATTGGGGAGCACTCAGCTGTGGAGTTGACACCATGCCGGGCAGGTGTTGACTTTTGCTGTTAGGAGAACGGGGGACCCTGTTCCCAGCCCTTGGACGGTCCCTTCAGACTTGTGAGGGGCCAGACTCTAAGGGAGCAGTTTGCAGTGGGACTAAGGGGGTGAATGAGGGCCGGGTGAGGCGTGGCGGGGGACTCACACACCCTGCCCATGGAGGGAAAAAGAAGTCTCGACGTGGTCATGGAAGCAAAGACACGCGCACCCCACCCGTGCGCCCCTTCCGTCCACGTGAGATCTGACCACCTTGAGCACCCCCTGAGCCACTGCACGGACGAGCCGGCGATGGCTCAGATCCTCAACGCCGTCCCTCCCAAGAGGAAGAGCATTTCCCTGTTCAGACAGGAAACACGAAGCAGATCTTCTCTCAGTCTGAGCCGCTGACTCAGACTCGGGCGGTCACAAAGCGCCTGTTTTGAGGATGATTCGTCAGATGCTAATTGCACAAAGAGAGTCCCAGTTCATTCCCACCTCCTCTGTTTGTACATCCCTTGGCCCCGATGGTAATAGCCCCACATCCATCTATCACCATGGTAACAGAGGAAGCCATACAGTACCCACAGAGCTTGACCAGGCCAGGGAGAGACAATCGGCGGGTGGAAAGCCACTCGTTTTAAACGGGGCGTGCTCAGGCCAGGACGAGGTGGACGGGGACGCTAGGCATTGCCCCCGGGCTCGGTGGCCACTGAAGGAACCCAGGAGGGTTCGGCACCAGTAGGCCAGGCAGGAGAAGCAAGCCGAAGGTAGTACGATGCTGAAATGCAGGAGGTTTCAGAAAAGGGAAGAACAGGTGGCTGGGGTAAGACTCGTGCCTTCTGTGAGGGCAGCCTGGGTATCGCCTGTTACTTACCAGGTAAGGAACCTCCAGCCCGGGGAGTAAAATGCCCAGACAGACACACACGGTGGTCGCAGACCTCCCGAGGACTGCCTTCTTTCTCAGGGTTGAAGCAATGTACACGCTGGCGAGAAAACACGTGGAATAATTGCCAATCTCCAGAGGGGTTGACAAGAGTGGGAAAATGGGAGGAGGCCAAATTAGGAAAAAACAGTAACACAGAGAAAGCGATTTTGATTGGAGTGGACGGAGAAGACCTCTTTGGAGGACTGACCAGGGGAGGGGGAGCTGCTATGAGCTAGAATCAGACACTGCTCTGAGCAACTCTTGTCAAGGGGAGGCCCTGGCAGGCCCTGCCTGGGTTCATGTCCCCGCCGTCCTGTTCCCCTTTGTCACATGACGCCTGTTACTGAGCTTGTGGGCAGATCGAATCATCCCGGAGTCAGAAATCACTTCTGGGTGCTGCCCCTTGACCAGCGGGGTCAGGAAATACTTTGTAACAATGCGCAGAGGCAAGTGTTTAGTCCTGAGAAAGTTCACGCGTGGGTTTCCCTAGGTGTGCAGGAAGCTGGAAGGGTGGTGGGACCCCAGGAGCCTCTCTGGAAATTCACAGCCGTCATAGGCATCCTGGGGTCACTGGCCAGTCCTTGTCTTGCTCCTCCAGCTGGGATGCAGGCTGTCACCTGGAGGTGCGGACTAGGTACAGGGAGGGGACCATCCATCGCCATGGCTCCCAGGGAGGCAGACCCGCAGCTCAGGCTGTGAGGACCCCGTGACCTCGCCTACTCTCAGCTGAGCGGGGGGTGTGGGGGGCAGGAGGGAAAGGATCTCAGAAAGACACCAGGATGAGGTGTGGTGGTGTGTTTGTGGGCACATGTGTGATTTCCCTGTTCTGTTATCGTAGCTGACGATCAGACCCTGTGACAGGGACTCCCCGCGGGTGGTCTGAAGCAGAAGCTGAGAGAAGAGGCAGGACAGGAAGGTAACCGACGATGTGCTGTTGGGCAGGTTGCCGCTTTGCGGCGCGGAGGCTAGAAGTCCCTGGGATCGCAGGGAGACAGTGTGGTCCTTGCGCTGGAGCCACCATACCTAAGGACATTTAAAAAAATCCTTACCCGAGGACGTTTTTCCGTTGATTTTTTTTTAGAGACAGTGGAAGGGAGGGAGGGAGGGAGGGAGAGAGAAAAAGAGAGATGTGATAGAGACACAGTGATTGGTTGCCTCCTGCATGCACCCCGACCGGGGCTGGGAATCGAACTTGCAAGCCAGGGGTATGCCCTTGACCGGGAATGGAATCGATGACCCTTTGGTGTGCGGGCCGACACTCTAACCACTGGGAACACTGGCCAGAGCAAGGACACTTTTCCCTCATCAACTGTTCTCCTGGGGTACAGACTCAACCCCCGACCCTCTGCTCTCCCCGGTCCCCCTGTGTGGGCGGACTGCAAAGCTGTGATCATTCCGTAAATATTGTTGCTTTAGACTACAGAGGTCTAGGCGAGGCCGTGTTGCCGCAGAAATCTGCCGGCCTTAGACAGCAGACAGGGCGTTCATTCGGTAAATCCCACCCCGAACACAAGGCCCTTCTCTGGCGTGGACACACAAGGCCAGGATTCGAACTAATTCAGTAAAGATGATCAATTTCATAAAGTAGCGGCTTACAAAGTAATGTGATCATTCTTTCAGGACTTTTGCCGTTTCTATCTTAGACATCAAACTCCCTTGATGTTTGTGATGTTTGGTGAAGCGAAGCAGATGTTCCTTTCTCCTTTCCTAGCTATTTTCTAATCAGAGCTAGATTTGCTCGCGAGGCAGTCATTGGGCTTGCGGACCTTCGTTCACAGACGGCAGAGGGTCGAGAAGGAAGGAGACCGTTTTAGAGTCTTGGCCAAAAGGCAACAGTTCTTCAGCTCAGGGGCCCGTCTACCTGTCTCGGGCCTGGCAGCAGTGAGGCCTGAGACGTGGGGCAGCTCATGTACACCTGGTTTTGATTTGTTCAGTCGTGTAGGAATGCGTAGGACAGAGCTGGTATCATACTCTGCAGTTCAGCGGTGACTTGGGCACAGCCAATCAGAGAGAGGGGGGCGGGGACTTGGTTGTGGGACAAAAATGATGAATGATTTCCTCTCGATTCAACCAAATAAAAATCTATGTTTAGTGTATGTTTTCAAGTGAGTCTATAGATACTTGGTTAATGAGCACCCCATCGCCCGTCATATTTGAAATCTGTTGCCCTAAACAATGTTAAACACCTTGTTGCTGTGAAGCCTTCAGGCCCAGGGAAAGATGCTGTAAAGACTGTACGTGTGAAGGTAAAAATTACTCACGTTGATCCTTCATTTTCATTTCAGTTTAAATTTCTTTTGGGGCAAATGGGAGATATCGATTCTTACAGGAGTCTTTCTCTTGCATCCCATCTATCACTTTGGGCTTGTGATGACCCCTCCTCGGGTTGATGCTGTCCACAGGGTGCGGCAGAAATGCTGTCGGGGTCTCGCTGTTCTAGAAGAGTCTGAGGGACCACAGCCTGCAGTGTATGCTGTACCTGACCCAGTAACGGCTGTGATTCATTTTAGAACTGGCTGTTACAAATGAGCCGTTCCAACCCCAAAACAAACTGCTATTCACAACCATTAAACTGAAACGGCACGTGTTTGGAAGATTTTTTTTTTCAAACAGTGAGAATCGTTCTGTGAGCTCTTGGCTTTGTGGAGAGAACATTAAGCCTTTGGTGACCAGTCTGTCTCCGATCGTCGCTTAAGCAAACATTTGTGAATGAAAATTAATGACAGGGATATAACTTTCCTAATTTAAAAGTTCTTATGGAAGACATAAAGGATGTACCAAAATACATACTATTATTTAAAATAAATTGACCGAAGATGATTAGGCCAAGATGTTTCAATCCTGTGACGCAAGGAAGGGCCCGGACTTGCAAACGGAAATAAAATCGGCAGGTGCGTTGGAGGAGGTGGTCGACTCCACCCGGAGACCACAGCTGTCTCCCTCGAACTAAGATTTTCATGTAACCTTGGAAGAACACACTATTTCTGAGTCTGGTCTCTCCTCTGCACACTGAACAGGTTGGACTACACACCCTGTGAGACACTTCTAGATCCAAAGGCATGGGCATGAAATGATATTGTTGTGACAGTGATAGAAATATATTTATTTCAACACTGAACTCAAATCTTACTATGTCCATATTGTGTCAAAAAATACCTTTGCCCAGCTGGAGTGGCTCAGTTGGTTGAGTGTGGTCCTGTGCAAGTCAGGGCACATACCTGGGTGGTGGGTTCGATCCCTGGTCAGGGCACACATGGAAGGCAACCAAGCGATGTTTCTCTCACACACAGATGTTTCTTTCTCTCTCTCTCTCATTCTCCCTTCCTCTCTCTAAGCATGTTCTCAGGTGAGGAGTAAAATAAATCCCTTTAATCTATCTCCTTAACTTTCGGCTCAAGACACAGCTCCTCGCTTGACATGTACAGCTGCCCATCAGCCTGAGAGAGTTGATAAAGGGGACCTTTGTGTCTGGGTTCCGATCTTTTTAAGGTCATGAGAGCAAAAAGTAGGGCCCTTATATTCTGCAGTTTTTGGCCTAGCATCTAAACACAGGGAAACCATGTGCTGTGGGAAGATGTTTTGTAAGGAACAAAACAGATAACGTAAAATAACTGGCGCGATATAGGTACAAGAAAGAAAGTGTAGCTGTTTATGGTATCATTACAAGGTTGACAGCATACGAAACTATAGTCCGATATCCACTCACTCATAATTATTGCAGTCACTGGAGTTAGTTGTTTTTGAATAGTATTTAACAGGGCACATTGCTGAAGTGAATTTAAAAACAGAGCTGGAAATGTCTCAGTGCCATGAAACGTTTCTTAGCCACGTAACGGTGAAGCGCAAGGACACAGCCAGAGACAGTCCGATCAAGGACTCCCTGCCACCTGCTACACTGTATCCATCTGCCGTCTTTGCATCATCCCATTCATTGGCTTTGTCTTCTCCAACTGCTTTTGCCACTTGTGGGGGACTCCAGCTCCCAGGTTCGAGTCTCCAAGCTTCAGGCTAGAAAGGAATAAGGCTTCCTAAGCCTAGGACACCTGGGACAGTTCTGAAGAGCCTGCATCGGCCGTGCGTGGACCGTAGATGCGTCTCTCAAAGCAAGGCCTGTGGCCGAGGAGTAGAAACATCAACAACTCCGCTGGACCCAGAGGCCCGTCTGCCGCACTTCAGCCTTGGGCTGGGACCAGGGAAGCGGGCACCTTCCACCTTGGGCGCTGAGGGTGCTTGTTTGTGCCTGCCCTCAAGCATGAAGCTGGTTTGCATACAACCGTCCAGTGAAAGGGAGGAGCTCACACGGACGGCTGTGGAGTCCACCAGAAAACAATCCGCATCTACATAGTTCCGGGCTCTGTCCTTGTTTCTTGAGGCGTCACCACCATCCCCGAGAGGCACTGACTCATTTTCCGCCAAACTGAACCGTGGTTTCCTGGAGCCCTCTGCCCACGGTGGGGGTTCGGTGGGGAGCAGGGCACCCTGAGCTCTGTGATTCCGGTCCAGTTTGCCCTCATCATGGGACCATGGATCATGTCATCTTCCTGGGGCTTGGCTTCCACGTCGATAGAATGAGAAGTTTCCCATGTAGGGTCTTCCTTACTGTTTTCCTGAATTGACCCATGTATCCACCATCTGAAGCAAAGACACATATTAGAGCTGTTCATGAACCTACAGTTTTCTGACTCTTTTTTCCAATTAAAACATCTATTTTCTCTCTCTTTTTTCAGTTAAGTCTATCTCCTCGTTTACAGCGGCGCTCAGGGCCTGGGCCGCGGTAAACCTATCGTCTATCACCGTTATTTCCCGGGAAAGTCTTCCGGTTTCCTCAAACTCCAGGAGGGGCATGGGGCCGGTCCACAGGACTCCTCTTCTGGCCTTACTCCTTCACCCCTCCTGGCCTGGCCTCTGCTCTCTGACCCGGCCCGCAGGTCGAGCCACCAGGACTCTAGAGGGGGAGTGAGGATGAGGAGGGACAAGAGACACGAGAAATGGAGACAAGACAGGGTTCTGATCAAGTCTCGTTTATTCAGGGGGAGTTCACACAATACATAGGGCAAAAAGCAGGTGAAACAGTTCATGAGTATCCCACCTGAAGCAAATTCCAGTAAATACCCCAGGTGGAACAAATGATAAGCAAATGGCTAGCAGAGTAAATGATCATCTAGAGGAATGCAGAGACAGTGTGTGCAGAGACAGTGTGTGCAGAGACAGTGTGTGCAGAGACAGTGTGTGCAGAGAGACCCCGCCTGGGGGCAGGAGACGGCAGAGCAGATTGGAACAGAATGGATGCCCTGCAAAAAGTCTCCCACACTCCTCTGTTCTGTTATCTCTTTCAATGCTCTTTAAAACGTTCAGGTTTTTTTTTCCAGTAATTGACCCAGTTTTAACTATTCTCATAGAATTCTGAATTCTCAAATGCATATACGTAGGATTGTTAGATGTCTTTCTACTCTAAAGGGATACCTAGAAATATCGAAACCTGAAAGGCAGAGGGCATATTCCATTGTCGTACTTGTACAGGAGACTTGTTTCATTAGGCAGGTTTGTGGAAGTAAGATTCTGAGACCTGCTCCCACAGAGGTGGGGCGTGTTTCTATTTATAGATATCCCAACTCTGCTCTGGTCACATTTGTGCCCAGAGAAAAACCCTTGTGAAATGATAGAGACAGTTATTATTCTACTTATTTATGCATTTATTGGTTGATGTTTTGTGTGCCCTGACTGGGCATCAAACCCAGAACCTTGGTGTATTGAGATGATGCTCTAAGTAGCTGAGCTACCTAGCCAGGGCCCAAGCGTGCACTCGAACCCAAGCAGTCGGACTCTGGACACCAAGCTCGTAACTGCTGTGCACAACCTCTTAGCTCTGGCTGGGAGCGTGGGTCAATGGTCAGGATATCGAAGGCCCTGCGAGGTGGTCACCTACGGAGTTAGGGTGCTCGGCCAGCGTCCCCACCTGGAACAGGTTCTGCCGGTAAACTATACCTCGTGCAGAGCGTCCCCGGATGTCCCGTCCAGAGTCATCCCAGGGTCACTCACACTCCGACGGCCAGACCGTGGATCCTGCACACCCTGTGTCTGTCTGTTCCTTCCTCACGAATTTCTACTTGGACTTCGGTCCTTCCTTGAACAAGGTCTAACCCATAGCAGCCCCTTCTTTACGTCGTTAGTCTGCTGCAGTGGCCCGGAGAAGGAGCTTGTCAGCAGGTGGCCTCTGGATGTACGATGCCCTTCCTCCCTCCTCCCTCCTCCCTCCCTCCCTCCCTCCTCCCTCCCTCCTCCCTCCCCCCTCCCTCCTCCCTCCCACCTCCCTCCTCCCTCCCCCTCCCTCCCTCCTCCCTCCCTCCTCCCTCCTCCCTCCTCCCCCCTCCCCCCTCCTCCCTCCTCCCTCCCTCCTCCCTCCTCCCTCCCTTCTCCCTCCTCCCTCCCTCCCTCCTCCCTCCTCCCTCCCTCCTCCCTCCCTCCTCCCTCTTAGTTCGTGTAGGAGGATACGGAGGTCTTGGTCCCTAGACACAAATTAAATAGATTATTCCCCGGCCCTGGGTTCTCCTTTCTTCCTAATGAGAGCCTGTCTCAGTCATCATACCCGGCTTCTTTCAAGCATGAAGACACACACAGGGACAGGCTGTGAGTTTTATTTGGTGCCACAGAAAGTGTTTGTATTGCATCGACTCATTCTGTCCTTCTCAAAGCCAACCCCCAGAGCCGTGGCAATGCAGGGGCCCCTCACCTTCGTGCCACCGTGAGCTCTGAGACGCAGGGTGGGTGACGGAGCGTCTGAGTGACGCAGGTGGCTGGAGGCTCCTTCGAGAACAGTCGCTGGAATTTCCCGTGCGAGGTCAAGTGTCCTTCACGCTGCACCAAAGCGACCTTGTGCACAGGTCCAGGGCAACGTGGGAACAGGAGAAACGTGCTCCCCCCGTGCCGCCAGGCCGCCCCGCTCCGTCCTTGAGCGCGACCCTGCTCACTCCCATCCGTGCTGTCCGGAGGCTGGTAATCCCGGCTCTGGAAACCCGCCCGAGAGCCTGTTGTGGAAACTGCTGCTGTTTAAACTTGCCAAACTCAAATTATAACAATTCCTTTTTTTTTTTGCATTTTGATCAGAGTTATTTAACATGATAGGTACAAATGTGTTCGAATCAAACTATTTCTAGCCTCCTTACGCAGTTGGGAAATATTTTAATACGGCACGAAGGGTAAACCGAACCTCCGCGGAGCGAAGATTTAATTTGCCAGTCACCACGTCAGCTTCACCAGCACGGGTTCGGAGGAGAACAGGAGATGCCTTTCAGAGAGGCCAGACGGCTGTGTAAATCTCTCGCTGAATTACAATTAACACTATAAAATGTGACAGGCTGAAAAATCTGGAATAATAAAACATAGCAGCAGCGACTTACTTGATAGCAAAGATAGAGAGCGGAGGATCCAAAGAGAGCCCGAGGAAATCTTATTTTATGGACACCCCTCAAAGCCTCTCTCTCAACCGCCGCTCACCCCATGAATCCAATCCTGTCTACATCACCTGCTGGGTTTCTGTCTGAGTGTCTCCTAAAATGGAAACTTCCAAGGTATAGCAACAACCAAAAAAAGACACTAACATAAAAATTCAGGAATATAATGTTGTGCTTCCCATAAATCCGCGGTCTTAACTGCTTATGTGAATTACTGATTTCTCGGTGCTTTTCTATGAAGATCGGTCTCTGCATGGGGCCGGCGCGGGTGGGAGGAGGAAGTAACTGTTGACAGAGCTGGTATTTCTGATGGTGACAAACAGCTCCGGTCAACAGAAAATACATATTGTCACTATAAATCCAGGTGTGTGACGGGGTCTCAGGGTCTCCCAGCGTGCGTGCCTTGTTCGGTCTTGTTACTCCTGAGCTCGTGTAAACGGAGCTAAATGTTCTCAAGGCTATTTTTTGTTCTGTTTTGTTTTATCTGTATCTTTATTGCGGAAAGTATTACAGATGCCCTCCCCCTCCTTTTTAAATTTGTGTCACCTGAATGTCCCGACCCGGGAGGAAGATGTTTCTCGCTGAGAAGTGGGCGCTTTGATGAGATCCCCTGGGGTCATGCCCACGGTCGCAGTGCAGGACTGGCCGTGTGCCCCACCTCCGTGGCCCTGCTGGGCTGGGCTCCAGCGGGCTGCACCTTCAACACCTCCTCCTCGGGCCACCTCAGAGTGCAGGACTGGCCGTGTGCCCCACCTCCGTGGCCCTGCTGGGCTGGGCTCCAGCGGGCTGCACCTTCAACACCTCCTCCTCGGGCCACCTCAGAGTGCAGGACTGGCCGTGTGCCCCACCTCCGTGGCCCTGCTGGGCTGGGCTCCAGCGGGCTGCACCTTCAACACCTCCTCCTCGGGCCACCTCAGAGTGCAGGACTGGCCGTGTGCCCCACCTCCGTGGCCCTGCTGGGCTGGGCTCCAGCGGGCTGCACCTTCAACACCTCCTCCTCGGGCCACCTCAGAGTGACCCTGATATGCTTTCCATTGCGATGTCTGTCCACTGGTTGGGCAGGATGCTTCCTGCCTGAGACACAGACACTGCAACACCACGAGGAAGAAACGTTTTCTTACAAACTCATGAACCTTCCCCAGGTGCAGTGAGACCTGAGACACAGACACTGCAACGCCATGAGGAAGAAACGTTTTCTTACAAACTCATGAACCTTCCCCAGGTGCAGTGAGAAAACCTCTCTTAATGCATCTGAGGCTAGTTCATTTTCTTAGGCATGGAACACAGGGCGCCCCTGGCCAGCCTCGCACGCAGGGAGCCTGCGGGCCCGTCACCAGCGGGCCGGTCACCATGCAGAGAAGGTATGGCGCCTGGGGGGGGGGTGCTCGAGGGAGCCAGGCTCAGGAAGGCCTGGTACCTCAGGATGTTTTCCTCCAGTGTACACAGTACTCATCAGCTTCTCTCCGTCTTCTCCTCCACTCAATAACTGTTCTTCATTCTTTATTGATTTTGGAGCAGTTTTTAATTAAAAGTTGATGATGAAATACAAACTTGTAATTAAATAAAATGATTCGTATTGGACACAATATTTATCTATCATCTATTCTCAATCCATTTCAAAAGTGTTTTAGGTACATTTAAAATGAATAAGTGCTGCTTCTGTGTTTGATTTTACAATTTCCAAAGGACACAATACAAAGTCAGAGTTTGCAGGTACCTCACCATCTTTCTACATGTCCCCGATGTCAGTCCCTTGTCCCCATCCACGCCTTTTCAAGCTGGAAGTAGGTCTAATTGAAAGGGCACATTGTTATCTGCACGTCCCCAAATACAGGCGTGGGCAAAAGTGCAAGTAAGTAGACAATGCAGATAGACACTACAATGCAGATAGACAATACAATGCAGATAGACAATACAATGCAGATAGACAATGCAGTGCAGATAGACAATGCAGTGTAGATAGACAATGCAGTGCAGATAGACAATACAGTGCAGATAGACAATGCAATGCAGATAGACAATGCAATGCAGATAGACAATACAATGCAGATAGACAATGCAGTGCAGATAGACAATGCAGTGTAGATAGACAATGCAGTGCAGATAGACAATGCAGTGCAGATAGACAATGCAATGCAGATAGACAATGCAATGCAGATAGACAATGCAATGCAGATAGACAATGCAATGCAGATAGACAATGCAATGCAGATAGACAATACAATGCAGATAGACAATACACAATGCAGATAGACAATGCAATGCAGATAGACAATGCAATGCAGATAGACAATGCAATGCAGATAGACAATGCAATGCAGAAAGAGTAACTCCGTGCTACACGTACTCCCTTTTTTTAAGAAAAATCATGACATGGATCCTCAAAGCTGTTTATTCTTGCCTTGAAAAATAAATGACGATTCAAACTCTACTTCTACGTGCCCAGGATGGGGGACTCCCATCTAATCAGAGGGGCCAACTTTGTCTATACAGCTCTGAAAATAAATGTTTCGATGTATCCTACTGTGTTGTCCCACGTCAGGTCTCACTATTCAGAGGAGAGACAGGTTTCGTTTTGCTCCATAGTTTACAGAAAGAATATAATTAGAAAGCGATAGCACCTAGTACGTTGATGAATCTTTAATCTCTTCCCATTGAAATCCAAGGAATCTAACATTTCTTCTTTGACATGCAGGAACCTTCTTTCCTTAATGGTTAAACAAATCCCAGAGTCTATTCCTCCAGTCAATTACCCCATCTGTGATTTCTCTTGTCCTGCTTATAAAGTAACAAGCAATGATTCTTTCTTTCTCTGCTTTCTCTCTTTCTCTTTCTTTCTTTCTTTCTTTCTTTCTTTCTTTCTTTCTTTCTTTCTTTCTTTCCTTCTTTCCTTCCTTCCTTCCTTCCTTCCTTCCTTCCTTCCTTCCTTCCTTCCTTCCTTCCTTCCTTCCTTCCTTCCTTCTTTCTTTCTTTCTTTTCCTCACCCAAGTTTTTGCATTCATCCTCAGATAGAGCGGGGGGGGGGGGAAAGAGGGAGGAAGAGAGAGAGAAACATCGATGTGAGAGAGACACACCAACTGGTTGCCACCCACACGACCCCAACTGTGGTGGGAACAAACTGCAATGGAGGTACGTGCCCTTAGCGGCACCAAACCCGGTCTCTCTGGTCCGCGGGTCGACACTCTAACTGCTGAGCCACACCGGCCAGGGCAGGCAATGATTATTTCAAATTTGATTTCTCCTTGCATGTTTTCTGCACAGCGCCGGGAATCTGTCTTTTGAAACGTGGAGCTGGCTGGGTCAGGATGCATCCTCTGGGTTGCATACTTTGATAATAAACTAAAAGCTCCATTTGCCGATATACAGTCCTCATCGCTGGGACCCATTCTCCGGGGCTGCCAGCAAGTGTCGGCACGAGTCATCTACCCTCGGATGTGAAGCCTGCAGGGAAGGACGTCGTTAGAATCCCTGAAGCAGCCAGCACACCCCTTCCGATCTCGGCATTCCCAGTGCCGAGTGCCCAGTGCCAGGTCTCTCCTCTGGACCGGAGCAGAGGAAACTGTACACATCTGTCTGTCTTCTAATGAACTACGCAAGCTCACCTCCTTGCCCTGAGCGGGAGGTGACCGCGTCTTCCTGCCGCAGAGGATGCTGCCCGCGCTGTGGCGACTCACTCACCAGATCCACCCTCACAGCCCCCGAGTTAATCTCAGCGCAGTCTGCTGGGGCATAAGGACCCTCCGCGGCACCAGCTCCCCTGTGGCGGTGGATTCCTTCGGGGATGAGGTTAAAGGCAGTGTTTGTTTTGTGTAAGTGCAGAGTGGGGTTAAGGAGGTTGGAGACTCGCACTGAATCTGTGCTTAAGTGTGGTACCCTTACTAATATCTCCAGTGGGACATAAATAGAAGTACTAAGTGTTTTAATGATACTTTTATTCAATTATTGTGTCAAGAGGAGGACACACTGATTTTGAATAAGAACACGAAGGGTTACAATGTCAGGGCCCAGCGACGGTGATAGAATCACAATCAACCACACTTTCTCCGTCGCATCGGGCTGTCTGTGTCTGTTACCGAAGCATGCCACTCAGATCTCTCTGTAAGAAAGAAATGACAATGTCTTCTTCCTCCCAAGGAGATGTGACAGCAAGTAGATTCACCTGCCTGCCTAGAGAAAAACAACTGATAAAATGTAAACTACATACAACTGTGCCTTTCAAACCATTGGAGGACAGAGAGTGAGAGACAGTGGGCCCTCAAGGATGGGACGGAAATGAATCTCTGTGATTGGCCCAGCTTCACATCTGGTTTGTCTTCAGACCACAGAAGAGGTCAGAGCTTGGTGGTCTTCATGGGGGAGGAGTCGGGGCAGCATCTCAGAGAGGAGAGGACTGAGCAGAGAGAGTTCCGGCACCTGCAGACCTCCTCCGTGTAGCCAACCGAGCACAGGTGGCACGTGTGTGAGGAAACTCCAGAGGCACTGAAAGAACCATCCGAGGGGGAGAGAGGGAACAAATCTTAGCCTCCGATGATCTTGAACATAGTTACTGTTCTCACCAGCTAGAATGAAAAAAAAAACAAACAAAAAAACCAACACCCTATAATTCATGGGATATCATGTAGAGAATTTTGAAGAGTTTTGTCTCAGTAATGGCGCAAATTTAGCCCTACAGTCAATGATATTCTTGTCCTATCGAATGAAACTTAAAAGCAAATATCAAAAATATTTGCAGTAAATTAGCTGAGATCTAGAGCAAAGGTAAAATTATACACAGGTAAAATCGGCATTCAATCAAAATATGTCATTTATACAAAGTAGTAGGAAAATATGAGGGTTAGTGAACAAAAATATGAATCAATGGAAACCAACCCAGAAATGTCACAGATGATAGAATTAGTAGATGAGGACTTTGAAACAGTTATAACTGGATTTGACACGTCCCCAAGGTAGACAAAAGACTGACCATGGCAAGAAGAGAGTTAGAAAATGTATTACATGCCTAAATCAGATCTACTAGAGATGAAAAATACTCTGAGTTGAAAACTACTCTGTGGAATTAATAGAAAATTAGACAACTTGCTTAGTACCAATGAGGCTGAATCTCAAAATAATTGTGCTGAGTAAAAGAAGCCAGACAACAATGCATACATATGTGTGTGATTCTATTTACATAAATGTCTATAAATGCAAAGTAATCTATCACAATAGAAAGCAGATCACTGGTTGCTTATAGATGGGGGTAGGTGGCAATAAATACAAATAGGGGGATTATAAAGGGCCATAAGGCAGCTTTTTGGTATTATAGATATGTTCACTGTCTTGTGGTGACCGATCTATTTTAAACATTTGCAATTTATTGTATATCAATATGCCTAGGTAGAGCTGTTAATAATCTAAAGTAATTATATGCTAAACAGCGTTACTAACCATTTCTGAAATGTATATAAGTAAACAGTACAGTAAGGAAAGGCTGCATATTAAAATAGGTGGGATTCAGCTAAGTTGAAAATCTGAGGCAAATGTATAGTACTAAGTGCTTCTATTAGCTAAGAGAAAAAACATAATTATTATTGAGTTACCATTCAAATTTTAAAATTTTGTTTTTGATATGATTTTTGTTAATTTTTGGAGAGGAAGGGAGAAAGAGAGAGAGAAATATCTATGTGAGAGAGAAATATTGATTGGTTGTCTCTCATACACTCTGGAGATTGAACCCGCAATGTGGGCATATGACCTGACAGGGAATCAAACCCACCCTGATAATACTCTAACCAACTGAGCCACTCTGGCTAGGGCAAAAAATTTTTTAAATTTAAGTAGTAATTCAAAATAAAACACAAAAGAGGAAAAAGAAATAATAAAGCAAAGAATGAAAATTCATGACACATGAGCTGGAATTGTAAAAAGAAAAAAGAACAAAATCAAAGCTTTTATTTTAAAAAAGATTAAAGAAGTAGATCTCTTTTAAGACTGATTACGAGGAAATGAACAGAACACAAATAAACATAATGGGAAATATAAAATCTGGCCTTAGTGAAGATCAGCAAAAATTTAAAAGATAAAGAATGTTATGAGCAACTTTCTGCCAAGAAATTTGGCAGTTTCAATGAACTTAACAATTAGAAATTATACCTAATCAAATAGTGTACCAAAAATTTTTTAAAAAGTACAACATATAAGTTATATTACTGTAATTAAAATAACTGATATCATTAGGCAAATTGTTCACTTAAATAAAATATGCAAACAAAAATTATCACAGCAAATTCTTTTATAGGCAAGTTCTCGTAAATATTAAATGATAGGAAATAATTTGAGAAAATAAAAAATGAAACGTTCTCCAATTTCTATTTTAAGGCTAATACTATCTTTATACCAAAAATAGTCAAAGGGAGATGTTTTTCTTAAATCTTTTTATACCTATTTTTCTATAATCTTTCATTCATTGCCTGATCTACTGTCTGGAGCCAGGGAAAATATGTCAAATTATTTTTGCAAGTTCAGTACTTTTAAACATTTGAGTGACATTATTTTATCTGCCTCATTTTCCCTGCTCATAGCTACACAACCCTGTGTTAAAATTATTTGTCAAACGAGAAATATTCCTTGTAATATACACATGGAAGTAGTATTCTCACCTAATAGGGCCTTTTTCTCCTAAGAAAGTCCTTTAAAAGCCAAGAATTTCAGAGATTCAACGGTGCAACTGGGAATTGTAGCTTATATAAAACCTAAGGGAAATACTCCTCTCTCTCTTCCCACCACAATTCTTCCCATTATGCCCCCTCTGCTTGTCTGCTCCTCAGCCTGGCTCCCAGGGACTTCTGCCTCAACTCACCGCTCTCAACACGTCCAATTATAATGCAGCTCATAAATAGAGTTCATATCTTAGAAGATGAACGAGGTTGCTGAGCAGCCATCTCTTCTCATGGGAATTCTGGCTAATCTGTTACTTTAAGCCATTATCTTGGAAACAGTGTCAGGGGCTCTTATTACCAGTATATTACATGTGATCACTGGGAGTCAATTTGTCTTTAGTTTTGGTCCAGTTTCCAGTTTCCTCAGAATGATTGTTTTTCTATTAAAAGCCTGCATCTACTCCCCTTAGTATCCTAGGTAGACCTATGCTAATAGATGTTTACTACATATATGAAACAAAAGCAATACATACCTTTCAGGAAATTCAAGTCCCCTCTCCTTTAGCAAACATATAGTTAAGGAGGAAACAGAACGCCTGTAAGTCAACAGCGATGAGGTTTATTTTTATTTTGTTTCAATGTTCCAATAGAAGTTGCCGAAGTTACAGTTTTCTTAAGACTAATACATACCCATCTGTCTTATAATCTCATTTTAGCTGTCTCTGTATGCATGTAAGCCCCAGAACCCCATAATTAGCTCGCGTGAGAGCTGTGCAATGAGCATCTGTAAATGACTACATTTCTACTGTCACTGGATACTGTGTGTCTAAGCGATTTATACCGCATTCCAGTCCCCTTAGAATTGTATTTCTACAAACACTTCTGTTCATCAGACAGTCTTTTTCCTGGTGGAATTCCGTCCAGGCAGCTCTCCAGTGATCAGCAGCTTTGCTGTCCCACAGATGAGAGTGGTTTCTGGCTCCCTTGTGTGTGGCATCAAGTCGGTTCCATTGATTGCAATGTTGATCCAGGAATTTCTTATTCCCTCAAGTCCCGAGAGTTCAGAATATCTTCCTCTTGCTGTCTCCTGCCTTTTAATGTCCTTTTATCCTATTTAGTTCTGTGAGTAGCCTGGTTTGGGAGGAAAGATAGGTGTTTGTATACACATATACATGCCATTGATACAAATAAGTTATCAATCCTAATGGGTGATGTTACACACGCCCCATCCAAGAAACAGAACATTAGTAACACATTTGTATTGAGTAAAAATCAGTCTTATTATCCTGTCCATTCTTCCACTCATGCGTTCACTGTATTTTAATTATGTGTGTACCCCGAGGCAGGCTCTGTGCTAGGTCTGTGAACTACAGTGACGAGACCTGTCCTCATGGAACTCAGCTTCCTGAGCAGGGGTAATTATCTCTTCACAATTGGCAGTTTGAGCCCAAAGGCATCATGAAAAGTTACATTTCCTGGCAAACTTGAAAATAGTGTTTTTATGTTTTGTCTAGTGCATTTTATTTATGGGGACTGTTATGGAAACCTGCCACTTATCCAGATTTACAGCCAATTATCTATCTATCTATCTATCTATCTATCTATCTATCTCTCATTCTATCTTGTCTGTCTGTCTCTCTATCTTGTCTGTCTGTGTGTCTGTCTGTCTGTCTATCTTGTCTGTCTGTCTGTCTATCGTGTCTGTCTGTTCTAAAGCAGACCCCGAGACAGGACTCTGAAGCAGGTCCCTTATTTGGGAGGTGATTCCAGGAAGTACAAGAGGGAGTAAGAAAGTGCAATGGGGAAGAGAAAAACCAGTAAAGTGTGTGTCGGTGAGTAGGGTCACCACTCAGAACAACTGGAACACAAACCAAGAGGTCTCTCCGAGAGACATAGCATCTCCTACCAATGTCTGGAGAAGCTGAGGTTGTTCACTGACCCCACGACCTAGCTGCTCAACGTGGATCCCATGGTGTGAGCTCCTGGGTACCTTCAGGTGGTGTTCGCAGGGCAGAGAGACCTGGTGTGGCCACAGAACACCCTCAGACAGAGGATCGGTGAGGGACACACAGCCATCTGGCTAGCAATGATCTACCAGAGCTGCAGGTGAACTCAGCAGTGGTCAAGGGCCCCGGCCGGGTGCTCAGTTGGTTAGATCATTGCCCTGACACACCAAGGTTGTGGGTTAAATTCCGTCAGGGCACATATAAGAAGCAACCAATGAATGCATAAATACATGGTGTTTTAGAGAGAGGCAAATCAATGCCTCTCTCTGAAAATCAATTTTAAAAAAAGTGTTCAAGAGTGCGGGTTGGAACAGACACCTGCTATACTATCTATATATTCTTACATTACGTGAAATCTACAGCTGTCTTGGCTGGTAGAAGGCACTGATGGGAAGGACAGAGAGTGGGAAGTAATTTGTCCCAATAACGGAAGCGTGTGGGTAGACAAGGACTGGAACTGAGAAGCCTGGGTTTGGTGTGTGCTCTTTCTACAAGGTTATAGCTGCTCCTCCTCCTCTCTAAAGTATAACACTATTGCTCAGCTGTTACACTAGCACTGAGCTCATTTGCCCTTCTAACCTACAATACCACCTCCATTCCGATCGGAACGCCAACGTGGGAGACGGACCCAGGCAGAGTTTTTAAACTGGGCGATAACAGGGAGAATCAGGAAAATGGAAGTGGGGGTTGCGGAAAGGGAAACAGACTTGATTCCTCTACGAGAACAAGAAAACACGTATTTCATTGGCATCCCTCCCAGTTAAGATTCTGAGGACCACGCCTCTCAAATGCGCTCACTCGTGTTAAACGAAATTCCCCTTAGACACACGGGCCCTGCAAAGACTCGGAATGCCCCCCAAAAACCAACGCTCTCTGCTCCCTTATCAGGTCAGTGATCCCTAAAGGCAAAGGTCTGTGGTTTTGACATTTGATTGATACAAATAATATACTCAGTATTTCCAACTGAGTTGATACGTGGCTATTTGACATTTTTAAGAAAAAAAATGCAACAGAATTTTTCTTTTCTTAAAGAGTAAACCAATCGACTATTTCCTGCTCTGTTCTAAGAAAGGGTAGTATTTCTCAGCACCACCAGATACTTCATGGGTCTGGGTTACTTACTGACCACAGAATCTCGGTTCAGATACAGCATCTGGCTGCTCAATGACATTTTACCTTTTACACAATTCTCCACCTGGACTCAGCCAGAAAACACACCTACACTTGATATAAATGCCAACTACTCCTTTCTGTCAGATTCATCTATTTCCAAACGCTATAAAACTGCTAGGCTACCAAGATGTTCTAGCTTCGTTTCTGGCCCCTGCTCCACCTTCCCCGTATCCTCATGTCCACACGGGTTCCCAAGTCAACTCCAATGCTCAGGAAGGGCAAGGTGAGAAGTGTGATGATGAGGAGGGCGTGTGTGCAGGAAAGGCAATGACACCGTGTCCCCAGCTCCTCCAGGTCTCACTGTTGAGGACACCTGCTCACCTGCGTGTGCAATGCTACCTCGATCACCTCAGCTCTCCTGTGGCAGGGGAGCTGGAGGCCACGGCAGTCTGGCAACGGGCTCGGAATCTATGCCTGACACACGATGAATGTGCGGTGTTTGATTCAATTGCATACTCAGGGGCTTGCACCTGACCCCCTCTATTTATACTCTTCATCTCACCTGGACTGCACGTTCCGTGGTGACAGCCAGGTGACTGCCTGTGTATCACTACAGACATCATGCTGGAGCAGGGCCTGGGGTACGGACGTGCAGAACACAGCTTGTGAAATGAACGTGACAGCCATGCTCTCTGTCAAAGGCAATGCTGTGTGCAGAGCCTCCGCCCCATCTCCAGCTCTGCATGTCCCTGCATGTCCCCTCGCATCCCGCACAGTGTCTGTATCCCTCTAGCCCACACTCTGCGAGTCCTCGTGCAAGGTCAGCTCCTTGCAACATACCCACCAGCCTTCACGTGGGACCCAGAGGTCACTTACCACCCCAAGGTGGTAAGGCTTGATGTGATGTAGCATCTAGGAAACCCCAGGTCTGAGTGGATGTATAAGCCTGGGCGCTGACCGTTGTTAGCCGTGTGGTGTTGGACGGTGTCAGCGACTCCACGTAACGGGAAGTTCCTCATAGAAAACACAGCGATCATGATGATAACAGCTTGAAGGTCGAGTGACTGTGCACAGAAGTGCCCAAGACACAAAAACACACATCAGTCATTTGATCAACATTGAAATTTGTAAACGACATAGTTCATGCGAGTACACTTTAACTGAACAAACAGCATACTTATTTCAGAAAACCCATGGGCCCTTCAAGTGGCAGGTGACTTTACCTGTGCCCTCTCTCTGTCCCCTTTAAGCCCACAAAAACCCTGAATGCTATGTCTTTTAATTCATTTTCTGCAGTTAAAGAAATTGAGGTTCCCAGAACTGACCTTGTTTCCACATAGATAGCAAGAGGGAAAGCTAGAATTGTGTCATCCCTTTCTTTGACGCATTTCCCAAACCATCCAATCAAAAAATATGCTACCCAGATTCCCCCACAGGGATTCCCCACTGCCCAATCTAGGGGGAAAGTTCTTAAAATTAGAACACATTTATGTGAGCACCATGTTTGAATTATTTCTTTTTTTAAATTTAGGATAATTCTAAATTCACATGCAATTATTAAAAAAAAATAATGCAGGGAGATCCCATGTGCATTTCACCCAATCAAGACATCTTGCAAAACTGCGGTACAACCCAACTTCACCTCTAGGGACGTTATAAGCAGGAGCCTGGTTGGCATGGTTGGCATGCCGGACAGGAGGGACCAGCCCTGGGGTCCAGGGTGTGACGCGAGAGCTGTCGTCAGTGATGCACTTCGGTAGCTAAGGCTGAGCCACTGCAGATTACTTAACTCCCCGGGGGATGACAGAGGGGCCAACTAGGAGGTTGGGATTGCAACGGGCTGATAAGAGATGTGTTTTAGAAAAGTAATCTTGCTCAGAGTGTGTGTGGGAAATGCGTTGGAGGCCGAGCTCCCTCTGACTTCCCAAGCCAGAGGCTGCAAAGTGGGCATGCCTGTCCGCTCGTCCATCTTTCCATAGGGCTCCAGTACAGATCTGTTTTTATAAAACTCAAGCTAGATTTGTCAATAGCATATCTGAGTCTAGGGATTCTGTGCGCATTGTAAATGGGCCTGGCGATAGAAGATTAATTTCCCGCAACTCCGTGTGTGCGGTGCTAATGTGTTCCCCTGCAGTTTGCTGGCCACCGGAGGGGAACAGACTGGACGCAGTTGCTTCGTTCTCTCCCTTATTAGCGAGACGTGGGAGCACCACAAAGACCCCCTTTTCCTCTGTTCTTGCTGCTGGCACACTGTTGATTTTCAAAATTTCAAATATTGATGTTGAAGTGACACTATATATTTCTGCACCACCAGCAAGTGTCAGAAATAAAAGGATTGTAAGACGAAGCACACGAGAGCACGAGAAATCCCCTCCCCCCGCCCGGCTCCATCCATCAGCGCCGGCAAGAGGCCCTTCTGGGCGGCTGTGGGGACTCGCGACTGCGGCCGGCCACCTTGCCTGTGCGGAAAGCCTGGGTCAGCAGAACCTACCGGCTGACGGATTTCACAGCACCTGAGTACAACTCACGTAAATGCAAAAGAAAAAGAAAGAACCGCCTATTGCGGTCGGGTCGATTTCCCCAGCGCCGCGCACTGCGTCTCGCCTCGCAGGGGAGGGACGTCTAGACACATGGACAAAGGAAGACGGAAAGAAAGACAGAATCGAAGGGCGAGAAATGGGTAAGGGCAGAACGCATTTTCTTACTCGGCTCTCATCTCTGGGTCCTCAGGTCACGGTGCCGCTTTCTTTCTGGACCTTGCCTTTATGTATACCTTGTTAAACGGAGGCTTGTGGTCTTTATAAGTGGCGCCTTATATGTGTCTGGTGTCCTGGAGAACTCTGTGTCCGCGCTCTCATTTCCGACAGTGGCAACGCTGAAGTCAGTAGTACCCCTGATGAACTACAGACAGGGCAGCTGAGCCCAAAGAAATTCTCCAACCGGCCCTGGCCAGTCTGGCTCAGCGGTTAGAGCGTCGGCCTGTGGTCTGGAGAGACCCGGGTTCGGTTCCCGCTAAGGGCACGTAGCTCGGTTGCAGTTTGGCCCTGGCCCTGGTTGGGCTGTGCGGGTGGCAGCCACTCGATGTGTCCCTTTCACGTCGATGTTTCTCTCTCTCTTTCTCTTTCTCTCTCTCCCTCCCACTCTATCTGAATAACAACAACAACAGCAAAAAAAATGGAAAAAAGAAAGTCTCCAACGGAAATAAAAGAACAGAGCCAGTGACTTGCAGAACTGTCCCTTGGACCATTGTCTTGGGCTCCAAAATTCAACACGTTGCTGCTATTCCAAAGCTTAGGTAAATCAGTCCCCTGAAATAGAAATGTCACAGTTTGGTGACAGTCGTGCGCTTTCCCAGCGCCCCTCCCCCCACTGAGGCCTCTGGCCTCGGACTAGAAGGTAAGAGCAGCTGGGAAGGGCTGGCACCCCCTCGCGGCAGGGAGGGGAGAGCAAGTGAACCTCGTTTGGTTGCAGTTTTGAAATGTGATTTTCTCATTAAGAGTGAAGAAACGTCATCTTAAACTCATGGTTTCCCAGACTTTTCTAATCAGATCACCTGAGAAAGTTTTTGAAAGAATGGTCACAAGACCACAAATGTACATATTTTCTTTACAATGCCCAGGATTTTGACGCACAACCCACAATAATGTTTTGTTACTGTATTTTAGTTTTGCATAAATGTGGTTAGAGTGGCTAGAAAGTAGCACCATCCATATTCCTTGGGCAACTCAGAGTTGGCACAGAACCCAGAGAATTACACCAAAATCTAGCAAGAAGAATGAATTTCCTCATTCAAAGCATGTCACCACAGTTGAAAAACAAAACCCTCAAACAAACAAACAAACACAGAAAAACAAACTGCAAGTACATGACAAAATAGATGCAGTCAATAAAAAGAAAGTTTTCATAACTGTGTAAACAATGATTCCAACACGGTCCTCAGAGCACAGTGGATGCAGTGGATGGGGAGTTGGGCATCGGACTGAATTATGCAGGAGGAGAGGGATGAATAATTCTGCAGGCTCTTTTTTAATAACATGTTATTAGCCAAGTGCTCCTCCATTCTCACTGAATTTCTCAAGAGAACAAATGACAGGCTGGAAGTCTGTCTGGGATGCATTCCTCCGCGAGTGTGACAGAGCCGTGTTTGCCGTCCTGGGGAGAGGGCTCTGCAGGGGGTGGGACTCAGCAGGGCAGGAAATAGCTTTAGCAGAAGGGGCAGAATTTCCCAGCTGTAGCATAGAAGCCAGGGCCACGGAGGAAAATGCCGTCAACCACAGGGGGCAGGAGACCATGCTTCACTGTCCGCAGTCATTGATTGGTCTGGGATCATAGCCTTCAATGACAGCACCTTCCTGATCTTTCTTTCTTTTTTTTTAACTTTTATTCTTTATTGATTTTAGAGAGAGAGGAAGTGAGAGGGAGAGAGAGAAAGAAACATCGATGAGAGAGAACATCGATTGGCCGCCTCCTGCATGCCCCACCCCGGGGATGTGGCCCACAACCTGGGCATGTGTCCTGACCAGGAATCAAGCTGGTGACCTCTTGGTGCAGGGTCGATTCTCAACCACTGAGCCACCCCAGCCGGGCACCTTTCTGATCTTTCAATGTGGCTTTTTTTTACTACATCCAAGGTGTCTCCATGGAACTTCTCCTGGGCAACATGAATCCAGTGTCCACAACAAATGGATGGCTGCCCGCCCAGATGTACATTTTGTGTCTTCCTCACCTCACCGAGTCGGTCTGTGGGGTCCAAAGCCAGCATCATCTACCTATTGCTTCTTCCTCAACCTGCACGGACCCTGTTCATGCTTCCTCCTCCTTAGCTCTTGATCCTGTCTTCTAATGTCACCCGAGCTGCCCACCGCTCTCTCTGGGTCTCAAACATCACTGTGGGCTTGAACTGATAAAGCCTTATCGCTGAGGTCCTTGCCTTTAATTCCTCTCCACTCAGGATGATACTCTGCCCTGAGGGGAAGACGGTAGAAATGAAAATCTGATCAATTTCTTCCACAGTTTAAAATTACTCTGTCGCTGCTGCCAAGATTGTGATTCAAGGCCTGAGATGTCCCAGCTCCTCTGAGGGACATGTGACTGCCTCCCCTAACCCAGGGACACAGAAGTTGACTATGATGGCTAAGAACCCACGTTCTAGCGTCAAGGGGTGTGGTCTCCTGCCCTGAATCTGCCCTGTAAGCTTCTGCTTAAATTTGGGGTTCCCCAGTTTTCTCATCTGCGATGTAAGAATGAAGAATATGAGTAATGGAATATATTCAAAAGGTTCTGGCTAGTGTTAGTTAATATATGTCAAGACTTAGAAAAGTGCTTCGTTAATAGTGTTATTACTGCTTTTTAACTAGTCACCCTGTGCATCTTGGTATTTTTGAATGTCCCTTCCTTTCTCATATTTGTACCAAATTAAACGTGTCTTTTCCCTTTGCCAATGAGCATATCATGTCTTCCATTTCGGTCTCAGCTTAATTACACTTTGCTGCAAAGCTTTCTCTGATTTAGTAATTTAACCTGTGCAACTGCCCCCCCCCCCCGTTATGTCTCATCCCCGGGTTCTGTTTCAACAGTCCTGTATGTAGCTCTACAATAATAGTCAGTGCAATAATTTATCCATCCATCCCTGTCCACAGTGCATTCCTCGAGGACATCGCGTCTCAGTACCCTCACGGCTTAACACATGGTATACCGAAAGGTCTCCGGTTCGATTCCCAGTCGGCGCACAGGCCTGGGTTAGGGGCTTGATCCCCAATAGGGGGTGTGCAGGAGGCAGCTGATCAGTGTTTCCCTCTCTCTAAAAATAAATAAATAAAGTGTTTAAAAAACAGATAAAAGAAAGAATTGTGAAATGCTGTGGGGAAGAGCACAGAAGAGAAATAAGCGGCGGGCGCTTCACCACACCAAGGAGAACACTGGAATCTCTGAAGGCACGGCTGGTCTCTCGTCCCTCCGCCCTCAGCGGTCAGGAGTCCAGCAGAGCGCATGGAATTGGAGATGCAACCTCGTGAGGGGAGCGTCTCTCCTTAGACCTCACAACGCACCGGTCCTAAGAGATCATGAGATGCAGAGGTGAAGGTGACCTAGAGGTGGAGTTGGTAAAGCATGAGATGCAGAGGTGAAGGTGACTTAGAGGTGGAGGTGGTAAAGCATGAGATGCAGAGGTGAAGGTGACTTAGAGGTGGAGGTGGTAAAGCATGAGATGCAGAGGTGAAGGTGACTTAGAGGTGGAGTTGGAAAGCATGAGATGCAGAGGTGAAGGTGACCTAGAGGTGGAGGGGTAAAGCATGAGATGCAGAGGTGAAGGTGACTTAGAGGTGGAGGTGGTAAAGCATGAGATGCAGAGGTGAAGGTGACTTAGAGGTGGAGGTGGTAAAGCATGAGATGCAGAGGTGAAGGTGACTTAGAGGTGGAGGTGGTAAAGCATGAGATGCAGAGGTGAAGGTGACTTAGAGGTGGAGTTGGTAAAGCATGAGATGCAGAGGTGAAGGTGACCTAGAGGTGGAGGGGTAAAGCATGAGATGCAGAGGTGAAGGTGACCTAGAGGTGGAGGTGGTAAAGCATGAGATGCAGAGGTGAAGGTGACTTAGAGGTGGAGGTGGTAAAGCATGAGATGCAGAGGTGAAGGTGACTTAGAGGTGGAGTTGGTAAAGCATGAGATGCAGAGGTGAAGGTGACCTAGAGGTGGAGGTGGTAAAGCATGAGATGCAGAGGTGAAGGTGACTTAGAGGTGGAGGTGGTAAAGCATGAGATGCAGAGGTGAAGGTGACCTAGAGGTGGAGGTGGTTAAAGCATGAGGTGCAGAGGTGAAGGTGACCTAGAGGTGGAGGTGGTAAAGCATGAGATGCAGAGGTGAAGGTGACCTAGAGGTGGAGGTGGTAAAGCATGAGGTGCAGAGGTGAAGGTGACTTAGAGGTGGAGGTGGTAAAGCAGATGAGAATGTGGAAATGGGAGACCAATGGAAAGTGGGGAACTTAGGTAGATTCTCCAGTCATGAGGACGAAGCCAGAGGCTCCACATGCCAGGAAGACAGTTTTTGAATAGCAGGTCTATCTGGCCAGTGGAAGAATATTTCCTGTGTGGTTAAGTATCTGAATGAGGTCTGTTCATCAGCTAACCTGTTCGCATAGTCTGCAGAATACATCGCATATCAAGGGCCTCCACTTTCAGTCCAAGGAGAGGGGGGACACATAAACCGGCCTGGTTAAACACTGGTGTGTGTTTGTTTGCATGTTTGAGGCTGGGGTCTCGTCGCCCTTGACACAGGTAATGTTGAGTCCCATCCAAATTCTATTAATGAGGGGGTAACTGTTACCATGGTAAATAATCCTCACGTCACCATTCTTGTGATCTGGGCTGTAATTTGCTTTTTTGGTGACTTTCTGAGGTGTCGTCTTGAAAAGATTGGACTACACTTTTCAGAGTCCTTTCTGATCCTTGATGTTTTCTCTTAGGATGAACCACAAACGAAATTCTTGGGGGATTTGGAGGATAGAAAGGAAGAAACAACCCTCTTTCAAGCTGAAGTGTTCTGCTGCTGAGCTGTTGACTTCGTTGGCAAGAAGCAGCCGCTGCTCGGACTTCTGTCTCCCCCTTCGGCTCCTCCCACTCTTGGGTCAGGGGTATGTGTGCTTAGGTCTGTGATGAGGGACACCAGTCTCCAGACCACACAGTGCCCAGGTCAGAGGGAAAAGAACCAAAGTGAGTGTCAGTCCGTCCTCATGGGTGTCCAGCTCCTGCTTAGAGATTCCAGCCTGCCCTTCCCGCTCCTTCACATCTCTTTCCTCCTGACTCCTTGACCTCAAGCTCTGATGTCACATGCAGAAACACAGAGCTGTCGACCAACTCCACAGCTGCAAAACTGAAACCCTGAGAGCAAATCTTTATCTCCATCTCCTTCATCTCCATCTCCACCTCTATCTCACCATCTCCATCTCCATCTTTATCTCCCTCATCTCCATGTCTGTATCTATCTCATCATCTCCATATCTATTTCATCATCTCCATCTCTATTTTATCATCTCCATCTCTATCATCATCATCTCTCTCTCCATCTCCATCACCTTCATCTCTAACATCTCCATCTCCTTCATCTTTATCTCTGTCTCTATCTTCATCATGTCCATCTCAATTTCTATCACCTTCATCTCCATCATCTCCATCTCCATCTATCTTTCAATCTATTATCTCATTGACTCTTTCTCTCTCCATGTGTGTACACACACACACACACGTGCATACACAGGCATACATAAGCATATTATATAAATATGAATATATACAAATTGGTTCTGCTTCTCTAGGGGAGTTCTGAATGATACAGCTCTATTGTTCTCTTTGCTTGGGACGTATCTTCTACGCAGAATAAAAAGTCACATTCTTAACCACAAGTCCCCTGGCTGCTCATCATCTTCTATGCATTCTCCCACCCATTCCATTCAATCATAACAAGAAACACAACTACAAAAATTAAACATCTTACTTTGATAAGTGCACAGGGATTTGAAGGGGAATGTTCATTATTCTAAATCTAATACACATTTGAGGAACTCAATAACTGATACGAAGGTCCACCCATTTTGTGTTATTTCTATGAACTAGAAGCGCCCCTCCTGGCTGTGATACGGAAGCCATGTTCTGATCACTTTCATCTAATAATTTTGCTGCTCTTCTCTGGAATACAAAAGACTAAGTCTAAGCCTTTTTTTTTTTTGCATGTTCATCCTTCCAAAATCTCCAAACAGTCATTGTGCTCCCCTAAGTCATGCATTCTCCAGGTCCTTTCACTTTCCAGACCCCTTAGTGAATGCTTGAGAACATTCCCAAGACTTTACTCTCAACCAGACAAACGCTGTGCCCTCTTCAAGAATATGTAGCCTGAAACAACGGAGATCTTTCTGGGCTCATCACTTGAAGAACAGAATCTCGGTGCCCCGTCATTTCATAATGCATCATTGTAAAGTCCGGAGGTTTTCTAGTCAAAGGGAAGTACTTCGTAGCTCTGACATTACAGCAGCTTGTCTGGAGTGCACTTTGAAATTAATCTAGGAATGGAGGGTGATCGTGTAGACTCCCAGACTGGCCATAAAGAAGCGTGGTAGCTAGTTGGAGAAGCAGTAGGTTGATTTGTGGCAACCTTGTTGAGCGGCTTAGCGGTGATGATAAATAATAAACTCCCTAAACATAATGAAGTAGTAACTGACAATAGGAAATCAATAATGCATGAAAACACCCTTTTGATGTAGTGCGATCGAAGCCGTCCCGCACCGCAGGGTTCAAAGCTTGCTTGCAAACTGCCATCAAGGGCCAAGCAGTGAGTGTGTGTGACCACCATGGTGGAGGATGAGGACATCAACTAAATTCACAGTCCCGGTGTAATAATGACCAAGATGACTCCATTCCCATGGGGTAGGAAGTTAACAGAGACAAGTCGGCTAACTTATCGAATAGCTTTATAATTGCGGCAATGTTGTTCTTCTTCTCCGAAGAGTGCCTTTGTCTATGGGGAATTAGAAGTAAGGCAAGCACCTGGGCCATCGTCTCTGCCGGTGTTGGAGAACCAGATCTCACCTGTCGTCTTCCTGAACGTGCGAGTCACAGGGACAGAAGAAGGACTAGCATCCACTCCACCAGTGGCAACTGACCCGTGGTCCTCAAGAGAGAACACAGTTTCCTCCAAGATAAGGGCAGAAGGGGATTTTACAAAATGATTAAGAACACAGTTGAGTTTGAAGAAGGATAGAGGATGTCATGGGAGATTGAAAAACCAACATGCTGTAGGGAGACAGACCTTCAGTGAAGTAAAGAAACAGATGTCGCTAGGATTGTTTCAGACCACAATATAAAAGTTGTTGAAATCCCTTAGTCCTTTATTTATTATTATTATTATTTATAATCTTCTTTATTGATTTTAGAGAGAGAGAGAGAAAGGTCGATGAGAGAGAACATTAATTGGCTGCCTCCTGCCTGCCCCCTCCTGGAGATTTGGGGGCATGTGCCCTGACCGGGAATCAAACCTGCAGCCTCTTCCTTCACGTCCAGCTTAGCATGCATGGCCCCTCTTCCCCTGCCTTCGGACGAGCTGCCCTTGCTTCACAGCTTGTGGGCGCTGTCACCTGGGGGCACCTGCACTCTGCCCTTTCTCTGCCGGGCCCGCGGCTACTTCCAGGCTGAGTTATACTGGGGAAAACCACACATTTCTGCTCACTGGGCTACTCTGAATCTTGGTTGCAAAGGTGATGGAACCCTGTTCATACGACCCTAAGCGATTCCTCAACTAACATCTCCCTTTCTCCACAATGGATGATTCTGACGTCCTTACCACACTGCTGCTCTCTCTAGGGCCCCTGCTCAGCTGGTGACCTCAGCCCCAATTCCTAGAAAACAAACAAACAAACGAAAACTCCAGTTCAGCGATCACTCCGATTTTTATTCAGGACTACTTTGTGCTTGGGACTCGCACTGACCTATGGAAACGGGTAGCGCACCGCCTCCCTCCGGTTTCAGGTCTCACCCTCTGTCTATTCAAGGACCTTATGTTGCCGCCCCCTCTCCCACATAGACAGGGGTTTCCGTTTTAGTGGTGTCTCTGCATGTGCATCGAATGATCACGCGCGCACACATGCACGCATGCGCACACACACACACACGCAGAGTCTACTACCCAGCTCATGCCCCGTTCCTTCCCCAGTATCGTCCGCTTCTTTCTCTCTTGCTCTCTTGTAGCCGTGCTTGAAAGAATTATCTCAACTCTTCCTGATATCAACTTTCTTACTTTCTACACTTTCTGCCCAGTCAAGTACTAGAAATGTGTCTTGAATGATGTTTTAAATGGGGGAGGGGGTTCTTGCATGCCATCTATTTGAGTTGGCATTATTTACACCAGACAGAAATTTAAATCTACAAAAAGAATTTGGGTAAACAAAGTATTCTACACTGGGATCATCTTTGCAACCATACACACGTTCAATAGAGTATGTAACGCTGATATGTCAAATTATTTTCAATGAATCAAAATGCACAGCCATATATAGAATATGATTACAACTGTACAACCAGGTGTGCTTAACAAACCCAGAGGGGAATGCCCCGACCTGCAGTGCCCATAGGCATCAGTCCTCTGGCAGGGGCCCTGCCCTGGGCTCTCCTCAGACATCATCTCTGTCCACAAAGGTGTCTATAAAGCACAGGAGACGTGCCTCCTGGAGACTCCACCCCCTTCTCCTGACGATGTCTAAGTTACAGATGTCCCAGCCCCTTCTCAGATCCATCCTTACAAATATAAATCGCACCACAAAGAGCTGACCCAGAGCCAAACGCTCTGGAGTCTGACGAGGAGGCAGATTTGCCGGCTTGGTTATGTGAAACTGGGACAGCTTGTGTGTGTCCCTGTGGAACGGGCCAGAGCTGGGGTCCGAGAAGGGAAGGTCTATGCTGCCATGTTCAGGTGAGAAACGCCGAGGACCCTGAGATTTTGCTGTTCGAATCTGAACTTCCAGGCCATTATTTAGAAAGATCTGTCAAGATCAGAGGGGTAATATATTTCATTGTCAGTTTGTTAGTTTGATTTATGACATTTAGATATTTAGAGATATGGCCAATGAGCTTCCATTTCTATACAGTTGGCTCCAGAACAAGTCTGAGCAAACCCACTAAGATGTTAACAGGCATTTCCTCTCTCTGAGAAAAACTATTTCTTTCTCCCTTCCTTCCTTCCTTCCTTCCTTCCTTCCTTCCTTCCTTCCTTCCTTCCTTCCTTCCTCCTTCCTTCCTTCTTCCCTCCCTCCCTCCCTCCCTTCCCTCCCTCCCTCCCTCCCTCCCTCCCTCCCTCCCTTCCTTCCCTCCTCCCTGCCTCCCTCCCTCCCCTCCCTCCTTCCTTCCTTCCTTCCTCCCTCCCTCCCTTCCTCCCTCCTTCCCTCCCTCCCTCCCTCCCTCCCTTCCTTCCCTCCTCCCTGCCTCCCTCCCTCCCTCCCTCCCTTCCTTCCTTCCTCCCTCCCTCCCTCCCTCCCTCCCTCCTTCCCTCCCTCCCTCCCTTCCTTCCCTCCTCCCTGCCTCCCCCCCTCCCCCCCCTTCCTTCCTTCCTCCCTCCCTCCCTCCCTTCCTCCCTCCTTCCCTCCCTCCCTTCCTTCCTCCCTCCCTCCCTCCCTCCCTTCCTTCCTCCCTCCCTGCCTCCCTCCCTCCCTTCCCTCCTCCCTGCCTCCCTCCCTCCCTCCCTCCTTCCCTCCTCCCTGCCCTCCCTCCCTCCCTCCCTCCCTTCCTTCCTTCCTCCCTCCCTCCCTCCCTTCTCCTCCTTCCCTCCCTCCCTCCCTCCTCCCTCCCTCCCTCCCTTCCTTCCCTCCTCCCTGCCTCCCTCCTCCTCCCTCCCTCCTCCCTCCTCCCGCCTCCCTTCCTCCCTCCCTCCCTCCCTCCCTCCTTCCCTCCTCCCTGCCCTCCCTCCCTCCCTCCCTCCCTCCCCTCCTCCTCCTCCCCTCCCTCCCTCCCTTCCCTCCTCCCTCTCCTCCCTCCTCCCTCCCTCCCTCCCTCCCTCCCTCCCTCCTCCCCTCCCCTCCCTCCCTCCCTCCCTCCCTCCCTCCCTCCCCTCCCTCCCTCCTCCCTCCCTCCCTCCCTCCCCTCCCTCCCTCCCTCCCTCCCTCCCCCCTCCTTCCTTCCTCCCTCCCTCCCTCCCCTCCCTCCCTCCCTCCCTCCCCCTCCTCCCTCCTTCCCTCCCTCCTCCCTCCCTCCCTCCCTCCCTCCCCCCTCCCTCCCTCCCCCCTCCCGCCTCTCCTCCCTCCCTCCTCCCTCCCCTCCCTCCCTCCCTTCCCTCCTCCCTCCCTCCCTTCCTCCTCCTCCCTCCTCCCTCCCTCCCTCCTCCCTCCCCTCCCTCCCTCCTCCCTCCCTCCCTCCCTCCCTCCCTCCCTCCCTCCCTCCCTCCCTCCCCCCTTGCCTTCCCTCCTCCCTGCCTCCCTCCCTCCCTCCCTCCCTCCCCCCTCCCTCCCTCCTCCCTCCCTCCCTCCCTCCCTCCCTCCCTTCCTCCCTCCCTCCCTGCCTCCCTCCCTCCCTCCCCCCTCCCTCCCTCCCTCCCCTCCCTCCTCCCTCCTCCCTCCCCCTCCCTTCCCTCCCTCCCTCCCTCCCTTCCCTCCTCCCTCCCTCCCTCCCTCCCTCCCTCCCCTCCCTCCCTCCTTCCTTCCTCCCTCCCTCCCTCCCTCCTTCCCTCCTCCCTCCCTCCCTCCCTCCCTCCCTCTCCCTCCTCCCTCCCTTCCCTCCCTCCCTTCCCTCCCTCCCTCCCTCCCTCCCTCCTCCTCCCTGCCTCCCTCCCTCCTCCCTCCTCCCGCCCCTCCCCTCCCCTCCCTTACCCTCCCTCACCTCCCTCCCTCCCTCCCTCCCTCCCTCCCTCCCTCCTTCCTTCCCTCCTCCCTGCTCCCTCCTCCCTCCCTTCCTTCCCTCCTCCTTCCTCCCTTTCCTCCCTCCCTCCCTCCCTCCCTCCCTCCTCCCTGCCTCCCTCCCTCCTTCCCTCCCTCCTTCCTTCCTCCTCCTCCCTCCTCCTTCCTTCCTCCTCCCTGCCCCTCCTTCCTCCTCCTCCCTCCCTCCCTTCCTTCCCTCCTCCCTGCCTCCCTCCCTCCCTCCTCCCTCCTCCCTTCCTTCCTTCCTCCCTCCCTCCCTCCCTTCCTTCCCTCCTCCCTGCCTCCCTCCCTCCCTCCCTCCCTCCCTTTCTTCCTTCCATTTCTATGCCCCTATTTTCTGAATCTCCAAAACTTTTTGATTACATTTATGGTTAGAATATAGCAGAATACATTTTAAAACATTATGAATACACACTACATTTTTAGATAGGCATGCCAGTGAGGAAACCCAGAAGTATGCGGCTCCAAGAAGTAGATAAAACAGACTGAAAAATAAAAAAACAACGCTAGGACCACGGGGGACAGAGCCGGTACTGAGAAAAAGTAGCAGAGTTCTGTATGCTGATTTTCCACTTTAAGCCAAAAGTACAAGTCCCGCAGTGACAAAGGACATGGGAAAAATGAATTAAATCGATAGATATACAAACATTGCTGCAGAGGCCGATTAGAAAGCTTTTTCAAGGTTCCTCTCAAGTAACCATGATGGACAGGTGAGCATTCAGAAAGGTAATGAGTGTGACAAGTAAACCAGACCCGTTTCCCATGTCAGGAGTCTATTAGTGCTGGGATGATGCAAAGGGAACAGACAACGTAACAGCTGCAACGTACTCATCCCAACACCTCATTTTAGCGTCTCCACTTTCCTCCGCCAGCCAAACGAATTTCTTCATAAAAGTGGTTAGAGCATCAGCCGGAAGACCAAAGAGTCAGGGGTTTGATTCCAGTCAAGGGCACGTACCTTGGTTGCGGTTCAGTCCTTGGCCCTGGTCAGGGTCGTGCGGGAGACAGCCAGTCAATGTAATGAGTCTCTCTCACGTCGATGTTTTTCTCTCCCTCCCTCTCTCCCACTCTGCCTGGAAATAAATGGAAAACTATCCTCAGGTGAGGATTCAAAAAAAAAAAAAAATGTACAGACGTATATTCAAAGAGGAAGGAGGATAAATGAGTGACTCTCACTACAACTAAGGTGTCAAGGTTCAAGAAAATAAAATAAAGGGCCTAGAATGTATTTCTCTCTGAATTTCTTACCCTGAATTCAAAGAGCCCCTTTTGGGACTGGGGGAAGCAGGCAGAGGGGACGTCAGCGAGCGGCAGCATTGGACTCCTGTAGACGTCACATTACCCACAATCCTTTGCACACGTGTGTTACAGTGACTTTCTCAAAGAGAGAGAAAAGGTAGATTCCTTTAGACCGATACCAGACCCATGTGAGCGTCGCAAGTTAGCACCCGGCTTCTTTACAAAGCCAGGCATCTTGTGAAGAATGACGGAGTTCCAGTTTACTGTGCTCAGAGTTGCTTTGGAGGTGACGGAGGTTTGGGATGGTGAAGTGACATCAGCGCATTAGCATTCCAGAGACACGCAGAGTTGCTCTTTCAAAGTCACTCTCCCTCATAAGTATATGACATCCCGAGGTTCTGATATAATTTATATATATGGCTATTATCATTTTTCATGATTACAGCTCCCCTATTAAGTATTATCTGTATTTTTCAGAAAAGGAACTGACATATTTAGAGAAATCGTCCGACATCACGTGGTTGGTCACATCCCAACTGGGTCTCAAAATCATTTTTCTTCAAATAGTGTATTTTTTCTTTCTGACAGTGGCATAATGTATATTTTATAAAGCAGAGAACTAAACAAGAAACTGTTTCATTGCAAACTTTTCTTGTTCTAAACTCCTCAGAATGGCCGAATCCCATTGTCTTCTTTCCTCAGAAAGGGTGCTTATCCCTCAGTTTTTCCTGGACTGTTGAGGGTCCCACTCAAGGCCTGTCAAGTGCTGAAAGGCATAATCCTGAATTTGTAGGTAGTTATGATAGAAAATCCTTAGGCGTTTTCCTTTCAGAATAAATCAATAACCACCTTCTGTTGGTCTGTGATTCAGTTCTTTCTTCTGCATATTTTCTGGGTTTTTGTTTTTGTTTTTAATTTAATTTAATTTAATTTTTTTTATTTTTATTTTTGTTACAGATGTTTCTCCTTTTTTACCTCATTGACACCCCCTCCCCATCCCCCCCACCCCGTCCCCGGCTTTGTTGTCCATGTCCATCGGTTATGCGTACATGCATGTAAGTTCTGTGGTTTATCTCTTCCCTCCCCCCACCACCCCCTCTTCTAAGGGTTGTCAGTCTGTACCCTACTTCCACGTCTCTGGGTCTACCCTATTCCTCAGACTGTTATGTTCATTATATTCCACAACTAAGTGAGATCATGTCTCTTTCTGCTTGGCTTGTTTCACTTAGGATAATACTTTCCAGGTCCCGCCATGTCGTCTCAAAGGATGAGAGTAAACAGGGTCTGAAACTACGTCATGGAAAATTCCGTCAATAAACGATTTGTAAGGGTTTAATTGCTCGCCATTAAAGTGGCATCATGAAATCCCAAGCCTTTCCGCCCTGTCCCATGGGGGACGTGAATCGTCCCTTCGTCCAGTGTCCCTACGCTCTTCCCACACCTGCCTGTCAGTCACGCAGTAGTCGTGTCGCTTATCGGATCAATGTCCGCGGTCAGATCCCGGAGTTTGTGTCCCAGCCACCCCTGTAGGAGCCCAGGGCTGTGTCACTGCCACCTCACCCGCCGTCCTTCACCGCATCACATGGGTGCTGGATCATCTCATGTCACCACAAGAAGGGTGAGCACAGTCCAAAAGGGAACTTTGAGAAGACAGACCACATCCACAGAACTTGCATCACAGTGTATTGTTAAAAGTGTTCCGTTTACTGCTCATCATTCCTGTGACCCTCTTACTGTCCCTAGTCTAGAAATTAAACTTGGTCATAGGCCTGAGTGTCCAGGGACCAGCGCAGTGTACACTGCTGTAGGGTTTGGTGCTATCTGGCTTCCAGGCTATCTGGGGGGTCTTAGACTGTACCCCCTATGGATAACTGTAAGAGCTGAGACCCTACAGAGGTACTTCATTGAAGTCAGAGCAGGGAGGAGGCCAGGTGTTGGGTGAGAGGGAGAGAGAGAGAGAGAATTGGGGAAAAGGCTGATCATCAAATCCCGTGACTGCTACTTGCCGAGGGGCACCCTAGGCAACTCTTGTCATTCATCATGTGGGCTTTGCATTGAACAGGTTCCACTTTACACATCGTGTGCTTGCCACCCACACGACCCCAACCGGGGCCCGGGACAAACCGCAACCAAGGTATGTGCCCTTAGCGGGAACCAAACCCGGACCTCTCTGGTCCGCGGGCTGATACTCTAACTGCTCAGCCAAACCGGCCAGAGCTGTGTGTGAATTTTTATTAGAGAAAAGCATGGGTAGCAGAATGCTCCCTGCCCCTCCCCCAGTCTGCATATTAGGCCCCTGGGGATGCCTATTGTGATAGGCCGAGCATGGCCCAAAACTTATCTCAAAGCAGAACATCTGTGACCAAGATTTACATAGACCAGAAGAACGCCTTTTCCCCCAGAATAGCAGTTTTATAGTCTTCAGCTTTCCTCCCTTCCAGAAACAACATGGTAATCATCGGGGCTGAATAGCAGCAGGGCGGAGATAATGTTCCCAAGAAATATTAGACCCATCAGCTCCCAAAAGCCATCACCCCTAGTCTTGGGAAATTTCACTCCATGGCTCCCTTTATCATTTTGGGTTGTAAACCCCTTTGTTCATATTAAATAAAAGATCCAGACCTTTATAGTAAGAATACCAAGAATTAATTAGACCTTAGTTATTCAAAAGGTAAAAAGTAGTCTAAGATAATGAAAGTCAGTAGATTAGGGCCCATTTAATAGAGGAGAAGTCTCCTGGGCTAAGACCTTCATTCAAGACCCCTCATCTCTAAACCTCACTGATTTAATGACCATCACACCAGTCCTTTCTGGCACTGGCTGGACCCCCTCCAAGTCTTTCTCCATTGTATTGTAAGAGTGACCTTAGACAATGCCAGCCGGCCTATTGTCCCCCATTCAAAGTCTCAATCACTTTTAAGAAGCTCCTTGTCTCAACACAAAGGCACCTGCTTCAATTCAGAGCCCTTCACTTGGACAAGCCAAAGTGCATCCAGAGGACAGTGATAAGGTTGATCGAGAAGCTGGACAACCTGTCAGGATAAATGTCATCAAGGCGGGAAGAACTGTACTTTGGATGAGAGAAAGTTGCCGTAATAAAGGTATTAGCACAGCACGGAGGAGTGAGCGGGAACCAGCCGCAAGAGGGTGTGCGATGGGCCCCTGGGAGTCAGAGAGAAGTGGGTGCAAGGATGTATTAGCTGTGGATTCTCAGGGAAAGTCCCCAGCCTGTCTGCGTCTCAGCTTACAGCTCTCTGAAATGGGGTCACGTGGTCTCTGTCCTATAGGATTGTTTGAGGATCAAATGTGAAGGAAGTAGCATAATTCCTGGGCCATTAGCAAACGATTGGTAAATGCTGCTTAGGATGGCTGCTATTCCCATTACTTTCCACAGAAGCATTTATTTATTCATTTAAATATATTTTTAAATTTTCTTTTTCAATTACACTTGATAGTTAATATAATTGTCTTTCGTTTCAGGGTTCCATAAGAGCACTTTATTTTTATTATTTATTTATTTTATTTTTGTTACAAATGTTTCTCCTTTTTACCCCATTGACACCCTCGTCTCCATCCCCCCCACCCCATCCCCGGCTTTGTTGTCCATGTCCATTGGTTATGCGTACATGCATATAAGTTCTGTGGCTGATCTCTTCCCTTACCCCACCACCCCCTCTTCTGAGGGTTGTCAGTCTGTACCCTACTTCCACGTCTCTGGGTCTACCTTATTCCTCAGACTGTTATGTTCATTATATTCCACAAATAAGTGAGCTCACGTCTTATTTGTCTTTCTCTGATTGGCTTGTTTTGCTTAGTTAGGATAATACTTTCCAGGTCCTTCCATGTCGTCTCAAAGGATAAGAGATCTTTCTTTCTTACCGCTGCATAGTACTCCATTGTGTATATGTACCACTGCTTTTTTATCCATTCGTCTACTGATGGGCACTTGGGCTGTTTCCAGATCTTAGCTATTGTAAATAGTGCTGCTACGAACATGGGGGTACATATATTCTTTCTGATTGGTGTTTCAGGCTTCATAGGGTATATTCCTAGAAGTGGGGTCACTGGGTCAAATGGCAATTGCATTTTTAATTTTTTGAGGTAACACCATAGTGTTTTCCATAGTGGCTGCACCAGTCTGCATTCCCACCAGCAGTGTACTAGAGTCCCCTTTTCTCCACACCCTCGCCAACACTTGTTTGATGATTTGTTGATGGCGGCCATTCTGACAGGTGTGAGGTGATATCTCATAGTTGCCTTAATTTGCATCTCTCTGATGACTAGTGATGTTGGGAATTTCTTCATATGTCTCTTGGCCATTTGTATGTCCTGTTTGGAGAGGTGTCTATTCAGCTACTCTGCCCATTTTTTTAATTGGGTTCTTTGTCTTCCTTTTGTTGAGTTGTATGAGCACTCTATATATTTTGGAAATTAACCCCTTATCTGATGTATCATTGGTAGTGATGCTCTCCCACACAGTGGATTCCCTTTCCATTTTGATGGTTGTTTCTTTTGCTGTGCAGAGCTTTTAGTTTGATGTAGTCCCATGTGTTCATTTTTTCCTTTGTTTCTGTTGCCTTAGGTGATGTATCAGTGAAAATTCTGCTGTGTATGATGTTTGAAATTTTGTTGCCTACATTTTCTCCTAGAATTTTTATGGATTCACAGGTTACATTTCAGTCTTTTATCCATTTTGAGTTTATTCTTGTGTATGGTGTAAGTTGATGGTGTAGTTTAATTTTTTTGCATGTAGCTGTCCAATTTTCCCAACACCGTTTGTTAAAGAAGCTGTCTTTACTCCATTGTATGCTCTTGTCTCCTTTGTCAAATATTAATTGAGCATAATGTCTTGGATCCATTTTAGGATTCCCTGTTCTGTTCCACTGGTCTATATGCCTGTTCTTGTGCCAGTACCAGGCTGTTTTGATTACAGTATCTTTGTAGTATAACCTGATATCTGATATTGTGATCCCACCTACTTTGTCCTTCTTTTTCAAGATTGCTGTGGCTATTTGGGGTCTTTTTGGTTCCATATGGACTTTTGAAGTATTTGTTCTAGTTCTGTGAAATATGTCATTGGTATTTCGATGGAGATTGCATTGAATCTATACATTGCTTTGGGTAATATGGACATTTTAATGATGTTAATTCTTCCAATCTATTGACAAGGTATGTGCTTCCACTTTTTTATATCTTCCTCTATTTCTTTTTTCAATGACCTGTAGTTTTCTGCAAATAGGTCCTTTACTTCTTTGGTTAAGTTTATTCCTAGGTATGTAATTTTTTTGCCGCAATTGTAAATGGGATTGTTTTTTCAGTTTCTCTTTCTGAGTTCATCATTGGTGTATAAGAATGCCATTGATTTCTTGACATTAATTTTGTATCCTGCTACTTTGCCAAATTCATTTATTAAGTCTAGTAGATTTTTGATGGAGTCTTTAGGGTTTTCTATGTATAATATCATGTCATCTGCGAATAATGACAGTTTCATGTCCTCCTTTCCCATTTGGATCCCTTTTATTTTTTTCTCCTGTCTGATTGCTGTGGCTAAGACTTCCAGTGCTATGTTAAATAAGAGTGGCAAAAGTGGGCATCCCTGTCTTGTTCCTGTTCTTAAGGAAAATGCTTTTAGTTTTTACCCATTCACTATAATGTTGGCTGTAGGTCTTTCATATATGGCCTTTATTATGTCGAGATATAACCCCTCTATTCCCACATTGCTGAGCATTTTTATCAGAAATGGATGCTGGATTTTGTCGAATGCTTTTTCAGCATCTATTGATATGATCATGTGGTTTTTATTCTTCATATTATTTATGTGGTGTATCACGTTTATTGATTTGCAAATATTGTACCAGCCTTGCATCCCTGGGTTGAATCCCACTTGGTCATGGTGAATAATTTTTTTGATGAATTGCTGGATTCAATTTGCTAGTATTTTGTTCAGGATTTTGGCATCTTTGTTCATCAGGGATATTGGCCTGTAGTTTTCTTTCTTTGTAGTGTCTTTTTCTGATTTGAAATTAGAATGATGCTGGCCTCATAAAACAAGTTTGGAAGTCTTCCTTCTTGAATTTTTTGAAATAGTTTGAGGAGAATGAGTATTAGTTCTGTTCTGAATGTTCAGTAAAACTCCCCCATGAAGCCAGCCGGGCCTGGGCTTTTGTTTGCTGGGAGAGTCTTGATTACCTCTTCAATTTCCTTAGTTGTTATTGGTCTGTTCAAGTTTTCTATCTCTTCCTGGTCCAGTTTTGGGAGACTATGTGTTTCTAGAAATTTGTCCATTTAGCTTAGATTGTTGAATTTGTTGCTGTATAATTGTTCATATTTGTTAACAATCCTTTGTATTTCTGTGGTGTCAGTTATTATTTCTCCTCTTTCATTTCTAATTTTGTGTATTTGGGTTCTCTGTCTTTGTTTCTTGGTGAGTCTAGCTAAGGGTCCATCATTCTTGTTTATCGTTTTGAAAAACCAGCTCTTTGTTTCATTGATCCTTTGAATGTTTTTTTTTTTTTTTTGGTCTCTATGTCATTTATTTCTGCTCTGAGCTTTACTATTTCTTCCCTTCTACTTGCTCGGGGGTTTTGTTTTTGTTTGTTCTCTAGTTCTTTAAGTTGTGAGGTTAGATAGTCTATTAGAAATTTTTCTTGTTTCTTGAGGTAGGCCTGTAGTGCTATGAACTTCCCTCTCAGAACTGCTATCACTGCATCCCATAGATTTTGTGTTGTTGTGTGTTCATTTTCATTGGTTTCCAGGAATTTTTAAATTTCTTCCTTGATCTCCTCGGTGACCCATTCATTGTTTAATAATATGCTATTTAGTCTCCATGTGTTCAAATGTTTTGCCTGTTCTTGTTGCAATTGACTTCTAGTTTCATGCCATTGTGATCTGAGAAGATGCTTGATATGATTTCAATCTTCTTGAACTTGTAGAGATTTAGTTTGTGTCCTAACATGTGGTCTATCTTTGAGAATGTCCCATATGCACTTGAGAAGAATGTGAATTCTCTAGTTTTGGAGTGCTTCATTTAGAGTCTCTGCTTCCTTGCTAATTTTTTGTCTAGAAGATCTATCTAGTGATGTCAGTGCAGTGTTGAAGTCCCCTGCTATGATTGTATTGCTGTCGATTTCTCCTTTTAAGTCCTCCAGAAGATTCTTAATATATATTGGTGCTCCTATATAGGGTGCATATATGTTTATATCTTCCTGTTGGATAGATCCTTTCAATATTATGTAGTGGCCTTCTTTGTCTCTAGTTATGGCCTTCATTTTGAAATCTATTTAATCAGATATGAGTATTGCTACCCCAGCTTTTTTTTCCTTTCCGTTTACTTGGAAGATTTTTTTCATCCCTTCACTTTCAACCTATGTGAGTCTTTTGTTGTGAGGTGGGCCTCTTGTAAACAACATGTAGATGAGTCATGGAAGATTTTTTTCATCCCTTCACTTTCAACCTATGTGAGTCTTTTGTTGTGAAGTGGGCCTCTTGTAAACAACATGTAGATGAGTCATGCTTTCCTATCCAATCAGCTACTCTGTGTCTTTTTATGGGAGCATTCAATCCATTTACATTTAAGGTGATTATTGATATATACTTATTTATTGGCATTTTTGTTTAGTGTGGTTATATTTTTCTTACTATTTCGTCTATTAATTACAGCAGTCCTTTTAACATTTCTTGCAGTGCTGATTTGGTGCTAATGTATTCCCTTAGCCTTTTTTTTTTGGTCTGGGAAGCTCTTTATTTAACCTTCTATTTTGAATGATAGCCTTGCTGGGTAGAGTAGTCTTGGATTCAGATCCTTGTTTTTCATGACCTTGATCACTTCATGCCATTCCCTTCTGGCGTGTAGTGTTTCTGTTGAGAAGTCAGCTGATAGCCTTATGGGGGTTCCTTTGTAGGTAACCTGTTGCTTATCTCTTGCTGCTTTTAGGATTCTCTCTTTGTCTTTAATTTGTGGCATTTTAATTACTATGTGTCTTGTTGACCTTCATTTTGAAATCTATTTAATCAGACATGAGTATTGCTACCCCAGCCTGTTTGGGTTCTTCAAACTTGGGGCTCTCTGTGCTTTTTCTATTAAAAAAAAAAAATTACTATCACTGTTACTTTTTCATGATTTTGTTGTTGTTGTTGTTATGCCCCTAGCCAGAACCAAACCCGGGATTCTCTGGTCCACAGATTGACACTCCAACTGCTGAGCCAAACCAGCCAGGGCTCTCTGTTCTTCTTGAACTTGAATGCCTTCTTCCTTCACCAAATTAGGAAAGTTTTCTGTCACTATTTCTTCAAATATATTCTCTAAACCTTGCTCCTTTTCTTCTTCTTTGGGGACTCCAACGATGTGAATATTATTACGTTTCCAGTTGTCCCATAGTTCTCTTACGCTGTCTTCCTCTTTTTAAATTGTTTTTTCCTTTTGGTTTTCTGATTGGTTGATTTTTTCTACCCTGTCTTCTAATTCACTGATCTGGTCCTCAGCTTCCTCTACTCTGCTGTTTAGACCTTCCAATGTGTTCTTTATTTCTGATATGTCATTCTTCATTTCTTCTTGGTGGTTTTTAATTTCCAATTGGTTGATTTTCAACATTTCTATGTCTTTACTCATGGTGTTGATGTCCTTACTCATGCTTTTGAGCTTCCTCAAGATCATGGCTCTGAATTCTAGCTCTGTCAACTTGCTTATCATTTGGCATTTGTTTCTTTGTTTCACCATTTTGGCTATCACAATGGGCTTTGGAGCCTGCCCAATTTTCCCTGTGGGTGTTGGTGTTCTGCTGTTTGTGCCTCCCTCTCCTGGGTTTGGATGAGTGAGGGAGGACCCATGTTAAACACCATTGTTAAGTCTTACTTTCCTGGTTAGAGTTGGTATTCCAGGAATGGTTCATTATCCTCTAGCTTTTCGCCTGGAGGCTATCAGTAGTGGTTATTTGAAGAGCCTTGGGTTCTCAGTTGAATGGAAAACTCCCTCAAGTGTTCAGCATAAGGAGATTTCCCGAGGGTGGGGCAGATGCTGGTTGTTAGTGAGCCTCAATTTGCATTTCAATGGCCACCAGGTGGGGTTGAATCTCGAGGGAGGGGCCACCCCCTCTCCCCAGAGCCCTGGGAAGGAGCAAGATGGCCACTGTCCTGCGTAGCTGCAACTCAGCAAAAGCTCTGAGCACCCTCCAAATCTCGAGTGTCCTCACACAGTTCCAGTCTAGTTGCCCTCCCTCTACCGGAGCCCAAGGTGAGTGGCTGTGGCTATTTTAGCCTCTGTCCCAGCTCTGCACTGTGGAGCTGCTTGGGAGTTTAACCGAGGGCGCTGCTCACAGCTACAATCGCTGCTGTCCATGGACTCCCAGCGCCCCTCACCAGGATTAAGTCAGTATCCCTGGTTATATGGTCCTCGCAAGCTGCTTTTCTGTTGCTTTTTCCTGATGATTTGTCTTTATTTAGTTGTAATTCCAGTTTGGTCCTGGGGGATGGTCTGTGTAGCTCCCATTCACTCTGCTGCCATTGCGGAATCCTCCATAAGAGCATTTAAAAAACTCAATTAACTGCCTTGTAAGGTAGTGAGTTGCCTGTTATGGGAAAGTAAAACTTCCTTGGATTTCTTGGTGTTCCTGTCATAAATCTTAGCATTCTGAGACATGAGAATGTGTATGATAGAGAGTGGTTGTTTTTACTTCTCCTGAAAGCATTATACTCCCCGCAAACCATTTCTCAAGTTAACTCCTCTAATCTCAGAGGGCTACATAGTCTTGTTAGCAGCGACATGGTACCAGCATGTTACCAGTGATTGGAACTTGGTTCAGCAACCTCAGTACTTGCGTTCTGGCTAAGAAAGAATTCAGCCGCAAGACCCAAATACAAGCAAACATTTATTTAGGAAGTCACAGAGGTAGAATGAGTGAGCTGTGGGAGAAGTGAGCCAGTTGGGCTGCGTGGGCTCAGGAACCAAGTTACAGAGACAAAAGAAGTGCCCTTGGGGCTTAGGAAAAGAAAGGCAGAAAGAACGCACCTGGGGCAGGGAGGGGGGAGGGGATGTTCGGCATGTTCTAGAGAGAGCTTGCTCTGAGTCCTTTGTCTTGATACGTTTTTATTTGGAGGTCTGTGGGGAGGATCTCAGTGAACTGCTCATCAGCTTTCCAGGTGTGTCCTTTTGGGGTTGTGGTCTCTACTGAGAGGTGGGTCCCAGGGCAGGGGGTCATTAGTCACGGCAGCTGTTCCTGATGTCAGCCATGACGTCACCTCACCTGGCCTTCCTGCTTTTCTGGGCCTGGAGCTAAAACACAACTGAGGAGTAGGGCTATGTCTCGGGGTTAATGCTTAAGGGGCGTGTGCCAGGCCTTGTGTGGAGTCCTCGGAGGCTGTGCTCCGGCCCCTGCTCCTCCTCTAAGGGGTCTACCATGTGACTACATGCCAGGGGAGGAAAGGTCAGGGGAGGGTCCTAACTGCATGGCCAGTGCTATGCTAGGGAAGGAAAGGTCACGCTGGGGGCGAGGTACCACCTGACATTTGTCTGTTGCTAGGCACCCGACGCTTTCTCCTGGTGACCTTCTGAACCTGGCCTAATGTCCTTGCTCTGCTCACGTCTGTCACACTGAATAAACGCAGCTGCAGCTCATCTCCAGTCAAGCTGACGATTGTCCTTTGTCCTGGGCCCCACGTGTGTCCTCTTTGTGACAAGCATTGGGGGTACCTTTCAGGAGAAAGTCCCAGTGGGGCACGAGGAGGAGACGGAGGTGCCTGGTCGAGGGGCGTGGCCTCATGAACCTTGTCTCGTGAATTGTCTGTCCTGGTCCTGGATAAGTGAGGGCGCAGGAGTTTCTGGAGGTCCCTCCACTTGGTCGTGCTGCACATGCGTCCCTGCCAGAGGCAGCTGGGACTGCGGGCCTCACGGGGACTGTGCTCCCGGCATCTTCTGCTTCACAGGACACTGGGCGGGACCTGCCTTAAAAACAGGCTCCTGGGGGCCACCGGTCCCATTCTTGCCCCTTTCTTGAAAAAAGCCATGTTGAGTATCGGGGTGGTCATTGGCTGCATGTCTAAACTTCACATTCCGTCACACTGATCACTTGTTGAAAGTGTCAGTAAATCACGTGACCGACAAATGCTGCAGGAGTGACTTCTCCCCACAGAAGTGGAACTCGCCTTGGTTACTTAGTTCAGCGGGACCCCAAAAACGATGAAACTGCAGATTCCTCCCCAATCACTTCTCCATGCCAAACGTCTGACTAGGCAGAAAAGTAAATGGTCTCTCCGGACTCCAAATTATTCCTGAACAGGATGGAGGGTTTTGGTTAATTTAGTTTCTAACTGAAGCTGCCATCCCGAATTTCATCAACGTGAAGAAAATCGAATAGATCCCACGCTGCAGCCTCCGGGGCCCATCCGCTGGCAGCCCCGAGGAGGACAGACAGATCCCTCCCTGGGAGGACGGGGCTGGCGCACCCCCGCGTGGCCAAGCCAAAGTGTCCGTGTGAACAGAATTTCAGAAACAGAGCCTTCTGTTCTTTTTGTTTTGCTTCATTTCACTAAGCTGAAAACATGACGTTTTTGCTACACTGGAGACAGAGGAGAGCTGGTGGAGAGAAAGTGGGGCCTGGAGTGGGAAGATGCGGCGTCCAATACGGTGTCTGTGTCACTTTTCCTCGTCAGTGTCTGTTTCCAAATCTGTGGGTGACAGTAATCCCGGGCTCAGAGCTGGCCGTGAAGATCAGGGAGGTGTACGACTGGATTATCCGTTCGATCGGGATGTGTGGGTACCGGGCTCTACACGACATCTTGCAGTTATTATCATGCTCACAGGAGGGGACCAGAGTGGCATGGTCTGTCACAACAACTGGGGACAGCATGGTCACCAACCTGAGTTTGGTGAGCTGTTGGTGGACAAGAAATGGATCTCTCTAGGGCACAGGGGTTGCTCTTGATTAGGAGTATTGTTTGAAGAGAATGATTGCTATGTATTTTATATTTTGTGATTCAGGATCTTCATAGATTGAATGAAAAGATTCTGATTTATAGGGATTTGAGGGGGAGGAGGGAGACACATCATGAGCGAGAAAGAGTTGAGCTGGTGGGTCCAGCGTTCTCCTTTTAATCTATCTTCATTTATAAATCAACCTGGAAAGAACGAGAAAACATAAAGAAGGAAGGAAATGGACAAGATGTGAGTAGCAGTTTTCCATCCTAGATTTGCTTTGACTAAATATGGCCAATGGCCAACTCTCTCCCCATGGACTGACTCAAAATACCATTGATGTCTGGTCTACAGTCTCCCTAAGCCTGGATCTCATATCTTTGTGCAGAAATGTTTCAAAGCTTTTTTCCCTTCTTTAAAATGTCTCCGCCCTGCCCTGCCTGGGTAGCTCAGTTGTTAGAGTGTCGTCCTAATACAGCAAGGTTGCGGGTTTGATCGCCGGTCAGGGCACATACAAGAAGCAACCAAAATGTGCATAAATAAGTGGAACAACAAATTGATGTTTCTCTCTCTCTCTCTCTCTTTCTCCCTTCCTCTCTCTTTCTCTTTCCCTAAAATCAATCAATCAATCAATCAATCAATCAATCAAAGTTCTCCACCTTGACCCTCTGCCTTTACATCTGCTTGCTGTCTTGACACCTAGGACAGACCATCAGGTGTTATTAACTAATAATCTTAGTTAATAACCAATAAATAGTTATTAGGTGGCTTCCCTAATAACTATTTGCATTTCAAATCGATCTTCAAAACCTTATTCAAAGAAGTGACTACCGGAAGAAAGCGTGGCCCGGAAGCCCCGTCTGCAGGTACCCTCCTCGTCCTCCATGGACTAACATTCAGCTTCAACACGTCCATGTGTGACCCCTCTTCTCCTGACCCAGATCCAGCACTTTGCCCCGCCCTCCTGCCTCCACCACAGGTGCCTACTGTGCACAGCCTTAGCCAAGTGTACAACATCATGTGAAGCACGAAATCAGTGTGAAAGTCTTCTGTCCCTGGGCAACTCAAAACCATGGGCCACACAATTGGATGACACGAAGTAGAACTCACCTTCACCTCGGTGATATCCCACCAAATGTGCATAGCCTGAGTCTCCCTGGGCGAAAATCCCAAACACCGGTGGAGGGACATTCTCCCAAAAGACTGAGCCATGATCTTCAAGTGAAGAAAGCCAACGGAAGACGGAGAAACTGCTCCAGGTTGAGAGAAGCCAGAGGCATGACCACGACCTGCTGTGTGTGATTCTCGACAGGGAACTTCTGGTTTAAAGGACATCTCTGGAAGGATTGCCAAAAGCTGGGGTCTGAGGATGACAGGTGTCTAACAGACGTGTCGTGGGTCAGTGTTACCTTTCTCTTTCTGATCAATGGTAGGGAATGCACGCTAAAGAATTTGGAACAATGAAGAATCAGGTTTAGGAAAAGAATATTTGTACTTCACTTGTAAATCTTCTGTAAGTTTGACATTGCTTTAAAATATATTGAAAGTATAAAGTTTTATTTTAATCTGGTTAATTTGCACTTATCATTTTTAAAAAATTATTGACTTTTGGAGAGTGAGAGAGAGACATCTATCAGCTGTCTCCTCCAGGCCCCCTACCAGGGATCAAACCTGCAACCTGGGCATGTGCCCTGGCTGGGAATCAAACCTGCGACCTCCCGGTGCATGAGATGGTGCCCAGCCCCTGAGCCACACCAGCCAGGACTATACTTTGCATTTTAATGTTATTAGACAAGCTTGAATAATTTAAGAGTAAAGTACATTTTGAACAGATATATGTAAATTTACATTTTGAATCCTATTTCATTTTTAATGCAAATATGTTCAAATCTATACCCTTTTTATAATTACATTCCACTTTTTGATCCATAGATAATTAATAATGAGGACAGTTGTGATCCTGATAAAAATAGATACACCGAAGTGATTTGAGAAAAGAAAAATTAATGATTAAAAGAAAAATAAGATCCTCGGAGAATTCCAATTACACTGTTAAGAAATTGAGAACAGTGGAAATGAGTAGACACCCATTAAGCACAAGCCACATAAAATCCACCATCAGGATATTACAGATTCTTAATGAAGATTTAATTACAGATTGAAACCATGAAACTGTAAAAGAGAATTATTCATATCATAAGTCTGGCTTTCCCATCATAAGATGAAGAAAATTATAGTCAAATTGGACAAGAAAATCCAAACACCTTGCACTTAGCTACTTTAATGGATGATGGTTCTGGAAAATGACCTTCACATCCTTCGAAATGTGAGGAAGTTCTAGGAAAACACAATCTAAATTTTATTTAAATTAGCGAGAAATTTCCCATTTGAAGAGCATGCCCAAAGTCTAGCACTTGATTTCGTAGAAAACATTTTTTTCAAATGTGGAACTAAGAGGCTTTTGTACACTAAGTTTACAGTAAACATTCATTCCTGCTCTTACAGTTTCACCCTAGATCTTCAAGATGGACTTTCATTAACGCAGATTTTGAGACTGGACACCCTCATATATTTGTGCAACATAAAACACCCATAGGATTGCTAGAACAGAAAAGCAAAAGACAAATAAATAGCAAGTAATAATATTATTCAACCAAGACAAGCAAACACTGATCCAGAACATTGAATAATTCAAAGAATAATAGTCCTCAGTGAAGCACAGCTAGGATTTGCACGGCACGGAGAGCCCAATATTTGTAGAAAACGGCATAAAACTTCCAGATGCAGTGGGATTGATTTTAGACGCCCCTCCCCCATTCCCTGCTCTGACCTCCTCCCCTCTGCGCCCCCTCCTCTCCCCTTCCTCCAGGCCCACCTCTGCTCTGGCCACCACGCACCATCCTAAACTAACTCGTGAGAGATCGGAAGAGAGCCCCCGGGGGGAACACTGATATTTGGCTTGAAAGAGGAGGCCAGTGTCCTCCGCTGGCAGAAGCGTGAGGACGAAGCCACCGGGAGGGGAAGTCACCCAGACAGGGATCGCCCCTGCTGCTCCGGGAAGTAGTAGCCCTGGCACTTTGGACAGATGACGTAAACTCTCTGTGTGTTCTCCAGGGAGAAGAATGCCAACCTGGATGCCCTGAGCCAAGTGCCCGGCACAGTAAAAGTGGATAGTGCGGGCATTCTTAGCCAGGAAAGGGGTGCATTCTTTCTCGCCCTGCAAAAAATGCATTTCAGATGTCCCCTTTGCTGGGAACCTTCCGTAAACTCTGTGTCCCCAGCTAGAAGGACGCACTTCCTTCTCTGCCCCAAGGTCCGCCAGGTTCCCCAGTGCCTAGCTCTCCCTTGGCACCTCCAGCAGGTATTTTATGCATTCCCTGCAGAACTCCGCTCCGCCTCCACCAGGTGGCGCTCCAGATTCCTGTAGCTTTGCTTCTCATTTCTTCCTGTTCTGACTTGGGATCATTTTCTGTCTTCCTCCCACCCCTCCCCTTTCCTTCTCTCTCTCCCTTCCATGGCTTTCTCTGTCTTCCCTTCCCATCCCCAAAGCATAATAATAAAATGAGGCCATGTGTCAAAACGATCTTAAATAACGGGTCGTGATGACTATGAAATTGCTGTGCCCCACACGCTGCCTGTCCGTGATGTGTGATTAATCAGCAGCATATGACTGCTGCAAGGATGCAGCAGCTGCCGAAAGAAAGAGTCTTTAATTGAGCCCAAACAGAAACAAACACAAGTCTGAGAGGCTCATTTGCATAATAAAAAGCTATGTCGGGGTGATTAAAGAATGCCCTGATGAGCCCTAAGGCGGAGCAGATACTGACCCCCATGATCCGGGAGGGGAGCCAGGGGGTGGCCTGCTGTACAGGACCCTAGCATGGCTGCCTGCATTTCCCTCTTCAGACCAGAGCATCCTCGGTCTTTGGGGCGCTGGAGGAAGAGCTTGCAGTTCATCAGGGCAGGCAACAGACTGCATTGCTAACTATGGGACCAGAACAGGCACCTTCCACAAATAAAATTCTTAAGCTATTTTAAGAAGATGAATTTTTAATAAAGACCAGCTGTGCAAAGAGTCAGCAAGGGGCAGGGAGACTGAGAGGTATTCTTCATGCAAGAGGAGGAAAAACAATCTTTTATGAGTAGTCTTTCAAACCCTGGCTGGGGAGCTCAGGTTAGAGCATCGCCCACCTATGCCAAGATTGTGAGTTTGATCCCTGGTCAGGGCACATTAAAGAAGCAACCAGTGAATGTATGAATACATGGAACAACAGATCGATGTTTCTCTCCTTCTCTCTCTCTCTTCCTCTCTCTCTAAATTTAATAAATAAAAATATGTAAATAAAGTAGTCTTTCACTACAGAAGGGGTCACCTATGCCACATGAAACCATTTGAAAGGATGATGTTTTGGGTTGAGTTCAACAAACACCGCCCCAAAAAAGTGGGTTAAAGTCCTAACCCCTGGTACCTATGAGTGTGACCTTATTTGGAACAAGGCCTTTGCTACTTAATCAAGTTAAGAAGGTCATACTACATTGGGTGGATCTACTGCAATGACCTGGTGTCCTTTAAAAGGGGCATTTGGACGCGGTGAGCAGACCCACAGGGACAGGCTGCATGGTGACGGGGACATAGGTGATGACAAAGGGCGGATGGAGGCCAGCGCATTACCAGGAGTTATTTGTGTTCTCCAGAAGGAGAAAGTTGTTTCCTTCTTTGTACTTTTCCAATTTTTCCTATGTTTCTAAAAATCACATGTAATATTATTTGTGAGTAGGAAAATAAAACTAATAAATTTTTGTAAAAAAAAAAACAGAGAACTGATATTGCCTTTTCATACTAGCTCATTATTTTTTTTCTCATACAACAAAGTAAAAACAGCAGAACTTTCATATCATTGCTTATTATTTTCAAAATGAGATGCAACGCAGTGCAAGCTATTTTCCCAGGAGCATCTTCTCTGGGCACTAACATTTTTGAATGAAAGCATTTTTAAATCATCATTTTTTTTTTTGCCCCCCAAACTGCTGCTTTATATTCTCTATATTTTAATATTCTGGGAAATAAATAGCTTTCTCACTTTCTCTGAATTTATATTCTATTTTGCACGCATATGATTGATGGCCGGCAGGGTTCCTATTAACTCTCAACAACCACTGAGCCATTGAATGATTTTGGATATCTAACAGAGGTTCTGCAACAATGTAGGTGCACATTAAATATTCCAAGAGGGGAAAAAAAGAAAGAAGGAAGGAGGGGGGAAGGAGGCAGGGAGGAATGGAAGAAGATGAAAATGATAAGTTTATAGTTGCATCACATGAGGGATGAACAAGAGATTTTGGAAAGTAACCACAAAGCCACCCAAAACACCAAGAGCAGTATTTCATGAGACTAGTTCAGGTCCTCACGAAATCGATGGCATGAGAATGGGAATGTCCGTCAGCCTTTTGAATCTGTTTCCTTCTTGATAAAGTGCCCATAATAACATTAACAATAAACGTATAGATGTGCTATGACTATGACATAAGATAAATCACAAAAATAATATTCTTATACATTGGAAGGTGTTAATTTTATAGAAGGCATTTATCTAAATCCCACTACTGGGATTATGCCGCCCCAAGCCTGGCTTATGCAGAGGTGTACTCGATACACACATACCTAATGCGAGATTGATGGAGTGAACAGAGACTGGGGAGATGAAATACTTTGCTGAAATTTTTCAAACAGATACGATCAGATCTCCTGGCTAGAGGTTCAGTGTTATCTCCTGTATGTTTGAAGTCTGTGATCTCTTTTTATATCTGAATCCTCTTCTTATTGAGACTTTCCCCTCACGTAAGTACTTAGTAGAGTCTGAATATTAGATTCAAATATACAGTGTTTTTCTTTTGCATAGTCTTGATGAATTGCAGTTCTAATTACTTTCAAGTCAGGAGAGATGTTGTTCGGTTAGGGTTCTTTTCTATGGGTAACAGTGCACCACGCAACGCGAAGGTGGCAACCCGGTATTTTGTTAATGCCGACAGAAGCCGTTATTAAAACAGCAGTGTTCCCTACTGCCTGCTGACCTCATGCCAGGTGTGCTTATTTGTGAATTTTCTGCATGTGTTGACTAGTTTTTGTGGGTGACGATCATGAAAACTGCTTTCAACAGAACGTTGATTGAGCCGGCAGCGTGGTCCGGGTTCAGTGTCAGGTCTTGCGGAAGCAGCAACAGATTTCAGCCCTCTGAGAGAATTGACATGCAAATCAGCAGGGGTTGTAGGGTGTTGTGAGTACAGTTGTGGGGCGATGACGGCACAGTGAAGAGGCAGGAGCAAAGCAAAGTTACGGAAGCAACACAAGCGCCCATCAACAGGCAGTGGGTAAGGGAACTGTGGTTGTGTATACACAATGAACGGCTACTCAGACATAACAAAGAATAACATTTTACCATGGACGACAGCATGGATGGGCCTAGAGTGTATTATGCTGAGTGAAATAAGTCAGACAGAGAGAGAGACAAGTACCATATGATTCCACTTATATGTGGAATCTAAAGAGCAAAATAAGTGAACAAACAAAATAGACTCATCAATACGGAGAACAGACGGATGATTGTCAGAGGGGAGGAGGTCTGGGAGGTTATGCGAAAAAGATGAAGGGATTAAGAAGTACAAATTGGTAGTTGCAAAACAGTCACAGGATGTAAAGTATTGCATAGGGAATATAGTCAATACTATTGTAAGAACTATGGATGGCAGGAGGGTACTTGAATGACCAGGGGGATCACTTCATAAGTTATATAAATGTCTAACCAGTGTGCTGTATACCTGAAACCAATACAACACGATATGGAATATAAACTCTGATTTAAAAAAAAACTTCAGGAGCAGCATACATTAGGCACCATGTCTGATGTACCTAGTGAAAGTGTGCTCATCTGATGGAGAGGCGGATGGAGAAAGGTTTCGGAGGTAGCTTTTCCTGAGTTCAGTCTTGCAGGATATATGGAGGAGACGTGGTCAATAGTGACGGGGAAGTCGTGCCAGACAAGAAGCCAGACTCGAGTCCAGGCCCAGAGGTGAGGGATGCACAGAACCCTATGTTTCATCATGACGGTGTAAAGTGTGGATGGAAGTGGTAGGGGCTGGAGACCCCATCGGGAAAGTTCTGTGTTCCGTGAAGGGACGGTTGGGTCTCCTTCCGAGGTGAAGAGAAATTCTGAAGGGTTTTAAGCTGGGATCGGCCCATGCAAAATGCGTGCTCATACCCCTGGCGGAACACAATCCCCAGAGATGCAGGTTTCTCCAAGTATGTGAGACTGTCAGCACCCCCACTGCAATACATCTGAAGGTCTTAGCTATTAGGTAAGGTTCAAATCCTCCCCAAATGCTCCACTGATATTTAGCCCCGTCCTGGTGGAAAGGGGGGTTCATGAAGGCGGGTACTGAGAACGGAAGGTCAGGTGTCGATTTGCAGGCTTCTCATTCTGGACTTTGGACTTCCAACCTTCCAGTTTTCTGGTATAAAAAATGGATTCAATAAATTCTTTTTCTTTTCTACTGGCACAGAAAAAGGAGGAGAAAATCACCATCTCACTGTTGAGTCAAACAGCCACTCAGTGACCTCCCCGGCAGTCTGCCCTAGGAGAGTGGGCGCATCCGATAACAGGCACGGCTTAGAGTGGGGTGCAGCGACCTTCGGACATCGCTGTGAGGAAGCCCTGAGGATGTCTGTAGGGGGGCAGGACTTAATCCGAAACCCGGTCTGAGAGTCCCAGAGAGGTCAGGTCCGATGAAGAAGAACCCGATAGAGATGCACTGTGTGTGTGCTCCAGAACCATGATCTGAACAGTAGGAGCATCAGTGATGTTGTGAAAATCCACGGGGGGACTCTGGGGTCCTCCCATGCACAGCTAAAGAGTCCCCAGATACATCCCTTCCAGGCGAGCACCACACAGGTCCAGCAAGTACTATTTTATAAAGTGCTTAAGGCCAATTTTCTAGCAACCTTCCAAAATTAGTTTTAAAGGGGACTAATAGTTGATATGTTTAAACTAAAATGACGGCATAACTAGAACTTCCTGGAGACTCTGACTTCGTATTCTACTCCAGAACTGTGGTCGCCCTGGATGCTTCCCCCGCACCAGGGCAAAGTGCCCGCTGTCGCCTGACCACACAGCATCGGGCCTCTCTAATTTTGCTCTGAGGCGTCGCTGGTCCCATCTTGGGTCCATTGAGAACGCTGCTGTTATTTTTAACGCATGTGGTGGATTACAGTTGGGTTTCATTTGCTGATCACGTTGTCCTTGTTTGATGACTGTGTTTCGAAGGCTCTGAGTCTTATTTGTTCTTCCCTATGTCTTTATCGTCATTGAGTTACTTCTGTTTCCTGCATCAGAAGTGGGGAAGACTGGAGGGGGTGACGCAGAGAAGGGGCTGTGACCCCTGAGCGTGGCTCCTCCCTTCTTGGAGAAGAGAGGTGGTTCCGGTTCCGAACAGGGACCCAGTCCTGCATGGATGCTAATGGCCCACAACCACTCGCTCTGATGACCTGAAACCCTTTCATTCCAACAAACGCAGAGCTCCCGATGCACCTGTGTCCTCTGACCCTCCTCCACTGGGCCGATGCGCCAGGAGAGGGCTGGTACCAGCAAGGCAATCTGTCTCTCCCGGTCTGTCACGGTGTGTCTTCGGCTGTCGTGAGGTTTAAACACCGAGGGCACCTGGCAGCCAATGGACACGTCTTACTCTCTTGCACTGAGCAGTTATTGGAACTTGACCATCAGTCATTCTGCAAAGAGACTGGGTTTCGCGTGGCTGCACCCATTGCGTCCACTGATCGTCACAACGTTCCGTTCCTCCTGTGGAAGCCAGACTTGCGGCTGTTTGGGGAGAGAAATGATCCTCCCCCGTCCCCACATCCTTGCTGTGGTTGCTTCTAAAAGGAGACGGATCTGTGTAAACAGGGAGGATGGAAACATATTGACGGAGCTCATGTTGTGTCGCTAGACCCGGATGGTGTTTTAAATCTCTTAATGTGTTTGTTTTCTCATTTAGTCCTTACCAAAACCACTAGAATAATTGCTACAATGGCCCAGAAAATAATGAGCCAGAGAGAAGTGAGTCTTCCGGATTTTCTTTCAGACCCATCTGACTCGAGTACTGAGATGTGTCTTTTCCACGTGTCGGGAGTCAACCAGGGAGGAGCTCGTCCCATCCATCACACCCCACGGGCTGGGCATCAGCACGTGCCAGGCCCATTTAAAACTCATTTCAACGGGAGAAGCATGATGGATACAAAAGAGGTCACGTCAGGCGAACAGATGGGGCAAGCGTCGCCGGTGATATTTTAAGATGTTAATTAATCACCCTTAATATCGCCACCGTCTAAATGGTGCAGGCATTTGCTCTCCGTCCTTATCTAATTCTGATGACTCCTCATGAAGGGATGCATTTTGAAAACGGCCATTTCCTTAATGTAGTGGAAACCTATTTCCCATTTTCAGTCTGCGTCAAGCACGCACACCCCAGTGAATCTGGAGGTAACGTCGGAAGCGGCGGCACGGGCGACCCAGATGAGTGCGTTGGAGAAGGCGGTGCCCTCCCCTCCCCTCCCCTTGCCCTTGCTCTAAGAATGAGACGTAGTCAGACATACCCGCACATGCGCAACAGCGAAGTGGAGAGTTGCTCCCGGGCAAAAAGAAACGAAGTGAGGTGGGAACGGACCGGGCGGCGTGCAGAAGGGCGTCATTGAGGTCCCCAAGGCAGCACATCGGCGCAGACACGCTCCGGACAGTTCCGTCCGCCCGAGTATCAGTGCCTTTCCACAAACCTGCTCTTGTTGGCAAGAAAGCATGCACGAATTCAGGGTGCTTTTGAGTGGGGAGTTACCCAGGGTGTCACCTTCTGCAAGTCCCCAAACCTGGGGAACAGAGAAGTCCGTGGCCTGAGTGAGATGCTGGATTTTATTGCCACAAGGACACCAGTGTTGTCTGGATCCTGATCCTCTCTATTTTCCACATGAGCACTGGGAACCAGAGGGCAGGTGGCCGGACAGGGTCACTGGGGAGTTGGTGGTGATTCAGAGCAGATGGGCCCCCACCTTCCCAGGGCACGCCCTCTGGGAGGTCAGCTGTGACAAACGAGGTCACTTCTCCATCCTGGCAGGAAGAGCACCTTTTAGATGAGGGCTGCTGCCATCTCCAGACTGGACATTGTCCAGAAGGGTGGCCAACGGGCGTGCTTAGAGGGCAGCATGTTCACAGGGGATGCCCAGAGCTGACCTGTCTGCACATGGACAGAGCCCGAGGTAGCACCTTCCAAATGTCGGCAGCTCACCGAAAGACAATGCTCGCCTCTGTACATTCAAGACCCGTTTCCCCAAGTGGCTATTGTTCAAAAGGAGCTCTTTATGACCATGGGAGGTGATGCAGATTTTCTTTGTTATTATTATCATCGTAACTCCTGCGTGCCAGAGATGCTTGCTACAGGTGTCCAGGTTCGGCTCCTTAGAAGGCTGGTTGCACGGTGGCTCTCAGGACCCTGACACTTGCCACTGAGCAGCTGCTGTGCGTCCGTGGGATCCAGGAGCAGGTTGACTTGTGCGCATGCTGGTCATTGTTGCAAAAACTGCTCCTGGAAATGCCAACTTGGGGGCTTGATGTTAAGATATGGTTTCCCTGGGTCAGGCTCACAAGACTCCAAGATGCAGATATACGAAGAGTATGGGGATTACCAGAGGGAAGGGGATGGAAGGAGGTAGAAGAGGGTAAAAGGGGGGCACATGGTGATGGAAGGAGACTTGACTTGGGGTGGTGAACACACAATACAGTGTACAGATGATGTCATAGAATTGTACACCTGAACCCTATGTAATTTTCTTAACTAATGTCACCCCAATACATTCAATAAAATGTAAAATAAGCCCTGGCCAGTTTGGATCAGCGGCTAGAGCGTCGGCCTGTGGTCCAGAGAGACCCGGGTTTGGTTCCCACTAAGGGCATGTACCTCAGTTGCAGTTTGTCCCCGGCCCTGGTTGGTCGTGCAGGTGGCAGCCACTCGATGTGTCCCTTTCACATCGATGTTTCTCTGTCTTTCTCTCTCTTCCTCTCTCTCCCTCCCACTCTATCTGAACAAAAAATAGAAAAAAATGTCCTTGGGTGAGGATAAAAAAATAAATAAAATGAAGTGAAAAAGAAAAGAAAGTGGGAGATGATGTCAGCGTGGGGTCTGAGGCCGCCACGCATTTGCTGACTGTGTGGTCAGAGTGACAGTGAGTCTCCATCACCTCTATGTCCAAGGGCCCCGTCCCCGCGAGCGGAGTGCCCTGGGCTGTTCAGCGTCCACCAAGTGCTTCTTAGCAGCACCGCCAGCATTTCTCTGTCCCGGTTTGGAGTCCTTGTGAGAGGACAGGCTCCGAGCGAGTCCCGTGGCTGGGAAGGCTGGGGTGTCCGAACCTTACTGCCTTGCCCCCTGGTGGATGCCTCTTGACCATTAAGCCCTAGAAAATGCTAAGATCAACATAAGTGTTTAAAAGTCACCACTTTTAAGATTCTTCTGGATGTGTTGGTCCCAGATTGTGAGGAACCTACCAGCTGCGACCCGGGGGTCTCTCAAGGGCATGGCCAATCGGTGCGGCACGTGGTCTCAGAACTGTGTGGAGGTGCGTGTGTAACGTGCATTCTGAGGTTCCAGGCAGACATGCATTGGGGGGGGGGCACTTTTCAACCCCTGCAGTGACTTTCTCTGAAACGCAGGTAGACTTGCGTCGTGGGAGTGCGTGGGGTTTGGAGTGGAAATGACAGGTTAGCATCCAGGCTCCACGGATTTTAGGCACATCGAGACCCCCCAGTCTTCTGGGCAGGAAGCTGATTGTCATTCTCATTCTGCTGCTGTCCCCACTTACAGAACAGAGAGGCAGTAAAACGCTGTCCGATCGGGACTGTCGGAGGGGCTCACACACTTCCAGACAGATCTGAGGTCGGAACGGAGTTATTTCGCTCTAATACTTGGGTGGCAAAGAGGACCATGGCCAACAAGACCTGAGCATGCTTTCCCAGAAGGTGACCTCAGAGCACGAGGTGTTTTAAGTGACAGCCCGGAGGTAAAACATAAAACATAACGAAAACGCACCCCACGCGTCTGCTCAGATCTGGCGCATCCTGCACCAGGCATGCCCATCTCGTGCCCGGCCAGCCGGCCCCCCACCCGGGCGCAGCCTTCAGTACAGAGCCGAACGGGGCGGGGGGGGGGGAGCCAGTGTGCCGGGGGCTGGGGTGGGGGTGGGTGGGGGGTCGAGCCGGTGTGTGGAGGGGGGTGCTCAGTGTTCGGGGGGGTGCCCGGTGTGCGGGAGGGGGCGGTGTGTGTGGGGGAGATGAAGCCGGTGTGCGGAGGGGGGGTGTGGGGGGGAGCCAGTGTGCAGGGGAGGAGGCCGGGAAGCCGCTGGTGTATGGGGGGTGGGGGGCAGCCTGTGTGCGGGGGGGGGGCGGGTGTGAGGCTGGTGTGCCGTGAGCGGGGGGCGGTGAGCAGTGTGGGGGGGGAAGCCAGTGAGCAGCAGGGCACAGGTAGGGGGAGCCGGTGAGCAGGGGGGGGGGCGCGGGTGGGGGCGGTGAGCAGCGGCATTCCTGCACCAAACGCTGAGGCCCGGTTCCTGACCCCCGCGCAGTGTGGGTTTGGTTGTATCTGATTCTGCTTTGTCAGTAGTTGCTTAGCTGGGTGCGGGCTGTGTGCTCAGGTCACTACTCTGGTCCACGGAACCCAACCTTCAGCTCAGCCGCCTGAGCTTCCGGTCACTCCCCTGGCCATTGTATCGCGCTGATCCCACGGGGCAGGAACGAATGGGAGGAAATTGACGAGCAGCCAGAAGCAGCAGGGACCACAGCCATGTGTATAAATGTACAAGCTCACACACATGTGTGCACAGAAGTCTCGTGTTAGAGCCGATCATGATATCCAAACTGTGCTGACCAGTCCCTACCAGGGGCAGGAAGTTGCTGCAAACCTAACTACCTTCTCTTGAGAAAAGTACGACTATCTGAGTCCTTTCCAGACCCCTTTCTCAGCAATCCGACCTATTTCACGTGATCATTAGTTTATTTTGTTTTTTAATTTTTTTCATTGAGTTTTAGAGAGAGGGAGAGGGAGAGAGAGAGAGAAACATCAATGAGGGAGAAGATAGATTGGCCTCATGCCCCTCACTGGGGATTGAGCCCACAACCTGGGCACGTGCCCTGACAGGGAATCGAATCGGCAACCTCTTGGTGTGCGGGTTGACACTCAACCACTGAGCCACACCGGCCGGGCTGATCATTAGTTTTAATCTAGCGGATGCCACTCGTGTCCCTATTAGACACATGCTCCTCTCCCGCCCTGGCCTTGCATCCCTTAGTAGATGCCCCTTAGGTAACCTGCCCCCTTGGGGCACTGGTGGCCAAGGTGTAAGGAGATCGCAGAGAAACAGTCATTGTGAAGTTGGGTGACTGGCAATCACATTAGGGCTTCTCGGCGGTGCTGAGTCACCGATGACGTGAGGTACGCTGTCACAGAAACACAGACAGCAAGCTCAGGCAGCGAGGCGGGAGAAGACCCTGCCAGGAGAAGTCGGGACAGGCGGGACATGGGCGAGCTAGCTGGCCAGGCGAGGGAGGGCAGCGCGTTCCAGACAAGACCCAGGTCTGACCAGGGGCAAAGGCTTCAAGGGGGGAGCGCGGGGCGGGCGGGAAAAGGCGGCAGGAGGGAGTAGAAGCGAGGATCAGACCGGGCTCCGACCGCGCTTTGCCAGCCGAGAGTACGGACGGACGCTTCTTGCTTCTCGAAGGGCTCTAAGCACGGGCTGCACGGTCCCTCGTTCCTCAAGCGCTTTCTTCTGTGTTTACTGAGTTGCTATTAAGTTCCAGGCGTTTGTTTGTTTGTTTTTTCCTAGGATGCTGATGAAAGCTAAATGTACTAATTCTAACAACTATTAATACCTCACATTGGTTGAGGGCCCACCAAGTCCCAGGTACCGGGCAGATTCTCTCAAGCAGTACAGCAGAGCACGGAGCAGTGCGGTGGTCACGCTTTTGAACAAGGGGACCGCGGTACGAAGAGCTGCGTGGACCCGCCTCAGCTCACATCCTCGGGAGAGGAAGACCCAGAGTTTGCACATAAGGACCTGAGTCCTAGTGGCCGCCTGGAAGAGGACCTGAGGAAGAGGCTGCAGGCGGGGGAGGACCTCTGCTAAGAATTGTTGCTCTCGAGGCTTTACTTTGTTGTTATTTTTTGGTGGGAAGAAGGAAACAGAATGAAATAAGAGCGTGATCAGGAAAGATGTCTAAATGGTACGTTTCAGGAATATTTCTCTTCGGCTGATATACTCGGTCTCTGCCTGAAAATGGTTCGGCCCCTCATTGGGAAATCTATACTCCTGCGTGCACCGTTCCCCGTGAGCCTGGGGGGCTGCTGCACCGGTGCCTGCAAAACACCATCTCGTGGCGGAGGCTTCTGCAGCTCATTAAATCAAGACTTCGAAAAGAGAGTGGCTATTCACAGCAACAGATAAATTGAGACTGTACTTACAGGTTCCAGGGGTTAGGCAGGCTGGTTCAAAAGCTCATTATGAGTGTGCGCTTGCAACGGGAGCCAATAAAATGGACATCAGTCAGGGGTAACGGGTGTTCTCCGGTGAGCACTTTCACGGATTGAAATGGTGCTCTCGCGATCGCCGGAGTCGGTTATGAAGGGCTTTGAAGATGAAACGCATTCTCACTTTTAAGTGGTGTTTTTATGTAAAAGAGGAAGATCAACGTCTTACAGAGTCTTCAAGCTACGTTAAAATGGGAAGGTGGAATAACTGTTATTTAAAAATCAGATTGGTTCAATAATATGATGGCCTTTCTTGTTTTACTTCAAGATTGTATGCTTTTTGCATCTAAGCATTAAAGTTAATGAAATACAAATAAAGTATTCATTTTGTCTCTTCTCTCTGTACATCTCTATGAGTATGTAATATGGATGGTAGACCAGTCGAGGACCTTCCCTTGATGCACACGTGTCCCGTGTAGTCCACAGCGTACCTGTTCTGCACCCTCCTAGCACATCAGGCACCCACTTGATTTTTTTTTTTTTTTTTTTTTTACAAGGAATCAATCACTTTTTCAAGAATCTCTCTTGGATTCTTGTGAATTGTGAAGATGAAACTTACGTTTACCCTAATATTCACTACATTCCAATTACAAATGTTTATCTAGCCCGGCTGGTGTGGCTCAGTGGATTGAGCGCTGTCCCATGGACTGAGAGGTGGTTGGATTCCCAGTCAGGGCACATGCCGGGGTTGCAGGCTCCATCCCCAGTAGGGGGCGTGCAGGAGGCAGCTGATGGATGTTTCTGTCACATCGATGTTTCTATCTCTCCCTCTCCCTTCTTCTTTCTCTAAAAAAAATTCAATAAAAACACATTTAAAAAAATGTTTATCTACATGGTAATATCCCCAATATTCCACCTACCACAGCCCTCGGCAGTATCTTATGCACAGTGGATGCCCCGCAGTTCTTGCGTCATTGCTTCCGTGAAATTAACTGACGTGACCTAGTGGTAAAATAAATGAGCTCACAAATGCCAAACTTATAATTAAAACTTCAGCCTTCTGACTTTAAAGTTTCTAAGATGAAGCAATGTCAAATTTCTTACTCAGAGCACATTATTAATTAGCTCGCAGATATGTACATTACTTCTACGGGTCTGGTTAGTGTTCTTTGTGGGGAGAGGTATTAACATGGTCAGTAAGTTCCCGCTCTCTGTGGAGCTCACATCTGAACTCAGCGGAGTTCACTAGGGAACATCGATTGGATGAGAGAGAATAGCATACTTTTGAGAATGATTTTCAAAATTGAAGAATGAAACTTAAGCAACTGATCGGGACTTACTGCTCAGTAAATTGGTATCATCAATTTGAGGTACCACCTGCTGCCCAACTGCCTAAGAGTGATTATTTTTTATTTAAAAAATTTTTTTTTCTTTATTGATATTAGAGAGAAAGAGAAAGAGAAAGGGAGAGGGAGAAATAGAAACATTGATGAGAGAGAACATCAATTGGCCACCTCCTGCATGTCCCCCACTGGGGGTTGGGCCCACAACCTGGGCATGTGCCCTGACCGGGAATTGAACAGGCGACCTCTTGGTGCATGGGACGTGCTGAACCACTGAGCCACAATGGCCAGGCAGAGTGAAGATTTTTTAAATCTCAAAATAATTTGCCCTTTCTTATAATTAGGGATCCACATTCAATATGGATTCCTTGTGTCTTTGTGGGACTTACATTTATATTCCACTGCACATGCCTTTTATCCAATAGAAGATTAGTTAATGGATGTCCTTTTGTGATTAGAATCTCTAGTTTAATTATTATTCTTCCAAGATTTCAGATCTGTGACTTAATCTCTCTAAGCTGGGCTTCTACTTTTTTTTTATTATAGCAGAATACTACTAAATTCCTATTAATTTTATGAGGCTTATCAGAAGATAAATATTATTAACAATACACTGACTTAGCTTTATATTGTACAGAGCACTTTGACGTTCCCGATTTCATTTAATGGTAATTTTTTTACTTGCATTTCTCCTGGGTTGTACTTTGGACACTTTTAGAAAATCTGCAAATAAGGTATAAATGATGGACTGTCATATATGGAAAGGAGGGACTAAAATATATTATATACATATGTAACATAAATGAGTAAAAAAATAGACACAAAGTTAATTCTAGCAAGTGGATAGATAATTTATCAGATTTGCACCCGACTGGAATGCTATTTGGAAAGACAGTCCAAAGTTACTCATAGTCAAAGAAGTTGAAATTATAGCAATGTGCATATCAAAACCTAAAAGTAATCTAGTTTAATGTGATGGTGCTCTTAATGGAAGTGTAATGAAATGTCAAATAAATATGCTGAATAAATGAAAGAATGAATGACCCCAGAAAAATTTGCTGATAGGATGCTAACATTTGATATAAGTTTGGCAAGAAAACTTGAAATATAAAATAAAATATGTATGAGATAATCATGGGAACATTCACAATGTTCATCTTTGTTTCTTTCAATGTACCCTAAGGAAGTGATACAGACATACCTGAAACAATGTATATATTAGCATTCCTGCAGGGGAAGCAAAACTTTTACCTCTCCCCTCTTAGGCTTTTTAGGCTGAGCCTGAGAACTAAACTGACATAAGATACATTAACAGAACAAAAGTATACAAATTTATGTAAGTTTTACATGACACAGAAGCCCTCATAAGGAAATGAAGACCCAAAGAAATGATGAAACCTCCAGGTTTTTATATTCCTTAGAACAAAGAGAGGTAATTGTGGAGAAGTAACTAAACCACAGGGGGAGACCAATAGAATTCTCTTGGTCTCAGTTTTCTCCTCCTTAATGAAAAGAATGTTATTTTTCTTATGGTATAGGGAGGGCGTTGTTTAAATGAGAGTATTATCTCCTGTGTCCAGGAAGAAAGGGGAGATTAGAATGCCCTTCTTGCACGTTCTGTTTTTCAAGATGCTTTAGCTCAAAATAACCCTTTTTCGGGGTGGCAGTTTCTGTCACCCTTCAATACTTACCACAGCGCTACCTGGAGATGACAAATAGAAAGCAGTGCAAAATGATGGTATTATGTGAATCATTAGGATGCATTATGCTAGCAAAATATTATAAAAACATGAAAAGTAGGTTATAATGGTAAAAATATGATTAGGGAATGTGTAAACAATCCTATGCCCACAAATTTGATAAACTAGATGAAATGGACTAATGTCGTGAACGACACAAACTACCAAAACTTGTACAAAGAGAAAAACATAATCTAAATGCAGTTACGTCTATTAAACCGAACGAAGAATTTCAAAAATCTTCCAATACAGAAAACATTCAGACAGTTTCCCTGATGAATTCTATCAAATATTCAAGGAAGAAATAATGCTGACTTACCACAATCTATTCCAGAATGTGACCATAGTTATCAGAACACCAAAGAGTACCACCAAATAAAGATATTAGAAGGAAAGGTCCTAAAGAATCATATCTCTCATAAACATAAACAACATTCTCCACAAAAATGGGCAATATTAATGTAGCAAAGTTTTAGGACTCACATGACCCTATTTCAAAAATTATTTTACATGTACAGTATACTATTGATGAAAGAATAAAGACATAGATTGATGAAACAAAATATAGACATCAGAAGGAGACTCCCTGAATTTTAGTGATAGTACAGACCAGATATAGTCCCTGAAACTCAACAAAGGCAACTCGAGGGAGAAAAAGAGTCTTTTCAATGGAAATGCTGGCACAACCAGACATCTCTGCACGAACAGAAATAACATAAACCCCAGACCACAGCCTTGCATCTTACTTGAGCATCAACTCGAATGCATCATCAACCTAAAGGCGCATGAGCAGTTGCATGTAGGAGAGCGGCATACCCATGCAGACAGAAGTCCAGAAAGAACAGTGCTTAATTGGAATAATAGCTCAGTGGAGTTGTTTCCATGTCTTTCCAAATGTGTGGTTCCTGCAGGGTTCCTGTAATGAGTTTGCGTTGTTTTATAAGGAGGACATTATGCCTGACTTTTAAAACAATACAATAAAAATCTGTAATTAACACAAAGATGAAAATCAGGGGAACGGCCCGGTGACTTGCAGAGGTTCCCCGGCGTCAGCCGCGGGCTCAGGAACGGGGAGCAGAGCGGTGTGAATTCAGCGGTGGAACTATTTTCTTGACGGAGAAATGAGAGCTGGATGCCAAGGAGAATGGTGGTACAAGAAACTCCACATTCTTTCCTCTCATAAAGGCACTGATAAAATGGGGGGGGGGGTCAGCACCACCTTTCCAGGAACTTACCCTGGAAGTGAATCAAAGGCTTGCACCCACCGAAGGAGCCTCTGTTTAATTTTTTTGTTTAAAGGCTGTTTCTTTGTGAGAAGAGCGAGCTTTGTGGCATTTCACCCCAGCCCCACCTCCCGAGGCCAAGGTCAGCGACAGCCAGCATTTTCTGGACTGTAGGGAGGAGAACGGACCTCCTTCACGAAGATTCCTCAGGAACGGTTGTTTCTGACCTCGCTGTGGCTCCTTGTCAGGCGAGCTCAATGGCTGGTCATTACTGGACTAACTTGGAAGCCAGCCTGATGCTAAAGGTCCTGGGTAGTGAGATGCTGTTTGTGGGAACCTCCCCAGGCTGTTGTCTTTGCTGCCATCACCTTAACAACAGAGGACCAAAGAGCTTGGGAGGAAAGGTTAGGGAACGAGACACCTAGGAGGGTTTTGAAAAAACTCCAGTATATTCCATGAACCTGGAGAGCCACACACATGCTCAGGAGAGACCTGAGAAGGCCCTGGGTTGATTGGATTATTCCAGCTGAAGGGACACTGGGCCCACGGAGTGGGGTCTCCCTGGACACACGGGGCCCTGGGAACCTATAGAGAAAATACAGCAGATCCCTGGGGAGCTGGGAACGAGCCGGGCCGGCCACCGAGCCCCTGTCTTTGCAGGCCTTTGCTTTCTACATTCGCTGCAGGAAGGGAAGCAACAGACCCCGTGGGCCCTGAGTGTACCTGGCACGGGACCCTACACCGAGCAGGTGCTGAGGGTAGTCTTCGGGTCGCGGCCTGGGAAGAAAGGACACCAGGCAGTAGTACTCCATAGCCATGGCCAAGTAACACTCGAGATTACCACCGTGTTGGTAAATATAAAAAGCAGTAAGAATGTATTTTTGTTTTGTTTTGTTCCTTCTCCTCTCAAAACTCAGGATTTCAAATTTCGCACTTACTTCATTTCAATTCTTGGCAGGTTCCAAATATTGGGGGCCCTCCCCTGAACCCTGAAGAGCCTTCCTCTGAGTTCTGTGCTCCGGGGAATTTTAATGACCCATGTCCTTTACGAATGTTTGGCGGTCCCGCTCCTCGTTGTTCACGACCTCGCTGTGAGGAGGTGCCTCTGACGCTCATTTGGACAGTAGCATGGCGGCGGCCCAAGCACAACTCCCAGGCCCTGGTGTCCTTCTCAGCTCCATCGGAATATTTAGGAATGCCTCCAGAGGTCTTATCTGCAGGCAGGATGCTAGAAAGCGGAGCAGACAAACACACACTTTTAGGTGAATTTTTAGATTTTGGAAACCTCTCCTAATCCCTGCCACCTGGACACACAGTCTGTGCAGGCTGATGGTGGAGCAATTCCCGCTTCCCATCGGACAGCCGCAGGCTGGATTCGGGGCTGGGAACGGTTAATAGAGGGAGTGGGTTTTGGAACCGATCAAGAGGAACCCCTGAAAAGGCTGATAGCGTTAATCTTAGAAAAGAAGAGATTGAAATAGCACTTTTCGAAATGCTTGGAAATTACTAGAAGACTTTGATTCGATGGCAATTAAAATCCTAATTCACAATGCACATAAGGAAGAGCGTTACTGTGACTGAAACACGGTCAGAAACCTGAGACCCGTCTCTGGAGCTTAACTGTCGGCTCTTCTCTCTCGGGGTCCTGTCTGGGGTTATAGAAACGTTTACCTTTCTAAGAAGACAGTTTCAGGACTATACTACAACATGCTACCGATTACATCACAAGAAAGAAATGCACATAAATGGTACTGATTTCAAAGAGAGCGTCAAGACTATTTTTTAAAGTATAACTGGTTTATAACGAGTGATAATTATTTTCATAATAATAATAATGTTTTCTACCAATTACTGAGTGATTACTGTGGGTCTGGGTCAGAACTTAGAAACCAGTAATCTAACTCTTCTACTCAGTATCTGTTTCACCGTGGACAGATCACTATCTATGGTTGAGTTTTCTCAGCTGTAAAATGGGCATATAGTAGACCTTTCCCGTTAGTGTTTTTGTCAAATGAGTAAATAATTTAATAGCTGCGGTGCATTTAGAATGATGTCTGGCACCTAGATAGTATTAGTTGTATGTCAGGTATACAGGTAAAAAACAAACACAAATAAATCTATGAGTAAACAATCCAGAAGAGGCTGCGTAAACATTAATTATTTGTAACATCGAAACCATAGTTCCATGACAAAGGACAGCCTGTTTTAAATATCCCCATTCTGGCTAAAGTAGTCAAGCGCAACATTGTATCTGTAATGGATTTGTGATATTCATCTCTCTTCACTTCTGAACCAAGAGGTAGAATTGTTCTCTTACGTGATTCTTAGTTCAATTTCTTGAGAGTGTATTTTGTTTCAGTGAATACCCAGAGTCATGGTCCTGCTATACCTGGATTTCTTTTTTTCATTTTTTACGAATTGATTGGGGTGGCACTGGTTAACGAAACTGTACGGGTTTCGGGTGCCCAATCACACGCACCAGCTGTACGGTGCACCGGACCGCACACGGGGGAGTATGACAACAACATGAGCAGAACATTACGAGAATATACATACACATGATGATGTTCCCAGACCCATGATCGTTGTCAGATCCACCACTTAAGTCGTAGCTAGAATCTCATGAGACTGATGATGCGGGAACGGAGTGTAGGCTTGAACCATCTCAGTGTCTCGGCTTTAGTGACTGTCCTCCTCTCTCCCTCCTCCTGATGACAACCAGTCTGGCGTGTGGCGGACAAGCCAGCCAGCTGGGAACCCAGGCAGGGTTTTCCCAGCAGCCTCCCCCAGTTGAATTTCCGATGAATATGACCAGGAGTATGCAACGGGTTTGACGTGGTCCCTCATCATCCCATAAATTCCCCTTTAACATTGCAGCTGGGGACCTCAGTCCGGCAGACACATTCCAGTATCTCTAAGGATGCTCTAGGTTAGATGCCATTCTTAAAAGGTCATCTAAATAGAGGTCCTCTATCATAGGATTTCCTTGCCTATACCTTCCTCCCTCATAAATTATCACTATATAAGAGCTTGGAAATGCTAGGTATTTTGTTTTCTTAGTAATATTTTTTCTGCTAACTGGCCTCAGGGCAGGACTCTCAGATTGTCGGTTTGCGGTGGAGAAAAGGCCACTCTTCCCCAGCTGTGGGGTGTTGGGACAAAGCCGTCCATCTGGCCCGACCATCCTGTGGCGGAGCTTCCGTGGAAACGGCTGGATTCTCGGATTATTCCGTGGAAAGGGCAGCCGGCGTGTTGACTCTGTGTAGTTCATCAAATGCAAGGAGCAAAGAGTCGGAAGTAAGTGTGGCATCATTTCTGACCTCGTTCTATCACCTTCAAGGACGTAAAAGCCATCACCTAGCTTCAAAGAAATGGAGCGGGACTTCGCTTCTACATCGAAGATCAGTGCACTTTGAAGGGGTACGACCATTGTCCCGACTCCTCTGTAAGGTGTTATGGTAAGCAGAAACGTGAGGTATTGATCAGGAGAAACAAAGCCGAAGACACTGTGTCTGCGGAAGAATAGTGTTCTCCACGGACTTATCATTCGGCTGAATGAGTAATTCATTCACCCAGCAAACGGTTATGGACGACATAGGTCTGCGCGTTTCTCCAGGTGCTTTGCCGCACTCCCCTGCTCTCACTGATGTTTCTGTGCCCTGCGGGGCAGGAGGGACTCTGCCGCTCTTGAATTCTTACGGCGGGGCTGCTCGTGGAGTCGGCACAGGGAGCGGAACAGGAGAAAACCCCGAGTTTTATTATGTGTACGTGTGAGAAGTAAGAGAATAAATCTTTGTAGGAGAAGCGGAGCTGGCTGTTTGTATCTCCTTTGCATGAAGAACAAAAAATTGCCTGGAGTTGACAAGGCAAAGGGGCAGAGGTATTAGGGTACATCGTTAGTAAGGACTGGGGCCAATTACAGGCTTAGGAAAGCAGTTCGTAACATCGACCAGGGTTTGTCTGCACAGGCTTCTTAGCTCTGGCTGTCTCTGGGGACACGGCGGACTCTTCCTCAGTGAGATGCTTTTCAGCCCTAATGGGGCAGGAGGCGCCTCTCACCTGGACATCAGTTCCTGCATTAGAGAGCATCAGAGAGGCCCTCCCTCCTGCTGGGTCCCAGGCCTCTCTAATGCACAATCATCCACATGCCACTGTGAATATTTTGGGGTGGCCTTCCTTGGGCCCCAACAGCCCCATGCATGCTCTAACGACATCAAACTAACTACATTTCCGAGGAAATAACTGGGCCATATTGTGTTTATAAATATTTAAGCACGGATTAGTTTGAAACACATTTTTCTTTTCTTCTTCTTTTTTTAAAAAAATATGTTTTCTATTGAATTTTTAGAGAGAGAGGAAGGGAGAGAGAGAGATAAAAGCATCAACGTGAGAGAGAAACATGGATCGGCTGCCTCCTGCATGCCCCCTACTGGGGATGGAGCCTGCAACCCCAGCATGTGCCCTGACTGGGAATCCAACCACCTCTCAGTCCATCGGACGTCGCTCAATCCACTGAGCCGCACCGGCTGGGCTGGAACATGTTTTTCCACCTAAGATTTCCCTGACCATTTTGTAAGACCTTGTTCAAATTTCACATTTGTCCCGACAGTTAATCCTGCATGAAGTAGGTAGTGTGGCTTCTGCTATGTCCCTACAACCTACAACATTGCAGGTCTAAGGATTCTGGAGTCTAGCCAGCTTCTTACACAGACAGCTGAAGAAAGAACAGAGAGGAATCCATGGTGGGAAAATAAGTCCTGGAGGGAAAAGATTAGGGACAAGAAAAAAACTTCCCAGTTCAAATTAGCACCCTCCCTGATTTTCAAGACTGTATTTCTTGCACCCATAAGAAAGACACCTGTAATCCCAGCAGAACGAGAGGCAGAAGGTCTGAGAAGGAGCCTCTGAGGTCAGATGCACCAGCCAGGGCGGGGGGTGGGGGGGGGTGGGGGGGGGCAGAGAGCAGGGCTGAGCCTGACGTACGTGAGCTAATGAAGTCTCTAACTTCCTCCATCCCAGGCAGGTGAGCCACGTCACCTTGCGAGCCCGTGAGGGCCCCGCTTAGAATGTCCCGGAGACGGATTACTGTGCTACCACTCTGCACACCGAATTTACAGGGAGGATTTAGTGAACTATTTCCGCTTCCAATAAATCACACTATGAATATTGATTGTGGTATCCTCTACTTATCTAAAAGTTTTATGTGGATTACATTAAGAAAAATAAGCGCAGCGAGTCGCTCAGTAGAGGATTTAGGGGGGAGCACCTTGTCGAGGAAACAGATCAATGGGCGCGTTCGGAAGCACACGAGGCCGTGTTCCCCGTGAGAGATGGGTGTACAGCGCAGCGTCGCCAGCCAGGACCCATTAGTTAGACGCTGTCCGAGTAGTAAAGTGCCTTAAATCAATAGTTTGCGAGACGGCAGAAGCTTTGATGTAATAAATCATCATCTTAATGAAATATAGATTATTCCAAAACGATTAAATAAGCGGTTGGTGTCAGAAAAATTGTTCACTTTTTCAGGACTAAACAAAACCGTCTGTTTCAGAGAGAGGGAATCAGTCGACCTGGGGCCTGCCGTGTATCTTGAGTAGATAAATAAACGTATAGTTCAAATTGCTCATGGACATCTGGTTGGCTTATACTGTCCTCATTGTTACTTAATCGGAAATGTATTTTTATACGGAGTATTCAGAGGAAAGTCTAGAAGGGAATATTTGTCCTTTTTCTCCTTTTTATATTTCTCTCCCTTTTCTTTTTCCTCTTCCTTTTTGCTTTTTCCTCCATGGAGCATCTAATACATGATAATAGATCATTGATTTTCTGCTTAGAGATTTCTGTGGGGTAACTTAGTTAATATTTAAAATAATGCTGAGAAATAGATATTGCACCTTTTGCCACTGTCCAGGAAATAAATATGCTGAATAATTACATAATCTGCTAAATGTTAAACACTTTTTTAAAAAATATGCTTTTATTGATTTTATTTTTAGAGAAAGAGGAAGGGAGAGAGAGAGAAAAACATTGATTGGCTGCCTCCTGCACGCCCCCTACTAGGGATCGAGCCTGCAACCTGGGCATGTGCCCTGTCTGGGAATAGAACTGGGGGACATCTCAATCCATGGGACGGTGCTCCATCACTGAGCCACACCGGCCAGGCTGGACGTCAAGCATTTAGTAAGTGGAGAATTGGGCGTGGGTGCTGATATTGAATAGCCCTGCTTTGCGTGTGGAGGTCTCGTGGACTGTGAACCAGTCACCGCACAGGGACACCGGACGGCTTCGTAAGCGGCCATGTCCTCTGCGCGGCTGCACTGTTGAGTCCTGTTCTGGAGTCACTTTCCAAACAGGTCCCTCCCCGCGGGGTCTGTCCTCGCAGTAACCATGGTGATGGCCCACAGTCCAGATTCCCCAGACCGCGCCGGGATGACCAGTGAGATTTTTAAGAACAGGTCTGGATACTTTCTCTCCTTTCCATGGGGATTTCAAAGTTGGGGAGCATCCAATAGTATCTATCTTCAGCTCCTTGAGGAGATCTTTGGATTCTGAAATCTGCCCTTAAGTGCTCGTGTCCTCTAACAACAAAGTAAGACACATGATTCGGTTTTCTCTGTCAGTGTGATCTTTCTTATTCTCCATTGCTCTCTCCTGCTCTCTCCCCTGATGTTGTAATGAGGCCCCCAAGTCTCCCTGCGCCTCACCAGCGGCCGTATCATGGAGAGTTTTATAGACTTGCCTGCATTCACTTACCTGTGTGTTCACCCGGTGCCCACTGAATGCCCACTGTATGACGGGCATGGTGCTCTCTAGTCACCATGTGAGAGACTTCACAGGTGAGGGGATAAGGGTTTTCCTTGATTTAAATGAAATGTGTATGGTTCAGACTGACAAACTTCAGTCTATAACAAAAATAAATTAATTAATTAAAAATAATAATTAATTAAACATAAATAAATCTTTAAAAGTAAAAAAAAGATTCTTACGATTGGGAGTTTGCATCTTTCCAGGGTTTTCCATTAAGTGTCAGTTCCTGGGCCCTTAGTAGCTCCTAATAGTCCACTTTGATGACTGGGTTCAATAATTTATTTATATAAAAATAATAATTTTAAAGATGGCCTGTTTGTATTAGGCACCAGGGATAAAATGGTGAGTGTAAAGAAGGCATAACCTCTGGCTTCCCTGAAGTGCAGAATCACCAGGGAAAGCAGTAACCAAAGAGTTGTCCAAATAATATATAATTATAATTTATGATAAATGTTACAAAGTTATTGTCTGCTAAGAGAGAACAGAAGGGGAGGCGGGGCCTTTTTGGAGTAGTGCACTTTCCCTAAAGACAAATGTGTGAGTGATTCTTGAAGTCTAGGATACTGGAGAAAGAGGGGACGCTCACTGAGCACGCACAGCAGCAGCAGCATGTGCAAAGGCCCTGGGGCAGCAGGATGCATGCCATCAGGGAGGAAATGACAGAGCGCCAGGGTGGCTGAGCTAAAAGACCAAGGGGAGAGTGACTCAGCATACGGCATAGAGGCAGAAAGAGCAACACTACGGAAGGGTCTGGCGCTGTGTGAGCGCTTTGGTCTCCACTCTTAGAGAAGGGGTACGGATACGCTGAGCAGGAGAGTGGCGCGCGAGGCAAGCTGAAGCACAGGGCTTGTTCTCCCTCCTCGGGCCCCTCCTCTAGGGCAGAATGTGGCCGCTTGCAGCCTGCGGGTCCTGCTGTTTCACCCTCCCACTCACCTGCTCACTGCTCGCCTCCACCAACACCACACTCGTCTGTGGCCGTCCGGGGAAATGTCCAGAGAAAACAGAGGCTTCATGCGCTGTCCTGTGAATGTGTCCACAAACCAGAGGGACCTCCAGGGCACGAGCAGGTGACTCGAATCCCATGTGGTCCCCAGAAGCTTACTTTAGAAGGGGAGCGCATTATTTCTCTTGGCCCCAAGATGAATGGGCCAAACGTGGTGGGGAGGGAGCCGTCGAGGGTTCATGGTGCGACCAAGTGGGAGAGCAACGGGAGAGGCAGGTGGACGGTGACTGTGGGCAGCAAGGCGGCTCTGTGCAGAGGTGACAGCGCGTGCTCTCCGGACCGGGCCGGGCGATGAAGCGGTATTCAAGGCAGGTGGCTGCCAGGGACCGGAGGTTGGATTGCAACCTCAGAAACAAAGGCGGACAGCGACATCCGGACCACAAACAGGGCTTGAGTAAATGAGACCCCTCCAATCAGGTGGCACAGTCCAGAGGCCGGAACATGCATTAGAGTGATGCCCGTGCTTCTGAAATACTCGGAACCGTCGCTCTGGCCAGCGGCCGTGATGCATTGCACAGTAACCTGTGCAAAGCCGCACCAAGGACTGTGAAGCAGGGACCCCGAACCCATTCATCTCTCCTGGAAAACGGATGCTCAACGTTTCCTTAAGTCGTGAGGGCAGCATGCGTTGGCTCCTGTCCTGCCTTTGAATCCCGCGACTCTCTGCAATCAAGTTCGATCTTGGCGGTCGCTGTCCAGTTCCTGGGGTTTGGAATAACTGATGTCCTCTCCCCTGGTACCATTCTTCAACCAATAGGATTCACCCTTTATAGCCTTTAATGTTTTTCTAAAAATCAATAAAGAACAAAAAAGAAAATATGTCACAATCTATTTCCCCCTCCAATACCCGAGAAATAGGCAACATAGAGCAAAAAGCAGAGAGAAACCTAGTTTTCTTTAAAATGAAAATAGACACCCGTCGGGTCCCAGGCGTGGTTCCCTTCGGGAGGAGAGGGGGAGGGTGCACTTGTCTGTCATTTCACGGGTGTTTCCCTTGAAATGGGACAAGTGTCCGATTGGAAAACAGGGAGCAAATGCTGAACTACCGCAGGCGATCCCACAGACCTCCCGCGGTCCTCGGGGCCAGCGGGGCGAGTTACGGGACGCGGGGTCACGTTTGAAGAGCTGGGGAGAAGTTACACGCGTGCTTATTGACGCCTTGAATGTAGGGCATGGCGTTACGAATCTATTTGTTTATATGTCTGATCAACTAGACTCTGAGGCCCTCAGGACAGGAAATCTGTCTTATTTCTTCACTTTCTCCGAGTCTGACATTATCCGTGTTTAATAACAGTTTCTCGAAAAAAAGTCAAGTGTCTCTGCTGTGGCGCTAAGCAGCTGTGGAGGGTGAATCCTGCCGGGAGCTGCCTTCTCTGCTCCCGACGAGGACACCTCTGTTGTCCCCCCATCAGTAACCACGCCCGCCACCCTCTGAGAACCGTGCGTGCGGATGACGGAAAGCCTTCTTACCTGGACCAGGTGAGACACGCGTCTCCTCCCAGTAGCGAGGGCTCATCACGGGCTCCATTAATTAGCTGCCAGTTCAGCATTGACTTACTCCAACGCTCCTGGAGCCGCCAGAGGCTGAGGGGACAGGACAAAGTGCCCTGGTACTTTAATGGGGCCAGTGAGTGTCAGAATTTCATCTACAGAAATGAATAGTTTTTGAAATAATCAGCCTCTTGACTATCAACTTGAAAGCCACTCAGAGTAATTGAACACTTTTTCTGACTCGGAGAAACGTTGCTTATTCTTGTGTTCTTGAGTTAAAGACCAGAGCGATCGGTTGGCACTTGGACACCCGTGGGCAGCCCACACGTATGGCTTCATGAGGTTATCGCTTTGTTTTGCAATTTTAAACACATGTAAGCTTAAAAAACACACCCTGCCCTAGGCCTATGTAGCTATATTAAAATGATACATCTTAGGTGTTAGCATATATATTCATATATCACCGTATTAAATTTTAATTTTAAAAGGGAGAAAAATATGAATGAAGGTTGTGATAGTGTCTTCTGACATCCCAAGAGATTGACTTGGGGGTCCCCAGAATGATAACGCCCCCCCCCTCAGGGACACTCACTCATGAAGAGCTTGACTCAGACTGTGTGGGGCAAACCTTGCCACCCCATCAGCTAGTTCTGAGACATGAGATCATTTACCTTCTCTGCGCGGTTTTCCCGCTGTGACCTGGGCGTCCCTAGGACGGTAGGCGGGTCCGTGCGGGGTGGGGGGTGGCATTCCCCTCTGCTTGACCCCTTTGCATTTCCTGGTGACTGGATGTTTATCTCCCACCAAAGAATCGCCCCTCCTCAGTGTTGTGCTTCAGACCCCATCTGGTGGGCTCTAGGAAGGTCAAGAGGTGACGGTAATATTTGGGTTATTTGCTTTGTCATGTGTTTCTTTTCAATTAAAACGATGTGTTGGGTCCTTCCTTATGCGCCATGCCTGGCTCACAGGAAGCTCGCAGCAAGTATCAGCTGCTACATGCCGCAGAGAGGTATCTTTAAAAAATAAATACATTTTATTGATTTTTTTTTTATAGAGAGAGAAACATCAATGTGAGAGAGACACGTCAATGGGCTGCCTCCTGCATGCCCCCCACTGGGGATCAAGCCCGCAACCCAGGCATGCGCCCTGACCGGGAATCGAACCGGGACCTCTCAGTCCATGGGACAGTGCTCAATCCACTGAGCCACAGCGAGCCTCACAGAGGTATCTTGAGAGGATGGCAACATCCCACCAGCACCAGTGTTCTGAGTGTGCCCACATACACCTCTTGTGCTTGGCAACCATCTAAGGATTATTTCGTGCGAGTATTCTAAAATAGACCCTATTCTGGCCCAGCCGGTGTGGCTCAGTGGACTGAGTGTCATCCCCTGGACTGAGAGGTCCTGGTTTGATTTCTGGTCACGGCACATGCCCAGGGTTGTGGGCTCGATCCCCAGTGGGGGGCTTGCAGGAGGCGGCCGATTGAAGTTTCTCTCTCATATCAATGTTTCTCTCTCTCAAAAAAATCAATAAAAACATATTTTAAAAAATAATAAATAAAATGGACACTATTTTTTTCAATAATATTTTAAAAAACAATAAATAAAATGGACACTATTTTTTTCAATAATATTTTTTAAAATAATAAATAAAATGGACACTGTTTTTTTCAATAACATACCCATCTCAAGATTACTTACATATGCGTTATTTACATATATTGCGCTACATTTACACGTTTTTGATGAACAAGTGTGCTAAAGAATGGTGGCCTGGTGTGTTCTCCTGGTGCCTTTTTCCCCTCCACACTGTGACCTCCCAGTGATCCTAGTATTGGGGTTCCTACACAGAACGGCTAGAGGATACACAGTTTTAATACAGCAACGCGCCACCCCTGCAGGTGGTTTGCAACATGGCTCACTAACGGGAAATCGTACCCTGAAAGAATAGGTTCTGGGGCGTGTGCAAAGGTCAGGCAAGAGCCATGAAGCTGTGCATCGCAGGGTCTCAGCACTTCAGAGTCACGGCGCGCTGGTTTCAACACGGACCTCCGAGTTCTGTGAGCACCCCCCCCAAATGGTCAAGTCTCATTCCCTTTCCCTCGAATCTGGCCGACCTTCTTGGCCCTGCGGGACGGAGGGAGCGAGCGAGGCAGCGCAGAGGCTGCCTTAGAAATGCGCCCGCTACCTCCCCGCTTTCGGATGCTCTTGAATCTGGCTTTGGAGCTGGGAGCCGCTGGGTTAAAAGTGTGACTGAGTGAAACGGCACGTTGGAGAGAAGCAGGAGGGTCCGGCCTCCAGCCCCAGCCCCAGAGGAGGCCAGGTGCGGCAGGATGGCCTGCCCCCCAATCCCTGTCCAAAGGGGAGACTCCGGGGTGCAATCACTACTGCTAGCGTTTTATGTAACTATCAGGGTGGTTATATGCAATAACTACAATGCAAGAGGACCCTTCAGGGAAACAGGGCAATTCATACGAGCGGAAAAGTCCTGTAATTCTGCTATTCCCCAAATGTGCGCGCCCCCACCTGTCTTCTGGGCCATGGATACTTGCCCCCTGGAGACCCCAGAAGTTTGGTTTCATCTTCTTTTCGGGCTGTGCTGCTCAGCCGCCCTCCTAGTGAGAATGGGGCTTCAGCGAGGGCCGCACTGCGCCCCCTGCTGGCAGGCAGCTGCATGGGCGTCAGTGCTCAGGTGTGAGCTGGCGGGGCCCCAGGAACCTCCTGCTCCCCCTGGCCTGACTCAGCAGAGAGCTCTGCGTGTCACAGGATTTAATAGGTATGAGGATGCAGGGGGTGGGCATTAACTCTACTAGCTAACGTTGTTTTTGCTGCCCAGTATCTGCTAACTCACCCTCTGGTAACCTCAAGGGAATCTCCTTTCTTGTGTTACTACTGGGAGCACGTGGGCTCTTCCCTGACCTAGATGGGGGGGAACGTGAGACAACCTCCGCGCCAAGTGACAAACAAAAATTCAGAAGCCTGGAGACACAGAAGCTCTTTCTCGGCGTACGGGTAAATCTTGTGCCGGACTCTCCCATGGCCCCGGGGAGAATCGAATGGCAGCGCACACGCGTCTTCCCTCAGTGCACACGCGTCTTCCCTCAGCGCACACGCGTCTTCCCTCAGCGCACACGCGTCTTCCCTCAGCGCACACGCGTCTTCCCTCAGCGCGTGCCGGCTGCTTGGGGGGGCTGTTCTGCTGGTGCCGGTCTGGGACTGGCCAGTCCTGAGAGTCTACCGGGACATGTTGCACTGGCAGAAAGCAGTCATTTTACACATTTATTCTCCTGCACCAAACTAGTTCCCTTGTAACTAATCTTGTTCTAGTGAAACAACAGAAGGGGTGGCATTAATCACAATTTGTGGGGGGGATAGTTATGTCTATTGTCTAATCTGGCTAATTGGCTTTTACATTATACAAACATTTTTTAAAAAAGCCACAGCAGAGAGAGAGAGAGAGAGAGAGAGAGAGAGAGAACGGAAGAGGGAGAGAGAAAGGGAGAGAGAGGAAGAGAGAGATTGCAAAATCTTACGGGTTTCGTAGAATCCCAGTGTGACTCTCACAGTAGCGTTGGATAAGTCAAGAAAGAGAAATACATCTTTACAGCAATCGTGAGGGTGACTTCAGATGATGGGGTTAAGTGGAATCGAACTTACAGAAGGCCCATCAAATGCAGGAGGGCTCCTCATGGGCGCGCGCAGCGTACTCAAGTTCTGCTCGGGCTCACCCTGCGCCGAGGATGTATTGCCGCTCTGACTTCCACATGCAGGCTTCCAATGTGCTTGGCTCCCCTGTGCCGCAGGGTTGGCTGAAGGGCGTACTGAGGCGTCCTTGGGTCCTCAGCTACTGGGTCCTACTCGCTGTCCCCTTCATGGCTTCTCCTTGCATGTAAGTCATTGGACATAACCCCACAGAAGCTGCTGGAACCAGAACACGGCGGGACGGTAAGAGGGAGGACGTCGGGAGTCGCTCAGTGACTACTCCGATTTTCCCCAAGCGCAAACGGAAATTTGTACCAAAAACAGACAGGCGAACAAACTCCAAACAAGCAACCAACCAAAAAACAGCATGGTCGTCCTGAGGCCTCTGAGCTCCCCACCCCGTGACCAGAGCCACTGTCACAGCCGTGTGTCCCTGCCCAGTGGCCCAGCCCAGTCTGGTTCTGACGAAACAGCAGTGACGGGAAATGATGAAGTGTTCAGGGAACGAGTGAAGCTGATGGACAGCTGAGCCCTTTGGTTGCGGCTCCGGGGCAGTTCTCTGGGTGATAATATTCTGGTCGGTTAAGTTCGATACATCTCTGCTTGAGGTGGTGCCAGGGACTCGCGGTGGTGGGAGCGTCAATCCACAGGGTGTCGGCAGGACCCGTTCGTCCTTACAGAGGGCTCTCCGGTGGCCACGACCCTGAGTTCGTGACTCCCACGCGATGGTCTATCAGATGTTGGTATCGCTTGACTCGCAGTTTCCTCTCTCCCGAAGCAGGCAAGTCCTCATCCTTCCGAGCGCCTCTCAGGGGTGCCATCTCTGGGCTTTGGAAAGCAAACGAGTGTACTTCTGCACCCCACAGGCTTTCGCGAGCCCATTAGCTCGTAATTGATTTATTGCAAATCCACCATGTGCCTGTACTCTGCAGGGCTCCGGACTTAATAATTTAACGGGGAGGGGCAAGCTCTGCCCCCAGGGAGCACGTGATCCAGCCAGAACGCTGCTCACGGAGCGGTACATGGGAAGCGGAACCTTCCATGAAGGGAAGCCTTCCGAAGCCACCGGTTGTCACGCTGCGGAATTGTTCCAACAGCTCCCTGTTTCCTCAGTTATCCGCTAGGCGTTCTCCGCGGGTTAGGCTTTTCCTAGGGAGCATATAAAATAGATGCTTATTTACTTAAATGTATATCTGAAGATAGAAGATAGATACGTATTATACATAGAAAACGGATGTTATAAACACGCAGCGAAGCCTCCGAGAAGCGGAGGAAGGTAGACACCGGATCTGGACAGACCAACAGGTACCACGCAGCGCAGAATCTGCGGTGGCCGGTACCCCAGGCGTGCCGAGGTTAGACGTGTCCTGGCTGCCCGGCTCCGGAGTCGGGGGAGGTGGGCCTCGCTCGGGCTCACCAGTTGTAGCAGCACAAGGGGGCTGCAGCTGTTTTCGACGAGGTGTTCCCGGGAGCGGACCTTGAGGTAAGGGCGCGGATGGAGGTAACTTTTGCACGAAAGGGTGCGCAGTAGGGTTCCCACATCAATAATGGACGCCCAGGTGCGTTTGGATTTGCTATAAGCAACAAGTAAGATCTTGGCGTAACTGGGTCTCCACCTCACACTGGACAGACTTAGACTAAAAATGAATAGAAACAACAAACCAAAGGAAACCTGCTATTGAGCTGATATTCATCCATAATGGGGTGCCTTGTAGTGTTGTGTTTCTAAGGTCTGGAGAGCACAGTGAGGGGGTGGTGGGAACGTGGGAAGGAAGTGGGAACAACCCACGCGGGGGCAGTTTCAGAAGCCTGGACTCAGCTGGCCCCGGGGGCTCTGCAGTGCGCTCACCCCGCGGCGTCGGGTTTCTCGAAGGACAGACTCCTGTGCTCTCCTCTACATCATGCCGGCCCGTCACGGAGGACACTGCGTGTATGTGGGTGGGAGGAGGTGGATAGTGGGAGGAACTAAAACTCACAACTCGCAGGCACTTCCTTGGAAAGTCCAGGAACGGTCAGCTAGTACATCCTGCAAACACGAGGGATGCGCGCAGACTTGGTGCAAGGACAGGAAGAGAAATGGCCGTGGCCGTACTATGCGCTACAGTATCTTTGGAGGATGGACATTTCCTACCAAGCTCCAGGGAAGGGGAACTAGAGCCGGCGCACACTGTCCTGGAGCCAGGTTCTGGGGATGGGCAAAGGGCATCCCCTTGGCTTGGTCTGGGCCACGTGCCTCCACCCCAAGGCTTCCGATTGCCCCGCCCCAGTCTCATGGCCTCCGGACTGCAGCTCCCAACAGAGGACCTGATTGGAGGAGTGTGGCAGGGTCAGCCAGCCACCCGGGACCACGGCGGCTCCCCCTGCATAAATGCACTTCGTCTTTTCACACCATCAGGGGCGAAAATCAGAGACAGAAATATGTTCTCCATTTAATGATTTTTTTCATCCAATGTCCCTTGAGTACCCACCAGGTGCGCAGTGTTTTCCAGAACTGTCCAGTTCTATCTTCATGACCCGGCCCACCGAGCACCCAGAAAGTCCTATCACGCTCCTGTTCCCAGTTCCCCAAAGCCTTCCCGTCACGTTGGAGCATGTCCCCAAACCCCCAGAGCCCTGCTCCACAGCCTGGTCCCGGCGGCCCCTCCTCTCCTGCCCGGATCCCTAGGACAGCCTGGACAGGTCACTGCCCCGTGAGCACGTGAAGGTCATGCCCCCTGCACGCCTCGGTGTTCTCTCTGCCTGGAACCTCCTTCCCCAGAACATCCCCAGGAAAATGGTGGTTTAGTCCTTCACTGAGGTGTCTGTTCCTCTCCCCCCGCCAAAGCACGCTTCCCCGATCTCACGGCATGCATAGCGACAAAGCCACCCCCTCTCCGTCAGCTCCTGTCTGCGATCCTGTCCCTCACAGGGATGTCACTGAGACTAGAACATGTGTGTGCGCTCTCTCTCTCTCTCTCTCTGTCTCTCTCACACATGTATGGGGATGCTATACGCATATAGGAGCATCTCCCTGAGGGCAATGCTTCGTACTGTGCTCGGTGCTGGGGCTCAGGCCCCAAAACAGTCTGCATGTAGTCAGTGTTTGAAATATCAGTTGAAATAGAGAGAGAAGGAGGAGGGAGGGAGAAGGGAGGAGGAGGGAGGGAGGGAGGACATCCTAGATTAACAGGCGCAGAAAGTGATAAGAGGTCAGGTACCTTGTCCTCATCTTCCTTCTGTCTTCCCAATGTCCCCACCTCCTCGCTCAGATAACAGCCTGTGTGTCTTCAGGGGAGGCTGCAGCCTCAGAAGGGGAGGTGCTGTTGCTTCTGTCCCATCCCCCTCGCCCCCAGGTGCGGGCACACCCACGGTGTGGGCATGGCCCTGCTTCTCCGCAGACCCCTGCTGCAGACCGCCGAGGGTCCCGCCTCCAGCCCTGCTGCCCCCACGCCGCCCTCGTATCCAGGTGGTTGGACCCTGGGAGCCCCGGCTCCTGCTCACCGTGGTCCCCCCTTCCCAAGCCCCAGCTTTGTTCCATCAGTAGCATTTTCTCGACTCAGTATCATGGTGTCAGCAGATTCTCAAGCTTAAGAAGCCATGGATGGATGATGCATCAACAGAGCAAAAAACAGAAAACTTGATTAAGGGAAGTGCTGTTACCACGTCCACCTCGCTAGGCCCCCTGGCCTCGCGCGTTCAGCTCTGACTATCAGTGGACACGTTACGGGCCGTATGATATTGGCATCAAAGAGAAGGAGTCTGACCACGTGGGGAGCAGGTAAAACATCTATACTTTTAAATTGTTAAAATAATAATTCCCAGCATATGGAATGGGCTGTGGAAACCAGAAAGGGTTTGCTACATTGCGACGTACTGTTAACCTAAGAACTCAGACGTTTGTTGTATACATGGAGGTTGCTGCTCTAAATTTTTTTTTTTTTCTGTGATGTTTGGTGGCTGGAAAACTCGAAGGATGTGTTACTGCCTGTCCTTGCCTTTGGTGTGCGGCAGGGAGCCCCGCGGCTGGAAGGCAAGGGGGTTGTCCCGGGAATGAGGGCTGCTCACAGCGGCGGAGTTGGGGTGCTTTCCCCATCCCCGGTGCTACTAGGCAGTCACGTGGCCCGACTTGCCCAATAACATGAACAGAGCCTGTGAGAGTCACTTCAGCAACAGAGCGTTGCAGGCCAGTGGGCTTTTTTCTCCTTCCCTTCACTTTTTCTTGCTTCTCACATTTTTTTTTTTATCTTTTTGTATCATGAGGAAGTTCCAGTCAGCCGTGGGTGTAAATAGTGAACTCTGCTTTGCTAAGTGCCTGGGTGGGGGCTACTTGTTGCTGCAGCATAAATGAGCTGGTCCTGACTGGGACAAGGACGGCAGCACCGTCGGGAGAGAATGCCCGCAGGCGTGCTGTTCTGTTATAGACGCACCCGTCCCGGCGGGAATGACGGGGTGGTTTTAGAGGGATGGGCACCAGCGGGCGTGCTGTTCTGTTATAGACGCACCCGTCCCGGCGGGATGATGGGGTGGTTTTAGAGGGACGGGCACTAGCGGGCGTGCTGTTCTGTTATAGACGCACCCGTCCCGGCGGGAATGATGGGGTGGTTTTAGAGGGACGGGCACTAGCGGGCGTGCTGTTCTGCTATAGACCGCACCCGTCCCGGCGGGAATGACGGGGTGGTTTTAGAGGGACGGGGCACTAGCAGGTGTGCTGTTCTGTTATAGACCGCACCCGTCCCGGCGGGAATGACGGGGTGGTTTTAGAGGGATGGGGCACTAGCAGGTGTGCTGTTCTGTTATAGACCGCACCCGTCCCGGTGGGAATGACGGGGTGGTTTTAGAGGGACGGGGCACTAGCGGGCGTGCTGTTCTGTTATAGACCGCACCCGTCCCGGCGGGAATGATGGGGTGGTTTTAGAGGGACGGGGCACTAGCAGGTGTGCTGTTCTGTTATAGACCGCACCCGTCCCGGCGGGAATGATGGGGTGGTTTTAGAGGGACGGGGCACTAGCGGGCGTGCTGTTCTGCTATAGACCGCACCCGTCCCGGCGGGAATGACGGGGTGGTTTTAGAGGGACGGGGCACTAGCGGGCGTGCTGTTCTGCTATAGACCGCACCCGTCCCGGCGGGAATGACGGGGTGGTTTTAGAGGGACGGGGCACTAGCGGGCGTGCTGTTCTGCTATAGACCGCACCCGTCCCGGCGGGAATGATGGGTGGTTTTAGAGGGACGGGGCACTAGCGGGCGTGCTGTTCTGTTGTAGACCACACCCGTCCCGGCGGGAATGATGGGTGGTTTTAGAGGGACGGGGCACTAGCGGGCGTGCTGTTCTGCTATAGACCGCACCCGTCCCGGTGGGAATGATGGGTGGTTTTAGAGGGACGGGGCACTAGCGGGCGTGCTGTTCTGTTATAGACGCACCCGTCCCGGCGGGAATGAGGGGGTGGTTTTAGAGGGACGGGGCACTAGCGGGCGTGCTGTTCTGTTATAGACCGCACTCGTCCCGGCGGGAATGACGGGGTGGTTTTATAGGGACGGGGCACTAGCGGGCGTGCTGTTCTGTTGTAGACCACACCCGTCCCGGCGGGAATGAGGGGGTGGTTTTAGAGGGACAGGGCACTAGCGGGCGTGCTGTTCTGTTGTAGACCACACCCGTCCCGGCGGGAATGAGGGGGTGGTTTTAGAGGGACGGGGCACTAACTTACTTCTCATGGTCTTTGCAACCCCTGAGCTAGCCCTGTTCGCCTTGAACCCCTGTTCTAATGTGGAAAGAGCTGCTGCCCGGGGGTGCCAGCACACTGTCCAGGGCAAGCTCCGACGACTTCTGGACAGATTTGCTCTGGAGACACACCCATGCCCTTGAGTCTGTGTGTGTCAGGTTTGACTCAGTAACTGAGAATCCTAGGACTTGACCTTCATTTGGGATGCAAGGCTTCAGATTAATAATAAAAGTGTGCTGATTTGAAGCAAATATGTATGTGTGTATGGGACATGTATGTATGTGGTGTATGTGTGTGTGTATGGGACATGTGTGTGTGTTGTGTGTGTGTGCATGTGGTGTGTGTGTATGAGATGTGTGTGTATTTGTGTGTGTATGTGTGTGTGCATGTGGTGTGTGTGTATGAGATGTGTGTATGTGTGTGTATGTGTGTGTGTGCATGTGGTGTGGGCGTATGGGATGTATGTGTATGAGATGTGTGTGTATATGGTATATATGGTATGTGTGTATATGAGATGTGTGTGTATGTGTGTGTATGAGATGTGTGTGTGTGGTGTGTGTGTATGAGGTGTGTGTGTATGTGGTGTGTGTGTGTATGAGATGTGTGTGTATGTGGTGTGTGTGTGCATGAGATGTGTGTATGTGCATGTAATGTGTGTGTGGTGTGTGTATGAGATGTGTGTGTATGTTGTGTGTGCGTGTATGTGGTGTGTGTGTATGAGATGTGTTTGTATTTGTGTGTGTGTGTGCATGTGGTGTGTGCGTATGGGATGTGTGTGTGTGTGGTATGTATGTATATGAGATGTGTGTGTATGAGGTGTGTGTATGTGTGTGTATGTGGTGTGTGTGTGTATGAGATGTGTGTGTGTATGTGTGTGTGTACTTAGAACTCACCAGGAATCACAGCGGTTTTCTGAAACTTGAACCGAAATGTTTGTCTGTGGGTGCAGGGAAGAGTCTGCCATCACTGATTCTAGAATGTCCGGTCCCGGCGGTGCTGACAGGGAGAGGTACCGGGTCAGCCTCATTGTCTCTGCCTGTTGCCAGGACAGGAGCCCGTCCTGGCCCGCCCGTGTCCCACACTCCCGCTGCCCACCCCTCAGGCCCTGCCTGCTCCGTCTCTTCCTGCGGGTTCTGCCCTGCGGGCCCCCTACTGACGGATGGAGAGCGGGCTCCCGTCTCCTGGTGCCTCACGCATCCCTCGGGTGCAGAGACGATTCGGCAAATCCCAGAGAGCTTCCGACTGCCACCGTCTGCTTGCATCACCCAGAAAACCAAGGCTACGGGCCACGTTCCTTCCTTTCTACTTCCGGACCCTCCTGCCCTGAGCTCCCTGCTGGCTCACAGCTGCGGACACGAGTCTCCCTGCAGGGGGTGGGGACCATGCTGCTGCGGGCGCTGCAGGGGTGCTGTGCATCGGGTAGGGGTGCGTGGGAGCTGGAGAGAGGATCACAGCCGATGGGGAGGAGTCAGCAAACACGTGAGGTCTCATGAGCCCCATGACATCACCTTTGTCGTAATGCATGTCCTGTGTGGACAGAGCTGCGAGAACGCTACAAAACATACATGTGTATACATATATGCATGCATGCATGTGTGCATGCCTCAAACCTCGGTTGTTTGCTTTCTTTCCAAACACCTGAGTCTGTGGGAATGATAAGGAAACAAAGAACACAGGGACAACGGACTCCGCCCGGCCTCATTGTCACTCGCATGGGAATCCGAGCAGCGGTCAGTGTGGTGATTAGAACGTGACTTTGCTGCCGAGACAGGAGTGTGACACCCCTCCTCCTCACCCTTCACCCCACACCTGCTTTCTCTGGCCGGTATTCCGCTTCAAACCCCCCAAATTCCAGGCATAACTGACGGCCACTTTAGCGTGTTCAAAGAAATCCTTCTGGACAAAATTTTTCATTAATTTATTTTTAGCCAGAGAGAAACAGGTGATAACCTTTAAAAGTAAGTAAATGGATTGGTAAAGGAAAAGGCAAACACAGAGGAATGGATTAGTCATGTTTCTTTTATATCACTGCCCTGGAAGTTCAGCATTTTTCTGTGATTTTTTATTTTCGTCTTGTTCACCACCACAGAGGACACGCGACCATAAAGTGGGGGGTGGGCACCTGGGAGAGTCTCGGGGGTGCAGGGGGCAAAGCCCTGCCTACCTGAGGCATGCTTAAAAGACTAATAGACTCAAATACATCTTTGTGGGGACATTTTAATTAAATTCCTTAATATAAACTTATTGAGAGCTCCTATGTGTTGAGCCTCCTAAAATCAGACAGACTGGCCACCTTTGGAGAAGGTTAGTCTGGGGACGTGGCGGGATGGGGAGGAGCTAACGAAGCTTGGGCGCCCTCCCTGGGAGAGGATCTTCAGTGATCACTGCACTAATTCTCCACGACACCCGTGCTTGGCGTCCGTGGCCCTGCTTTGAGGTGGGGAAGCCGACGTTCAGAAATGAGGAAATCAGATCCATACCGTCCAACTCCTTGGTAGTTAAACCTGGATTCACTGAGCCATAGAAACACACAGAAGGTGTCCTGGGCTCAGACCAAGGACAGGCAGCATCTTCCTGGCGGGGTGGCGTGATTTCTCAGAGGCTCCGACGACCAGATGACTCTGTGGACAGACGTCGAGGCGATGAAGGGATTCGACCAGGAAATGAGGAGGGGTTTCTGGGGAAGAACACGGCATGAGGAGATGAGGGGGACAGGAGCGATCAACTCTAGATCGAGCCTGGTCGCAGAGACGGGGTTCGAGCGGAGTGTGGGGTGTGCGCAGGGAGCAGCGAGCAGGCAGGGAGAGGTCGGTCTGGTCACGTCAGAGGGACGAAAACCACGAAACATTTAGTTTACACACCCCTGGAGCTTGTGTGCCCAACATCGCTACGATCAGTATTTGTTTGGAATGTCAACCCATCCGAGGGGAGAAGTCCCTCAAACAGCTCCCTGGGCAACACCATGGAGATGGAACATTTGGAACATTCTGGAAACAGAGGGTACCTCACCACGGCAACTGGAGAGCCCGCCCCCATAACTAGTGAGCATATGAGGGCCGAGAAATGTGCCTCTGACCTCCACAGGAATTAAAAATACAAGCCGGGTGGGGTTTGAAGCCCTGAGATTGTAATACGCGGGAGCTGTTTGGACCATAGGTGGTCCCATGGAGAGTGACGGGGAACACATGGCGGGAGAGGACGGTCACCCCACCTTCTTAGGGACTTCGCCTGTCTCCCCACCCCGCAGATACTTCAGGCTGCGAGTTCCGTTCCCAGTGAATCCGGAGGCTCCCCCAGCCCCGCGCAGGGGCACGGCCTTGCCCCATCCTGGCGGTGGGCAGAGAGGTTCCCTTCCATTCGGCCGTGGGCTCCGTGGCCAGGGCCTGCGGCAGACGCATGCCACCCGCGCTCAGCACGTGCCCGTTGCTGACACCTGCCCTTCGTCCTCCCGCCGGCCCCGGGAAAGGCCATGCTTTGCCCTTAGCCCCAGGAGAGCGAGACAAACTGGCCAGACCTGGACCCAGGCCACAGCATGAAGACCGTCCGCCCCAGACCGCCCGAGTCCGGCCTAGTCCCAGCACAAGGGGCAGAAAGGAGTGACGACCTTTGTAGCCACCGGGTCGCTGCGGGTGCGTTGGTGGCCTTAGTGACAGCTGACAGAGCAACGTCCACGTTGAGCACCTGGTTGGTTAGCAGGGGCCCGCACCGCGCCCGGCTCTGGGTGGCAGGGAGCGTCCGTGTGTCCCGCCACACGCGCGACGCAGGTGAGCTGAGACGCTGGCTGATGTGGCAGCTTTGCTCACCGCCAGGTCGGGCGGGAGACACACGGACTGCGCTGTGTGAGGAAGGTGTTTAAGCAGCATCTCTGTGTCCACTCTGGGGTGAGTTTCAGCAGCTACCTGGCTCCTGCCACCAACTCTGTTCTGCCCAGCAGACGGAGTTCAGAGCCTATACCCAGGATTTAAAAAAAAATATGTATTTGAAAAAATGTCCTGTAAAGAGTCATAAGAAATGGATAAAATCTGTAGGGAAACCCATTTATTTCTCCAAAGTACTTTCATTTTAATTTCCTCTGAAGTCGATTTTCTCTCCAAAGCATCCCATGATGGAGAGGAGACTAATAGAAGGTAAGTAAATAAATAAATAAAATGTGTTTTCAAAAACAATTATGAAGTAAGACATTCATACTGAAATAAAGTGGAGCTATTATGAGCTTTGCTCCCCCCCATTTTGCCCTGCAAGGACTAAGTCCCTCAGACGGCGCTCGGCGCTCTTCAATCTCCGCGTGGTCCACACCGAGGAGGCGACGGGGAGAGACTCCTGCATAATTTATTAAACGGCTCCCTGTGTAGTGTATTTGCCCTAATTCAATAACATCGCACAATTATAATTTGACTTTTAATATATTACAGTTATTTATTAAATTTTTAAATTGGTTTCAGAATTGCTTTCAGCAGACTCTCAGCTCCGTGTTAATAATGGAGCTGTACAAAATGAACTCTTTTAGGTCTCCTGTGTCTTTAGGAGAGTCTGGAAATTGCACTGGGGGACAGACGTGGAAAAGGGCACGCACACCCTCCCGTGTGCCCGGCCACGCTCACGCCCGGGGCAGGTGGGCGGCTGCGAACCGTGTGCCCGGCTCTGCTGTTGCAGCTCCAGACGGCTGAGGTCTCGTCTGAACTGCTCAGACCTCCCTCGAACACAATGTATTCTTAGGGGGGAAATTGCTCTGTTTCTCTTTTTTCCTCCACAAGCAAGTTTGAAATTCACAGCAGGAAGCGAGATGAAGCCAGGCTTTGTTTTCATAAACACGTACTATCAACAAATAGGATCATTCGAAAGCGGATCATTAGAATACGCATTAGAAGCCCTGCTTTATGAATTCAGCACCCCCTTTACCCATCAGGGGCATCAGTGCATAAGCTCCAGTGCAGAGCTGCGTCGCACCTGGCAGAGAGCAGGGAGCGGTCCTGACGTCCCGACTGAGTCGGGAGAGATTGCTGTGTACGCCAAGTGCTTAGGAAATTTTAAAAAATGCATTTATAGGTTTCGTCTCAAAAGCTCTATTCCTTTAACTCTTCATTGCGCAAGCATAGTGATCACACGCCTGTTTGGAAAATGAAATTCATGCTCCCTGTGGGGGTCCTCGGGGTTCCGTTTCCTCCCAGCCATCTTCTATACCCCTGTTAATTCTGTAACCATGTGGACAAATTCCTTCTCATTCTGCCTTTCATGCTTTGCTAAGTTTTCTTGGGACAAAAAGCGCTTTCTCTTATCGCTAGAACTCAAGGGAAAGCAACCGTCCTTCTAGAGCCTTCTCTGAGCTTCTCATCAGGATCAGGTAACTTGGCATCTGCGTGACTGCGACACCCCACCTCCATCTCCCCCGTATCATCTGCTTGGAGCATCTGGTGTCCTGTGCACAGGGATACGGACCCCATTAGATGCTGGGCTTCCTGAGCCCTGGACACGCCACTTTGGTACCGGCAACACCTGGGATAGTGAATTTACAGAGGAATTACTTGGTAACTGTTGTGTTTAAATTGAATGTGGATACAGTTGCACTGATATATGTAGAGTTGCACGCAGAATCCAGAAGTAGTAGTTTGCATAACCACCAGAACAAACAACAACACGTCCCGAGGACTGTGCGAAGCGCATCGAGCATGTGGATGTTGAAGAAGAGTCAAAGTTGGGAGACGTGACCTCCCGGCCGAGGTTCTCCAATATTTTGTTGGTGATTTTCCCCCAAGCGTCAGCCCAGTTGGGAACGGAGGCAGTGGCGTGGGGCTGAGCCTGGAAGAGGAACGATGGGCATCTGGCTGAAAGGGAACGTGGGGTCTGAGACCGGACAATGTAGGGGTCACTTCATTACTGATCCCTGAGAAACAGGCCCCCGAGGTCTGAATGAGTGACGCCCAGGCTCATCGGAGCCAGGCACGTGTGAGCAGAGCGAGTCAATGACCTGGGTCTGTGGCCTGAGCTAAAATGTGCACCACGCTCCATCGCAGACTGACCCAGAATGATACTTGCCCGGGAGAGGCACAGACCACGGGACCACGGGCTTAGAGGACTGAATGGATCTCCACCCAGCACTGAGCGGAGCAGATCACCCCGTCTGGGTGTGCAGGAGACCCACCTCGCCAGCAGTGCCGGGCTCGGAGACCTGAGCTGAGGTTGGAGCTGCCACAGCTGGATGAGACCCATTCGTGGTCTGAAGCCATCTGGGTTGGTTGTCTGCCAGACAGAAACATCAACATTCCCCATAACGTTACACCAGGGCCCCGTGCCCACACTCAATTCCAATGTACTCAGCGCACACACACGCACAACCAGGTCTCAGCTGTTATAGCCGCTCTCCCCCAGGTGAAGACACTCGAGCCCTCCGAAAAGAGCAACAAATCCTGCCTCACGGATGAGCTTCGACACACAAGTTCATACCTGACAGGCCATGGCAGTGTTCAGGGACAACTGGACAACCAGAGAAGGAACAAGCACTCTGCCGATCACTGGAAATTAAGTCGTTCTGAAAAGATGCCTGAATGATGTGTTTGCAGAGAATTGTCTCAACATGATGTTTAAAAGGAAGATTTGTCTTTTCTCTTAGTGCCTCCTTCCCGTGAAGAGAGGGCCGAATTGAGAATCTCTCGAGTCCTGGGACAGGCGCCGCGGGAGCACCTTAGGATGTTTGCACGCGCGTGAGCTCGCGGGCGCTTTGAGCCGTGCGCAGAGGGACGCCGGCAGGGCCCAGGAGCACCGCGTCCGGCCCGATCAGAGACGAGCCCGCCGTGTGCCCGTGGGGTGGCCTTCGCCCACGCTTCTGTGTCTGACAGTGGACGAACTAGACGGATGTGTTTTAAGAAGTTTTATAAGTTTCGAGATCTTCGCTATTCCACATTTTAAACAACGACCATAGGATGCATGTATTTGTAAAAATCACAGAGTCCAGAAGTGTGAAATCTGAAATGAGAAAGTACACCGTTTTCTTGCATTTTGGGCCACCCCGACATCGCCTCCTTTGTTGATCCCATCCCTGAGACCTTCCTTGATGTTCTCCTGACATTTCGCGGTCACTCAGACACACATGTGTCCGGGTGAGGCCGTCCTCAGAGCCTCAGACCTTCCAGGGCCGCGCCGCTTGGTTTCTCAGCGGGCGCCAAATCGGTGATTTATTTCTCCAGTGGTGCGTGTTCTAAAAATGGCTCCTTTGCACTCAAAAATTAGTAGCCTTGATTATTTCCACTCCAGTTCTACCTTTCAAGCTCTAATTTAGACGAGGATCATCTTACATGTGATCATGGGACTAAACCATGTGCCTGAAATCACTCACGGAGACTCCGAATCCCAGTTCTGCCAGGGCCTCCTGGCACGGCTGCCCCAGCGGTGCCCAGGTAGGTGTGGTCTTTCTTCAAAACACCAGACGTCGGCAAACAACCGACCTAAATAAAACCAGCCCTTATGCGTTATATCCAGTGTCTCTATTTCCCCTTCTGTATCTGCTCTGGTGCTCTGCCCTCTCTCTGTGATGAGCCCTCGTATTTTCTTCAAAAGAAAAATGTACACACACACACACACACACACACACTCAACTCAGAGTCTCACCATGTTTTGTTTTGTTTTTCTTTTCCTGGGAAGTCTGCTGTTTCTGAAAGCAGCCTCTGCTGTCTGCTACGTGGCAGACAAGGAACACGCGAGCTGTATCCGAAATGGAAAACACGGCCCCTTCCCGAACCACCCGCGTTCCCAGGGGTGACCTGAGAGCGGTGTCCGGGACGTCGCGGCCTGTCTCCTGAGAACCGAGCCCTCACTGCTGCCTGAGCGCACCCCGCACCCCGACTGCCCTCGCACGTCCGCACAGCGTCCCCGCAAACGAGCGCCCCGCTCCGCCCCATCCTCCTGGCATCTCCAGCTCTGCGGTGAGGAAACCCAGTCACTAGGATGCAGGTGATCGTGGGGAAGGGACCAAACCAACAAGGGTTGGGAGCCCAGGCCCGCGCTTCCTCGGACTTGGACCTCTCCGCCCGGGCGAGGCTCTGTGCCAATGAGACAGGAAGCCCAGAGAAGGCTCGGCAGAGCCGGGACCCACGCGGGCCTCTCTCCCATCCAAGTCCTCGGCTTTCAGGGACGGCGTCCGAGCGAGCTGAGTCCCGGCTGTGTTTTCCTTCTGATGCATTTGCCAGAGTCGAAGGAACGGATGGAGGTTAGCGAGGACCTTCAGTAGCCGAAGAGGGTACTTTTTAGAGTGCTAGTTACCGGAAGGACTTAGGGTTTTGAGAGAAGCAGGCCAGCTACCGACTCGTGGCCTGACCCCAAGCTGTGCCCCCTTGGACGCCCACCCAGAGCCCTGAGCCTCAGATCTCATCCGAGTCACGAGCAAACGGACGCCCACTTGCAGGTGGCACTGGCTGGGACTCCTAACGAAACCAACCTAAGTGCAGAGGGCGATGGGCAGCAGGTGCTCTTGTAGAGACCAGTGGGCAAAGCCTGCCGTTAACAACATCTCACACTGTAGAACACGTGTTCCAGCAGGACGGGCGATCTAGGCTGAGGTCGGCGCTGGCTAAGTACTGAGCCTGGGGCAACTCGTGTCCTTGTTCTGCTCTGCGGTGTTTTCTGGTCTGAGAAACAGAGGCTCAGTCTTAGCTCTGAGATGGCCAGGAGTCAGTGAGATGTACATGGGATGTCGGGGGCACCGCCAGGACCTTGACCTTGACTCAGTCCCCGTCCCCCGTGCCTCTCCTGTCTTCACCAACACAGAATGAGCGGAGGGCGGTCAGCACGGTAAGAGGTTCAGTGTAGACAGTTCTCCTTAAAGACAGAGCCTAGTGCCTGGCTGCGTGACCTCATTCTGGTCACCGAAAGGTTGCCAGTTCGATTCCTGCTCAGGGTACATGACCAGGCTGTGGGCATAATCACCAATAGGGAACGGGCAGGAGGCAGATGATGGATGTTTCTCTCTGACATCGCTGTTTCTCTCTCTCTCCCTCTCCCTTTCTCTCTCTCTCAAAAAAGACAGCTCTACTTACTGTAGGTGTGAGGGCTGATCCCCTTTTCTAAGAGGGCTTGCTGTCCAAGCAAAGAAAACATCACCCCAGTACTGACCTTCCTACATTCTCAGAACTCAAGGAACCGATGGCTGTCCTGGGCTGACTTTCTCTTAGTGAGATTAACTATACAGCAGTCCAATTCCAGGTCTCCATCTGCTGGAGAATGGCCCAGGGACCGCATCCAGGAGAGACAGACCCTCCTAAGGGAATGACTGAGTCGTTTACTTGTGCAAGTCTCTGCGAGAAATAAGTCCCGTGACTTCGTCTCTGCCTCTGGCACTGAAAAAAGAAACTATGGATTTTCCATAGTTTTCCAAGACTAGCTTTCTAGCTAAATGATTTAAGATTCTGACAGCCCGTAATTTCATGGCTCTGGGGTTCTAACTCTGTGGTCATAAAGATTCAAATGTTTAAAGTCTACTAACCTGAAATTTTAGCACGCGGCAGGGCTATGATTGATGCTCTCTCTTCCACCTCTGACAAGGCTTTAGATATTCCGCTTAAATATCTGGAGTCTACGTATCATGCCCGACTGCCCACGGACCCTCTGGGACTTCTAGCAAGCCTCTTCCTCTTCCAATCTAGATCCTAAAGTCAATAAATCCCGTATAAGTCCACGTGACTTCATACCGAATGAACTGCACACCTATGTGCCATATATTTTGAAAATTAATGCTGGTTATGCCTTTACCAAAGCCAATTTTAATGTGTAATGTAACCTAAGGGGATGAACGCCTGATCCAGAAATAACTGGGTTTTAGCCTGAAAGGCAACCCCCAGTTTATCAGTGTCTCCTTCCATGCTCCCATTTTGACATTGCGCATCTAGGACATCTTCCTCCTGGGAGCTTACCTGGGTTAACCAGCGATACTCTCCAAGCACACGGATCTCAGCGGTGATTTTCCCTTTAATGACGTAGTAACTCTCTAAACCTTTGCGTCCACGCCCTGGTCTTCAGGGGGTTTGTTAGAGAGCACGTTCCTAGATGGGAAGACCCCAGTGTAAACAATGGGCGAGGACAAGTGTGCAAAGCTGGGTGCACTGGGGCACACTTGCAGTCTGACACACTGTGCACCGCTGGATGGAGGCACCACTAGGTGGCGGTGTTGCCCTGCGGTCCAGGACAGGGCTGGTTCCGGGCTCACCGGTCCACCATGGTCAGTGCGAAATCAGCCGACCTTTCCGGAAGTGCTTCGGTTCTGCGAGCAGGTGAGCTCCCTGTCACTTCCCCTCTGAGAAGGGGACACGTTTCACAAGGGGTACTAGATGCGAGAAGACCTGATCTTGCCAAAATATAGGGATGTTCCCAAGGGAAATACCCTCCCAATACCCCCTAAATTGCAGTCGTTTGTTTCGACGTGGAATTTGAATCTATTTTGTACAATGTGGACTATGACACCAACCTCTTCGTCCTTCTGTTGACATCAACAGCCAGCACCCTTTTAAAGCCGGTGTTGGCTACGTCTGAGTTGCGGTATCGTTATACGTGGGATGAGGGCTGGGCTTGCGTGTCACTAAGGTGACATTTTCCTCAGAGGCCGTGCGTCCCCGAGCTACAATCTGCAGGGACTGTGGTCGGGTTTGAGGCTCCGTCTCTGCACATCTGTGGCCCGTGGCCCCGTGCACCGGGCACTGAGGTGTGGGACTGCTTCCTGCTGGCCCAGTCTGGGCACAGTGGGCCTGTCTGGGTGAAACGCACCAGGACAGGAGGGGGTGACGTGTGTTTCTCGCGTCAGCATCCAGCACCAATATAATGCAAGCCACGTTGCATAATTTACATTTTTCCAATAGTTACATTTTTTTTTAAGTAAAACAAAAGGGGCAGTTAACTTCAGTACCGCACTTATGTCCCCCAACACACCTAGAGGGCTGCATTTCCACCAGCGACCACAGGGCCACGTGCTCAGGAGACCACACCCGTTCTTCCCTGTGCGCTAAATCTTCCACCGGGGGTGCGGCGCACACCTCGGTCCAGATGCCCTGCCTTCGTAGGAAATACAGGATCTGCACTTCAGTTTCATAAAAATGGCCGTTGCAAAAGTCGACTGATGTACCCCAGTTGTCACCAATGTGATTAAACATTTTCCAATAGCTGGATGAGTATGAGTTTCGAAAATTTAAACTGAAGGAACTACAATGAAGTAAAACAAAAAATTCAGTTCTTCAGAGGTACATGCCATGTAGCCAGTGTTTCGTGACCACGAGACACTACGAGCTGCTGGCCTTAAAACACGAGGCTTTGTTCTGCTGCAGAAGTCTCTTGCTATTAAGAAAAGGCGACAATCCATCCATAAGACCCGGGAACACCCTGAGCCGAGAACAACTGTTCCTTTGGCTCTGTCCTTCTCCACCACGTGACTGGACATCTTTGGAAGTAGGCCTCCTACTCTATTCTTACTAAGTCTAACGCAGGGCTTGCTATAGGGCAGGAGTTTGATGAATAGTTATCGACTTAAATTGAACGATGCAGCTCTTTGCAGATATAATCTATTCTGTGAGCATTAATGAAATGCATTAATTATTATTACTATTTGCTGGCACTCATCAACGGTGACTGCTAGTTGACTGGTATTGAGTTGAAGTCTCCCCGTGACCCCGATTATCCCAACTCGAGTGGAGTTCCCAGAGATGACCACGGTCAGTCCGTTGGACAAAGAGAGGGGAAAAAAAAGACACTCACATTTTATTACGTTTATAGTCTTCCCCTGACAATTATCAAACTTTACGAATCTCAACCTCATTACGTTTGGACAGGAGCCAAGTGTCTTCAGGATAGAGAACTAAAAATTAACGACAGGGAATTGCTGGGAAGGCAAGCTGTGGAAAGAAGACATATGGTTGATGATGACACGTTATTGCAGAAAGTGCAGTAGTTTGCACAGCGCTGGAGACGGGTGCTGGACGGGCCACTATGTCATGTGGCGGAGCTGGGGACAGGGTCCCTGGATGCTGCATTGCTCTCTGCTCTCGCTCGGTCCTGCCTGGCACGCATCATTGTTTCCTGCTTGGTGAGGGGCGGGACCGAGGGGGGCATTGTCCCAAACCGTAATCAGAGAGAATCGCAGGGCAGGTGTTCTTCTCCATTCCCTGTAGGTCGACCCCCGCTGGGTCTGAGCTGGGCACACCCGCGTGGGCCGTTTGAACACCATACGCCCCACTCACCCTCGGGTGCGGAGATGGCTGCACTATTCAACCCTTGAGCCCAGAAGAGTGATGTCGTTTTTCTGGAGTCAGGAAATGATGGGTTTTCTCTTGTTAAACACACAAATCGTGTCTGTCCCAATGTTCATCCCAGGAAAACCCCCTGCGCATGTTAGATGCAGAAGCTTCGTGGCCCGGAGTGGACAGAGGGCTCTACATGAATGTCGAGGAAACAAGACGAGAGAACTTGACTTGAGCATCAGCACCTAGAATTAAAAATGTTTAAAGCCGCAGCCACTTGCCTTGTGCACCTTGACAAAGGGACATCTGTCAGGGGCAACGCACCTCTTAGGAGACACAACCTTTTAACTGGCAATGGGATTTCAAGTACTTTATCCAAGTGGAAGGAGTCTGGGTGGGGACGAAACATTAACTAAAACCAAAGTGGAGTTAGAGAGACAGGCTGCAGAACTCGCCCTGGCCTGCCTGCGTCACATGGGTCCTGTCAGGGGCTCCTTAGAACAGAAGGGCCAACATCTCAGAGGCATTTCACGGTCAGCAGGCTTGGCCACTGGATTCTGGAACAGAGGTTTGCGTCTCAGAGCTTACCAGGTTCTTTCTAGAACCTGTTTAGAACTGGGTGTAGGTCAGTCCAAATTCAGGGTAAGTTGGTGGAAGAAACACACACACACACACACACACACCTGTGAGCAGAGCTTTTACTAGGTGGCTCCTCCTGTCTCTCGGAGATCCGACGTGAGGACTGCCTAGACGTGACCAACCCAGACACCTCGGGGTGCAGTGCCCAGAGAGAGAGAGGAATCTCCTTCCGTGTGTTTCCACATGGCTGGTCAAAGGCAAGACAAAGCGTCTTTCTTTAAATCATGCTCTGAATCGCCAAGGCTTAGGAGGAGAAGGACAGCCTCCAAGGACGGAGCAGTCCTGCGTATGAGCCCCGTCTCGTGTCCTTCCTGGGACTGGGTTGAGGTTCTTGCTGCCAGGTCTAGTCTGGCCCCCTCCCCGGTGGGGGAAGCTCTGTGCCCCCCTTGGTTCAGCTCAGTCTCCCCGTCTCCCTTCTCCTCCTGTGCCCAGAGGGACAGGGTGGACAGCACACCTCGTTCTGTAACATGGAGCAAAGCCTCAAATAAGGTTCATTGATGAGACTGAGAATCTGCATTTGCAGAGGCCGGCGCCCGGGTGTGACTGCGTGGATGCCACACACATTTGGGTGTGAGACCGTACAACTGGTCAGCGGACGTTGCCATGGACGACAAGGCTGCCACACAGACGCCAATTCTGTGGCCGTCCGCTTCCACCTTAAACATTTGACTTGTTGTACTTTTATAGCTTAGCTCTTTCATTCGGATACTGGCTTTCATCTCTGCAGAATGACTGCTGGTTCAGGCCTCGTGCTCCTTATTCCGTGTCCGCGTGGGTCCGTGTACCTTATCGCAGGACCCATCTGACGCAGGTGGGCGTTGTCCCCTTTTCTAGGTAAAAATACCGAAGCTCACCGATGTGTTCGGACGGCGAGTAAAGGCTGTGACTTTAGGTCTTCCCATTCGAGAGAGAGCTCAGCTCTGCGTGTCCACAGCTGCGTGGAAGTCTGCACGGGGCCACGCGTGGGAAAGGGTGCCAATCTGTCAGCCTCGCTCTGGGCGGCAGGAGGCAAAGGCGATGGATTCTTCGAGGCAAAGCCCCACTCAGATTAATTTCGGACAGAACCTGCGTATCCAGCAAAGTCCCCCTAATGCTCAAGGCTCACGCTCCATTTGCGATGTCAAGAAACAGACAGTGACAAACAAGTGTGATGCCAGGGACCCTCTGGGAGCAGGTGGCACAGCCCAACGACGTGGGCATCTTTCTTCACCTGACCTCCCGTCTTCCTTTCTTCTCCGTCGAGATGAGACAATGACCATTAAGTGCGTCAAGATGCGGGGCACTCAGGTCTCACACCTGCTCCGTTCAGTGTGGCAGCCGCCGCCCAGATGCCACCTCTCACCACGCAATTTAAATCAGTTACAATTAAACACAGTGACAAAGTCCATTCCTCAGTCGCACGAGACACACGTTAGGGACTCGGCCGCGAAGTACCCTCCTGGACCGTTCCCGCCGCGGCCCCAGGTCCGCGTGGCGGGGTGATCTCCACCCAACTCCGCCCGCCCAGGTCCGCGTGGCGGGGTGATCTCCACCCAACACCGCCCGCCACGGTCTGCGGAACCTTGGGCACGGTGCTCACACGCCATGAACACGGTTCTGCACTTGTGGGATCACTTATTCCTCCCCTTAACAAACACAGGGGCAGAAAGTTCTCACTAGATTTTGACATCCGGAGGCTGTAAATCCCCTTTGACTCATGTTCGTGTCTTCAGAGCCCGTACGGGCATGACACATACCAGCTCGCTGGAAGAGGAGACGGATGTCTGAGGTATTTGTTTTCCTTTTAGTGCTAGGATTTGTCATGTGCCTCCTGCCAGTTTTATTCTCTTGCTAGGAAATATATTCAACTGCTAAGATAAAGGACCAAAAAAAAAAAACAAAAAAAACACAAACAAAAAAATAGTATTAGATGTTCAATGCTTAACCATGCATTAGGCTCATACATTTATAATTTAATTCTATTTCCTACAATGAGCCTGCTGAAGAAAATACTTCACTATTGAGATATTTGCCCAGAAATAATGAGTAGAGGTTTGTGTGAGGACTCACACTCCAGTGTGTCGAAAGGACGCTCCTGGGTGATCTGCCGCCCTAGCCAGGGCATCGCGACATCGCGAGAGGACCAAGGACAGGAAGCTCTTATTCAGAACGTACTGGATGGGATGGATGAAGACGTCCTCTCCGAAAGGATGATATTTATTTTATTTAGTAATTTTTTCAAAATATATTTTTATTTATTTTTTTTAGAGAGAGAGGAAGGGAGAAAGAGAGAGAAACATGGATGAGAGAGACACATCGATCGCGGCCTCCTGCACGCCCCCCACTGGGGATCGAGCCCACAACCCAGGCATGAGTCCTGACCAGGAATCAAACCAGTGACCTCTTGGTCCCTGGGTCGATGCTCAACCACTGAGCCACACTAGCTGGGATGATAGCGTGATATTTAAACAGACTCCTTGCTGAAGTAATGGAGGAGCCTATAGCGATTTTGGAGAGGAGGAGAGAGCAGGCAGAAGGAACGCGAGGAGCAGAGGTCCGACGGAGAAGCCTGCTGGCCTGTCCCAGAGCAGCCCCAGGGCAGGCAGAGGGGCCGTCAAATCACCAAACAGCAGACTGTACAAGACTTCGGGGCTTCAAGGACTTTGGTTTTTCTTTTGAATGAGGTAGGAAATCATATGCAGTGTCGGAAAGAAGGATAAGTATTTTAAAAATACCCATTTTTTAAAAATATGCATGTATTGATTTTTTAGAGAGAGAGGTGGGGATAGAGAGAGACAGAAACATCAGTCGGCTGCCTCCTGCACGCCCCCTACTGGAGATCGAGCCTGCAACCTGGGCATGTGCCCTGACCAGGAATTGAACCGGGACCTCTCAGTCCATGGGACTGCGCTCGGTCTACTGAGCCACACGGGCCAGGCCAGGCCTCCATTTTTTAAATAAAAATCAAAGACTATGAGAGTATGAGGTCAGACAGGTGAAGTGAGTTCACTGGGTCACTAAGGGTAGGGCCAGTACTTCAATTCAGTTCTGGATTGGCAAACAATGTTATTTCCATACCCAACTCTCGTTGCACCGAGCAGCTTGAACAGAACAGAACACGGGAAGACAGAGGAGCCGCTGGACACAGCAGAGCTGGTGATGTCAAGTTTGTGGCTTTAATTTTTTTTTTTTTTTTTGGTATTTTGTGGTTATCCCATCCCTTAGAGGATGAATAGAGGTGAGGAGTCTCCTTGTGGCCATTTTGAGGGGAACGTAAAGAGACACGTAATGGCTTCATTTCCCTTCTGATCTCTTCGGACTTGACCTGAAGCTACTTCATTCTGCCCTGGTGACTCTGTCCTGCACTGCCCAGCGGAGAGGCCGGAGCAGCATTACCCACGGTGCCAATCAGGGCTTGGGGGCTGCTACCCAGCTCCAAAAGATTGGCCTCTGCTGTGAGCAGCGATTTCATGGCTTCGCCAGCTGAAGATTTTATTTCATTTTACTGTCTCGAGAATACAAAATAAATAAGGAGACTAAAAGCAGCCACGTCAGATACATCTTTCAAGGATTCTGCCAGGACCTGTCAAGCCCGCACCTCTAAATAACCAGTGACAAATGTTGTGTTGACATATTTCTCCATTTCCCAGTGAATAATTAACAGCAAATGCCAGGGAAGGCTGGCGAAATAATTCCAAACAAATAAAAACCTACTTCCGACTCATTTCAAGCATCTATAACCCTCTCGACTGTAGACACACTCAGGAAGCAAAACAGACTCTTTGCAACATCATCAGAAAACGAGGTGCCTTCGAGGCATGATGGAATTCTTCTTCTGATCCCCGTCACAGTGCAACTACGCAGAAAATATGGAAGGAGCAGCTGAAGACACGTACTGAAGGGAGTCTTATTTCCAGGCAGTGCCGGCACCGTGACGCGGAATGAGCAGAGCCTCTTCAGTCACTGAAATGCAAGTTCAGGTCTTGAAACCGACCCATTCTCGCACTGTGACCTCCAGCTCCTGAATTCGTGTCTTCGTTCCTCCTCTGTGGAACAGAAGTAATAAGCCCAGGTCGTTTGCAAGGCTGTTGGAAGTGGGAAATAGTATGTGTGGTTTATGAAGGTCAAAGCAAGTTTGGTAGGCACCAGTACGTGAGAGGTTCTCATGAGTGAATGACTCCTTGAGGGGTGGGTATGCTTGGCACCTGCCATAATATGCCACAGCAGGCTCACGCACACTGCTCCTTCTACTTCCTTTTGCATCACACACCTTTTCTTTGGAAACGTGTGTGTGTGTGTGTGTTTACTCCATGTTGTGGGGAGCACAGTGGTGTACTGAGATAGCAATGGCCATTAATGAAAATTTCTGGGCTTATTATTCAAGTATCAAATTGAAACTTTAGATTCTACCATGAAGAGTGCTTCGTATATTGAATAAAATTGTACTTAGAATATTCGATTACATATTGCACCACCTGCTAAGAGTAGTCACTCAGTAAATATGAATTACATTTGAGTCGGATCTACGATTCATAGTTTTTCCTGATCACCAAATTTAGTTTCTTCTTCCTAACGGTGAAAAAAGAAAGTTATTTTCTGAGTAAAATTAAGAACCTTTCAATGTAGAAAATTATAAAAATATTTTCACCTTGGTAGAGATATATTAATTAATTTGGTATTTACTCTTCTGTTTCATAGTTTGCACCAACTGCTTAGCAGAAGAGAATTAACAATAAAGACCGAAATGGAGACATTATCCCTATTCCCTCATACAGACCCCATAGAGATGGAGGACCATTCTTTGCTCTGTAACACTAAGAAAATCATACTTTTAATCAAACAGATGATTTTAAGGTCTATTTCCATAGTTGCCTTCTTGATGAAGATAGAATAATTTTTGCAGCTGGATAAAATATCATATATTTTTAGAGTGGTACTTGCCGATGTATTTGTTAGTTTTTCAAAATTGGTTCAGCCATAAACAAACTAACCCAGGCACATCTATTTTTACTTAGTATCATGAAAACTCCCTCTTAAAGCATTTTCCTTTTTCATTTGCAATTTTGTTCTATTTCTTACACCTCTCCGAGTTTGGAGATGCACAGATGCGCCACACATACCACAGCAGAAGGCCACAGACTATGGGCCACTCCTACTTCCACGTGTCCCTGGAAGAGAAGAGCCTCGCGTACACTTCTGAATGGTCCACGACGGAGTACCACGGCACCGCGAAGAAGAAGGAAATCTCCCCCTGTGCAGCAGCATGATGGCCCGGAGAGCATTGTGCTAAGTGAAATAAGCCAGTCAGAGAAAGACAAGTACCACGGGATTTCACTCATATGTGGACTCTAACGAACAAAATGAACCAAGAAGCAAAATAGAGACAGACCCATAGATAGAGAGTCGGCTGCCAGCTGTAGGGTGGGGGGTGGATATGTGTGTTGTGGGGGGTAGAGAGATTGAGCAAAAAGGAAAAAAAGAGAGAAAACTCACAGACATGGCTGTAGGGTGGGGGGTGGATATGTGTGTTGTGGGGGGTAGAGCGATTGAGCAAAAAGGAAAAAAAGAGAGAAAACTCACAGACATGGACAACAGTGTGGGATTACTGGGGTGATAGGGTGGAGGGAGGTGGAGGAGGGTGTGTGGGGGATAAATGGTGATGGGCAGAGACTTGACTTGGGGTGGTGAACACACAGCACAGTGTACAGATGACGTGTTGTCGAACTGTGCACCTGAAACCTGTATAACTTTGTTGACTATGCCACCCCAGTAAATTCAATTAACAGATACAATATCATAATCTTAGCATTAAAATAAATTTAAAAAATCAAAAGAAGTGCAATTTTTGTGACAAGTAAAAGTTATACAAAATTCAAATTTCAATGTCTACAAATAAAGTTTTATTGGAACACACCGTGCTTAGTTGATGTGCGTCATCTGTGGCTGCTCTCCTGCTCAGTGGTCACTTCCAGAGGCTGAGACACAGTGTGTACGGCCTGCGAAGCCTAAAATCTCTACCTGGTCCTTTACATGGAGAGTTTGCCAACCCCTTCTCTCCAGTACATCAAGAGGTTTCCATATATTCCAACCTAGATTGTGACCCCACGTGGACAGCTGAGGTCCAGAGAATGTATCTTATCTCAAGTCACATCACCAATCAGAGATGTCGCTGGAATGGGGAAGCCATGGTTCCTGGCAAGGAGTTTGGAGAATAAGGATGTGAAGGAATGATGATATGATACGAGGGTTAGGGCTTTATAAATCGCGTAGGGAATTTACAAAAATTCAAACTTGCAGCCTCGGGATTTGTCCGTGAATGTCTTGGTGGACGAATTCTTTTCCGATTCAAATCAGATTTGTTTTCTTCTTTGTGGATTAAACATTTATGAGGTATAGTTATTGGATCCTGAATAGGGTTTTCATCTGCTGATGATACATGTTTCTAGCCAGGGGCACCCCCTGATGGCTGCAATTCTCCCCCCCCCAATCCAATCTTCAGCCTTATTATTTCCACTGTTTCTTTGCTAGCGTCCCCCAAATCTGCTCTTCTTCCCCCAAACGGAGGCACTTGGGACATAGAGTAGTTTCACATTGAGAATGTTGACATTTACAAAACTCTGATCCGAAATAAGACTTTTTCTTCAAACTATTTTTTTTCTGATAAAACATTTCAGCGGTATCTTCTTATCTCTTAGCAATAATTCTCAAAGGCATCCGCAGCATAAATAAGGCATCTGAAGCTCAAAAGATGATACCACTTATGTTGGGAAAAGTTTTCATAATCCCGTGATGTAGGCAGGGACCCAGCTCAGCTGGGAGTCACCCAGCCCCAGTGCAGGGAACCAGACTGGGTCGTCCGTCTAACACTGAGCAGACATTTGACAGAAAGGGGTGGAGGAAACTCATCGTGCCCTGAGCTCAAGAAGACAGTCTTGAAGGCTCTCAGAATTCAGACCCTGTGTTTTTAGACAATGTAATCATTAATTGTATGTATCAACTGGGCTTGGTCATAGAGCCCAGATACTTGGCCCATCGTTATTCTAGATGTTTCTGTGGGGGTATTTTTGGATGAGATTAACATTTAATTCAGTAGACTTGGAATAAAGCAGATATTCCTACGTGTTAGGTGGGCCTCATCTAATCAGTTGAGGGCCTGGCCAGAATGAAAGAGTGACCTCCCTGCAACGACAGGGACATCTGGCAGCAGATGGCCCTTGGCCTTGACCTGCAGGGTGAGCTCTTCCCTGGGTCACTAGCTTTCCAGGCCAACCTGCAGATTTTGGACTTGCTAGCCGCCAGAAATGTATGTGCCGATTCCTTAAAATCATTCTCTCTCTGTCTCTCTCTGTCTCATTGTGCTGACCGTTTTGCAATATATAGAAGTAGTAAGCCATTATGTTCTCTATCTGATGCTAATGCAGTCAGCCAGCCCTCTGTGCGTGTGGGTTCAGCATCCGTGAATTCAACCAGTGATCGAATTTCTAGTAGACTGGGGCACAGGACGGAACTTCTGACCCAGTGGAGAATAGGGTTCGCTCTGGGATGCAAAGGGAGCATAACTCATATAACCCAGAACACATGGAGAGTCTGTAGGAGGAGAAGGCTGTCCTGGGGAAGTGAGCACCTGAGGTTTTATCATGGGCACGCGTGATCCGAGATAGGCGGGCGAATACAAGTCTACACAGAGGCACTGCAAGGGCGGTGGAGAAGGCTCACAGACCAGGTCAGGCCGAGTCCTAGTGGATGAACGTCTTCATTCCTGGTGGCTTCATTGGCCTCTGGCCAACTGAGGCCAGCTGCAGAGGTGGTGACCAAGCAGTGTGGGAAGCTCCAGGGTTATGCATAGCGGCACCTAAGCCCCTCGCTCCCCGGGAAATTAGAAACATAGATTTGGGTCACTTGAATATGGATAAAGGACAATGTCGCTCAGATTTTACCATCATCAACTGATATTATTCCCTGAGATGGGTATTTTTTTTGTCTGTGCCTGTGTCAGGCAGACGAACAAGAATACCATCTACAGAATCATAATCCTGGCTGACATCACAATCAATACCTATTTGCAGGGGCAGATCAATCTTTTGGAGATGAGAAATAAAAAAAAAGATCCTAAAATTTAAACTCCATTTGCTCAGTGCTCTCCAAGTGTGGCTGTCCCTTGGTTTCTTTGCTTCGATGATTTATCAAATCCTAATCTGGCGACACAACTTCTCCCATCCGTCCTGCACACCAGGTTCGTGGGGAGACCGCACACTCCTGCAAACGAAACCTTCCTGCTCTCCCAGAATCACAGAGCAGCCAGGGAGCCTGCAAGCGACACGCCTGAAACTCCTCACGAGGGGGAAGATGGGAAAACTGAGGGGAGATGGGAAAACTGAGGGGAAGATGGGAATACTGAGGGGAAGATGGGAAAACTGAGGGGAGATGGGAAAACTGAGGGGGAGATGGGAAAACTGAGGGGAAGATGGGAAAACTGAGGGGGAGATGGGAAAACTGAGGGGAAGATGGGAAAACTGAGGGGGAGATGGGAAAACTGAGGGGGAGATGGGAAAACTGAGGGGGAGATGGGAAAACTGAGGGGAAGATGGGAAAACTGAGGGGGAGATGGGAAAACTGAGGGGGAGATGGGAAACTGAGGGGGAGATGGGAAAACTGAGGGGAAGATGGAAGACTGAGGGGAAGAGGTAAAACTGAGGGTAAGATGGAAAATGAGGGGGAGATGGGAAAACTGTAGGGGAGATGGGAAAACTTAGGGGAGATGGTAAAAATGAGGGGAGAGGGGAAAACTGAGGGGGAATGGGAAACTGAGGGGAGATGGGAAACTGAGGGAAAGATGGAAAAACTGAGGGACATTGGAAAACTGAGGGGAAGATGGGAAAACTGAGGGGAGATGGGAAACTGAGGGGAGATGGGAAAACTGAGGGGAGATGGGAAAAATGAGGGGGAGATGGGAAACCTGAGGGGGAGATGGGAAAACTGAGGGGGATATGGGAAAACTGAGGGGAGATGGGAAAACTGAGGGGAGATGGGAAAACTGAGGGGAAGATGGGAAAACTGAGGGGAGGATGGGAAAACTGAGGGGAAGATGGGAAAACTGAGGGGGAGATGGGAAAACTGAGGGGGAGATGGAGAAAAGAGGGGTATATGGGAACGAGGAGATGGGAAACTGATGGGGAGATGGGAAAACTGAGGGAAGATGGGAAAACTGAGGGGAGATGGGAAACTGAGGGGAAGATGGGAAAACTGAGGGGAGATGGGAAAACTGAGGGGAAGATGGGAAAACTGAGGTGCAAGAATGGGAAAACTGAGGGGAGATGGGAAAACTGAGGGAGATGAGAAAACTGCGGGGGAGATGGGAAAACTGAGGGGGAGATGAGAAAACTGAGGGGGAGATGGGAAAACTGAGGGGGAGATGGGAAACTGAGGGGAGATGGGAAAACTGAGGGGAAGATGGGAAAACTGAGGGGAGATGGGAAAACTGAGGGGGAGATGAGAAAACTGAGGGGGAGATGGGAAAACTGAGGGGAGATGGGAAAACTGAGGGGAGATTGGAAAACTGAGGGGGAGATGGGAAAACTGAGGGGAAGATGGGAAAACTGAGGGGGAGATGGGAAAACTGAGGGGAAGATGGGAAAACTGAGGGGAGATGGGAAAACTGAGGGGAAGATGGGAAAACTGAGGGGAAGATGGGAAAACTGAGGGGAGATGGGAAAACTGAGGGGAGATGGGAAAACTGAGGGGGAGATGGGAAAACTGAGGGGAGATGGGAAAACTGAGGGGGAGATGGGAAAACTGAGGGGGAGATGGGAAAACTGAGGGGGAGATGGGAAAACTGAGGGGGAGATGGGAAAACTGAGGGGAGATGGGAAAACTGAGGGGGAGATGGGAAAACTGAGGGGAGATGAGAAAACTGAGGGGGAGATGGGAAAACTGAGGGGAGATGGGAAAACTGAGGGGAGATGGGAAAACTGAGGGGAGATGAGAAAACTGAGGGGGAGATGGGAAAACTGAGGGGAAGATGGGAAAACTGAGGGGAAGATGGGAAAACTGAGGGGAAGATGGGAAAACTGAGGGGAGATGGGAAAACTGAGGGGGAGATGGGAAAACTGAGGGGGAGATGGGAAAACTGAGGGGAGATGGGAAAACTGAGGGGGAGATGAGAAAACTGAGGGGGAGATGAGAAAACTGAGGGGGAGATGGGAATACTGAGGGACTGATTGGGAAAACTGAGGGGAAGATGGGAAAACTGAGGGGAGATGGGAAAACTGAGGGGGAGATGGGAAAACTGAGGGGAGATGGGAAAACTGAGGGGAGGATGGGAAACTGGAGGGGAGGATGGGAAATTGGGGGAGATGGGAAACTGAGGGAGATGGGAAACTGAGGGGAGATGGGAAAACTGAGGGGAGATGGGAAAACTGAGGGGAAGATGGGAAAACTGAGGGGAGATGGGAAAACTGAGGGGAGATGGGAAAACTGAGGGGGAGATGGGAAAACTGAGGGGGAGATTGGAAAACTGAGGGTGGATGGGAAAACTGAGGGGGAGATGGGAATACTGAGGGGGAGATGGGAATACTGAGGGGGAGATGGGAAAACTGAGGGGGAGATGGGAAAACTGAGGGGAAGATGGGAAAACTGAGGGGGAGATGGGAAAACTGAGGGGGAGATGGGAAAACTGAGGGGAGATTGGAAAACTGAGGTGAGAGGGGAAAACTCGAGGGGGAGATGGGAAACATGAGGGGGAGATGGGAAAACTGAGGGGGGAGATGGGAAAACTGAGGGGAGATGGGAAAACTGAGGGGAGATGGGAAAACTGAGGGGGAGATGGGAAAACTGAGGGGAAGATGGGAAAACTGAGGGGAAGATGGGAAAACTGAGGGGAGATGGGAAAACTGAGGGGGAGATGGGAAAACGGAGGGGTGAATGGAAACGGAGGGGAATGGAAAACTGAGGGGAGAATTGGGAAAACTGAGGGGCAAATGGGAAAACTGAGGGGAAGATGGGAAAAACTGAGGGGAAGAGGGGAAAACTGAGGGGAGATGAGAAAACTGAGGGGGAGAGGGGAAAACTGAGGGGAGATGGGAAAACTGAGGGGAGATGGGAATACTGAGGGGGAGATGGGAAAACTGAGGGGGAGATGGGAAAACTGAGGGGGAGATGGGAAAACTGAGGGGGAGATGGGAAAACTGAGGGGGAGATGGGAAAACTGAGGGGAAGATGGGAAAACTGAGGGGAAGATGGGAAAACTGAGGGGAGATGGGAATACTGAGGGGAAGATGGGAATACTGAGGGGAAGATGGGAATACTGAGGGTGAATGGGAAAACTGAGGGGAAGATGGAAACTGAGGGTAGAGATGGGAAACTGAGGGGAAGATGGGAAAACTGGGGGAGATGGAAAACTGAGGGGAGATGGGAAACTGAGGGGGAGATGGGAAAACTGAGGGGAAGAGGGAAACTGAGGGGAGAATGGAAAACTGAGGGGGAGATGGAAAACTGAAGGGAAGATGGAAAACTGAGGGAGATGGGAAAACTGAGGGGAAGATGGGAATACTGAGGGGAAGATGGGAATACTGAGGGGAAGATGGGAAAACTGAGGGAAGATGTGAAAAACTGAGGGGGAGATGGGGAAAAATGAGGGGAGATGGGAAAACGAGGGGAGATGGGAAAACTGAGGGGAGATGGGAAAACTGAGGGGGAGATGGGAAAACTGAGGGGGAGATGGGAAAACTGAGGGGAAGATGGGAAAACTGAGGGGAGATGGGAAAACTGAGGGGGAGATGGGAAAACTGAGGGGGAGATGGGAAAACTTAGGGGAGATGGGAAACTGAGGGGAGATGGGAAAACTGAGGGGAGATGGGAAAACTGAGGGGAGAATGGGAAAACTGAGGGGGGATGGGAAAACTGAGGGGGAGATGGGAAAAACTGAGGGGGAGATGGGAAATACTGGAGGGGGAGATGGGAAACGAGGGGGAGATGGGAAAAGAGGGGAGATGGGAAAACTGAGGGGGAGAGGGGAAAACTGAGGGGGAGAGGGAAAAACTGAGGGGGAGAGGGGAAAACTGAGGGGGAGATGGGAAAACTGAGGGGGAGATGAGAAAACTGAGGGGGAGATGGGAAAACTGAGGGGGAGATGGGAAAACTGAGGGGGAGATCGGAAAACTGAGGGGGAGATCGGGAAGAAACTGAGGGGGAGATGGGAAAAACTGAGGGGGAGAGGGGAAAACTGAGGGGGAGAATGGGAAAACTGAGGGGCGATGGGGAAAACTGAGGGGGAGATGGGAAAACTGAGGGGGAGATGGGAATACTGAGGGGGAGATGGGAAAACTGAGGGGAGATGGGAAAACTGAGGGGGAGATGGGAAAACTGAGGGGGAGATGGGAATACTGAGGGGGAGATGGGAAAACTGAGGGGGAGATGGGAAAACTGAGGGGGAGATGGGAAAACTGAGGGGAGATGGGGAAAAACTGAGGGGAGATGGGAAAAACTGAGGGGGAGATGGGGGAAAAACGGGCGAGATGGAAAAAGATGGGGAGAGGGAAAAATGAGGGGGAGATGGGAAAACTGAGGGGAAGAGCGGGAAAACTGCGGGGGAGATGAGAAAACTGAGGGGGAGATGGGAAAAAATGAGGGGGGAGGAGGGGAAAATGAGGGGGAGATGGGAAAAAACCTGAGGGGGAGAGGGAAAACTGAGGGGGAGAGGGGAAACTGAAGGGGGAGGGAAAACTGAGGGGCGAAGGGAAACCTGAGGGGGAGAGGGGGAAATGAGGGGGAGATGGAGAAAAACTGAGGGGGAGAGGGGAAAACTGAGGGGGAGAGGGGAAAACTGAGGGGGAGAGGGGAAAACTGAGGGGGAGAGGGAAAAACTGAGGGGAAGATGGAGAAAAATGAGGGGAAGATGGAAAAACTGAGGGGACAATGGGAAAACTGAGGGGAAGATGGGAAAACTGAGGGGAAGAAGAGGGAAAACTGAGGGGAAGAGGGGGAAAAACTGAGGGGAAGATGGAAAACTGAGGGGGAAGAGGAAAACTGAGGGGAAGATGGGAAAACTGAGGGGAGGATGGGAAAACGAGGGGAAGTGGGAAAATGAGGGGGAGGCGAGTGGGAAAACTGAGGGGGAGGGAAAATGGGAAAACTGAGGGGGAGGATGGGAAAACTGAGAGGGGAGAAGATGGGAGGGAAAACTGAGGGGAATGATGGGAAAACTGAGGGGGAAGTGGGAAAACTGAGGGGGATTGGGAAAACTGAGGGGGAGATGGGAAAACTGAGGGGGAGATGGGAAAACTGAGGGGAATATTTCTACCGGACGCAATTCCCAAGTGCTCTGGACTGAAGGAGCGAGGCAGGTGCTCCCCCGCTCGGGCCAGGCAGCCGTGCGCTGCCTCGGATTAACCGGAACAGAGAAGTAAATCCCAGTCTCGGGGTGACTTTTGCTCTGTCACTGAGGAGCAGGGGGCTTCCCTGGCCGGGGTCTGGAATGTTGCTCTGTGTGTGTGGCACCTGGTAAGATGTGCGCTCAGGTAGGCTCCTCCTCTCTCCTGGGCTTCGACCACAGAAGGGGCGGGGCGTCCTGTGAAACCAGGGCCGCTCTCCGCTGTGTGCTCAGCCACCTTCTTTAAAGCTGAAGTTGAAGTTTCTTTAAAGCTGAAGTTGAACTTCTAGGCCCTTCCTCATGTGATCGCAGTGCCTCCCACTTGGTTTTCTTGCTTATTTTTGCCATGTTTTTGAGAATATCTCCTAAGGGCTTCAGAAATGCCTTTTCTTCTCCTTCTTTCCCTTCTTTCCTTTCTTCTTCTTCTTTCTCCTTCCTTCTCCTTCTTCTTCTTCTTCTTCCTTCTTCTTCTTCTCCTTCTTCTTCTTCTTTTCTTCTCTTCCTCCTCTCCTCCTCCTCCTCCCTCTCCTCCTCTCCTCCTCCTCTCTCCTTCCTCTCTTCCCTTCTCCTTCTCCTTCTCCTTCTCCTTCTCCTTCTCCTTCTCCCTTCTCCTTCTCCTTCTCCTTCTCCTTCTCCTTCTCCTTCTTCTTCTTCTTCTTCTTCTTCTTCTTCTTCTTCTTCTTCTTCTTCTTCTTCTTCTTCTGTTAATACTAACCCAAAGATATTTTTCCATTGATTTTTAGATAGAGTGGAAGGGAGGGAGGGAGAGAGAGAGAGAGAGAGAGAGAGGGAAACATCAGTGTGAAAGATACATTGATTAGTTGCCTCCTGCATGACCCCAATGAGGGTCTGGGATTGAACCTGCAAACCAGGTATGTGCCCTTGACCAGGAATTGAACCCGTGACCCTTCTTTGGTCCAAGGGCTGATGCTCTAACCACTGAGCAAACTGGCCAGGGCAGGAATGCCTAGCTTACGCTCAAGAAAACCAAACCAAACATTTTGGAGAACTTTCTATGTCATCTGACAATATGCAAGAACAGAGGGGGAGGACGTGCATTGTGTACTAAAGTCAGAAGGGGGGTTTGGGGACAGCCTTACTTTGGAAGCTTGGGTGTCAGAAAGAAAATAACCTGGAAAAGAAAGAAGAAAAAAAAAAACTCCAAAACTATCCATCACTTCTCTGATGACTGAAACCCAGGTGCGGGAAATGTGGCCCAATCAGGACTTGGTTCTAACAGACCACACTTGCATCCCCGGGGCTATGTTATAAAGGACACAAGGACTTGCGCTTTGGGACAGCCTTCAGAAAATAAAGTCAAATGTTCAACTCACAGTCTTCAATAAATATAGTCAGATAAATATGCTGGCCCTATTTAGCATTCCCAGGGAACTTGATCTTCATTTTTAAAGCCATGGTGCTATTCTCTTGGGCTCCGCTGGGAGGTGGGCGTTATTGTTGCCCTACGTGAGACAGTGTATCTTTTCGTGAGTTACTATTTTTCTCGTTACATTTAATTTGAGCAGTTGGATTGGGCTGTGCCCTGCTGAGGTGTTTTCTTTGTTGTTTCTGAGCATGGTGTTTATGAAGATTCTTGAATCTGCGGGCTGATCTTCCTCATCACTTTTTGAACATCGCTGGACATTATTTCTTCAAAGTTTGTTTCTAATCCACGCCCTACGCGAACAGCCAGCTTTCGCTGTAAACTCTTACATTGTGCTTTATTCTTCCTCGGCCTTCTCTTTCTCTCTCTGTTTCTGTTTGGGTCTTTTCACCGATCTTTCTTCTCCTTTTCATCCAATGGCTTTTCAATTTTAGCTCTTGTAGTTTTGGTGTCTAGAGCATCTCTTTAAATTTTTCTTTTACAGTATTATTTCCTGGTATTGTGTCATTTTTTTCATTGTGGTTTTAAGGTCCTTTCCGGCTATTCAGTGCACACTAAGTGGATGTGTTACTGTCTTTATTCTTTTCCTTGACTATCAGTCCAGTTACATCCTTATACTGTCACATGCCATTTATGTGTGTGTGTGTGTGTGTGTGTGTGTGTGTGTACATATATATAATTTTAAAAAATGTCTTTCTGGCATTTTGTACGCAGGAAACATAATGCTCATCCCCCTGGAGAAGAGTCATACTTCCTGTCTTTCCTGGAGAGACCAAGGGGTGGTCCGGATGGAGCCAGGTCAAGACTGGACTCCGGCGTTCGGTGGTCTCCGTCCATGTCCAGTTGGCCCCTATTCGACCCCTGCCACCTCAGGTGCCACACTTTAGGCTTTGGTTGGAGAGCTTGGTCGGCCTCTATCTTAAGTGCTGAAAACTCTTGGCTTCATGGATCTTGAATGTATCTGTCTTTGTATCCCTCTGCCAGGCAGGTTCAAGTTCTGTGGAAGTTTGAGGGTAGGATCCACCTGGGCCCGTGAAGGGCCTCCCTCCTGTGGGACATCCTTGTCCAAGGCTTCCTGTGACCTTGCCCTGCGTTCCCAGCCCAGCCCCGCTGGACTCGGGCTCCTGCGGGTCCAGCGACCCAGGACCTCTGGTGGTCGCTCTCTCCTGCTAGCGGCTCCTGCTTAGCCCAGAGGCAGCAGAGGCCCGAGCAGGAGGCCCGAGCTCACCTGGGGGCAGGCTCTTCCTACTCTGCAGTTTCAGCTCATGCAGTTCTGTTTTCACAAGCATCACTGTAAACATAGGGAATATATAACCTAGTATCTCTGTTCCTGCAGACTGGTGTGGATTTGTTGTGCTGTGGTGACCGCAGGCCACAGTAGTCCACCCTACTCAGAAACGCAGGTGGGAAGAGCGAGCTATGAATGGAGCCCCTGCGTTTACCAGCACCCCGTGAAACCCAGGACTCAGCCCCCTCTGAGCACCGCCTTCCATTGTCAACGGTGGGGACGATGACGCATTAAACGTGCCCCCGGCTGGCAGGTGCACGGGGCGCTTGAGATTTCCCAGCATCCACGTGGGCACCTTTCTCCCACAGGTCTTCCCTTCTGTTATGAATTCCACAGTGACCCCCTTGCGGCTTGTCTCCTTCATAATCATCCATCTGCGTCACCTGCCGCGTTGCCATGAAGGATGCTGAGCTCCCGAGCATCCCACGCAGAGCGCGTGAAATGTGCCGTTGTGTTGAGAGGCGCAGCCGCCAGGCGTGGAACCGGCAGAGGCGCGCTCCGTGCGAAGGGGACGCCAGCTCCTCCGTCATCCCAGGGCAGTCAAGGTCGAAACACGCCGAAGGAACACAGCGGGGGCCACTCCCCAAGCAGCACAACCCGGGTTTCGTTTGGATGGCGCGTGTGAGCACGTTTGAAGGGGTCAGGGTCATGGTTGAAGGGAAGAGAATGAGAGGCAGAGGGAGAGGCAAATGATGAATCTTTCCAGCATGCTTGCTCCCGTTTTTTGTCCTTCTATTCTGTCTGCCTGACAGTCTCCTCACCTCCATCGGCTCTGAGCTCTGGAGGCCCCTGCTCCGTGGGTGTTTCCCAGGCCGCGCAGGGTGATGGAGATGCTCCCTCTGGCTGCTCCTGTGCCCAGCCTGCTCTTTCCTCGTGGGGAGCCCGTCAGTGCGCACCCTGGGCCCCTCCCTGACCCTCCGAACACGAACACCCTTGACCGCAGCTGTCTCTGCTCCATGTAATGATGCCTCCGCAAGAAATAGAAGTGCCTGGCATAGAGTGAGGAGTCAGTCGATATCGGCTGAAGAAGAGGGAACATCGCATAATCATCTATTTATCTAATTTCCCAAAATGCTGTTTGAAAGGCTGTTGAAAATTCATACGTGCGTATGACTTGTTGATAGTCAAGAATCCCCACACCGTGCACCTAAAACATGTACACGCTGGCTAACCAGGGTCGCCCCAGTACCGTCTCTAATAACCTTCCCTCACACCCAGGAGGAAGAAGAACAGATGCACTGAAGACAGAGGCCTGCGGCAGAGGGAACGGGGTCCCTCGGTTCCTGGGTTTGATCTTCGCCTCAAATGCACAATCACCTTGTCTCACCTTCTTTCAAATGGAAGATGTTTCACACCGAGTGCTTCATGTGACAAGCCCTGGCCATCCACTGGGCCTGGGAGGCCCCGCGACCTGCTGGCCAAAGCCAGGGTGAAAGCAGATTGTGCTCCTCACTGACCCTCCCTCCCCGAGGTGCTGGGAGGCCGCTGGTGTGCTGGCCTTTCCCCGCTGACCTCTCACCCCCGTCTGTGCTCAGCCCCTCTTCCGCTGAGCCCCGTGGACTCCGCCACCCGGGTTCCCTGTGGACAACCAGGAAGGGTCTTCAAGTGGGGACACGTCAGGGGCAGAGGGTGAGGGAAGGAGAGAGCGCAGGGGGCTTATTCCCGCCGGAGGTCTGCTAATTCTACTCCACTGGACAGTCAGTACACAGGGAGCTCCGCCACCCTGTCCGCTGACCACGACAGGCAGACGGGGAGACAGCAGGCAAGAGGAGGAAGGGAGGGAGGAAGATGCCTTTCAGTCCTGGAACCTGCTGCTGTCTCTCTGCGCCAGAGAGTCTCGGGGCCCATGAGTTGCTGTCTGCTTCCGTGTGTGCGAGTTGGAATCCTGTGACCCTCACTAAACAGCTCGGAATAATGGAGGAACGTGGGGTTATCCTTCCCCGCAGCTCAGGATAACAACGCATCTCTTTAAGATTACTGTTAGGGTGGAAATTAAAAGAAAGCGCACGGGAGGTGTAAAATCCAACAGCCATTTCATGTGATTCCATTCCAGTCGTTGACGGTGGCTTGGGACCGGCTGACTTGGCAGCTGTGTGGATTCTGTGACGATGGAGAGTCACAGGGCGTCTGGTTCAGGTTCCCCTGTATTATTTGCTCTCGAAGGGCTTATGGAAAGGGGCAAAAGCTGGCCAATCATCTCCTTTGTCCTTTCTCCCAGAATCCTGATACTTATGACCCAAGCGGTACACCATTTGGCCTCCGGAATCAGATAAACGATCCATTCAGAGTAGCATGTCCCTAAAATCACGGTTCTTAGCATTGGTTGATTATCCTATACTCTAAGGATCAAATAAAAAAATTCCATCCCCAAGGATAGTCTTTTAGTAGGTCCTGAGTGGGTGCCTTACATCAGTATTTCCAAGACTTTCTGTGTGCAGTTCTTATTTATTCCACAAGTGTTTATGAGCTGCTTCCTCCATGCCCGACATGCCGGGTGAGGACTACAATGACGAGTAAGACAGATGCAGTCCTGCCCCTAGAGAAGACAGAGTGTCCTGGGTGTCTGGGTACAGCACAGAACTATTGCTGTAAATATTTTCACTCACAAATCCTTCTCCACTGGCCAGTTGGAACCGTGTCACCTAAATCAATCCACGACTCAGAGTCTTGGGTTACACGCAGCTCCGCCGGCTGAAGTGATGTCTTCGTCCTGTGCTATTGCTTATGCATGAGGTCTTTCAGGGGACTGAAAAGTTTGTCAATAAGAATGTGAGGTACTAGACATTTAAAATCTTTTTTTCTTCTTTTTTGATTTGAGAGAGAGAGGACGGGAGAGGGCCCACAACCTGGGAATTGAATGGGTGGCATTTTGGTGCAGGGTCGATGCTCAACCACTGAGCCACACTGGTCAGGCAGGGTACTAGACATTTTAGGTTATTGTACCAGTGGTCTGTAAAGTATACGCCTATCAAACAAAGGGAGTTAGGCCTCTCGTGGGGATTATTTAGAATGAGACTGACGGCTGGGCCATTGTCAAAGTTCGGACGTTACACCAGGAGGACCTGGAGAAGCGGAATCTGATTGAACAGACACCTTTTCCCTGAGCAGCCATGTGGGTTTGAGATTTCACCCCTCTGGGCAACCCACTGAGTTGGGAGGGGGCACGTGACAAGTCATCCCCATGAAGCAAGTCAGCCCCAGAGGCCATGCGGTGACAGACAAAGACTGCACTGTCCCTGCAGG